>NC_082714.1:159304916-160009916 GCF_030144855.1 Hypanus sabinus | reverse complement strand
AGTTTTGAAGAACTAGAGAGGCTACAAAAGGTCTTAAGCAGATTAGGAGGATGGGCAAAGTAGTGGCAGACACGTCAGGAAGTGTATGGACATGCACTTTGGTAGAAGAAATGAAAGGGTTAACTGATTTCTAAATGGAGAGAAAGTACAAAAAAAATGAGATGCAAAGGGACTTGGGAGTCCTTGTGCAGGATTCCCCGATGGCTAATTTGCAGGTTGAGTCTGTGGTGGGGAAGGCAAATGCAATGCTAGTATTCAATTCAAGTGGACTAGTATATAAAAGCAAGGATGCAATGATGTGACTTTACAACACACTGGTGAGGCCTCACTTGGAATGTTGTGAGCAGTTTTGGGCCCCTTATCTTGGAAAGGATGTGCTGAAATAGGAGAGTGTTCAAAGGAGGTTCATGAAAATGATTCCAGGTTTGAATGGCTTGTCATATGAAGACCGTATGATGGCTCTGGATCTGTACTCACTGGAATTTAGGAGAATGAGGAGTGACCAACTTGAAACCTATGGAATGGTGAAAGGCCTTGATAGAATGGATGTGGACAGGGTGTTTCCTGTGTTTGGAGAGTCTAAGACCAGAGGACACAGCCTCAGAATAGAGGGGCGTCCTTTTAGGACAGAGCTGAGGAGGAATTTCTTTAGCCAGAGGGTGGTGAATCTGTGGAAGTCTTTTCCACAGGCAGCTGTGGAGTCCAAGTCATATTTAAGACAGAGATTGATAGATTGGTGATTAGTCTGGACATGAAGGGAAATGGGGAGAAGGCAGGAGATTGGGGCTGAGAGGAAAATTGGTCAGTCATGATGAAATGGCAGAGCAGACTCGATGGGCCAAATGGCCTAATTTTGCTCCTATATCTTATGGTCTTATTGACTTATTTCCTTTTGTATTTGCACAGTTGGCTGTCAGTTGCACAATGGCTGATTCTCGATCTTGTGTACATCCTTTCATTGATTCTATTGTGTTTCTTTGTGTTTGCTATAAATGCCCACAAAAAATGAATCTCAGGGTTATATATGGTGACATGTATGTACTTTGATAATAAATTTACTTTGAACTTTAAACTTTAAGTGTGTTCCTTTGACTCTGATTGTTTGATCTAATTTCAGTTATTCGGTTGTTATCTAAACTTGAAGGTAAGTTGTCATCAGCAGAAACACAAAGCAGTTTTACTAACGATTGTGAAAAATGTCTTTGGCATGCTGTCCTTCATTAGCCTGGGCACTGACTATGGGTAACACACAGACACTGGAGGAATGCAGCAAATCAGGCAGCATTTATAGAAAACAGTAACCAGCAGATGTTTTGGGCTGGAACCCTTCTCCAGGACTGACTGACTACAGGTGTTGGGAAGTTACGTTGCAGTTATATATACATAGAACATGACAGCACAGTACAGTCCCTTCAGCCCACGATGTTGCACCTGCCTCTTAACCTGATGAATTTAACCCTTCCCTCCCACATAGCCCTCCAGTTTTACCAATAGAGCATAGTTACAGATGCACATTGGTGGTGAGGTCTCACTTTGAGTCCTGTGTAGTTTCGGCAAACCTTTTATAGGAAAATGAGGTTAAATTGGAAAGAGTGCAGAGATGAGTTTCGGGGATGTTGCCAGGACTAGAGGACCGGTGTTATAGGGAGAGGTTGGCCACATTAGGTCTTCATTCCTTGGAATGTAGGAAAATGAGGGGCAACCTTATGGAAGTGTTTAAAAATATGAGAAACCTAGATGAGATGGATAGCAACAATCTTCTCCCCAGGGTAGAGGAGTCCAAAACAAGGGGGCATAGGTTTAAGGAGAGAGGGGAAAGATTGAAAAGGGACCTGAGAGCAACATTTCACACAGAGGGTGGTGAGTATATACAACCAGAGGAAGTGGTTGAGGCACTAGTGAGCAATAGTGTCACTTAAGAAGCACTTGGATCGGTAGATGGAGGGGAGTGGCCTGGAGGGAATATGAGCCAACTGCAGGAGATTGGGACTGAGTGGGCTCCATAGTGATCATGGGTTGATTGGGCTGAAGAAGCTGTATCCATGCTGTGTTCCTCTAGAATTCAAAGTAATTCGAGGTTTTCATTTCACCCTTAACACTCTGTGATCAAACTTATACTACATTTGAAAATAAACAGTGCCTCGGCAGATGGTTTACATTAATCTCTGCATATAAAAGCAATCATTTAATACTATAAACAAAATTCCTTCTGTGTCTCTTCCTAAACTGTTTTATTTGAATTTAGCTAATGAATGGTGAAAGAAATAGCATTACATGCAATTAGTCATCCGTCCCATTTCAAAATACTGCTTCTCTTTCACTCCCCTAAAAGAATAGCGTACACTCCTCTGTACCTCCCGTACTTGATAAAGAGCCCACTGAGTGTGTGATTTAAGTGGAATGAACGTTGGTGCCAGAGGGGGTGGGTTGAATATCTCAGAAACCTTCTGTTGCTGGAGCCCATCCACTTCAAGTATCAATGTGTTATGTGCTCAAGGCTGCTTTTCTGCACACCCTTGATGTAACATGTGATTATTCGAATTACTGTCACCTTCCTGTCAGCTTGAACCGGTCTGGCCATTCTCCCCAACCTCTTTCATTAACGAGGCATTTTTGCCCAAGGAACTGCTGCTCACTGGATGTTTTGGGGGTTTTTTTTCTCACCATTCTCTGTAAACTCTAGAGTAAGGGTTCCCAACCAGGGGTTCATGGACCACTCAGTTAATGATAAAGATCTATGGTATAAAAAGGTTGGAAACTTCTGCCCTAGAGAAAGTTATGCATGAAAACCCCAGAAGATCGTCGGTTTCTGAGATATTCAAACCACCCCCTCTGGCACCAACGTTCATTCCACTTAAATCACATTTCCTCCTGAACCTGCTGGTCATATCTGCATATTTTTTATGATTTGAGTTACTGCCACATGATTGGCTGATTAAACATCTGCATTAATAAGGCAGTGTACAAGTGTACCTAATAAAGTAGCCACTGAGGTAAATCAGTAGGAATGGCCGAGGGAAAGCCGAGTAACTGGGAAGGGCGGATGCTGCGATATTTCTTTCCAGGCTAATGTCACTGGGAAATGTTCTGTTCCCTTCTCGTCATCATCCCGCCACCTAGACAGTGTGGATGTTTCCCACAATGGGGAAGTCTAGGGCCAGAGTAGAAGGGATTAAAAAAGGGATTAATTCCTGTTTAAAACAGGAATGAGAAGGAATTTCTTTAGCCAGAGGTTGGTGAATCTATGGACTTCATTGCTACAGACGGCCATGGGTATACTTAAAACAAAGGTTGCTAAGTTCATGATTAGTATGGATGTCAAATGTTATGGGGAGAAGGCAGGAGAATGGGGTTAGAGGGATAATAAATCAGCCATGATGGAATGGAGGAGCAGACTTGATGGGTTAAATTGCCTAATTCTGCTGATATGTCTTATGGTTTTGTCCCTTAACCACCTCCACCCTATCTGTCATCACTCTGAGTCACTCACTTTACCATAACGGCAGGGATAAGGTCCAATGAACCCAGCTGATGCTTGTATCTCCCAATGCCAAACCTCCACCCTCCGATGGAGGAGCTGGAAGTCCCACAATCAACAATGCAGAAACAGCTTCTTCCCCTCCACTATCAGATCGTTGAACTTTCCATGAACTCTGCCCTGTTATTTTCTTTCTGCGCTATTAATTTATTTTGAAATTTGTGGTAATTTTTGCTGTTTGCACTGTTGAGGCCCTCCTTTGGTCAGGATCGACCGTTGATATAACATGCTAGCTGTCTACATGATACGCTGGCTAGTACTCAAGCCCAGGCAGTACGATATGGAGAACGAGGTGTTGCCTGTGCAGCAGGCTCCCCCTCTCCACACGGCTAATGACCCCAAAGGAACGGCAGAGACCGATGCAGTTTGGCTCCAGTGACATCACAGGAGTTGCCAGTCAGCATTAAACTCAATGTCGGACTACCTTAGGGACTTCAGCTCCAGATTTTTCCTCGGGGTTGACTCCCAAAGCCTTCCCCGTGTGTGGGTGTAGCCATAACGCAGTAGAAACTAGCAGATTGAACCTTGAACTGTACTGCTGTCATAAAACAACAACTTCATATCTTATAAATCAGTGAAAATAAATCTGATTTGCATTCTGAATCTTTTCTGCCTCCAAACTAGGATGTTAAATGGGTTAGTAGCATAGAAATGTGCCTTTATATAAACTTAGTGGCCATTTTATTAGGTACACATATACACCTGCTTGTTAATGCAAATATCTAATCATCCAATCATGTGGCAGCAACTCAATGCATAAAAGCACACAGACATGGTCAAGAGGTTCAGTTGTTGTTCAAACCAAACATCAGAATGGGGAAGAAATTGGTGATTCCAAGATGGTGGCGCGACGCAGCTTACAGCGGCCACTCCGGAGCTGATTATCTGTTATTTGTGAAGTGGGGTGCCGTGCGCAATCATAATCGGTTGAAAACAGACGTGGGAGCACGGAGGAACATCGGGAAATCTCCAGGAAGACCTTCTTCGTTGCTGCTGCTGCTGCTGTGAGGTCCGGGACTCTGCTGGGAAGAACAGGCCCCCAGTCCTCGGGGTTGCATTGCCAATGGCCGTTGGCGGGGCCGTCTTAATACGCTCGGCAAAGGATGGTGCTCGGAGAAGCTGTGCCAGAGGGGATGGTCGTCGGCTCGGAGGTTCGATGGACTCGGAGTCCGCTGCAGTCAGGGCGCTTTCGGTGAGTGCTGTGTCTGTGAGGCTGAGTCGAGCGGCGCTGTGGAAGTCCATAGTGGGGGTATTGCCTTCTGCCGCCGGCGTGGGATGGCGAGTCTGTCGGGACCCTGGAGAATGTGTGGTGATTTCATTTGAACTTATAGTCTTTTAACATCTTTGGACTATTTTTACTGTGCCCATGGTCTGTTTTTTTTAATCAATTATGCTATTGTTTGCACTGTTGTAACTATGTGGTTTTGTGCAGGTCTTGTAGCTTTAGTTTTTGGTCTTGTTCTGTCTGGGGGATTTGGAGCTCCTTTCCGGGGAATGCATGATATTAATACACAGCAGCCTCTCCGGACTCTGGACTGGGGATTGCCAAACGTTATGTGGATTTTCTGGTGTAGTCTGTTTTGTCGTGTGCTTTTGTGATATAATTCTGGGGGAACGTTATCTAATTGCATTTGCATTTGTGGTTTCTAAATGACAATAAACTGAATCTGAATCTGAAATGTGATCTAAGTGGAACTGTGGAACGATTGTTGGTGCCAGATGGGATGGTTTGAGAGTCACTGAAACTGCTGATCTCCTGGGATTTTCAGGCACAACAGTCTCTAGAGTTTACAGAGAATGGTGTGAAAAACAAACAAAACAAGCATGCAGTGAGCAGCAGTTCCATGGGTGAAAAATGCCTTGTTCATGAGAGAGGTCAGAGGAGAATGGCCAGACTGGTTCAAACTGACAGGTAAGCAAAGTAATTCAAATAGCCAAACACTATAACTGTGGTGTGCAGAAGCACATCTTGGAACACACAGCAAGTTAAACCTTGAAGTGGACGGGCTACAGCAGCAGAAGACCATGAACATACACTCAGTGGCCACTTTATTAAGTACAAGAGGCACCTGATAAAGTGACCACTGCGCGCATGCAGAGGATAGTTATCCACGTCATTGAATAAAGTGGAACCAAGGATTCAAATGAATTGAGAATGAACAAGAGAAAATGTGCAGACGCTGGAAATCCAAGCAACACACACAAAATGCTGGAGAATCAGAATGAAACTATTTTTGATGATGAAGTAGTTTTTGCTATTAATATTGGATTAGCTAAGTACCTCAGAACAGAATGGCTTGGCTCAAACTAACATCAAGCAAAAGTCCTTGTACCCGACAGAGAACTCTAATGAAGAGATCAGAGGAAACCACATTTTAAGCTGGGTTTAAGACTCAGTAGGATAACATGACTTGATTTGTTAGAACTTGATTTCAGACAACAGAGCTCTCTTTTACCTGGGCTTTTCCTTCTCTCAATGTCCTACATTATTTATGTCTACGGGCTGCTACTGGTAAATATGCTGCCATTCTCCAACTAGCTATTTTTAAAGTATGTTATTAGAAGATTATTTTAGATCTTAAGGCTTTAATTTGTACCATTGCCAAGAGTCTATTTAAAGGTTCCTTAAGGTTGTTACAGCCAGGGGAGGGGGTGGTGTGGTAATAGGGACATGCTCCCAATGGTGTGTGCTTCAAATAGCCTCTGACATCCAAACCCAGCTCCCGGCCTTCGCATGTGGCTAATCTACTAAGCCCAGTTGAACCGTTTATACTGACAGGAGAAGGGGCAAAGGCACGTTACTGGCACCTTAAAACCAGTCGCTATGGGCAGATGGGGGTTGGCAGCTCATCTAGGGGAAGGAAAGTTCTGATCTCTAACCTCCACTGCCTTGTGGCTATGCCCACTTGTGGGGAAGGCCTCAGCAGTAAACTCTGAGGGAAAAGTCCAGAGCTGGAGTCCCTAAAGCAGCTCTACATTGAGTTCAATGTTGACCGGCAACTCCTGCAGTGCTGCTGGTACCGAACTGCATCGGGTTCTGCCACTCCTTTGGGTTCATCAGATGCTTGGACAGGGGAAGCTTCCTACATGGACAACAGCTTGCTCTCCATATATACTGCCCAGGATTACGTATCTAGACAGCTAGGATGCAATATCAATGATTGACTCTGACCGATGGAGTCCTCATTTAAAGGTCACTCCGAGCTGGCACTATCGCTTCTTTTATCCCCCCTAATTTGTTACATGGGGCAAAATTCGTTAGCTGCGCCCAAGAGGGTTTCTTGAAACAATATGCAGAGAGTCCCACCAGGGATAGGACCACACTGGGTTCAAAGATTCAAAGTTCATTGATTATCAACGTTTGGTGTACAGTATACAACCCTCAGTTTCATCTTCCCACAGACAGCCACAAAATAAAGAATAAACAAACCGGTTTATAGAAACACATCAAACCTCCCAATGCACAAAAATAATGAATCATGCAAGTGGCAAAATAAAGAGCAAAAATCACAAAGTATAAGTCACCAAAGCTCAAATCATCAAACCAGTCCAGGTGTATTCAGTTGAGCTCAGTTCGGTTCAATCTGGCTCTGTGTCGTTCGTTAACTTCAAGCCACAGAGCCAGTCCACCTCAAATGAAATTGCATGAAATAGCAACAGAAAAGGAGCAACCAAACCTTATCTTGGGGATTGAGCTTGCCTCGGTGATAAAAGCTACAGTATGGGGAGCAATTTGAGAACAGTGACCATAATTCAGTAAGTTTTCACATCACAATTGATAGGCTGCAGAGCTAAATTGAGACATCACAGATGGAGTTCAACCTGGAAAGGTGTGAAGACATTCACTTTGGGAGGCCAAACTTGATGGCATTATTCTTAGTGTGGAGGAACAGAGGGATCTTGGGGGCCATATGCATAGGTCCCTCAAAGTTGCCATGCAAGTTGGTAGGATAGTTAAGAAGATATATGTTGTATTGACCTTCATTAGTTGAGAGATTGTATTCAAGAACCACGAGGAAATGTTTCAGCTCTAAAACCCTGCTTAGACCACACTCAGAGGATTTTGTTCATCTCTAGTCAACTCGTTACAGGAAGGATGTGGAAGCTTTAGAGTGGATGCAGAAGAGATTTACCAGGATGCTGTCTGGATTAGAGAGCATGTCTTATGAGGATAGGTTGGGTGAGCTAGAGCCTTTCTCTTTTGATATAGATGTGCAATATCTGAAATACATCTCATGGAAATGTTTGTTTGACGATGGAACTTCATTAAAAATAAATTATAAAAAAAAGAAACGAAAGAAGATAAGAAGCGACTTGATAGAGGAGGATAAGATGTTAAGAGGCATTGACAGAGTGAACAGACAGTGTCTTTTTCCCAGGACAGCAATGGCTAATATGAGAGGACATAACTTTAAGGTGATTGAAGGAATGTATAGGGGGATATCAGAAATAGATTTTTTACACAGCAAGTTGTAAGTGCATAGAATGCACTGCCAGAGGTGTTGGTGGCAGAGGCAGATACATTATGTTGATTAAGATAGGCAAATAGATGAAAGAAAAACGGAGTGATATGTGAGAGGAAAGGGTAGATTGATCTTGGAGTAGGTTAAAAGATAGACACAACATTGTGGGCTGAAGGGCCTGTACTGTCCTATACTGTTCTATAACCTATGTTCTATAATGGATAAGGATAAGATTGTTCCTGAGGTGAAGATGTGAAATGAGGGAAGCTATTTACATTGGATGTAGCAGAAACTGGGGAAAGTGGCTTTGAGAGCAACATTTTGGGGGGTAAATCCTCATCTGACATGTGTATGTTTTCTAAAGGAGTTTTGATTAGAGTTCAGGACCAGCACATTTCTGTAATGAGGCAAGTCCACAGCTCCCTCAAATTGGCAACTCAGGTGGAAAAGGTTGGCCAAAAGAAGATATGGTATGTTTACCTTCATTGGTTGGGGCATTAAGTATAAAAGTTTGGAATTCATGATGCAAATATATAAAAGTTTGGTTAGGTAGCACTCGGAGTAGTGTGCATAGTCCTGGTAGCTACACTATATTAGGATGTGGAGGTTTTAGAGTGGATGTAGAAGAGACTCACTCCTGTGTTACTTGGAGAAGTTGGACATCTCTCCTTATTGATAATGCACAGAATTCTCTGGAATGTCTGGAATGACAGATAACCTGAGAGAAATGTATAAAATTCTCAATGTTAAATAGTTGGAGTTCTATTTCCACTACTGTCCATAAGGACTGTACTGTACATTCTCCCTGTGACTGCATGGGCTTCCTCTGGGTGCCTGCACATTCTAAAGACGTATACGTCAGGGTTAGTAAGTTGTGGGCATGCTATGTTGGCACCAGCAGAACGGCGACACTTGTGGCACATCCTCAGACCGTTGATATAATTGGCACATTTCACGTGATAAGTAAAGCTCTTCTAATCGAACATACGTATGAGCTGTTTATGGATATCTGGGGCAGCCCATGTGCTGCGGACACCCTCTTGCTCCCAGAGGCTGAGTATTAGCAGCTTGCTTGTGATGTATGTTTCATGAGAACATGGTTAGGACTCGAGGGCCTGAATTGTAGGGAGAGGCTTGACGGGCTGGGGCTTTAATCCTTGGAGAGTAGGAGACTGAGGAGTAACCTTTTAGAGATGTGTACAGTTACGAGCATCCTAGGTAGGGTGAACAGTGGCTGTGAATTACCCAGCAAAAAGAAATGTCTTACACTGGTGGTGAGAGGGGAAAGGTTTTATTTTACTTTTATTTTTAGTTAGGGATACAGCTGTTTACCTGGGCCCAATGAGCCCATGCCACCCAGTTGCAACCATGTGATCAACTAATGTACTGACCCGTACGTCGTTGGAATGCAGGAGGTAGCCAAGGCACCCAGAGGAAATTGATGGGGTCATGGGGAGGACATGTGAACTCCTGACAGACAGTGGTGGGAATTGAACCCAGGTAATATTGTTGCACCGAGTGCTGCACTATCATGCCACCACACAAAAATTTTAAAGGCATCTTCAATCAGAGGGTGCTGTGTACGTGCTGCAAGCTGGCGGAGGAATTGGCTGAGAGACGCTGCCCACTATGCCACCAGTGAAGGTCCTCCATCTCTGGTGGCGTTCAGGGCTTCCTTCATCGTGTCAGTATCTTCTTCTCAGTTTTCACTACTGTCAGCATGCAAGTCCCAGGCGCAGACTCAGGAATATCATCACTCTCAGATGTAGAAGAATTACTCTTTGCTGTTTCTTTGTTGAACCAGTCAAAGTTGTTAGTCTCCTGAACCTGGATGACTAGTGAACCACTCTTCGTCTGCCCTCTACCCTTTGACTCTACCAAAAGCCAAAGCATAAAGCTCTGACTCCAGCCAACATGGCCCTCTGGGTCATTGAGGCACACAAGCCTGCAAACCATGACAAGGTTGTGGTCTTTTGGAGGAAGTAGCTGAGGCAGGTTCTATAACAACATTTAAAAAACATTTAGAAATAGTTCGGAAAGATTTAGAGGGATGTGGGCCAAACATGGGCAAATGGAACTAGTCAGATGGACATCTTGGTCAGCATGTGTGGATGTTGTAGCAAAGAAAGAGTTAAAATGGTGTGCTAGCCAAATGGAGCACTGACATTTTGTGCAGCGGTTACTTGTATGTGGACGTTCAGTCAGGCAACAGTCAAGATGATAAACTGGCAGGGACAGTGTGCAGACATAGTGCAGTCACCCAGGCCTAACTCTCCTTTGTACAGTCTTTCTGTTCAAGCCTGGAACCACTCCCCACCCCCCAAGATCATCATGCATTCCAAGACAAGATAGAGTCATAGAAAGATATAGCACAGAAACAGGCTCTTTGGCCCATGCCGAACCATTTAAACCGTCTACTCCCATTGACCTGCACCGGGATCACAACCCTGCATTCTCCTCCAATGCATGCACCTATCCAAGCTTCTCTTAAGCATTGAAATAGAGCTCGCTTGCACCATTTGCCCTGGAAATTCGTTCCACACTCTCACGACCCTATGAGTGAGAAAGATGCAAACGAAGGATTCTAGGGCAACACTTGCTATTGGAGAGTTTTCCTTGAAATTCTCAAGAATTACTGGTTTTCAACACATAGATTTTGTTTCTAGAAGCTTTCTAGAAGTGATTTACATCTCAGTCCTCACAAGACTCAAAACAGTACTTCCCTTGAGTGCCACTCTCCTGGGAGCCTGCCTACCAAACACATTCTCAATCCTTCAGCTGCCAAAATACCAAGATGGCTAATCCACAATAAGTATCCTCATTGAAGGCATGTGTACAGCACCCTCAAGCTCAAATAGTTTGGTTTGGCTACTCTAAACAAATCTCTGTCAAACATTTTTATGAGTTTGCTGAAAGATGTGCAGTGTTTTGAGCCTAGCCATGCCTTGCGTTACTGTATTCCAAGTGGAATTTTCTTTGCTCAGAGCTCAGCCCAGGGACAAGCAACTTTTCATATAGTTTTCTTTAAAATCTTTATTGCTTTTGTTCGGTTTCTTGAGCTCTAAGGCGCTGGGCACAAGTGAATTAGTAAGGGCATCATGGGGAGAAGGAGGGGGGATGGGGTTGAGTGGGAAGAGATTAAAGATTAGTTTTATTAGTCATATACATCAAAACATACAGTGAAGTGCGTCATTTGCGTCACTGACCAATCCGTTGTTGTGCTGAGGGCAGCCCGCAAGTGTTGCCGCACTTCTGATGCCAATATATCATGCCCACAGCTCACTAACCCGAACTTGTATGTGAACCCTACCCTGTATGTCTTTGGACCGTGAACTTACCAAGTTCTTAAACACAGTGGCAGAATTTGAACCCTGATTATGGTCAAAAGTTTCCACCTGCTTCAAAAGGCAACTATTAGACCAATGCCCATGAACTGAATTGACTTTATTATTTACATCCTTCCTATGCATGGAGTAAAAATCTTTACGTTACGTCTCCATCTAAATGTGCAATGTACAATTTATAGTAATTTATAATAAATAGTATGTACAACAGGATAGTCAATAGAACAGAAATACAGAGTTGTGTCAGCATGAATTTAGCAGCCTGATGGCCCGGTGGAGAAGCTGTCCCGGAGCCTGTTGGTCCTGGCTTTTATGCTGCGGTATCGTTTCCCGAATGGTAGCAGCTGGAACAGTTTGTGGTTGGGGTGGCTCAGGTCCCCAATGATGCTTCAGGCCCTTTTAACACACCTGTCTCTGTAAATATCCTCAATAGTGGGAAGTTCACGTCTACAGATGCACTGGGCTGTCCGCACCACTCTCTGCAGAGTCCTGCGATTGAGAGAAGTACAGTTCCCATACCAGGCAGTGATGCAGCCAGTCAGGATGCTCTCAATTGTGCCCCTGTTGAAAGTTCTTGAGATTTGGAGGCCCACACCAAACTTCTTGAACCGTCTGAGGTGAAAGAGGTGTTGTGCCTTTTTCACCACACAGCTGGTATGTACAGACCACGTGAGATGTTAACCTCGGTGATGTTTATGCTGAGGAACTTAAAGCTGTTCACCCCCTCAACCCCAGATCCATTGATGTTGATAGGGGTTAACTTGTCTCCATTCCTCCTGTAGTCCACAACCAGCTCCTTTGTTTTTGCGACATTGAGGGAGAGGTTGTTTTCGTGACACCGCTGTGTCAGGGTGATGACTTCTTCCCTGTAGGCTGCCTCATTATTATTTGAGATTAGGACAGTCAGTGTAGTGTCATCATTAAATTTAATTAGCAGATTGGAGTTGTGGGTGGCAACACAGTCATGGGTATGCAGAGAGTGAAGGAGGGGGCTTAGGACACAGTCCTGAGGGGCACCTGTGTTGAGGGTCAGAAAGGCAGAGGTGAGGAGCCCACTCTTACCACCTTCTGGCAATTTGACAAGAAGTCCAGGATCCAGCTACACAAGGCAGGGTGAAGGCTGAGGTCTCTGAGCTTCTTGTCGAGCCTGGAGGGAATTATGGTGTTGAATGCTGAACTGTAGTTCAAGAACAGCATTCTCACATAAGCATCCTTCTTCTCCAGGTGTGTAAGGACGGTGTGTGGAGGTGTGGCTATTGTGTCGTCTGTCAATGGGCTGTGTCAGTACAAAGTGTGAGCTGCCATTATGATTATCATCCAGTAGCACTCACATCAATGGTAATGAAATGCTTTGGGAGGTCGATCATGGCTAGAATCAACTCCTGCCTCACTCAGGAAGGGCCTGGACCCACTGCAATCTGTCTAATGCCACAATAGGCCTATGGCAGACACAATCTCAATGGCTCTTCACACAGCCTTAATTCACCTGGACAACACAAACACCTAGATCAGGAGCAACACACACAAAATGCTGAAGGAAATCAGCAGGCCAGGAAGCATTTATGGAAAAAAGTACAGTCGACATTTCAACTGTACAGGACTTCAGTCCTGCTGAAGGATTTCAGGCCGGTACGTCGACTGTACTCTTTTCCATAGATGCTGCCTGGCCTGCTGAGTTCCTCCAGCATTTTGTGTGTGTTGTGCAGATTTCCAGCAAATGCAGATTTACTTTTACCAGGACATCAGGATGCTGTTTATTGACTGTCGTGCAGTGTTTTACACCATCCCTCCTACAGGAAGAACGTGAAGAATTTGGAGAGGGTGCAAAAGAGGTTTACAAAATTGCTGCCTGGATGAGAGACCATCATCGTTATGTTCTGTGTCACATGATGTTAGTGATCACAATCTTTCCGTGACCATGATTGTACTTGGCAAATTTTTCTACATTGCCTTCTTTCGGGCAGTGTCTTTACAAGACGGTGACTCCAGTCATTATCAACACTCTTCAGAGATTGTCTGCCTGGCATCAGTGGTCACATAACCAGGACTTGTGATCTGCACTGGCTGCTCAAACGACCATCCAGCACCTGATTTCCATGGCTTCCAATGACCCTGATCGGGGTGGGGGGCTAAGCAGGTGCTACACCTCGCCCAAGGGTGGCCTGCAGGCTCGTGGAAGGAAGGAGCACCTCACACCTGCTTCGGTAGAGACGTACCTTCACCTCTCTACTAATGGATTAGAGACCAAGGGGGAGAAATGAGGGGTTTGGCCAGCTTGGGTTGCTTTCTCTGGAGTGCTGGAGGCTGATGTGAAATCTAATAGAGGTTTCAGAATCAGAATCAGGTTCGACATCACTGGCATTTGTCATGAAATTTATTGTTTTCTGGCAGCAATCCATTGCAACACATAATAATAAATAAACTACAAATTACAAAAAAGAAATATACAGTTTATATAAGATTACAACAATAAGTAGTGCAAAACGAGAGCAAACAAAAGAAAATAATAGAGAGGTTGTGGACGCAGGTTCATTGTCCGTTCAGAAATCCGACAGTGGAGGCGAAGAAGCTGTTCCTAAGACATTGAGTGTGTGTTTTTAGGCTCCTGTCCCTGCTCTCTGATGGTAGCAATGGGACGAGGGCATGTCCTGAGTGATGGGGTCCTTAATGAGTTTGAATAAGGTTTATAAGATGACAAGAGGCAGAGAAAGTGTAGACAGCCATTATCATTCTCCTTGAGTGAAAATTTATATTATTAGGAAGTGAGAGGGGATACATTCAAAGAGGATGTGAGGGGTAAATATTTATCACACAGAGTAGTGGGTTCCTGCCTGGGGCGGTTGTGGATGCAAGTATGATGATACTCTTAGATAGGCAGAGGAATGTACAGAGAATGGAAGGATGTGGACGTTGCATGGGTTTAGTTAGGCTTTCAATTATTAGGGGCCTATGAGCAAGTGGAGGGAAGGAGCACCTTACATCTCCTTTTGGTAGAGACGTATCTCTACCTCACCACCCTGATGCAACATATTTAGAAATGAATAACCAGCTGAGGTTTTGGGACAAGACCCATCTTCAGAACTGAAACAAGGTTTCGGCCTGAAATGTCAGGACCCTTTTTTTTAATGATCAGCTCTTTTATTTAGCTGTCTGCTTTAGAACTGCAGGAGAAATATCAGTCCAGAAGAGAATAATAGACATGAACTCACAGCTTCCAGCCTCATGACAGAGTGTAACTAACAAGCAAGTGCAGATAAAGGCAGAGCACCATCTAAGTAAGTTTGACCTTTGTTAGTCCACCAGCTTTGATGCATCAAGGACTCGTGGAACACTTTGCTATTCAACATCATTGCTGATCTTTCGCAATTTCTTACATGGTTTTTAGAACAGTAAACCCAATGGCCCACAATGTTTTAACCCATTACAAGATCAATTTAGCCCTTTTCTCCCACATAGCCCTCTAGTATTGATTTTAACCGATGTTTCGATGACAAGCTCTGCCATTTTCATCAGGGAAGATTAGTAATGGTACCTAGTAGTCATCTCTCATCCTCCTTCGAAGAGAACAGCCCTAGCTCACTCAAACTTTCCATATAAGACAAGCTCTCTAATCCAGGTAGCATCCTGGTAAATCTCCTCTGCACCCTCTCTAAAGCTTCCACTTTATTTCTATATTGAGGCAGACAGAACCGAACACAATACTCCAAGAGTGGTCTAACCAGGGTTTTATAGAGCTGCAACGTTAACTCGTGGCTCTTGAACTTAATCTCCTGATTAATGAAGTCCAACACACCACACGCCTTCTTAACCACCCATCAACTTGTGTGGCAACTTGAGGGATCTATGGACAAGGACCCCAAGGCCCCTCTGTTCCTCTACACTGCTAAGAATCTTGCACTTCAGTTTTGCTAAATCTCCATGGGTCCTTGTCCCAAATCGAACACTTTCTGCACATCTGCTCAGAGGGATAGAAAAAGAGTTGCTTTTACTCCTGCGTATTTCCGAAATTGCCACGAACAGTGGTGAGCATACAACACTGAGCTTAGGAAGGATGAATTATGTTCTAAAAAAGAACAACTTAAATCTGGCCACACAGCTTCTCATTAGAAGGCAGTCTGTTCCAGAAACTGGAATCCAGCCACAGACTTCATGAGTGTTTGTTCTTACCCCATATTTAGGGGACAAGACTGAAAATACAAGAGGTTTCCCATTCAAGAAAAAATATTTCCCAATACAAGCTACTTCCTTTCACAAATTCCTTGGCTCCTAGAGTCTTAGAAAGCACTTTTGAATAATAGCAACTCTGTGAACCTCCCTTTAAGGAACCTTCATTTATGCTTGGTTTAGTCGAGTAACATTTTAAATTGAATCAGAATTAGAGTCAAGTTTATTCTGTATGAAATTTTTTTGTTGTGTGGCAGCAGGACAGTGGAATACATAAAATATACTATAAATTACAAGAAGCTATACATATACCATATATATATATATATATATATATACACATATATTAAATGATCCCAATCAAATGAATCTCAAAAAGCCTCTGACAACCAAGCCCAGCTCCTGGCCCTCACGTGTGGTTTAGCTACAAAGCCGGCATAAATATTTCTACTGACAGGAGAAGAGGCAAAGGCAGGTTACTGGCGCCTTAAAGCCAATCACTTCGGGCAGATGGGGCTCGTCAGCCATGGGTGGCAGCTCATCTAGGAGAAGGAAAACTCTGATCTCAAACCCCCGCCACCTTGGGGCTATACCCACTCATAGAGAAGGCTTCGGGGGTAAACCCTGAGGGAAAAATCCAGAGCTGGGGTCCCTAAGGCAGTCCTATATTGAGTCAATGCTGATTGGAAACTCCTGTGACGCTACTGGTACGAAACTGTATCGGTCTCCGCCGTTCCTTTGGGTTCATCAGATGCATGGAGAGGGGGAGCTTGTTACAGGGGAAACAGCTTACTCCACATATGGTACTGCCCAGGCTTGCGTATCTAGACGGCTAGGACACAATATCCATGGTTGAGCCTGTGCAATGGAGGCCTCACATAAGTAGTACAAAGAGAGAGTAAAAATAGTAAGGTAGTGAAAAAGGAGCCGGTCCTTTCCGGCATATATGATGAGTCTACCCTTTTCGGGAGGATCACCGGGACCCTGAAGAAATACCGGATTACCACCACCCACAAACACATAAGGAAGCTCAGATCACAGTTTATGCGGGTCAGAAATGTCCTGGGACTCAGGATGGCTGGTTTTTACGGGACGGCCTGTGAATGCAGAGCAGAGTATATCGGCCGGACAGGACGCACGGTGGAAACCAGCATCGAAGAGTACAGGAGGTATATCCATTTGGGTTATCCTGAGAAATAGGTAGTACTGCATTCGCAATGGCCATAGAATTGGCTTCGATGGCACAGAACTACAGTGCTTCTCCTACAGATGCTGCCTGGCCTGCTGTGTTCCTCCAGCATTTTGTGTGTATTGTTTGTGCCGCACCAATGGCTCTTGGGACTGCCTGGTGAAGGAAGCCGTTGAAGCAAAACTAGAGGAAAAATTTTTAACAAAGACGAAGGTCTAAGTATGAACTGGAATTCAATTATAAACAAGGTGGGACAGCAGAAACCTGATTGGATGAGGACTAACCAATCAGGGGGGACAGACGATGGGAGAATAAATACCACTGGACTAGACATGCCCAGGCATCATCCCTGATGAAGATGGCAGAGTTTGTCATCAAAAAATGAGTTAAAATCGATACCTGTACCTGGCTGGAAGCCTGGGACGAGTTTATTCAAAGTGAGATAGTGTTCATGGATTCATTATCCATTCAGAAATGTGATGGCGGAGGGGAAGAAGCTGTTCCTAAAATATACAGTGTGTGTCTTCAGGCTCCTATACCTTCTCCCTGATAGAAGTAATGAGATGACAGCATGTCTTGGGGGTGGATGTCCTAATGAAGGGTGCTGACTTTTTGAGGTATCACCTTTTGAAGATTCCCTCAGTGTTGAGGAAGCTAGTGGCCTCGATGGAACCGGCATTCCTTCACAAAGCTACCTAGACATACTCATCAGCCAACCTTCTTTCATATGGTTTCTGTCATCTAAAAATTAACCTTACTTATAGTCAATGTAACTTACAGGAGCACAGTTGTATTTTAGGAAAATATTTACTGAGTCAGTGCATGCCCAAAGGGAACAGCAAGAACGAAAATATTGGCGGTGCTACCTAAATGTTTTGCCAAAATCTACTTCTTAAGGTTTTTGAAGGAGAAAAGAGATAGCTGGTAGATTTACAGAGGGAATTCACAGCACAGAAAACAGACATGTATCAAATCAGAATCTCTGCTAGAGAGCTGATAGGGTGAATCATGATATAATGACTAGACAAGGGCATGAATGCAGTGTTTGAGGTTTGAGGAAACCATGGTCTTGGCTTTACTCTTCCAAATGAATGAACTTTCAGATATTTTAACAAAATGAAAATCAAATAAACTGTGGTTGTAGGAAATCTGAAATAAAAACAGAAAATGCTGGAGAAACACAGTCCTGATGTAGAATCTTTGATCTGACTATTAAATTTGTTTTTTTTTCCCCTCTGATTAATGTTCCCTCTATTTTTTTATAGCTGTGCAGACCAACCATTGCTCTGAGCAGGAAATTTTACATGGCCTGAAAACTGCATGATACTTTAAATGATTTTTTTGGTAGCATGAATACTACTTAGAATGAATATTGAAAAAATGGCACACTTTTGACTGTGTTCAGGCAGTCATCTTCGAATCTGGATAAGTATGCCACATTTGTTACCAACTTCATTAAAACCTGTGTGGATGAGTGTGTGCCTACAAAAATTTGCTGTACACACCCAAACCAAAAGCCATGGATAAACTAGGAGGTACATTGTCTACTGAGGGCTAGATCCATAGCATTTAAGTCTGGTGACCCAAGTCTGTACAAGAAAATGAGGCATGACTTGTGGAGAGCTATTTCAAGAGCGAAGAGACAATTTTGAGTGAGGTTGGAGGTGACATTGGTGTACGTCAACTCAGGCAGGGTTTGCGAGACATTACTTCCCACAAAGCAAAATCCAATAGCATGAATGGCAGTGATACTTCACTACCAGATGAACTCAACAACTTCTATGCCCGCTTTGAAAGGGAGAATATAACTACAGCTGTGAAGATCCCTGCTGCACCCAGTGACCCTGTGATCTCTGTCTCGGAGGCTGATGTCAGGCTGTCTTTCAGAAGGGTGAGCCCTCACAAGGATGCAGGCCCTGATGGAGTAGCTGGTAAGGCCCTGAAAGCTTTTGCCAACCAACTGGCAAGAGTATTCAAGGACATTTTCAACCTCTCACTGCTATGGGCAGAAATTTCCACTTGCTTCAATAAGACACCAATTATACCAGTGCCTAAGAAAAGTAACGTGAGCTGCCTTAATGATAATTACCCAGTAGCACTCACACCTACTGTGATGAAATGCGTTGAGAGGTTGGTCATGACTAGACTGAATTCCTGCCTCAGCAAGGACCTGGACCCACTGCAATTTGCCTATCGCCACAATAGGTCAACGGCAGATGCAATCTTGATGTCTCTTCACATGGTTTTATATCACATGGACAATACCATCACCTATGTCAGGATGCTGTTCGTTGACTACAGCTCATTGTTTAACACCATCATTCCCACAATCCTGATTGATAAGTTAGAGAACCTAGTCCTCTGTACCTCTCTCTGCAATTGGATCCTTGACTTCCTAACTGAAAGACCACAATCTGTGCGGGTTGGTGATAATATCGCCTCCTTGGTGCGCCTCACAGTTGTGCGTTCAGCCCACGGCTCTATTCCCTCTATACCCATAACTGTGTGGGTAGGCATAGCTCAAATACCACCTATAATTTTGCTGATGATACAACCATTGTTGGTAGAATCTCAGATGGAGATGAGAGGGCGTACAGGATATGCCAACTAGTGGAGTGGTGTCACAGCAACAACATTGCATTCAACGTCAGTAAGACAAAATAGCTGATTGTGGATTTCAGGAAAGATAAGACAAGGGAGCACAAACCAATCTTCATAGAGGGATCAGAAGTGGAGAGAGTGATCAGGTTCAAGTTCCTGGGTGTCAAGATCTCTGAGGATCTAACCTGGCCCTAACATATCGATGCAGGTATAAAGAAGGCAAGACAGCAGCTATATTTCATTAGGGGTTTGAAGAGATTTGACTTGTCAACTAAAATACTCGAAAACTTCTATAGATGTACAGTGGAGAGCATTCTTTTCAAATCTTTTTAGTATTACTATTTTCCAAAATAACAAGAGCACATCGAAGTAAGTAACACAATGTCTCAAAAGAGAAAAGAAACAATATTAAGAATTGAAAAATATGGTGACACAAAAAAAAGAGAAGAAAGGAAAACAAAACCCTACTGAAGCAAGAAAGAGGTGAGGAAGAAAAGGACCCGTTAGGTGAACACGAGGAAATCGGTTTCGGGCTGAGACCCTTCATCAGGACTAACCCATCAGGTGATCAACCCCGGAGCCATGCGTCACACAGAAAGCTTCTAAAGATAAACATGAAACCGCCAGCAAAAAAAAATTATACCAAAATTTATAATTAGATCGTGGAGAAAATCTATCAATTAACTCAAATGGTAGTAACAAGCAAATGAACCCCATCTTTTCTCAAAATCAAACATAGGTTCAAAGGTTCGACTTCTAATTTTCTCCAAACTAAGACATAACATCACTTGAGAAAACCATTGTGACAGAGTGGGAGCCGACGTATCCTTCCACTTCAACAGAATGGCCCTCCTAGCTATCAATGTAACAAACACAATAACATGTTGGCCAGACAAAGAAATACCATGGATATTTTGAGGAATTATTCCAAAGAGCACAGTTAATTTGTTAGGTTGTAAATTCATTTTAGGTGCTTTAGAAATCGTAGAAAAAACTGACTTCCAAAACTGCGCCAGTATAGAGTAAGACCAAAACGTGTGTGTCAGTGTAGCTGTCTCAGTTTTACACCTATCACAATAACTATCAACAGTAGGAAAGATTTTAGACAATCTCTCCTTTTTCAAATAGTAATGATGTACAATTTTAAATTGAATCAATGAATGGCTAGCACAAATCGAGAAAGAGTTAAACAGCTTCAAGATCCGCATCCAGTCCTCCATCATAAAAGTCAAATGAAGTTCCTTTTCCCAATCTTGTTTAATCTTAAAGAAAGGGCGCTTATCCCATTGTTATAATAAATTATGCATTTGGCCTCTAAAATGCAAGGAAAATTACTTAAATATTTTTTGTAAGAAATGTCTAACTTGAAGGTATTATAAGAAGTGTGAATATGAAAGAGAGTATTTATCAAATAATTGTTCAAAAGACATCAGTCTATCTTCTTTAAATAGATCCAAAAAAGAATTAATACCTTTATTTTTCCCAAATTAAAAAACTGGATCACTCAAAGAAGGCTTAAAAAAATAGTTTCGATAAATTAAACTACAAAGTTGAAATTTTTTAAGATTTAAAAAATTACGGAACTGGAACCAAATTTGTAAAGAATACTTAATTACAGGGTTTAAATTTAAATTAGCAACTTTAGCTAATTGTATAGGTAGACCAGCTCCCAATAACGAGGTTAAATAAAACTGTTTCACAGCTTTCAATTCCAAATCTTCCCAAATTGGCCACTCGTTCTTACCAACCCAGTATAACCAAAAGGATTGTCAGACATTAACAGCCCAGGAGAGCATCCTGACAGACTGCAGCACTGTCTGGTATGGTGCTGGGGTGGGGTGGGGTGGTGGGGGGCGTACTGCACAGGACTGAAAGAAGCTACTGAAAGTCATAAAGTTAGTCAGCTTTTTCTTGGGTGCTAGCTTCCATATTACCGAAAACATCTTCAAGGAACAATGGCTCGGAAAAGTGGCATCCATTATTAAGGACCCCCATCACCCGGGACATTCACTCTTCTCACTGTTACCATCAGGGAGGAGGTACAGGAGCCTGAAGACACACACTCAGCGATTCAGTAACAGCTTCCCCTCTGCCATCCGATTCCTAAATGGACGTTGAACCCTTGAACACTACCTCACTTATATATATATATATATATATATATATATATATATATATATATATAATTTCTCTTTATGAACTATTTTTCACCTATTTTATAGATATATGCACACACACTGCAATTTTATTTACTTATTTGTTTATATTCTTTCTAGATTCTGTATTGCATTGAACTGCTGTTGCTGCTAAGTTAACAAATTTCACAACACACGCTGGTGATAATAAACCTGATTCTGATTGGGAATGCAGAGTGAATGAAATTGGATTGCATTTGGACACTTGAAGATGGGTGTAGTTTTAATGGGTTGAATTCTATTAGATGCCTCCCGTACCTAATGAAGTGGCCACTAACTGTTTGTTCATGGTCTTCTGCTGCTGTAGCCCATCCACTTCAAGGTTCAACAAGTTGTACATTCAATGATGCTTTTCTGTGCTTCACAGTTGTAAAATGTGGTTATTTCAGTTACCATCACCTTCCTGTCAGCTTAAACCTCTCTGGCCATTCTCTGACCTCTCTCATTAACAAGGAATTTCGCCCACAGAACTGCTGCTCACTGGATTTTTTTTTGTTTTTTTTTGCACATTTCTCTGTAAACTCTAGAGACTGCTGTGTGGGATAATCCCAGGAGATCAGCAGTTTGAGATACTCAAACCACCCTGCCTAGCACCAACAATCATTCCACAACCAAAGAGTCTTGGACCACATTTCCTCCTATTCTGATGTTTGGTCTGATCAACAACTGAACCTGCTGATCGTATCTGCATGTTTCTATGATTTGAGTTGCTGCCACATGATTGGCTAATTAGATATTTGCATTAATGAGCATGCGTACCTAATAAAGTTGCCACTCAATGTATTTTACCATGTAAATATGGGAAAAAAATTGTAAAGCTTATTTAGCATTCCCGGCAAATTAGGGAACTCCTGACTGATCTGAACTTTGGCAGTGTTCCCACGTTAGGCCCCACAGGATAAGGGATGCATTCTCAGCTTCGTAAAGGTTGTGGTGTCACATGATGCCAGCTGAACTATTCTGGGATCTGAACACTCTTGTAAACACCTCGTGCTGCAAACTAATGACATCCTACAATTAGAGTTTTCATAAAATAACACTGAAGGGTTGCACGTTCTGACAGACTAATCCCAGCTGTAACTATCGAAGTGATTGTCCGCTGGATCGATTGCTCTGGTCTAAGCGCCAGGGATTGATTTTACATACGTTGAGGCCCTCCCTCTGTTAGTTGGGGTTGACCATGGGTGTTACCACCCAGCTGTCTATGTGATGTGCAAGCCAGGGCAGGACAATAGGGAGAGAAAGCTGTTCGTCTTTGGACTGTGGGAGGAAACCAGAGCACCCGGAGGAAACCCACATGTTCACAGGGAGAATGCAGAAACTTCCTCCAGTTAGCGGCAGGACCGGACGATGAATCATGAGGAATACCTAATTATTTCTGCTCTCTTTTTGCACTTACTTAATTATTTTATATATTTCTTATTGTAATTTTTAAAAATTATGTATTACACTGTAGTGCTGCCACAAAACATAAAAATCCATGACATATGTCCGTGATAATAAACCTGATTCTGATTTTTGTACAGTGGTGCCTCAGTTAATCTCCTTAATTATGTTTTCTCACACCGTTCCTTCTTCCTGTAAGGCAATTGACCCAGACAACTGTTTTTTATCCTGTCAGTTCCCCCTCTTGTATCATTCTTCCAGCTCTTTCTAATTTAGCTTTATTCTTCTTCATCCCTTTACCTTTTCCACCAATCACCTGCCAGCTTCTCCCTTCATCCCTCCTCCAACACTCACCCACCTTCTCCCTCAGTTGGTTTCACCTATCACCTGCCAGCTTGCACTCCTTCCCCTCCTTCTACCACCTTTTTCTGGCCTCTGCCACCTTCCTTTCCAGTTCTGAAGAAGGGTCTCATTGATAAACATTGATTGTTTATTCATTTCCATCGACGCTGCCTGACCTGCTGAGTTCCTCTGGCAATTTGTGTGTGTCGACCAGATAATCTGTTGATTGACAGAATTTTCCCAATTTCATTTGAAATAAACCATTAGACCATAAGACATAGGAACAGAATTAGGCCATTCAGCCCATTGAGTCCTTTCCAGCATTCCATCATGGCTGATTTATTATCCCTCTCAATCCCATTCTCCTGCTTTCTCCGCTGACCAATAGTTTTAGATGCTTGCCTTTCACCTGGTTTAATCATCATCATCATCATGTGCCATCTCATATGACGTGGGTGGCAAATTTTTCTACAGAAGTGGTTTGCCATTGCCTTCTGGGCAGTGTCTTTACAAGATGGGTGAGGCCAGCCATTATTAATACTCTTCAGAGATTGTCTGTCTGGTGTCAGTGTCACGTAACCAGAACTTGTGATACAGCCTCACCTCCTGCTCCCATGGCTTTAAGGGATCCTGATCAGGGGAGAGGGAGATAAGCAGGTGCTACACCTTGCCTAGGGGTGACCTGCAGGCTGGCGGAGGGAAGGAGCACCTTACCCCTCCTTTGGTAGAGACGTATCTCCACCCCACCACTCACCTGGTGTAATATCTCATCCAAACTCCAACAGTGTACCCTTTGCTCAGTATCACACCGCAGCATCAGCCCATATCTTCGTGCTAAGGTCTCTGGAGTGAGAGTTAATTCTAGAACATTCCTGGCGCAGAAGCAAGAACACACGCCAATGTGCCCCAGGAACAGTATGGTATGGAATTTAAACTTAGAAACACCATTCCTATTGAAACAAGATACCATACCAAACAACATCGTCCTGATGAAGAGACTCGACCTGCAAGATCGATTGCCCATTTCCCTCCATGAGTGCTGCCACACCCACTGAGCTCCTCCAGCACTTCCGTGTTTTGCCCCAGACTTCCAGCATCTGCAGTCTCTTGCGTCTCTGTCACACTAAATTAATTTGTCTTATTTTTATTGAGAGATTCCAGTCGGTGGATACTGTTCAAGGAATCCTATTACCTTTCGGTTTTCCTGTACAACTTGACGGTCACCCATTCCCGCTCTGCCTGCCAGTTCATAAATTGCAGGATGACCACCTCCCAAGATCTGCTGTCCGTTAAGCTCTTGTTAATTTTATTTAGAGATACAGCCCAGTAACGGGCTCTTCCGGCTGACAGTTACATCCATGTATCTTACTAATCCATATGCCGGTGCATTGTGGGAGGGAAACGGCGCACCCAGAGGAAACCCGCATTGTCATGGGGAGAAGGTAGGAACTGCTTGCGGGGATTGAACCCACGTAGCTGCCACTGTAATAACGTTGTGCTAACAGCTAAGCTAAGCTACCATGCTGCAATAATATTCAGAAGTATTTAACTGCAGTTTTGAGGCAATATAATTGAACATTATATGTTTCAAAATAAAATCTGACCCTGTTTTGGACCGAGTATCTGCCTGAAAGCCAATGGACCTTCATTAACACTTCCCTTCCAAAGGAATTCTCTTCCAGCCTGATCATATGGTTGGTTCTTCAGGAAGTGAGTCAACAGTCAGGGCAACCAAGAACATCCAGTAAATACACTTCATCTTAATTCCAAGAATAAGTTGGAGCTAAAGAATATCCACTTTAGTTGGACAACCGCTGTGGATTTGGCTACATCAGAATGTCCTCTATAAAAAACCACATTGAGGACAGTGGAACAACTTGTAGTTACCCCGGGGCCAGGAGTCAGCCACAGGATTTGTAGACCAGACTGGATAGGGGTGCCTTTCCCTAAAACCCTCTGTGGAAGTGTGCAGAGTTACTGACTGACTTAGAGCCCATTGAACACGAGGGATTCTACAGTTGCTGGAAATCCAGAGCAACACACACAAGGTTGCTGGAGGAACTCAGTGGGACAGGCAGCGTCCACTGGCGTTTTGGGCAGCTATTAAGTTCCTTCATCTCTGGCAGTGTTTTAAGCTTCCTTCATCGTGACAGTAACTCAGTTTTCACCACTGTCAGTCATGCAAGTACAAGGTGGAAACTCGGGAATACCATTGCACTCAGATGTAGAAGGGTTCTTCATTCCTGTTTCTGTAACAGTTCTGTTTGACCAGTTACAGTGACCCTAAGGTGAACCACAAACCTGGAACCAGTGGACCACTCTCAGTCTGACCTCTGCCCTTTGACCTGTTTGGCATGGGTGACTCTACCAAGAGACAAAGCATAAAGCCTTGACTCTAGCCAGTGTAGCTCTCCAGGCACACGAGCCTCCAAACCCCTACGACAAGTTTGGGGTCCTCTTGGAGGAGCTGCATCTATGAATAAACAGTTGATATTATTTCTTCAGCAGTTTGATCGGGACACGACTGCACAAGCATGTTGACGTCAGCCAGTGAGAACAGCAAGAAGAGTTTAAATGGAGACGGTTATTTCTTCAGTGGTTTGATCAGGACACGACTGCCAAGCACATAGATGTCAGCCAGTGAGAACAGTGAGAAGAGTTTAAAAGGAGACAGCTTTATAGAATGGGTGCTGGAGGAGCAGGTGTCAGAGTAGAGGGAGAGAGAGAGTAGGAAGGCTTAGGCTCAAGGGGGCTTTGGCGATGACGGGTCAAGGCGAGGTAGGTTAACTGTGTAGAATACAGACAGGAAGTATGTGTTTGAGGCCGGTGTTCTATGCTCGGTGTCAGATGTGGGAAGTCCGGGAGACTCCCAGCCTCCCGAACGGCCACACCTGAGCCAGGTGTGTCAAGCTGCAGCTCCTTAGGGACCGGGTTAGGGAACTAGAGATGCAGCTCGATGACCTTCGTCTGGTCAGGGAGAGTGAGGAGGTGATAGAGAGGAGCTACAGGCAGGTGGTCACACCGGGTTCTCGGGAGACAGATAAGTGGGTATCAGTCAGGAGAGGGAAGGGCAGGAGTTAGATACCAGAGAGTACCCCTGTGGCTGTCCCCCTTAACAATCAATACTCCTGTTTGAGTACTGTTGGGGGAGACGGGCTACCTGGGGGAAGCAACAGTGGCTGTGCCTCTGGCACAGAGACTGACCCTGTGGCTCAGAAGGGTAGGGAAAGAAAGAGGATGGCATCAGTGATAGGGGACTCTATAGTTAGGGGGTCAGGCAGATGATTCAGTGGATGCAGGAAAGAAACACAGATGGTAGTTTGCCTCCCAGGTGCCAGGGTCTGAAATGTTTCTGATCGCGTCCGTGATATCCTGAAGTGGGAAGGAGAACAGCCAGGGGTCGTGGTACATATTGGTACCAATGACATACAGTAGGTAGGAAAAGGGAGGAGGTCCTGAAAGCAGACTACAGGGAGTTAGGAAGGAAGTTGAGAAGCAGGACCACAAAGGTAGTAATCTCGGGATTACTGCCTGTGACACGTGACAGTGAGTATAGGAATAGAATGAGGTGGAGGATAAATGTGTGGCTGAGGGATTGAAGCAGAGGGCAGGGATTCGGATTTATGGATCATTGGGACTTCTTTTGAGGCAGGTGTGACATGTTCAAAAAGGACGGGATGCACTTGAATCCGAGGGGAACCAATATCCTGGCGGGGAGATTTGCTAAGGCTACGGGGGAGAGTTTAAACTAGAATTGTTGCGGGGTGGGAACTGAACTGAAATGATGAAGAAAGAGGCGGTTGGCTCACATATAGAGAAAGTTTGGAGACAGTGTGAGCAGGAGGATAGGCAGGTGATAGAAAAGGGACACGCTCAGACCAATGGTTTGAGATGTGTCTCTTTTAATGCAAGGAGTATATGAACAAAGCGGATGAGCTTAGAGCGTGGATCAGTACTTGGAGCTATGATGTTGTGGCCATTACAGAGACTTGGATGGCTCAGGGGCAGGAATGGCTACTTCGAGTGCCAGACTTTAGATGTTTCAAAAGGACAGGGAGGGAGGCAAAAGAGGTGGGGGCATTGCACTGTTGATCAGAGATATTATCACGGCTGCAGAAAAGGAGGAAGACATGGAGGGATTGTCTACGGAGTCTCTGTGGGTGGAGGTTAGGAACAGGAAGGGATCAATAACTTTACTGGGTGTTTTTTATAGACCACCCAATAGTAACAGGGACATCGAGGAGCAGATAGGGAGACAGATTCTGGAAAGGTGTAATAATAACAGGGTTGTTGTGGTGGGAGATTTTAATTTCCCAAATACCGATTGGCCTATCTCTAGACTGAGGGGTTTATATGGGGTGGAGTTTGTTAGGTGTGTTCAAGAAGGTTTCTTGACACAATATGTAGATAAGCCTACAAGGGGAGAGGCTGTGCTCAATCTGGTATTGGGAAATGAACCTGGTCAGGTGTCAGATCTCTCAATGGGAGAGTATTTTGGAGATTGTGATCACAATCCTATCTCCTTTACCATAGCATTGGAGAGAGATAGGTACAGACAAGTAAGGAAAGCATTTAATTGGAGTAAGGGGAAATATGAGGCTATCAGGCAGGAACTTGGAAGCATAAATTGGAAACAGATGTTCTCAGGGAAACATATGGAAGAAATGTAGTAAATGTTCAGGGGATATTTGCATGGGGTTCTGCATAAGTACATTCCAGTGAGACAGGGAAAGGATGGTAGGGTACAGGAACTGTGGTGTATAAAGGCTGTTGTAAATCTAGTCAAGAAGAAAAGAAGAGCTTATGAAAGGTTCAAAAAACTAGGTAATCATAGAGATCTAAAAGATTATAAGGCTAGCAGGAAGGAGCTAAGAATGAAATTAGGGGAGCCAGAAGGGGCCATGAGAATGCTTTGGCAGACAGGATTAAGGGAAACCCCAAGGCATTCTACAAGTATGTGAAGAGCAAGAGAATAAGAGAGAGAATAGGACCAATCAAGCGTGACAGTGGAAATGTGTGTATGGAACCGGAGGAGATAGCAGAGGTAGCTAATGAGTACTTTGCTTTCAGTATTCACTACAGAAAATGATCTTGGTGATTGTAGAGATGACTTACAGTGGACTGAAAAGCTTGAGCATGTAGATATTAAGGAAGGGGATGTGCTGGAGCTTTTGGAAAGCATCAAGTTGGATAAGTCACCAGGACTGGACGAGCTGTATTCCAGGCTACTGTAGGAGGCGAGGGAAGATATTGCTGAGCCTCTGGTGATGATTGTTGCATCGTCAATGGGGACGGGAGAGGTTCTGGAGGATTGGAGGGTTGCAGATCTTGTTCCTTTATTCAAGAAAAGGTGTAGAGATAGACCAGGAAATTACAGACCAGTGAGTCTTACTTCAGTGGTTGGTAAGCTGATAGAGAAGTTCCTGAGAAGCAAGATTTATGAACATTTGGAGAGGCATAACATAATTAGGAATAGTCAGCATGGCTTTGTCAAAGGCAGGTCCTGTCTTATGAGCCTGACTGAATTTTTTTGAGGATGTGACTAAACACATTGATGAAAGTAGAGTAGTAGATGTAGTGTATATGGATTTCAGCAAGGCATTTGATAAGGTACCCCATGCAAGGCTTATTGAGAAAGTAAGGAGGTATGAGATCCAAGAGGACATTGCTTTGTGGATCCAAAACTGGCTTGCCCACAGAAGGCAAAGAGTAGTTGTAGACGGGTCATATTCTGCATGGAGGTCGGTGACCAGTGCTGTGCCTCAGGAATCTGTTCTGGGACCCCTACTCTTTGTGATTTTTATAAATGACCTGGATGACGAAGTGGAGGGATGGGTTAGTAAATTTGCTGATGACACAAAGTTTGGAGGTGTTGTGGATAGTGTGGAGGGCTGTCAGAGGTTACAGCGGAACATTGATAGGATGCAAAACTGGGCTGAGAAGTGGCAGATGGAGTTCAACCCAGATAAGTGTGAAAATGTGGCAGAATATAGTATTGGTCATAGTCCATAGGACACTCAAAGCTACTGTGCAGCTTGTCTCTATGGTTAAGAAAGCATACGGTCATTGGCCTTCATCAATTGTGGGATTGAGTTTAAGAGCCGAGAGGTAATGTTGCAGCTATATGGGACCCTGGTCAGACCCCACTTGGAGTACTGTGCTCAGTTCTGGTCGCCTCACTACAGGAAGGATGTGGAAACCATAGAACAGGTGCAGAGGAGATTTACAAGGATGTTGCCTGGATTGGGGAGCATGCCTTATGAAAATAGGTTGAGTGAACTTGGCCTTTTCTCCTTGGAGCGACAGAGGATGAGAGGTGACCTTGTAGAGGTGTACCAGATGATGAGAGGCATTGATCGTGTGGATACAGAGGAGATGTCAGGGGTAAGTTTTTAACATAGAGAGTGATGATATTGTGGAATGGGCTGCCTGTGACAGCGGTGGAGGTGGATGCGATAGGGTCTTTTCAGAGACTCCTGGATAGGTACATGGAGCTTAGAAAAACAGAAGCCGATGGGTAGGCCTAGGTAATTTCTAAGGTAAAGACGTGTTCCGCACAACTTTGTGGGCAGAAGGGCCTGTATTGTGCTGTAGGTTTTCTATGTTTCTGTTATGGGGCAAGACACTTCAAGAGAACTGGAAACAAAGGGGATAGAAGCCAGATCAAGAAAGTGGGAGAAGAACAAGCTGGCAGGGGATAAGTGAAGCCTGATGAGGGGAAGGTGTGTGGGTGGGGGATGAAGTAAGAAGCTAAGAAGTGATAGGTGGAGGAGGTAACGATGAAGGTATCTGATAGGAGAGGAGAGTGGTAATGGCAGGTGAACACATGAAACAGCCAATTGTGACTTCTTCTAGGCAAAGTTCTCAGTTGATGATCATGAATTAAGGACTAACTAAATGGTTTGACTGTGTCAGTAGGGAAAAGTCTGTGGTAATCACTCTTCCAGTAATCTTTGCACATATGGCATATACAGATGAAAGCCACCTTCCTCAGTAATGTTACCACAGTGCTTATTCATTCCTGGGACATTTCTCCCAATTTTCCACTCTGCTTTGGCAATTGGACCATGAAAGGTTTGATTTTTGTTTGGAATACCTGCCGAAACCATAAATTTAAACTTGAATTAACTATGAAGCCCATTCAACTCTGACCTCAGGAAGTCAAGTCTACAGGCTGAAAGCCAAAAGACCAGGCCACATAAAAGGTATGCCCCAATCCTTGTCGATCCTTTTGATCTTCATATAGGATCCATAAGGTGACAGGAGACCCTTTAAGCAAAGGATACATAGGACACAGAATATAGACGAGTACAGCGCAGGAACAGGCCATTCGGCCCACAATGTTGCACCGAACCTGCTAAAAAGCAAATCAAAACCGCCCAAACACTAATCCCTCCTACCGACACAATGGTCCATATCTCTACATCTTCCTCACAATCATGTGCCTATCTCGTAAAAGCCTCTAATGTATTTGCCTCTGTCACCAGTGCATTCCAGGCATCCACCACTTTCTGAGTGAAAAACTAACCCTTCATATCCTCTTTGAACCTACCCCCCTCTCACCTTCAATGCATGCCCTCTGATATTAGACATTTCTATCCTGGGAAACAGATACTCCCTGTCTACTCCATCTATGCCTCTCATAGTCTTATAAACCTCCATCAGATCTCCCTTCAGCTTCTGTTGCTCCAGAGAAAACAACCCAAATTTATCCAGCCTCTCATGATAGCAAATGCACTCCAATCTAGGCAGCATCCTGGTAAACCTCTTCTGCACCCTCTCCAAAGCCTCGACATCCTTCCTATAGTGGGGCGACCAGAACTGTACACAATACTCCAGATGTGACCAAACCAACGTTTTAAAAAGTTGCAAAATAACCTCCTGACTTTTGAACTCAGTGCCTTGTCTAGTAATAACAAGCATTCCTTAAGCCTTCTTAACTGCCCTATCAAACTATGTAGCCACTTTCAAGGAGCTATGAATTTAGATCCCAAGATCTCTCTGCTCAGCAACACTGTTAAAAGTCATGTCCTTAACAAAGTACTGTCTCCCTACCAAGTGGAGAATGATAGGATGTCTGAATCTTTCAAGGAGTGTTAAGTTCAAGATTCAAGATTTAAGCTTGTTTATTGTTAGACTTCAGTACACGTGTAAAGGAGAACAGAATGACTGTAACGCCAGATCAAAAGCAGCATAAAGAAACAATAACCATAAAAGCACATTAAATATAAATATAAAACAAATCTTATAAAACACAATGTACAAGTAACTTGGGTGTCGGGAAGGGGTAAAGTGCTCCTTCCCTCCACTAGCCTGCAGGTCACCCTCGGGCAAGGTGTAGCACCTGCTTAGCCCCCGATCAGGGTCACGGGAAGCCATGGGAGTCTGTGGTGGATGGTCGTATGAGCAGCCGGTGCAGATCACAAATCCTAGTTGTGTGACCACTGATGCCAGGCAGACAATCTCTGAAGAGTATTGACCATGGCTGGTGTCACCCTTCTGGTAAAGACACTGCCCAGAAGGGGCAAACTATTTCTGTAGAGAAATTGGCCAAGGTCCATCATGGTCATGGAAAGACCATGATCACCTACATCATACAACATGGCACATAATGAATGAATGGACAAATAAGTAACTATTGATTGGGGCCATATATACAGTAGATAAGTAACTTCTATAGGTAAGTTATACATAGATTGATCGTATGTCTATAAAGTGACACTAGGTCCAGGATAAGGTGACTCTGACAGGAAATGTGGAGACTGTTTGGATCTTAAAGGCAGTCAGTAGAGTCTGGCTTTCTTGGGTTCAACATTACTAACATTTAGGGCCAATACCATCATAAGAACTCAGTCTACATATCTAATAATGCCCAGCTTTTGAATATAACAGGGCCAGTGTTTTTTGCACTGTTTATTTGCATGGATTACTGGTAGGTCTCTCAGCTTATGGACTTGGAACCAATTTACAATGGAACTGAAACAGAGATGACTCCAAAAGTTCCGACAACACCACTGTCGTTGAGTGACTCTAATCCCTACAGTTTAGTGACACTGTCACCACTTTAATCACTTTGCACGAAAATGAACTCTGCTTTTTCTTGAGCATCCAAAATTATTTAAAGAAAGCTGTGGAAATTCTGTCAGTCAACAGATTATCTGGTCAACACACTCAAGTTGCTGGAGAAACTCACCAGGTCAGGCAGCATCCATGGGAGGAGTAAACAGTTGTTATTTTGGGCCAAGACCTGACTGGAAAGGAAGGAAGGGAAAAACCAGTTGTAATAATTGTGTATAATTAATGTTTAAGTTACGTTTTTTCCTTGTTTTTTTTCTTGTGATCGTTGCTTATCTGATGCTGTGTGCCTGTGGTGCTGATGCAAGGAAGCATTTCATTGCATTTGTCCACACATAGAACATAGAGCAATACAGCACATTACAGGCCCTTCAGCCCACAATGTTGTGCCGACCCTTAAACCCTGCCTCCCATATAACCCTCCACCTTAAGTTCCTCCATAAACCTGTCCAGTAGTCTCTTAAACTTCACTAGTGTATCTGCCTCCACCACTGACTCAGGCAGTGCATTCCATGCACTAACCACTCTCTGAGTGAAAAACCTTCCTCTAATATCCCCCTTGAACTTCCCTCCCCTTACCTTAAAGCCGTGTCCTCTTGTACTGATCAGTGGTGCCCTGGGGAAGAGGTGCTGCCTGTCCATTCGACCTATTCCTCTTAATATCTTGTACACCTCTATCATGTCTCCTCTCATCCTCCTTCTTTCCAGAGAGTAAAGCCCTAGCTCCCTTAATCACTGACCATAATGCACACTCTCTAAACCAGGCAGCATCCTGGTAAATCTCCTTTGTACCCTTTCCAATGCTTCCACATCCTTCCTATAGTGAGGCGACCAGAAATGGACACAGTACTCCAAGTGTGGCCTAACCAGAGTTTTATAGAGCTGCATCATTACATTACGGCTCTTAATTACACATGTAATTATACAGATGACAATAAACTTTGCTATTTTTGGAGGTGCTGTCTTTGCGATGAGGAAGAAGAAGTTCTTAGGTCAGCTTTACTTGGTCCCATGCACACTGAAACATCAAAACACACAGTGAAATGCATCATTTTGTGTCAACCACCAACACAGTCTGAGGAGGTCATGGGGGCAGCCCGCAAGTGTTGCACGCATCTGGCACGCCCGTAACTAACCGTTATGTCCTTGGATTGTGGGAGGAAACTGGGACACCACACGGTCACAGGGAAAACGCACAAACTCCTGACAGACAGCGGCTGGAATTGAAGCCCAATTGGCGACCATTGGCACTGCTAACCGTGCCGTTTTCATGTCTTATCGTGTCTCCTTCCTCCAATTGTTAAGTCCTTGAAAATATAAGTTTTCTTAAATCTAGCACATTTCACAACCCGATGACATCCCTGGCACTTTACAGCATTTGGAAGTCTTTTAGAATTGCAGACACTTTGTGGTGTAGTGTGGAAAACAACAATTTATATACTTCTATGTCCCACAAACCGCAATGAGAATGTTATTTATTTTTAATGTCAATAGCGGGATAAATATTGTCCATGATACTGGAGCATTCTGCCCTGCTCTTCATCGTGCTCTTGAAATTCCACTTTTCTTTATTGATTATTTATTCATTATAATTATTATTTTTTCTTATTTTTTGCAATTGCACAGTTTTTTTTCTTTGCACATTGTTTGTCTGTCTTTGTGTTCAGTTTTTCATTCATTCTATTGTGGGTTTTTGTGTTTACTGTGAATACCCACAAGAAAACGAATCCCAGGGTTGGATATGGTGACCTGTATGTGCCTTGATAATAAATTGAACTTTGAACTTTGTGAGGCCAGAGGGAGACTGCACCGTGGTGTCAGCCACAATCTTACAGTAAAAAATTCCTGGACCAGCACTCAAAGCCATAAACATAACATTAGCAAGAGCATAATGTAATGTGGCACAGCATTATACATGAGTCTGTGTGGCTTTCAGGCTTTGGAAGAGATCTAAATGCATCTTTTGTGTGTATTTGTTTTGTCTGACTGTAAGGTGTGGTATTAACTAGAGGTCTGGAAGTCTCGCATTTCCCTTTCAGACTATTGCTATATGTGACAAGGTTTTATTAATCTCTTTACTTACATTCCAATCAAAATGCATCTCTACAAACTGCACCTTGTTTAACATGAGCTACAATATATGAGGTTATTTGAGGTTGTTATAGCCAGGGGTGATAATGGGGACAAGCTCCCACTATCAATGAAATGCTCCCAATGATGTGTGCCTGAAATTATATCTGACAACCAAGCCCAGCTCCCGGCCTTCATGTGTGGCTCAGACATTGAGCCTAACGGAACCATTTCTAGTGATAGGAGGGGGGTGGGTTACGATACCTTAAAAACCGTCGCTTTGGCCAGATGGGGCTCGTCAGCCGTGGTTGGCAGCTCATCCAGGAGAAGGAAAACTCTGATCTCAAACCTCCACTGCCTTGCAGCTGTACCCACTCATGGGGAAGGCTTCGGGAGTAAATCCTGAGGGAAAAATACAGAGCTGGAGTCCCTAAGACAGTCCTACATTGAGTTCAACGTTGACTGGCAACTCCTGTGATGCTGCTTGTGTCAAACTGTATCGGTCTCTACCGTTCCTTTGGGCTCAACATCTGCATGGGGAGGGGAGCCTGCTGTGTGGGAAACAGCTTGTTCTCCATATTGTACTGTCCTGGCTTGTGCATCATGGAGACAGCTGAGATGCCACATCCATTGACAACCTTGACCAAGGGAGGCCTCGCTCACTCTCAGTATATGAACTCTAAAGTTCTAAAGATTGAAGATTAGCTTTATTTGTCATATGTACATCAAAACACCGAAAACAACAGTGAATTGCATTGTTTCACATCAGTAACCAACACAGTTTGAGGATTGTGCTGGGAGCAGCCCATGGTGATGTGGAAACCATAGAAAGGGTGCAGAGGAGATTTACAAGGATGTTGCCTGGATTGGGGAGCATGCCTTATGAGAACAGGTTGAGTAAACTCAGCCTTTTCTCCTTGGAGTGATGAAGGATGAGAGGTGACCTGATAGAGGTTTAAGATGATGAGAGGCATTGATCATGTGGATTTTCAGAGGCTTTTCCCAGGGCTGGAATGGCTAGCATGAGAAGGCACAGTTTTGAAGTGCTGGGAAGTAGGTACAGAGGAGATGTCAGGGTTAAGTTTTTTACTCAGAGAGTGGTGAGTGTGTGGAATGGGCTGCCGGCGATGGTGGTGGAGGTGGATACAATAGGGTCTTTTAAGAGACTCCTGGACAGGTACATGGAGCTCAGGAAAATAGAGGGCTATGGATAACCCTAGGTAATTTCTCAGGTAAGGACATGTTCGATACAGCTTTGTGGGCCGAAGGGCCTGTATTGTGCTCTAGGTGTTTCTATATGTGTTGCCACACTTCCAGCAGCAACATAGCATGCCCACAATTCACTAACCCTAACCATACATCCTTTTAGAATGTGTGAGGAAACCGGAGCACCCGGAGAAAATCCATGTGGTCACAGGAAGAACGTACAGACAGCGGCAGGAATTGAACCCTGATCGGTAGTTGCCAGCTCTGTAAAGCTTTGTGCTAACCACTACACTAACGCGCTGCCCACTTGCTCAGTTGTTTGCCATTTGTTACTGAAAACATTAGGATACCATTAGTCAGGCTAACTGATTAATGAACAGAAGACTCAGATCAGAATATCCACACTCTGTTGTACAATGTCCTGTGTATGTTACTCAAAATGGGTTTTTTGGTTTGTTAAGAGTAGGAATGCTTCTTTGATAAGTGTTTCTCTCGCAGTTTTGCTTTATACTTGTTGATATGGTAATTGTATTCATTTGTTAACCAATGGGGAATGTTATTTTGTCTTGTGAGGCTGGGAACTTGGGGGAGGGGTTTTCGCGGGCTTTTTGGGAGAGAGCAGTGGGAAGACGTCGAGGAAGGTGGATGTGCACTGCACTGCTCGGAAGACCACCAGGCATGGTCCTAGATGCGAGGACGTGGAGGTCGGAGGCGAGCAACGAGGGGTCGAATGGTTTGATGTTTGAGCTCCAACGATGTGCACTAAACTGACTGAACTTTGATAAGTTGGCGCCTTTTTGTTTTTTTCCCTTGTATAATATATTGTATTGTATTGCCTAATACTCTTTTAATTTTAGTAAACTCTTTAAAGTGTATTTCATAACGTTATTCGTTGTGGGTTTGATACTGTGGGCAGGCGCGAGGCATAAACTCAATTCTCACAGCACCTGCGTGTACGGGCGGTGGGATTGGTGTGTGGCTGGATCTCCTTTTCCCCCTAGACATATACCAGCCTGTTGGGTAAGTGTTACACTGTAAAGCGCAAATCGTCTATTTAAATCAATTTTCTTATTACGTTAGTTACCAGTTTTTAGATATACTGTGCAGAACAGGCCCTTTGGCCCAACGAGCCACGTCACCCAGCAAAACCCCTATTTTAACCCTGGCATAATCACTAGATAATTTACAATGACCAATTGACCTACTAACTGGTGTGTCTTTGGACTGTGGGAGGAAACCGGAGCACCCGGAGGAAACCACGTGGTCACGGGAAGGATGTGCAAACTGCTTGCAGACAACGTCGGAACTGAAATCTGAAATCTGACACCCCAAGCTATAATAGCATTGAGCTAATCGCTACGCTACTATGGCAACCTTAATTGTTTTAATTCATTGCAAAGTAGCCCATAGCACCCCTTGAGGGAAGAAGTAAGATAAAAAGCCAAGAAATTTAGATTTTCTATTTTGAGACGAGTTTAGAAGGGCACACTGCAGTGGCTCAAACCTGTATAAAGAGCTTTCTGTACGTATGGAGGAGGACTGCGCTGAAACAGGCAGCATAAATTATGCAGTGGAAATCAGCTAATTTTAGCTGAAAAACTCTATACAAATGTGGTTGACGTTTGGCTAGGAGCAGCCATGAGAACAATTTGGAGAGTGTTGGGATGAAATAGCCATCAAGTCGTAGTCGTATGGGGAATCAGCTCAGAAACATCGCAGGGAGATACGGTCGTAAAGGGAGCTGTTGACACATTGGCCTTCATAATTTAGGGCATTGAGTACAGGAGTTAGAATGTTATATTGAAGTTTACAAGATGTTGGTGAGGCCTAATTTTAGAGTATTGTCAACTGTTCTGGTCACCTACCTACAGGAAAGATATCAATAAGCCTGAAAGAATGCAGAGAAAATTTAGAAGGATGTTCCTGGGGCACAAACCAATGGAATAGCAGAGACTGATACGGTGTCCCAGACCAGCTCCGGCGTCACCTCCCCTTGACAGCCGCAACAGATGAGCCCGCATCACGAGGGCCTGATCTACACAACAAGCAAGGCCGCTCAGCTCCCCCACCATCTGTCTCTGTAGCTCCCGGAAAGTGGCTGCGCAGTTTGACAGGTTGGTGAGCTTGCCATTATTCATCAAGGTGCTGAGTCCAGGACTCAGGAGGTTATGTTGCATTTTTTCTGATGGTCTGGAGTGCGATCCTCTTCAAGGGGTAGGTGTGAGGTGTGAGGAGGTGTCTGAGAAGTGCCGCCTGATAGGTTTGGTCTGTGCTTTGAGTATTTATTCCAAATACTAGATAATCTGTAGACGCTGGAAATTCAGACCTGATTGAGGTTCTCGGCCTGAAACGTCGATTGTTTACTCCTGCTGAAAGTGCATGAACCCTCTGGTTAGTTGCTCAATAGTGGTGGAGCAGGACTTGTTCGTACTGCGTTGCCGCCTGCTAGAGGAGGTAGGTATCAGAGCTGGTGCACAGTCCAACAAATGGGGTAAATGATTATCTTGGACATTTTTCCTGTGATCACACGGACCTGTTGGATGTTGTGTAAGTTTGGTTTACTGGGTCTTTGGAGAGAGTAAACCTAATTTGTTGGACTGTGCACTGGTTCTGAAGCCTACTTCCTGTAGCAGGCGGTAACAAGGTATGCAACAAGTCCAGTTCCACTGCTATCGAGCAACCCCTTTTCCCTCTCACTGATGCACCATCGATAACTCACTGAGATGTAAAGGTGAGATATCGGCTTTTATTGACTGGAAGAAGGACAAGCAGTGAGTGACCACCATACTACATCCTGGAGACTGAGAGGCCGGGCTCAGGCCTTGATCGCCTTTATACAGGGGTCTGTGGAGGAGACACAGGAGCAGTCAGCAGGGAGCGTGTCCAGACAGGTGTATGTAGTTCACCACACTCACCTTGTATCTTTTGTCTCTTTGCCTGCCTAACACCTCCCTCTGGTGTTCCTCCACCCCCCACCCCCACTTTTCTTTCTTCCATTGCCTTCTGTGCTCTCCTATTAGACTCCCCCTTCTCCAGCCTTGTAATCAGCTTCCCAGCTCTTTACTTCATCCCTCCCCCTCCCAGTTTCATCTATCACCTTGTGTTTCTCCCTCCTCTCCCCCTGATCTTATAAACCTACGGTACTCCTCATCTTTTATCTCTAGCCCTGATGAAGGGTCTCAGCCCGAAATGTCACCTGTACTTTTTTCCCATAGATGGTGTCTCTTCTGCTGAGTTCCTGCAGCATTTTGTGTGTGTTGCTTGCATTTCCAGCATCTGCAGATTTTCTCCTGTTAATGTTTTGGGTCAATAACCTTCCATTTGATGAAATGTCTGATAAAATGCCACCACGGTGAGATGTTCACTCTCTCTCTCTCTCTCTGCAGACGCTGCCTGAATCATTGAGTGCCTCCAACATTATTGATTTTGAAAGTCAAAGTAAATTTGTTATCAAAGTACGTACTGTATATATCATTATATACTACCAGAGATGCCTTTTCTTGCAGGCATTTGCAGGAAAATAAACAAATACAAAAGGATTTATGAAAAACTATAAACAATTAAGACCGACAAACATCCAATGTGCAAAAGAGCACAAATCATGGAAAAAAAATACTGAGGATATGTAGCAGATTCTTTGAAAGTAAGTCTATATGTTGTGGAATCAGTTCAGTGTTGAGGTGAGTGAAGTTATCCATACCGGTTGGTTCAGGAGACTGATGATCAGAGTCATAGAGTCGTAGAAAACCATGGCACAGAAACAGGCCTTTCAGCCACACTGGTCCCTGCCAAACCATTCAAACTGCCTAATCCACTCAACCTGTACCTTGCATGTCCCTCTCGCCCCAAATGCCTATCCAAACCTCTCAAATATTGAAATCGAGCTTGCATTCACCACTTGTGCTGGCAGTTCATTCCACTCTCTCGCAATCCTCTGAGTGAAGAAGTTTCCCCTCCTGTTCACCTTTCACCCTTAACCCATGGCCTCTACTTGTAGTCCGACCCAACCTCAGTGGAAAAACCTGCTTGAGTTTATCCTATCTATACCCTTAAAATCTTGTATAACCCTATCAAATCTCCCCTTAATTTGTAGGGTAATAACTTTGGCATTAAAATACCTCAAGATACTTAACTTAATGCCTGTGGTGATAAAGGGAATTATTTAAAGCCTTGTCCAGAATTCTGCACAGCCACTTCTACAAGGCCCTGAGGGGAAAGAAAATTGGTAAGATTCTTCCCTGCCCCACCCCACCTTCCAGTGGACGAACCTTCAAACTGTCATGATACTTTCCCACCCACATCCCAGTGAATGAACCAACAGGCTTCACGAGACACGGTATGTCAGTGGTAGCAAACCTGATTCTGGTTCTGAAACTATCATGTCCGAAATCACAGTGCACGTGTTTTTTTAAAGAGCGAGTGCTTTCTGATTGATGTTCGGGTGAAAGGAAGGAGCTTTTTGTTGAGCAGCTCCACTCCACCTGCCAAAAGCAGAACTTCCCAGTGGTCCAACTATCTTAATTCCTATCCCCATTCTCATTCTAACATCTTGGTCTGTGGCCCCCTCTTCTGCCATTAAGAGACCTCTCTCAGGGTGAAGGAGCAATACTGCATATTCAATCTAGTAGCCTCCAACCTGATGGCATGATTATCAATTACATCTTTCATTTTTTCTCTTTTTTTCCTTTCCCCTCCCCCTTCCCTCTTCTTCTAATCCCCTCCCTGGCCTCTTATCTCTCCTCCTCACCTGCCTATCACCTCCCCCGGTGCCCCTCCTTCTTCCCTTTCTCTCATGGTCCTCTCTCATCAGATTCCTTCTTCTCCAGCCCTTTACCTTCCCCACCCACTTGGCTTCTAGCTTGTCTTCATCTCCTTCCCCAACTTTCTCTTCCAGTATCTTCCCCTTCGACACTGCCTGACCCACTGAATTCCTCTGGCATTTTGTGTGTGCCTTTAAACTTTCCCCCGTTAACCTTAAAATCATGTCTCCAGCTGTTTGACATTTCTACTCTGGAAGGAAAAAAGATTCAGTCTACTCTATCTATCCCTCCTATAAAATAAAAAAAAATGCTAACTTTCCCCTTTCTTTTCAGTCCTGAAGAAGGGTCTTAGTCTGAAATGTCAACTGTTCATTCCCCTCCATAGATGCCACCTGAGCTGCTGAGTTCCTCCAGCATTTTGTGCGTGTTGCTCTGGATCTCCGGCATCTGCAGAACCTCTCGTGTTTACGATTATTCCTACCTGTCATTCCTGTTTAATAGATTCATGACTGCCCTGCGGTTAGGATTTATTGTGCCGCCAGTCCTAAATATTTAATGCTTTGTGCTTTATCTGTAACTTTGATCTACCCCCCATAATAAATCAGTAGTGAACAAAATCATACAATTATTCTTCCTGTCTGTGAAATTTGCATAGCTAGCAGTTCAAAACTCTTCTGTGCATTTGCTCTCTTTCCAAATGTTCAAAGGAAAAGGATGCTATTGTTGGCTTCTGTAGCTAATTCACTTACTAAGGCAAACAGTCTTCCTTTGTAAACCCTCTTCTCAAATGTCAAAGCTTGGTTGTTATATTCTGATGGCTTTTTCAGATGTAAGTCATGTCCCCGGTTAAATAATGCCTCCGTTTTAAAATTCCTATTTTTTTCATTCCCCCCCATCTCCATAAACTGCCCAGTTATTAAATAATGTTTAGTCTACTGTATGTTGACATCATGTCAATTGGAAGTCCAGATTTAAGCCCGAAGGTCGATTGGAGGTCTGTGAATTTCTGTGGGTCCACTGGGGAAGTGGTTTGATTTCGAGATTTAGGAGAAATTTGGATAGGTACGTGAAGGGAAGAGGTATGGAGGCCTGTGGGGTTAGGCAGAATTATAGTTTGGCATGGACTAAATGGGCTGAAAGGACTGTTTTTGTACTGTAATGTCCTATGACTCCCTGACTCTGACAATATGACTCTGCAAAACTTCTGCTGGAGGCTGGAGGCCAAAGAAGATAGCCTGGCCTGGGGTTAGAGGAATGTGACTATGCGAATGGCAGGGAGAGAGGAGAGGGGCTTATTTTGCTGTTGTTGCCTTGCACTTGGTGCATCCTGTGTTGCTCTGTGGGCATGTTTCATTGGTGCTGAAATGTGTGGCGACACTTACGGGTTGCCCCCAGCGCATCCTTTGGTGTGTTGGTTGTTAAGTCAAACAATGAATTTGAAACATTTTAATTATGATGCCCATGTTGGTCCGTGGCCTCATCTGGTGCCAAGATGAGGCCACTCGCAGGGTGGAGGAGTAACACCTTACATTCCGTCTGGGTAGCCTCCAAATTGATGGCATGAATTTCTCCTTCCACTAAAAATTACTTTCCCTCCCCCTTCCCTCTTCTTCTATTCTCCACACTGGCTTCTTTCCTTTTCTCACCCTCCTATCACCACCTCCCTGGGTCCCCTCCTCCTTCTCTTTCTCCTATGGTCCACTGTCCTCTCCTATCAGATTCCTTTATCTCCAGCCTTTTACCTTTCCTACTTACCTGGCTTCACCTATCACTTTCTATCCAGCTTCCTTCTCCCACGCCCACCGTTTTATTCTGGCACTTTTCCCCTTCCTTCTTAGTGATGATGAAGGCTGAAACATTGACTGTTTATTCATTTCCGTTTATGCTGCCTGGCCTGCTGAAGTTCTCCACCACTTCGTGGGTGTTGCAAGGCATTTCGCTGTATAGACAATAGACAATAGGTGCAGAAGTAGACCATTCGGCCCTTCAAGCCTGCACCGCCATTTTGAGATCATGGCTGATCATCTACTATCAATACCCGGTTCTTGCCTTGTCCCCATATCCCTTGATTCCCCTATCCATAAGATACCTATCTAGCTCCTTCTTGAAAGCATCTAGAGAATTGGCCTCCACTACCTTCCGAGGCAATGCATTCCAGACCCCCACAACTCTCTGGGAGAAGAAGTTTTTCTTTAACTCTGTCCTAAATGACCTACCCCTTATTCTCAAACCATGCCCTCTGGTATTGGACTCTCCCAGCATTTGGAACATATTTCCTGCTTCTATCTTGTCCAATCCCTTAATAATCTTATATGTTGCAATCAGATCCCCTCTCAATCTCCTTAATTTTAGAGTGTACAAGCCCAGTCTCTCTAACCTCTCTGCATTAGACAATCCAGACGTCCCAGGAATTAACCTCGTGAATCTACGCTGCACTTCCTCTACAGCCAGGATGTCCTTCCTTAACCCTGGAGAACAAAACTGTACACAATAATCCAGGTGTGGTCTCAACAGGGCTCTGTACAAATGCAAGAGGATTTCCTTGCTCTTGTACTCAATCCCCTTTGTAATAAAGGCCAACATTCCATTAGCCTTCTTCACTGCCTGCTGCACTTGCTCATTCACCTTCAGTGACTGATGAACAAGGACTCCTAGATCTCTTTGTATTTCTCCCTTACCTAACTCTACACTGTTCAGATAATAATCTGCCTTCCTGTTCTTACTCCCAAAGTGGATAACCTCACACTTACTCACATTAAACGTCATCTGCCAAGTATCTGCCCACTCACCCAGCCTATCCAAGTCATCCTGAATTCTCCTAACATCCTCATCACATGTCACACTGCCATCCAGCTTAGTATCATCAGCAAACTTGCTGATGTTATTCTCAATGCCTTCATCTAAATCGTTGACGTAAATCATAAACATCTGTGGTCCCAATACCGAGCCCTGTGGCACCCCACTAGTCACCACCTGCCATTCCGAGAAACACCCATTCACCGTTACCCTTTGCTTTCTATCTGCCAACCAGTTTTCTATCCATGTCAATGTCTTCTCTCCCATGCCATGAACTTTGATTTTACCCACCAATCTCCTATGTGGGACCTTATCAAATGCCTTCTGAAAATCGAGGTACACTACATCCACTGGATCTCCCCCGTCTAACTTCCTGGTTACATCCTCGAAAAACTCCAACAGATTAGTCAAGCATGATTTACCCTTGGTAAATCCATGCTGGCTCGGCCCAATCCTATCACTGCTATCTAGATATGCAACTATTTCATCCTTAATAATGGACTCTAGCATCTTCCCCACCACCGATGTCAGGCTGACAGGTCGATAGTTCTCTGTTTTCTCCCTCCCTCCTTTCTTAAAAAGTGGGATAACATTCGCCATTCTTCAATCCTCAGGAACTGATCCTGAATCTAAGGAACATTGGAAAATGATTACCAATGCATCCGCAATTTCCAGGGCCACCTCCTTTAGTACCCTAGGATGCAGACCATCTGGACCTGGGGATTTGTCAGCCTTCAGTCCCATCAGTCTACTCAGCACCGTTTCCTTCCTAATGTCAATCTGTTGGGATGTACATGTCATAAATAAATCTGAACCTGATGTATCGCCATGTATTGTTCTGCTGTCACTAAGAGTTAATTTCCACAGCATTTATACCCCGTGGATGTATTGCTTTGACAATAATGAACCTGAACTTGTCCCCTGGATCTGCGGATGCCTCCCATGGCCTTCTGTACTTCCGAACTTCTGAGCATCTGCCATTGGCAGCTGTGCTTTCAGCTGTACAAACTTAAACTTCAACATTCCCTGCAAAACATAACTACGATCTCCTCACTTAAAAAGTTCCTTACCAGTTTGACTGATTTTCAGCTTTCTGTTCCCTGCACTGAAACTTTTACACTTTATTCTGCATTGTTATTGTTTTACCTAATTCTGGCTCAATGCTCGAGTAATGATCTGATCATCATGCAGGAGATGATTTTCACTGTGTTTCAATACACATTTCACTGTATGCTTCGATGTACATATGACGAATAAAGATAATCTTTATTTTTATACCAGTGCCAATACCAGTATCTCTTTATGTGCTTTACGATCAATTTTCTTAGTCATAGACTGCTACAGCACTGAAATACATCCTTGGGTCCATTTAGTCCAAGACAATCTTATCTTCTGCCTAGTCTTTCCAACCCACACTCAGACCAATTCCCTCCAATCCATGTACCTAAAGAAATGTCTCTTAACTGTTACAATTGAACCTGCATCTTCTGATCTTTCCACTCTTGCACTGCCCTCTGAAGGAAGAAGATTTCTCTTACTGGTAAAATGTAAAAGGTAGAGTATAGAATGGAGAATTCATCATTATGTGCTGTGACGTCTGATGTGGGCAATCATGGTCTTTCCATGACAGGTGACTCCAGTCATGACCAATACTCTTCAGAGGTTGTCTGCCTGGTATCAGTGGTCACGTAACTAGGACTTGTGATATGCACCAGATGCTCATAAGACCACCTGCTCCCATGGCTTTGCACGACCCTGATCCGGGGGCTAAGCAAGTGTTACACCTTTCCTAAGGGTGACCTGCAGGCTAGCGGAGGGAAGGAGCACCTTATATCTCCTTTGGTAGAGACATATCTCCACCTTGCCACACTAAGAATAGAGTCCAGTATGGGTCAGGCCATTCAGCCCGCAATTAAACTAATGAAGCCAAATCACTTCTACCTACACAATGTCCATATCCCTCCATTCTCTGTGTAGTTATGTGTCTGTCTGTACTTACGTACTGACTGTTATGCTGTTGCATTTAGGGCAGCAATGAAGCTTCTCCATCTCTGTCTCCTTGCCCGTCTAGTCATGTGTTCAGGGCTTCCCTCCTCTCAGTTTTCACTGCTGCCAGTCATGCAAGTCCTGTGTGGAGACTCAGCAATTCCATCACATACGCAGTGAAAGGATTCTTCATTGCTGTTTCCATAACCACTTTGTTTGACCAGTCAGGGATGTTAGCCCTGAGCTGAACCCTCGAACCTGGAGGACAGGTGGATCACTTTTAGCCTGGTCAGATCATGAGTGACCCTACCAAGAACAAAAGCATAAATCCCTGACTCCAACCAATCTAGCTCTCTGGGTCATTGAGGCACGCAAGCCACCAGGCCTTGACAAGCTTGTTGTCCTCTTGGAGGATGTGCCTATTTAAGAACCTCTTCAACATCACTATCATTTCTGCTTCCACTACCACTCCTGGCAGTGCAGATAAAGGACCCACCACTCTCCGGGTAAAATAACTTGACCTGCATGTCTCCTTTCAACTTTCTGCCTCTCTCCTTAAATGCATAAAACAATAAAAGGAACAGAATTAGGCCAATTGGCCCATTGACTGCCACAACAGACAGGATCTCCCGGTTGCCACCCACTTCAACTCTGCTTCACATTCCCATTCGGATATGTCCATACATGGCCTCCTCTACTGTCATGATGAGGCCAAACTCAGGTTGGAGGAGCAACACCTCATATACCGTCTGGGTGGTCTCCAGCCCCTTGGTATGAACATCGAATTCTCCAACTTCCAGTAATCCCCTCCCTCTCCCTTCCCCCATCCCACCTTCACTCTGTCTCCTCTTCTAGCTGTCTATCACCTCCCTCATGATTCTGCCCTCTTCTACTACCTATAGTGCTTTCCCCTTACATACCTTCTTCACCTCTCCTGCCTATCCCCTCCCTGCTTCCCCTCCCCTACCCCTTGATCTTTCCTCTGATTGGTTTTCCACCCTCCCCCCATCTTCTTTATAGGGCCCCTGCCCCCTCCTTCCTCAGTCCTGATGAAGGGTCTCGACACGAAACGTTGACTGCTCAATTCAACGGATGCTGCCCGACCTGTTGAGTTCATCCAGCTTTTTTGTACATGTTGATGTGACCACAGCATCTGCAGTGTACTTTGTGTTGACTATATAAGACATTTTGAACCTGGGGAAAAGATCTTGTCTGTCTGCTCTTTCAATGCCACATATAAACTTAGAGTCATAGAAAAGTATAGCACAGAAACAGGCCCTTCAGCCCATCTAATCTGTGCCAAACCATTTTAACCCATTGAACTGCACCGAGACTATAGCCCTCCTCCATATGGCCCCCCAACCATGTACCTAACCAAACTTTGCTTAAACATTGATATCAAGCTCACATGAACCACCCGTGCTGATAACTCATTCCACGCCATCACAAACCTCTGGGTGAAGAAGTTTCCCCTCATGTTGCACTTAAAACTTCCACCTTTCACATTTCAAACATAATCTCTAGTTGTAGTCTCACCAAACCTCAGTGGAAAAAGCCTGCTTGGATTTATCCTGTCTATACCCCTCATAATTTTGTATACCTCTATCATATCTCTCCTCAATCTTCTACATTCCAAGGAATAAAGTCCTAACCTATTAATCTTTCTTTATAATTCAGGTTCTTCAGTCCTAGTAACATTTTTATAAATTTCCTCTGTACTCTTTCATCCTTATTTACATTTTTCCCGTAGGTAGGTGACCGTGACCAAAACTGCACTCAATATTCCAAATTATGCCTCACCATTGTTTTATACAACTTCAATCTTATAAGATTTCTCAGGTTTACCACCCCACCCCCCCCCCCACCCGTCCTCCACGGCTCCAGAGTAAAGAACCCAAATATCTCCAACCTTCCTTATTCCACATGCCCTGACCTCCAAGCAGCATCCTAGTAAACCTCTTCTGCACCCTTTCCAAAACTCTTCACAGTCCTTCCTGTAATGAATGCAATAGTCCAGATTAAACATAACCAAAGTTTTTTCAAATCTTTCCATAAGACCGTAAGATATAAGAGCAGAATTAGGCCATTTTGCCCATCGAGTCTGCTCTGCCATTTTATGATGGCTAAACTATTTCACTCTCAGCCCAAATCTCCTGCTTTCTCTCCGTATCCCTTCAGGTCCTGACTAATCAAGAATCTATCAACCTCTGTCTTATATATACCCAAAGACTTGGCCTCCTCAGCAATGAAGTCCACAGGTTCACCACTCTCTAGGTCAAGAAATTCCTCCTCATCCCCCTTCTAAATGGACATCCCTCTATTCGGAGGCTGTGCCCTCTGGTCCTAGACTCTCCCAGCACAGGAAACATTTTCTCCATATCCACACTATCGAGGTCTTCCAATATTCAATAGATTTCAATTAGATCCCCCTTCAGAATTCCAGTGAGTACAGGCCCAGAGACATCAAACTCCTTGAATCTTCTTGGGAAAATTTTACTACATGAAATATAATTTTTAAATGTGATTTATTGTTGTTAATGCATTGGGCTTTCTAAACTGTTAGTTAGGACAGTCATGCTCCTTGAACCCTGGTCACAATGAAAAACAAAATTCCATCTTCATTCTCTGCTGAATTACCAGAAATCAGAGTGTTCCTCAGAACTGATCCCATGCACCATATTTCTAGACCTGTAGAGGGTCTCAGCCGGAAACAACAACTTCCACATTTGCTGCCGGACCTGCAGAGTTCCTCCAGCATTTTGCGTGTGTTGCTTTGGATTTCCCGCATGTGCTGAATGTCTCGAATCCATGTGTACGTTTCTGTTTTCTGTCATAATTCTAGTTAGTAACACAAACGTAGCATGAGCATCTGGACAAAAATTCACAACTGCTCTACATTGTTAGTTTAAGGCAGGAGTTTCCAACCTGGGGTCCATGGCATAACAAAGGTTGGGAACCCCAGATTTGAGGAGATTTTTATGTCATCAACACTCTTACAAGTTTCTGTAAATGTACCGTGGAGAGCATTCCGACTGGTTGTACCACTGTCTGGTATGGAGGCTGGATTGTACAAGACTGTAAGAAGCTGCAGAGGATTGTAGACACAGCCAGCTCCATCATAGCCACAACCCTCTCCAACATCAAAGACATCTTCAAGTGGTAATGCTTCAACAAGGTGGCCATCCATCACTAAGGACTCTTGCCATCTGGGACATCCCCTCTTCTCATTGCTACCATCAGGGAGGAGCTAGAGGAACCTGAAGACACACTCTCAACTTTTTAGAACAGTTTTGTCCCCTCTGTCATTAGATTTCTGAATGGACAATGAACCCAGAACACTACCTCACTATTTTTTTGCACTGTATATTTATTTTGGAATTTATCTTTTTTTTTACTTTGCTCTGCTACTACAAAACAGAAAAATTATCGCCATATAAATCAGTGAAAATAAACCTGATTAAAATTCTTATTCTGCATCACCTTCTGGTATGGGGGTGGGAAGGGGCGATGAGGCTACTGCACAGAATCAAAATAAGCTGCAAGGAGTTGTAAACTTAGCTCCATTATGGGCACTAGCCTCCATCATATCCAGGACATCTTAAAGAAACAATGCCTCAAAGAGTGGTGTCCATCATCAAGGACCATTGCTACCATCAGGGAGGAGGTACAGGAGCCTGAAGACACACACTCAACCATTCAGGAACAGCTTCTTCCCCTCTGCCATCAGGGAGGAGGTACAGGAGCCTGAAGACACACACTCAACGATTCAGGAACAGCTTCTTCCCCTCTGCCATCAGGGAGGAGGTACAGGAGCCTGAAGGCACACACTCAACCATTCAGGAACAGCTTCTTCCCCTCTGCCATCAGGGAGGAGGTACAGGAGCCTAAAGACACACACTCAGCGATTCAGGAACAGCTTCTTCCCCTCTGCCATCAGGGAGGAGGTACAGGAGCCTGAAGACACACACTCAACAATACAACAACAGCTTCTTCCTCTCTGCCATTTGACTTCTGAAAGGACATTGAACACATGTACACTACCTCACTACTTTTTTATTTCTAGTTTTGCACTACTTATTCAATGTCACTATATTTATAAATATTTACTGTAATTCATTGCTTTGTCTCTCTCTTACTGCATTGTATTGCTACTGTAAAGTCAATAAATTTCTCAACATATGCCAATGATATTAAACCTGATTCTGAAAGAGACGGTAATAGTTGTGAAATTAGCCAGAAATCTTTCTTGTAATATCACTCACTATTGAATAAAGTGTGCACTTTGTTGACAGAAATGGCCCCCATGGGTTAGAGAGGAAGCTGCCCAGCTGTGATGTTGTGCAGTTGAAGGTACTCAGTCTTAATCAGTCTCCCAAACTTGTCTTTTAATGGCAGGACCATATTCCGGCCATGTGACTGACTCTGGGAAATGCGAGAGAAGGAGGGGAAGAGGGGAGCAGATTGATGACCCTGAAAAAAAACGAGAGGTTAAGAGGTGGAATTAACAGCTGGAATCCGTGGAAAACCGGAAACCAACTTTTAACGAAAATTGAGCCAAAGCCAAAACATTTTCACTTACCCATGACAGGCTTTTCCACCTTCTGAAGATAACAGCTGGGGAAATGAAAACATCTTTGATCTTAAGACAGAATGAGAGAGGCTTTTTGAGGAAACCAGTTTCAATTGAATTAAAGATGTACAAATTTTGCCAATCAAATAAATAATAGTTGTCTGCCTTTTTGTGTGGTGTAATATAAATAGATAAGTTCCTGTTCTGGGAAAAAGTGATTTTCCAGCAAAACCATCCTTTATTCTTGTGTTTTGGACCACAAGACACAGGAGCAAAAAAAACCAGACCATTCAACCCATGAAGTCTATCTGCCAATCCATCATGGCTGATTTATTATCCCTTTCAACTCCATTTTCCTGCTTTCTCCCATTAACTTCGACACCCTGACTAATCATAACAAAAAAAACTATAAATTACAATAAAACATAAGTATAAACATTTAAATTAAATAAGTAATCAGAATCAGGTTTATTATCAGTGGCATATATTGTTAAATGTGTTGTAATTGTGGCAGCAGTACATTGCAATACATAATAAAAACTGTGAATTACATTAAGTACATATATAATTTTTAAATTAATTTAGTGCAAAAAAGAGCAGTGAGGTGGTGTTCATGGGTTCAATGGCCATTCAGAAATCTGATGGTGGAGGTGAAGTTGTCGTTCCTGAAATGTTGAGTGTGTGTCTTCAGGCTCCTATACTTCCTCCTTGATGGTAGCAATGAGAAGAGGGCATGTCCTGGAGAATGGGGTCCTCAATGATGGATGCCACTTTTTTGAGGCATCAGCTTTTAAGAACTAAGATAAAGGAGCAGAATTAAGCCATTGGGCCCATCGAACTTGCTCCACCATTTTATCTTGGCTTATCTAATTTTCCTCTTAGCTCCAATCTTCCTTATCCTTTCATGCTCTGACCAATCAAAAATCTATCAACCTCTGCCTTAAGTACACAAAAAGACAGCCTCCACAGCTGCCTTTGGCAAAGAATTCCACAGATTCACCACTATCTGGCTAAAGAAATTCCCCTCATCTCCATTCTAAAAGGAAGCTCCTCTACTCTGAGGCTGTGTCCTCTGGTCTTAGACTCTCCCACCATGGGTAACATCCTCCCTACATCCATTCTATCAATGTGTTTCACCATCCGATAGGTCTCAGAGAGGTCAACCCTTATTCTTCTGAATTCCAGCAAATATAGGCCCAGAGCCATCAAACTCCCTTTGTATGACAAGCCCTTCAATCCTAGAATCATTTTGTGAACCTCTTTTGAACCCTCTTCAGTTTCAACATGTCCTTTGCAAGGAGCCCAAAATACTCCCAGTGAGGCCTCACCTCACCAGAGCTTTATAAGGTATCAACATTACATCCTTGATTTTATATTCTGGTCATCTACACTGACCACGGCTTCTGGCTGTTCACCCTCCCACTTAAGAATGTTGAGGACTCGATCTGGTATATCCCAGACCCTGTCACCTGGGAGACAACATACTACCTGGGAATCTTGTTCTCGCCCACAGAACCTCCTGTCTATTCCCCATCTAACAAATCCCCTATCACTACATCCCCTATCAAGCTGTTGCCCATGTAATGGGTTACCCCTCTCTAAGCTGAGGAATCCAAAGCAATGGCAGAGACTGATGCACGTTTGACACCAGCAGGGTCACAGGAGTAGCCGGTCAGCATTGAATTCAATGTAGTACTGATGGCCTTAGGGAGTCCAGCTCCATATTTTTCCCTGGGGTTTACTCCCGAAGCCTTCCCCTTGACTGTGTATAGCCACGAGGGAGCAGAGGTTTGAGATCAGAGTTTTCTTTCTCTTAGATGAGCTGCCAACCACGGCCGATGAGCCCCATCTGCCCGAAGCAACGGCACCAGTAATCCGCCTTTGCTCCTTCTCCTGTCAGTAGAACCAGCTCCACCAGGCTCAGTAGCGAAGCCACACGTGAAGGCCAGGAGCTGGACTTGGTTGCCAGAAGCTATTTGAAATGCACGACCTTGGGAGTATTAGTAGATAGTGGGAACATATCCCCACTACCTCCCCCCGGCTAGGACAACCTTAAAGAAGCACGGTTAACATAAGGAGTGTTGTAAATGTAAAGGAACGTGTTGTGCTGATAGCTGGGAGAGTGATGTGATCAGGCTTCATCTCTGGCGTTGACTTGGCCAGAGATATATTAGCTAAGAAAACAAACCCGCTCTTTTTCCTCACTAAACGTGAAGAAATCCTGGCAGGAACATCTGCTTTGCATGCGCCAGGGATTTCATTCTGCCAATAATGTGGCAGAGAGAGCGGATGGGAAGATCAGACCTTTTGGGTTCCGATGGACCTCAGTTTGTACTGAACCTCCGACCCCAGTTGTCTGTACATTCCTCTGAAATCTCACCTCAGTTTTAACCACACTATTTTACCAGTTTTCCATCCAAATGTGTTAGTTTTTTTAAAGATCAGCTTTATAAATATTAGCTTTATTTGTCACATGTACATCAAGACATGAAAACATACTGTGAAATGTGTTGTCTGCGTCAACGACCAGCACAGTCCGAGGATTGTGTGGGGACTCCACATGCGTCTCCATGCTTCTGGCACCAGCATAGCATGCCCACAACTTGCTAATCCATACATCTTTGGACTGCAGGAGGAAACTGGAGCACCCGGAGAGAAACCCACACTGTCACAGGGGGAACGTACAAACTCCCTCCAGACAGGAGCTGGAATTGAACTCGGGTTGCTGATCGCTGGCACTGTAAAGTGTTACGCTAACTGCTAAGCTGCCGTGTGGCCCCATTACCAAACCTCCATTTTGTGCGGAGCTTTGAGCTGATCCTCCATGCCCACAGCATCTGCATAGCATGTAGGCATATATCTACACCTCATTTTTAACCACCTTATTTTACCAATTTTCCACCCAAATGTGCCATTTTTATATCCTCAAGGCTTTTTACCAATGATAGAGTCATACATCATGGGAACAGGCCCTTCGGCCTAACTTGTCTGTGATGATCCCAATGCCCATCTAAGCCAGTCCTGTCTTCCCATGATTGACCTATAACCCTCTAAGCCAGGGGTTCCCAATCTTTTTCATGCCATTAACTGAGATTTAAGCGCCAGGCTGAATCGGAAAGGTCTAATACAGGCCAAATTGAGTCAGCAGGGTCCAGGGCCCAGGGCCCAGAGTGCACCTGATGTTTGGACAGTGATTTAGGCAACAAGCGAGATTGAAAAGATTAGGATGTCTGGGTCAAGGCAAGGGATGGGTGGTTCTCCTGATGCTCTGCAAGGCTTACTTGGCCCTGCATTGAACTAAGGGTTTGGGGCAGACCCTCTGTAAACTTCAGCTCAGAAGGCTATTTGCTTTGCTTGTGCTTAATGTTTGCATGACTGCTCTTCCTCTCTTCACATTGGTTGTTTGACAGTCATCTCTTTTTGGGCTCTTTTTTGGGTTTCTATGAATCATGGCTGCCTGTAAGGAGGTGAATCTCAAGGTTGTATTAATGCATACGTACTTTGATAGTAAATGGACTTTGAGTGATCTGTGGATTCCAGGTTGGGAACCCTTGCTCTAAACCTTTCCTATCTATGTACCTGTCCAAATGCCTTTTAGTTTTATCTGCCTACGCCACTTAATCTGGCAGCTCGTTCCATATATCCTCTGTGTGGAAAAACTTACCTTTCAGGCTCCTCTTAAATCTTTCCCCTCTCACTAAACCTGGGCCCTCTTGCTTTTGATCCCCTTCCCCTTTGAAGGAGACAGTGTATGTTTTCTCTATTCATGTCCCAATTGATCTCACACGTCTCTAATCTCCTGCATTCCAGTGAGTAAAGATCTATCCCTCCCAACCTTTGCCTATAACTCGGGCCTTAGAGTCTGGACAAAATTCTTTTCAATCTTCTCTGCACTCTTTCCAGTTAAGTCCAGGAATTTCTAGAGAATAAACTATTGGAATATCTAACCCTATATTCCACCCTTGCTCCATCTGGCACAACGGACAGCATTTCCCAGTAGCCACCAATTTTAATTCTACTACCCATTCCCATTCCGATATGTCAGTCCATGACCTCCTCTCTTGCCTCGATGAGGCCACTCTCAGTTTGGAGTCGCAACACCTGGTATTCCATCTGGGTAGCCTCCAACCTGGCAGATGAACATTGATTCCTCTAACTTCCAGTGATTTTTCCACCCTCCCCTTCTCGCTTTTTCCATTCCCTGGTCTGGCTCCCCTCTAAACCTTTCCCTTTTCTTCAGCTGCTCATCACCCCCCTCTGGTGACCTTCCTCCTTCCCTTTCTCCCATGGTCCACTCTCCTGTCCAATCAGATTTCTTCTTCTTCAGCCCTTTACCCTTTCCACCTATCACCTCTCAGCTTCTCACCTCATCCCTAGTTTCACATCACCTGCCAGCTTGTACTCTTTCCCCTCCCCTCGCTTTCTTACTCTGCCTTCTGCCCCCTTCTTTTCCCATCCTGATGAGGGGTTGAAGTGTTTTCCGATCATTCCCCTCCACAGATACTACTTCACCTGATGAGTTCCTCCAACATTTTATGTGTTAACCCAATAAATTCAGCATCCCCAAATTATCATTAACCCTTGACGGTAATTCTAGAGTGCACACAGCTCTCAGTGTTGCTTTAGGCTTTTGGGGCACAAGGGATTTTAGAATTGGCCCCAGCATTTACCGCGGTCAGGAGCTGTTCTGCTGTAATTCCAATATGCACTGTAAAATAAAGCAATCCTTGTACCTAAGAGACAGAATGTGCTTCAAGCCAACCAGTTGAATCCACTAATCCTTCAAGTTAAGAAGCAGTTTGGCATGTCACAGACTAACCATCAGTGCCTTAAAGCAACAGATTTAAGAGCTTCTTAAAATTGTATGTCTTTAGACAGGGTTTAGTGAAAGCATGATAATAAATCGTGGAATAATTAGCAAGAGTTATGGCACACCGCTTCGTTGTAAGTTTTCACCCCGCCTTTGTTCCAGTTAATCCAGTTAAGGGGACATAACTTTACAATTACAGCAAGGATGAACATGAACGATATGAGGAAGGAAACACTTCTTCAAATAGCAGGCTGTGGAAGTCTGCAACAGCCTTCTCAACCAGCTGCTGAACCTAGAGATTCGATTGCAAATCTTAATTACAGGGGTCACTTCTGCTGTTCATTCGTCCCTCCCGGCAGTTACCCCTGCAAGTGGCTTGAGTTCTACACCTGCCCATACACCTCCTCCCTACCCTCTATTCAGGGCCCTAAACAGTCCTTCCAGGTGAGGCAACACTTCACCTGCAAATCTGCTGGGGTCGTCTCTTGTGCCCGGTGCAAACTGGGGGTCCATTTTGTCGAGCGTCAAGAGGCGCTTCTCGGTGGCCAAAGATCTTAATTCGATTCCCACTCCCATTCCAACATGTTGGATCATGGCCTTCTTTTGTGCCAAGATGAGGCCCCTCAGAGTGCAGGAGCAACACCTCATATTCCATCTGGGTACCCTCCAACCTGATGGCATAAATATTGATTTTTCCCTGCAGTATAAAATTCTGCCCCACCCCCTTGTTCCTCTATTTCCCACTCTGACCTTTTACCTCTTCTCATCTACTCAGTATTTTCCCCTTGGGTCCCCTTCTCCAGCCCTTTCTCCTATTGTCCATTCTCCTCTCCTATCAGCTTCCTTCCTCTCCAGCCCTTGACCTTTCCCACCCACCTGGCTTCACCTATCACCTTCTACCTTGTCATTCTTCCCCTCCCCCCACCCTCTTATCTTGGCACCTTCCCCTTTCTTTTCCAGTCCCGATGAAGGGTCTCAGCCCAAACGCTCGACTGCTTATTCACTTCCGTAGATGCTCCCTGACCTGCGGAGCTCCTCCAGCAGTTCGTGTGTGTTAAGCTGGATCTCACTGTTTGTTTCAGTGTAGAGTACATGTGATAGCTAAATGAATCTGATCTTCAGTTTGAACTTGGGTCTTGCTTTGTATTGTTCTGCTGTCGTTAAAAGTTAATGGCATTTATACCGTGTGTATGTATTGCTTTGACAGTAATGATCCTGAACTTGTCTCTCGGACCTGAGGATGCATCCCACCTTGGCCTTCTGCACCTCCGCATTTCCGGCCACCTGCCGTTGGCCGCTATGCCTTCGGCTGTCCAAACTTAAACTTTGGAATTCCCTGCAAAACATAACTACCATCTCCTTGCTTAAAACGTTCCCACTCTGACTGATTTTCAGCTCTCCATTACCTGCACTGGACTGTTTCAGAAACTTTTACACATCATTATTGTTTTGCATTATTCGAGCTCTATGTAGCAGCCAGTGTAAGGTTATTATGGCATCAACAACCCAGGTTCATTTTCTGCTTCTGTAAGAAGTTTGAACGTTCTTCCCATGACCATGTAGGTGTTCTCCTAGTGCTCTGGTTTCCTCCCAAAGATGTATGGGTTTGTAGGCCAATTGGTCACATGGGTGTAATTGGGTGGTGCTGGTTCCTTGTGCTGGAAGGACCTGCTACTGCATAATATCTCTAAATAAAAATAAAAATAAGATAAAATCTTTCTTCATCCTTTAACATTTAGGGTTATGTGCATGATTGGATCGGAAATAACATTTCCTCCTCACTGACAATCGACAGCGACGCACCTCAAGGATGCGTGATTAGCCCACTGCTTTACTCTCACTGCACTCATGACTCTGTGTTTAAACCCAGCACAAATGGCATCTAGAGCCTGCCGATGGCACAGCTGTCCTTGGCAGAATCTCAGATGGTAATGACAAGGCATACTGGAGTGAGATAGTGTAGATCGGCTAGCTGAGTGGTGTCGAACAAACAACCTTGCACTCAACATCAGTAAGACCAAGGAATTGATGGTAGAATTACAAACGTGAAAAATCTGCAGATGCTGGAGATCCAGAGCAACACACACAAAATGCTGAAGGAGTTCAGCAGGTCAGGTGGCATTTATGGAAAAGAATAAAGAGTCAACATTTCAGGCCGAGATCTTGGGTGTCAGCATCTCTAAAGATCTTTCCTGGGCCTGATCAGAGATTTCAACATCTCTGAGAGATCTGTCACTCAGTCTATTCCTTCTATAATCTCTATTATGCCTCTATCAAGTCACCTCCCGTCCTCCTTCACTACAAAGAGAAAAGCCCAAGCTCACTCAATCTTTCCTCATAAAACATGCTCTCTAATCCAGGCAGCATTTTTTTCCTATTAATGCCAGCATCCATTCCATATGCACATAAACCAATCTTTTTAATCATCTTCCTCCCGGCTGATCTCCCACTCGAACAGTACTTCTCCCTTGCTCTCTTAGCCAGTTCACTAGTTAAACCTGTCTTCTTTCACATCCAACACACATCTGAATGAAAGCCATAGTGTACGCTCCTGAACGCTCAGGTAGTTTGCCAAGAAATGGTTGGATGACGACTTCTGTGTGGAGAATTTCTGGAACACTCTTTCGCCTTTCATTCTCTGGATTGTGTTCCTAGGAACTTGTGTCTTGGGCAATTCTTGGAAAGAGCGAGAAAGAGAGAGAGAGAGAACAAGAAGGGGAGAGAGAAGGAGAAGCAAAGAGGAAGCAAGCAAGTGGGTGTGAGTGAGTGAAATAAAGAAAGAGGAAGGCAAGAAAGAGAGAGATGGGGAAGCTTTGAGTGTTATGGGCAAAACGCAGGCAAATGCTGCAAACTTAGAAGGTCTTCTTGTTCAGCAATGGATGGGTTGGGCTGAAGGGTCTGGTTCGATGCTGTATAGCTCGATGAATCTCATACTAGATCGCCAAATTTGATATTCTTTTGTCTCACACGAGTGTCAACTGACAGTGGTAAGTGAATCCATTAAAACTGACGTATAGTTTCGAATAAAAAGGCAAGAAAACATGAACTGCAGGCTGGAAGCAGTCCCGAAAGAGAAAACAAATAGTCGGACAGATGTCCAGCATCTAGTGAATTAAGTCAGAAACACTTGAGAGTTTCAAGGCAGTCTGAATGAACTTTGAACATCCTGCAGATGCCTGAAATCTTGAGCAACACACACAAAATGTTGCAGGAATTCAGCAGCTTTATAGAGTGGGAAAAAAGTTGACGTTTCACTCTGAAGCCATTCATCTTGGCCCAAAACATTGACTGTTCATTCCTCTCCACAGATGCTGCCTGACCTGCTGAGTTTCTCCCGCATCTTATGAGTATGACATAAATATTCCATTTGGTTCAGTTCATGATGCTGTCTGGTTCCTTGACTCTTGAGTTCCCTGGAGCAGAGAAACAATGCCATTGTTAGGCTTGTCTGTGTCTTTGGTATCTCCAAACACAACTGTTGAAATGTCCTTCCAACAGGCCTCACACCCTCCACACCACCCACAGCTCCTGTGTCCTAGGAACCTAAGGGAAGGGACTCCATAGGTAGTGGATGCATTGTAATCTTCCAGTGGTTCCAGAGGAAATGGAAACCTACCAAACTATTCAGGAAAGGAGAAAGTCAGAAAGTTATTGTTGTCCCATTAGCTTAATAATCTGTCATTATTACTGACATACACTAAGTGACCACTTTATTAGGTACACCTGTACACCTGTTCATTAATGTAAATATCTAATCAGCCAATCATGTGACAACAACTCGATACATAAAAGCAGGCAGACATGGTCATGAGGTTCAGTTGTTGTTCAGACCAATCATCAGAATGAGGAAGAAATGTGATCTGAGTGACTGTGGAATGATGATTGGTACCCAACAGGGTTGTTTGAGTATCACAGAAACTCTTGATCTCCTGGGATTTTCACACACAACAGTCTCTAGACTTTACAGAGAATGATGTAAAAACAAAAAACATCCAGCGAGCGGCCGTTCTGTGGGTGAAAACGCCTTGTTAATGAGAGAGGTCAGAGGAGAATGGCCAGACTGGTTCAAATGGACAGGAAGGCAACAGTAACTAAAATAACCACGTGTTACAACAGTGGTTTGCAAAAGAGCATCTCTGAAAGCACAACACATCGAAGCTACAATAAGAATTAAATTAAAAATAAGTCGAGCAAAAAGAGAGAAAAATAATTACGTAGTATTAAAGTCATAGGTTCATAGAGTCACCGAGAAGACCTGTTAACCCCATCTAGTCCGTACCAAACCACTAAAACTGTTTTGTCCATCGACCCACACCCGGACCATAGACCCCATACACCTCCCATCCATGTACATCCAAACTTCTCCCTGGTCCCATCAACCCACACCAGACCATAGACCCCACACCCCTCCCATCCATGTACATCCAAACTTCTCCCTGGTCCCATCGACCCACACCCAGACCATAGACCCATACCCCTCCCATCCATGTACATCCAAACTTCTCCCTGGACCCATCAACCCACACCCAGACCATAGACCCCATACCCCTCCCATCCATGTTCATCCAAACTTCTCCCTGGACCCATCAACCCACACCCAGACCATAGACCCCATACCCCTCCCATCCATGTACATCCAAACTTCTCCCTGGTCCCATCGACCCACACCCAGACCATAGACCCCATACCCCTCCCATCCATGTACATCCAAACTTCTCCCTGGTCCCATCGACCCACACCCAGACCATAGACCCCATACCCCTCCCATCCATGTACATCCAAACTTCTCCCTGGTCCCATCGACCCACACCCAGACCATAGACCCCATACCCCTCCCATCCATGTACATCCAAACTTCTCCCTGGTCCCATCGACCCACACCCAGACCATAGACCCCATACCCCTCCCATCCATGTTCATCCAAACTTCTCCCTGGTCCCATCGACCCACACCCGGACCATAGACCCCATACCCCTCCCATCCATGTACATCCAAACTTCTCCCTGGTCCCATCGACCCACACCCAGACCATAGACCCCATACCCCTCCCATCCATGTACATATCCAAACTTCTCCCTGGTCCCATCGACCCACACCCGGACCATAGACCCCATACCCCTCCCATCCATGTACCTATCCAAACTTCTCCCTGGTCCCATCAACCCACACCCGGACCATAGACCCCATACCTCTCCCATCCATGTACATCCAAACTTCTCCCTGGTCCCATCGACCCACACCCGGACCATAGACCCCGTACCCCTCTCTTCCATGTACCTATCCAAACTTCTCCCTGGTCCCATCGACCCACACCCAGACCATAGATCCCGTACCCCTCCCATCCATGTACCTATCCAAACTTCTCCCTGGTCCCATCGACCCACACCCAGACCATAGACCCCATACCCCTCCCATCCATGTACCTATCCAAACTTCTCCCTCATCCCATCGACCCACACCCAGACCATAGACCCCATACCCCTCCCATCCATGTACCTATCCAAACTTCTCCCTGGTCCCATCGACCCACACCAGACCATAGACCCCGTACCCCTCCCATCCATGTACATCCAAACTTCACTTAAACCTTGAAATCGAGCTTACATTTAGACATCTGATGGCAGAGGGAGAAAGTTAGATTCCATTATGAACAAAGTCATAGCAGGTTAGGTAGAAAGCCATCAGGCAAACAGGCTGAGACAGCACTTCTGACTTCACTACTTTTATTTCAGATTTTACAGAAACACAGCTAGTTTGGTTTCAGAAGGACACTTAGCATTGATGCATAACAAAAGACTAATTCATAGTTAACCAAGCTTTCATCAAAAAAAGGAATAGGAATGAAACATTAGCCTTCATATACTCAGTGGCTGCTTTATTAGTTACCTCCTGTACCATGTAAAATGGACACTGAGTGTATGTCCATGGTCTTCTGCTGCTGTAGACCATCCACTACAAGGCTGGGCAGTCAGAGATGCTGTTCTGCACACCACTGTTGTAACGTGTCTTTGTGTGAGTTACCACCAGCTTCCTGTCAGCTTGAACCAGTCTGGCCATTCTCCTCTGACCTCTCTCATTAACCAAGCTTTTTCGCCCACTGATTACTGCTCACTGCTCACTGGATATTTTTTTTTAAATTTTCACACCATTCCCTGTAAGGTCTAGAGACTGTTGTGTGTGAAAATCCCAGGAGATCAACAGTTTCTCAGATACTCAAACCACCCTGTCTGGCCCCAATAATCGTTCCACAGTCAAATTCAGTTAGATCACATTTCTTCCCCATTCTGATGTTCGTTCTGAACAACAACTGAACCTCTTGACCACGTCTGCATACTTTTATGCACTGAGTTGCTGCCACGTGATTGGCTAATTAGATATTTGTATTAATGAGCAGATGTACAGGTGTACCTAATAAAGTGGCCACTGTGTTTCAGTTATAAAACTTTCCATCAAGAATGGGAATAAAACATTTTATTTATATGGTTTCTTTGCCAACCTTAGTACCTACATGGCCAATAAGTGCATCTCAACAAGCTTGCTTGACAGTAGTGTGGTTGTCATTGGTTTAGGAAGGGAGCTCAATATGGAAGAGAGAGCAATAAAATAAAACATGGAAAGACAAGAGCAAAGATTGTTCATTAATCTTTTTGTTTATGCTTGGTTTATTGAAGCTTTCTAACCAAGAAGAAATCCTGATGTTGGACAGATTGCCTTTCTCTTTATTTACCTTTCAAACATTTGGCTCCAAACAGTCCCCACAGATGTTGTCCTCCACACAGAATGAGAGCTTTCAGCACAATCAGCATGCTGAACGGGAGAGGGGGAGTCAATCCTTCGACAACAGTGGATAGTGTTGGGGGGGGGGGGTAGCAGGGAGTTGGAGAGAGGAAGGAGTGCAGAGATTCCCTTTCTCTGAAAAGGTCTTCATTACATTAACAGCCTAATTCATATAAACTGAACACTGATTAAGAAATAGCTTTCATAAAAGAGACAATTAAGCTTATATTCTCGGCCTCCAATTATTGAAAAGTTTTCTTCCTTTGAGTTAACTTATAATCTGTGTTTTGAAATCCTTTTTATAAAATCTTTCATCACACTATAGAGTACTTGACTCTTGCTCCCTATCCGATACACATTAATTCAACAGAGATTTAGGCCACTCACTGGAAAACTCGATCAGCAGTGGGCATTGATTCTGGAAGAGAATCGTACCATCAGGTCTCATGCAACCAAGTTCAGGAAGAGTTATTACCCTTCAACCATCAGGCTCCTGAACCAGCCGGGACAACTTCACTCACAACAACACTGAACTGATCACTCAACACAACCTCTGGATTCGCTTTCAAGGACTCTAAAACTCATACCTCTCTCTCCATATATATACACACACACATACACACACACACACACACACACATTTGTTTATTATTATTATTTTTACTTGCTTCTTTTTGCATTTGCACAAATTGTTTTCTTTTGCATGTTGGTTGTTTGTCAATCTGTAATATTTCTTCTACTGTGAATGCCTGCAAGGGCATAATTTTAAAGCGAATGGAGGAAAGTATATGGTGAACTCTCTCCAAGATACTGTACATACACACATGCATGCTCATGCAAACCTAAATAGCATCACTCCCTGATACACATCATTTTTACACTACACTTTCCAGATCTGATAACCCAAAATAACAACTGTCCATTCCCCTCCATAGACCCACTGAGTTCCTCCAGCATTTTGCGTGTGTTGCTCATTTCCAGCACCTGCAGCCTCTTTGGTGTCTCTCTGCTACTCTGGGTACCTGCAGTCCCTTCAGAGATGTGTTCTGGTCCATTTCTTGCTTGGTTAGACTCGTGCAGAATTTTTTTTTAGATCATACAAGAGTTCCTTTTTTCACAAGATATTCTTTGGCCTCAATTTTGAATTCTGCTGCCCAAAACATTCCTTTAATAACATCTCCTGATACTGTTCTATTTTATTTACAGAAACTTCTAAAGAAAATAAAATTTTTATGACTGTAACAAATATTTATTTGCGCCTAGTGATAGAATCTAGAACTATTAGTTCTTTATCTCAGAACTGCTATTGGCACTTCTCCGCTCTTCTCATTCATTTTCCTCAGTACACTCTGCCCACATATCCCACATTACAAAACAGTAGGGTTCGTTCTGTGGTTATTCTGTGACTTGGACATTCCTGAGGTCATGGTACACACTGCAGAAATGACAGTCTTTCCCGTTCCGCTGATCTACTAGGAATGTGCCAGCACGGGAGAAAGTGCAGAAGAATACTTCAGGATCAAGTACGTGAAAACGGTCAGGATGGAAACACTGTCTTCCCTCAGGCCATGAGGCTTCTGAACTCCCTGCTGCATCACATTCCAAGTATCACTGGTTAATCTGTTCCCTATTTAATTTATGCACTTTAGTTTGTTTATTTATGTGTAATTCATCTGTAGATTTTATCCTTCATAAGTTATTGTGTATTATGTGTATTGTGTGTTCTACTGTGCTTTCCACCCTGGTCCAGAGAAGCGTTGTCTCCTTTGACAGTATACGTGTATATAGTTAGATGAAAATAAACTTGTCTTGACCAGGATCAAAGTCAAAGTTAATGTAAATTTATTTCAAAGTAGGTACATGTTTCCATATACAACCCTGAGATTCATTTACTGGTATTTACAGGAAAATGAAGAAATACAATAGGATTTATGAAAAGCTTTGGGGTGGAGATGCGGCTCTACCCAAGGAGGTGTAAGTCCCTCTGCTAATCTGTAGGTCACCCTTGGGAAAGGTGTCGCACCTGTTTAGCCCCCCAGTCAGGGTCATGTGAAACCATGGGAGCAGGTGGTGGATGGTTGTATGAACAGCTGGTGTATATCACAAGTCCTGGTTATGCGACCACTGACACCAGGCAGACAATCTCTGAAGAGTATTGATAATGGCTGGGGTCACCCGTCTTGTAAAGACACTGCCCGGAAGGAGGCAATGACAAACCACTTCTGTCAAAAAAAAAATTAAGCAAGAACAATTATAGTCAAGAACCATGATCACCCTCATCATACAATATGGCACATAATGAATGAATGAATGATACATAAACAAAGACTGACAAACAACCAATGTGCAAAAGATGACAAATTGTACAAATAATAAAAAATGTAAATGAATAACTGAGAATATGAGTTCTAGAGTCCTTGAAAGTGAGGCCTTAGGTTGTGGAATTAGTTCCATGTTGAGGTGAGTGAAGTTGTCCACATTGGTTCAGGAGTTTGATGGTTGAGGAATAATAACTGTTCCTGAACCAGGTGGTGTGGAACCTGAGGCTCCTGTAACTCCAATCTGATGGTTGTAGTGAGTAGAGAACATGGCCTGGATGATGGGTGTCCTTGATGATGGATGTTGCTTACTTTTGGTAACACTCCTTGTAGATGTGCTCAGTGGTCAAGGGAGGGCTTTGCCTGTGATGGACTGGGCGGTGCTGTTCACTTTCTGTAGACTTTTCAGTTCGTGGGCATTGATGTTTGCCTAGCAGGCCATGATACAACCAGTCAGGATACTCTCCACTGTGTATCTACAGAAGTTTATCAAAGTTTAAGATGAGATGCCAAACCTACACAAGCGTCTCAGTATGTAAAGGTTTCATTGTGTCTCCTTTGTTGTCCCATCAGCAAACTGTGAAGAATCCCAGTGACCTGTAAAGACTCTGGCATGTGTCAGTCTAGACCTTGGTTTTGAGCAAAACCAGGCATGTGGCTCCTCGCCCAGGAGCCCAACGCGACATTGTTTATTCCACAAGCAGTCTACACCGATGGGCCAACAGTGCTCAATGGCATGGTTCTTGTACTGAACATGGTCTGAAAGGATTCTCTCCAAAACTGGCCCTTTCCACTCCCCCGTGTTGGAAAGGCTCAGAACATCTTGGTAAAGAACTGGTCTGAACATCTCAGAAAGTGTAAGTTGTAGAATCATTATTTATTTTCATTGCTTTTCCTTTTGGCATTCTTTGTGTACTCCTCAGGTTGTGGGCTCTGCTGACAAGACCATCATTTATCGCTCATTCTTGTTTGCCATGACGAGGTGTCAGAGCAACTTCTGAAGGATGGCTGTGAAACAGGAGCCATTTCCAGGACAGCCGAGCTCAGTGAAAGCAGGCTCCCCTTCCTAGAGGACTTCAAGGAACCAGCAACACACAGTCGCGATGTGGTGGCTTAGCAGTTGCAATTATGCAATTACGGTAAAATGGCGACATGTTCAGATGCAGTGACCCCCTCCAGGGCTAACCAAAGGTGTTTTTGGCTTTTTTATGTCTTTTATATGATCACAAGACAATGCTGGACTTTAAGAACCTCTAACACTGCTGGTCTACTCCAAAAGCGAGTTGTTAGTTGGCAGAGGAGCTGGGCTTGTTATGTAGACCGTGTTATTGCCTACTACAGAGAGGTATCAGAGTCGATGGACAAAAGTGATGGGCAGCCTTACAGTGAGTGATTGCCTTGGACAATTCTCTTGCCATCCTGTTGGACATTGATAATGTAAAGTACTGCAAGACCATTTCCCTTGTTTATTGGCGATGCAGGTGGCAGGGGACTGCATGGCCTCGATTGTAGAGAGGACTAGGCCTCAAGCCTGTTGCAGCAGTTCAAAAGAGGAGACGCCAGAGGCGGTGTTGCGTGGCGTCCGCAATCCATGATGGCTCGGGGGCTGGACCCCTCCGGTCGGTGCTGCCCTCCGGTGCTCATTCAGTGGAAGACAAGCTGGACTGTGGTGCATGCAAGTACACGCTTGTCTGCAGACTGCTGATAACTGCTTATTCTTAACAATAACATCCATGCATCATCACTTTACAGGACATGTCACTCAGGGACTGGGGCTATATATACATTTTATGTGACTGTATGTTTACCTGCTACCTTCCATGTGCTATGTCTACCTTCTACTGTCTGTGACTGTTGGTGTTACGTTTTACATCTTGGCACTGGAAGAACACTATTTACGGGTATTTATCTACGTTTGACTGAGAAATATAGTGCCAGCGCTGTATGTTAGAGTTTATATGTTCTCATCGTGACCACATGGGTTTTCTCTGGGTGCTCAGGTTTCCTCCCACATTCCAAAGCTGTATGGGTTAGTCGGTTAATTTGTTACCTGTAGTGTGGGCTCGTTGGGCCGCAAGGTCCTGTTACCATGCTGTAATAAAAATAACAGTCCCGTGGTTTTGTTTTGATAGTTGTTGTTGGTACGATTCCATTCCATGTTATGAGAAAACTGAATTACAAATTTGGTAAATAAGGTCGAAAGAGTACAGAGAAAATTTACAAGGGGTGTTGCCAGGACTGAGGACCTGAGTTAGAGGATGAGGTTGAATAGGCTGGGAATTTTGTCCCTGGAGCTTGGGAGAATGAAGAGAGATTTGATAGACAGATATAAAATTATGAAGAGCATATTCAGGGTAAATGAAAGCAGGCTTTTTCCACTGAGGTTGGGTAAGACTAGAACTAAAAGTCATAGTTTAAAGGTGAAAGGCGAAAGGTTTAAGGGGAACATGAGGAAGAACTTCTTCACCAGAGGGTGATGAGAGTGTGGAACGAGCTGCCAGCATCAGTGATGGATGTTGGCTCGATTTCACATTTAAGTGAAACTTGGACAGATACTTTAATGGAAGGGGTATGGGATGCAGGACTAAGCAGAATAACAGTTCATTATGAACTAAATGGGCCAATGGGCTTGCTTCTCTCCTGCAGTGCTCTGTGACTCTATCACTCGAAGTTCTTAGGTGTCACAGCAACACTGAGCCCACCCACATCCTCCGGCTTCACTAGGGTAGATCTGACACTTGTAGCAATCCACTATAGTGCTGGACCCGCATTCTACAATGAGCGTGTTGGCCAGTAGAGATGGGCAGCGTGGTTAACAAAAGTCCCAAAGGTAAACTAAAGTGGAGAAAGGGAAAATAGAAGATGAGTAGATTGATTGATGCTTCATTGAGCCCAGAGGAAATTCCAGTGTCGCAGTAGCATTACAAGTGCACAGATATACAAATATTAGAAGAGAAGTAAGAAATTTTTTTTAAAAAACTTATCTCAAACAGTTCAGCAGGAAGGAGGGTCATCACTTCCCCGACTATAAGTTGACTCATTATCGAGCTTAATGGCCGAGGGTAAGAATGATTTCATGTAGCACTGTTTGGAGCAGCGCAGTTGTCTTAGTCTATTACTAAAAGTGCTCCTCTGTTCAGCCAAGATGGTATGCGGAGGGTGAGAAACATTGTCCAGAATTGCCAGGATTTTCTGTAGGGTTCTTTGTTCTACCACAGTCTGCAGTGTGTCCAGTTTGACTCCTATAACAGAGCCAGTCTTTCTAATCAGTTTATTGAGTCAGTTGGCATCACCCGTATTGATGCCATTGCCCCAGCACCCACCGCATAGAAGATTATACTATTGACAACAGACTGGTAGAACATGTGAAGGAGAGGCCTGCACACTCCCAAATGACCTCAGTCTCCTCAGGCAGTAGAGGAGACTCTGGCCCTTTCTGTACACAGTCTCGGTGTTGGTGCTTCACTCAAGTCTGTCATCCAGGTGCATCCCAGGTAACTGTAGGTCCTCACCACATTAATGTGTTCACCATCAATAGTAACAGGGAGCAGTGCGGGCTTAGTCTTCCTAAAGTCCATCACCATCCCCTTTGTCTTACTGATGTTGAGCTGCAGATGATTCAGCTTGCACCATTTGACAAAGTCCTCAGCAGGGCCCTGTATTCATCCTCCCGTCCTTCCTTTATACACCCAACTATTGCTGAGTCATCAGAGAATTTCTGCAGATGACTTGACTCAGTGTTGCATCTAAAGTCCAAGTTATGCAAGGTCAGCAGGAAGGGAGCCAATACAGTCCCCTGTGTGGCCCCAGTACTGCTTATAGCCATGTCTGACACACAGCTCTGAAACCACACAGACAGTGGTCCATTATCCAGGATACAATGGAAGTGCCAACCTGCTTTGAACAGAGCTTTGCCCCCAGCAATAAGGGCTGTATGGTATTGAAGGCATTTGAGAAATCACAAAACATGGTCCTCACAGTTTATTCAAATAGGAGTAAGCTCTATTTAACGGGTAGATGACAGCATCGGTGCTCTTGGTAGGTATGGTATGAGAGAGGGGCAGGAACACACTTGAAGGCAGGCTTCTGATAACGTACTGCTTGGTTTCGTTGTTTTTAACAAGCCTCCTTCCCTCTCACTTAATCTTCTAATGAGAATTCACGGGCTGAAAGGACATTTCCTGGGAACAATCATTCTAAGTTAGTCAAGGCAATTGTTGGCTGTGACAACAGGTTGCAGTTGAGTGCCATTAGTAAACTTTGGGTGGATGTAGACTGGAAGCCAAATGGATTTAGGTGGGTGGTCTTTGGATGGCTGGGCTCTTGGAAGTAAACTCTAGGTGGATTGCCATTGGGTAAATGTGTTCTCAGAGTGATGGGATTGGAGTTGGTGTGTATTGAATGGGCGTGGTTTTGGGAGGTGAGTTTGGGGTGCGTGGACTGGATTGGATGGTTAGTATAGGATGGGTGTGATGTGAGGACATGAACATTGGATAGATGTGAGCTCAAGGTGGGTGTGGTTCGGAGATGGCAGATATTGAACAAGAGATGTCTGGAGTTGGTGTGTATTGAACGGGTGTGGCTTTGGGATGGTGGGTTTGGGGTGCGTGGACTGGATTGGATGGTTAGTATAGGATGGGTGTGATGTGAGGACATGAACATTGGATAGATGTGAGCTCAAGGTGGGTGTGGTTCGGAGATGGCAGATATTGAACAAGAGATGTCTGGAGTTGGTGTGTATTGAACGGGTGTGGCTTTGGGATGGTGGGTTTGGGGATGGTGGATTTAGGTGGATGGTTGTTATTGGATAGGTGTGATGTTGGGGTCATCAGCATTGGACAGTCATGGTCTTGGGGTGGTGGGATTGATAGGTGTTATCTGGTGTTGATATGCATTGAATGGACATGGGTTGGGTGGTTGAGTGAGGTTTAGGTTTGGAAGTTTGGGGTGGGTGGATTGGGATGGATGGTTTGTGTTGAATGGGTATGACATGAGGACCTTGAGTATTGGTTAGGTTTGGAATCAAAGTGCTGAGTTGGAGTGTGTGTGGTTTGGGGATGGTTAGTATTGGACATATATGATTTTGGGATGTTCATTTGGGATGTGTGTGGATTTGGAGATGATAGATTGGGATGGGTGTGGTTTGGGAATAGTTGGCATGGGATGGCTATGCTGTCATATGAACAAAGTCATGGAGAGAGGTGATATCTTTATTCAACAAAATGTGACGCAGCAGGCATCATATGGAGACCCTTTCAAAGGAAGAGATCTGCTTAACTCAATGCTACATTATATTTCATGTTCTAAAGATCAAAGAACAATTTTGGAACCTGTTGTTCAGAGCTGCATTTTAAATTTAATCTACAGTCTATATTCATATTTGAGGATTAGTGGCTGAAATTATTTACTATATGTGCTAACCCCCAAAAAAACCCTAACAGTATGTTGTTTGTAAATGACGAACAAGAGAAAATCTGCAAATGCTGGAAATCTGAGCAACACACACAAAATGTTAACTGGCAAGTTGAGTCAGTGGTGAGGAAGGTAAATGCCATGTTAGCATTAACTTCAAGAGCTCTAGAATGCAAGAGCAGGGATGTGATGCTGAGCCTTTATAAGGCACTGGTGAGGCCTCACCTTGAGTATTGTGAACAGTTTTGGGCCCCTCATCTTAGAAAAGATGTGCTGGCATTGAAGAGGTTCCAGAGGAGGTTCACAAGGGTGATTCTGGGAATGAAAGGGTTATCATACGAGGAACGTTTGACAGCTCTGGGTCTGTACTGACTGGAATTCAGAAGAATGAAGGGAGATCTCATTGAAACATTTTGAATGTTAAAAGGCCTAAACATAGTAGATGTGGAAAGGAATTTTCTCATGGTTGGTGAGGGGGCCCTTTCAAATCTGAGATGCAGAGAAATTTTTTTAGCCAATTTGTGGAATTTGTTGCCATATGCAGCTGTGGTGGCCAGGTCGTTGGGTATATTTAAGGCAGAGATTGATAGGTTCTTGATTGGACATGGCATCAAAGGTTACAGGGAGAAGGCCAGGAACTGGAGTTGTGGAGGAGTTAAAAAAAAAGGATCAGCCACGAGCAGACTCAAAGGGCCAGGTGGCCCAATTCTGCTCCTATGTCTTATGGTCTCATGGTCTAAAATGCTGGAGGAACTCAGCAGGCCAGGCAGCATCTAGGAAAAGAGTATAGTCGACATTTTGGGTCGAGAACCTTCATCAGGACTTGTTTGGAATTGGTTGGTATGGGTTGCAGATGGTTTAAGGGTGTTGGGTTTATATCAGTGATGGTGGTCATCGAATGGGGAGATGTAAGACAGCTCACCCAGAGGCACAGTTGGTACACAGGAAAATGAATGGAAACTTGGTAGCTGATGGAGAGATCCAGGCTTCCAGATCCCGGAAATTTCAGCACAGTGCTGGAAGGACCATGGTTGTTCACTGTTCATCCTGTGTAACAGTGACACCCAGGTAACCCATAAGGTGGACAGAGGTTTAAATTCCCCTGAGGTATTCAGCCATCCCAGTCCTTTGGACTCACAACCTCTCTTGACCCCTTTCTATGGCTCTGGTTGTCTTCAATAAGGCAGCATAGACATCAAGCCCCATGCTCCCCATTAGATTAGCATCCTGGGACAAGGATAAGGGCTTGCATTTATATAAAGTCATAGAGTTAGAGAAAAGTACAGCACAGAAACAGGCCCTTTGGCCCATCTAGTCTATACAGCATTCCAGTGTAGTTAAACATGCCAGGGAATTTAATTGAATGAATAATGGGGCTCCACGTTAGTGTAGCAGTTAGCTATTACAGCTCAGAGCATCAGGGCTTGGAGTTCAATCCCGGTGCTTTCTGTAAGGAGTTTGCACGTTCTCCCATGACCGCATGGGTTTCCTCTGGGTGCTCTGGTTTCTTCAAACATGTTCCGGTTAGTAGGTGATGGTAAATTGTCCTGTGATTAGTTGAGGGTTCAGCAGGTCGGAGGCTGGGTGGTGCAGCTCACTGGGCTGGAAGAGCCTGATCCACATTTCATCTTTAAATATGTAATAAATTTTCACACCGCTCAAAGAGGTCACAACAGGCTGTAGGAATATCAATCACTGTCCTTTGAATGAAACATTGGCCATTGCTAGAACATGATTCATTGTGATTCTGGCTGTCTGGTGGAAATATTTATCGAATTCCTCAAACAGCTGAGGAGCTTCACTTGTGTAGGCTCTCCATCTCTCTCCCCCCTCCCTCCCTTGTCTATATCACACTCCTACCCCCTCTCTCTCCTTCCCTCCCTATCTATCTCACTCTCACACCCACTCTCTCTCACTCCCTATCTCCCTCTCTCTCCCTTTCTCTCACTCCCACACTCTCCCTCTCTGCCCTCTCTTTCTCTCTCTCTCCCGCTCTCTGCCCCTCCTCGCCACAATTCCAGTGCCAGCATAGTGTGCCCACAACTCACTAACGCTAACGTCCTCAGAATATTTAAGAAAACCTGCATGGTTGCAGGAACAAAGTACAAACTCCTTACAGACAGCAGCGAGAATTGAACCCTGGTTTTAAACTGGCGCTATAAAGATCCCCCTCATATAAAGATGCTGTCCCTGTGCCAACCTATAGTGCTTTCCACCCTCTGGGGGATCACACTAAAATACTTCTGAAATGTAGTCACAGTTATTATGTCTGAACTATGACAGCCAAATCTACCAACAAAACAAAATTAAAATAATTTATTGAACTCCGTGGTCCAAGTCCATGATTACCAAGCCCTCCCTGTTGTTCCTCCATTGTTTGGAGCTGAATCTGTTTTTCCTTTGTGGGCTATTACCTTTGTCTTTGGTTTCCAAGGGAATTTAGGGACAACCCATCTGTCTTCTTTTGTTCTAGTTTTGGCTCATTTTCTTCAAGATCGTCACTGAATTCACTGGTTCTAGTGATGTAACTTAAGTGGTTCAGCACCTCCGACTTCTCACGGGTCTTAAAGATAAATAAAAACACAAAATGCTGACAGAACTCAGAACTTCAGAACTACGAAGCCTCTTAAAGATAAAGATTAGGTTTATTTATTACATGTACATCGAAACATCACCTGGGTTTCCCACCCACCAGGGTTCACCTATCACTTTCTAGCTATCCTCCTTCCCCCTCACCCCACCTTTTTATTCTGGCGTCTTCCCCCTTCCTTTCCAGTCCTGAAGAAGGTTCTTGGCCCAAAACATCAACCGTTTATTCTTTTTTGAGCTCCTCCAGCATTTTGTGTGTGTTACAGAGAAATGAGCTTATTTACCCTGTTAGGAGATACAGTGCAGAATAGGCCCTTCTGTCCCAATGAGCCCACCTATTTCATCCTAGCACCTAAAACTCCCATCCTTTTCAAATGGTGCCTTGACCTTTTGACTCAGAGATGAGTGTTCTGACCACAAGAGCCAGAGATGACATGCAGCGGGGCCGGCCAAATGGAGCAGAAATGTTATGTGGAAGAAAGGAATTTTATCCTGGCAGACGATTACATTATCACTATATTCCACATCTTTCACAGCGAATGTGTAGTCTCCAAGTTTGATGTATTTGGCACCTACCTTGGACGTTAAAACTAACAAACTCTCAAGCATGACTTGTATTAAGAAGGATGTTATCCACCCCCTCATCTGAAACAGATATCGTTATGTCAACCAAGAGACCTCAATAAATAGAACAGCTGTTAGTGACAGGGGTTTGGTGATGACCCATGTACAGAGGGAGAGACTCAGACGTGGAATGAACAGATCACTGATTTTCAACAAGAACTGTACCGAACAAAGGAAAATAATAGACACTAGGCCTACGAACTACAGCTTCTGAAAATGAAAGCCGTCACTGTGGCTTGAAAGCAGTGACCTCACATTCGGTGTCACTAAGATCAAAGGGCTGATTGTGGACTTCAGGAAGGGTAAGATGGAGGAACACACACCAATCCTCATAGAGGCATCAGAAGTGGAGAGAGTGAGCAACTTCAAGCTGCTGGCTGTCAAGATCTCTGAGGATCTAACCTGGTCCGAACCTATCGATGCAGCTATAATGCAGGCAAGACGACGGCAATATTTCATTAGGAGTGTGAGGAGATTTGCTTTGTCACCTAAAACACATGAAAACTTCTAAAGATGTACCACGGAGAGCATTCTGACAATCTGCATCACCGTCCGGTATGGGGGGGGGGGGGGTGTGCTGCTGCACAGGGTCGAAGTAAACTGCAGAGTGTGGTCAGCTCCATCTTGGGTACCAGCCTCCCTAATATCCAAAACACCTTCAAGGAGCAGTGCCTCAAAAAGGTGGCAGCCATTATTAAGGACCCCCATCAGCTAGGTCATGCCCTCTTCTCATTGCAACCGTCAGGGAGGAGATACAGGAGCCTGAAGGTACAGCTTCAGGAAAGTGATTCAGGAACAGCTTCTTCCCCTCTGCCATCCAAATTCAAAATAGACATTGAACCCACAAGCACTACCTCACTACTTCTTTTTAATTTTTGTTTTTGCACTAGTTATTTTAACTATTTAATATACATATATATACTTACTGTCATTAAGTATTTTCCCTATATTTATCACATATGCTGCCCCAAAGTTAACAAATTTCGCGACACATGCCGGTGATATTAAACCTGACTCTGATTAATCACACTCCTTTAACAGCATCTGTGGATTAAGGTATACAGAGAGCATTGTCATCGCTGAGCTTTGATCAAGACTTGACAAGACAGAACCAAAAGGAAGGGAGTTAATTACAATAACAACGAGAAGCTAATTGGCTGGCATGTTTGCTTTCTCACGTGGGTGATTGCCGTCTTCCTCGACTGCCCATCTGCGAGAGCGCCCCGACTCCGCGGCAGTGTCCGAGGCTGTGACAGCCAGCACTGGCTCTGTGATTAGCTCACGCACCTGTGAGTCAGAATTGTGGATTCATGCCCTTCTCCTTAGACCAAATCTCTGCTACCCACCCCTGGCTATGAACACTGCGCTGTCTGAGGTGAAATGCTAATCAAAATGGATCTCTTGGTATAAAAGGTTCCTAAAGATGTAGACTATCTTCTAAATGGGAGCAAATTCAGAAAGCAGAGGGGCAAAGGGACTTGGGAGCACTCGTAAGGGAATACAGTGCTAAAGGTTAACCTGCAGGTTGAGTTGGTGGTGAGGAAGGCAAATGCAATGTTAGCATTCATTTCAGGAGGACTAGAATATAAGAGCAAGGATATAATGCTGAGGCTTTGTAATGTATTGGTCAGACTGCACTTGAGCAGTCTTGGGGATTCGTATCTGAGAAAAGATATGCTGGTATTGGAGAAGGTCCAGAGGAAGTTCACAAGAATGATGCCAGGAATGAAAGGGTTAATGTTTGATGGCTCTGGGCCTACACTCATTGGAGTTTAGAAAAATAATGGGCATTCTCATTGAAACCTATCAAATGTTGAAAGGCCTAGATGGAGTCGATGCGGAGAGGACATTTTCCTATAGTGGGACAGATGAAGACCAGAGGGCATTGCCTCAGAATAGAAGAATGGGCCTTTAGCACAGAGATGAGAAAGATAATTCTTGGTCAAAAAAGTAGTAAATGTGTGGAATTCATTGCCACAGATGGCTGTGCAGGCCAAGTCATTGGGTACATGTAAAGCAGTGAATGTTAGGTTCTTGATTAGCAAGAGCATCAAAGATTGCAGGATAATGGGGTCAAGATGGATAATAAATCAGTCATGATAGAATAGTGGATCAGACTCAATGGGCTGAATGTCTGAACTCTGCTCCTATGTCTTATGGACTATGGTCTAAAACCAGAGAGCTCTTTCCAACATCCCATCAAATGCTCTCCCTGAAACAATTAAAACATTACTCCATTACTGCTCATGAGAGACTGTCTGTAGCTTTTCCTCAGTTACAATCGCAATAGACAATCTGATTCCAGCTGCTTCAAGATGTAACAGACTTCATTGATTCTGTTGTGTTTATTATCTTATTGATATATTGAGTATGCCCACAAGGCTACTTTAATTAATATTAAAGGTTAAAGTCTGTCCAGAGCCTTATCGGCTCATCAGGCCGGTGCTTATGCCAGTTTCCGTGGCATGAAGCGACTGAGAGTACGAGATTCTCCCCCCCCCCCCCGAATAGGACGCCAGTCTATCACGAGGTTAACCCCCAGCATTTTGCCGGTACCCATTTTCAGCTGGGTGGCCTGGAACAATGTGTGGTTAAGTGCCTTGCTCAAGGACACATCAGGCTGCCTTGGCTGGGGCTCGAACTCACAACCTTCAGATCGCTAGTCCAATGCCTTAACCACTTGGCCACGTGCCACACTTTAATTACTATTGTGGCCTCTCAATTAGGTGCATCTATACAACACATTAATGCTAATATCTAATCAGCCAATCATGTGGCAGCAACTCAATGCATAAAAACGTGCAGACGTGGTGAAGAGGTTCAGTTGTTGTTCAGACCAAACATCAGAATGGGAAGAAATGACTTTGACCATGGAATGATAGTTGGTGCCAGATGGGGTGGTTTGAGTATCTCAGAAACTGCTGATCTCCTGGGATTTTCACACACAACAGTCTAGAGTTTACAGAGAATGATGTGTAAAAAAAAACACGGTGAGAATCCAAAGAATAAAGTTAGGTCTTTATTCTTTGGAATGTAGAAGGTTGAGGGGGGACTTGATAGAGGTATTTAAAATAATGAGGGGGATAGATCAAGTTGACGTGGATAGACTTTTTCCATTGAGAGTAGGGGAGATTCAAACAAGAAGACATGAGTTGAGAGTTAGGGGGCAAAAGTTTAAGGGTAACATGAGGGGGAATTTCTTTACTCAGAGAGTGGTAGCTGTGTGGAATGAGCTTCCAGTAGAAGTGATAGAGGCAGGTTCGATATTGTCATTTAAAGTAAAATTGGATGGGTATATGGACAGGAAAGGAATAGAGGGTTATGGGCTGAGTGCGGGCCGGTGGGACTAGGTGAGTGTAAGCATCGGCACGGACTAGAAGGACCAAGATGGCCTGTTTCCGTGCTGTAATTGTTATACGGTTCTATGGCTCTATGAGCAGCAGTTCTGTGGACAAAAAAACATTGTTACTGACAATGGAGAACGGCCAGACCGGTTCAAGCTGACAGAAAGGCAACACTAACTCAAGTAACCACATGTTACAACGGTGGTGTGCAGAAGAGCATCTCTGAACACACAACACGCTGAACCTTGAAATGGACGGGCTACAGCAGCAGAAGACCAGGAACGTACCCCCAGTGACCACTGAGACCATGCTATTAGTTAACTAACAGTAGTCCAATTCACTGCTTTTAAACTTTTAAATAATGGAAGCTCTCCAGAGAATTACAGCCAGGTCTGGTGGAAATGTTATCTAAGGATGTGGAGCAGCTATGGGTATATCTGTACTGTGCAAGCAGGAGACTAAAGTAATAAATACAGATTAAGCATTGGTGCCACCTTCTGTTTATTCTTCTGCTGTTTAGAGTACTTATCTTGTTTTAGACCACGGGTTCCCAACCAGCGGTCCACAGACCCCTCGGTTAATGATAGCAGTCCACAACATAAAGAAAGGACAGGAGCCCCTGCTTTAGGCTTTAACGGCTGAACAAAAGTTCACCAGATAAAACCATAAAAGCAGATGTAGTGAAGTAAGAAGTTAAAAGCAGCTGCGGAACAAACCTATGAAGAGTTTCCTATCTGTCTTTTGAGTGGAACTACAAATTAAAGCAAAATATTTAGCCAAAAGTAACTAGCATATCTTCACCCTTCTCCCATCCAGTCCTCTCTTTCTCACCATTCTCTCTCTCTCCCTCTCTCACACACAAAAACTTGAAAACAAACAAAAATGGATTCAGTCTCTTGGAAGAACTTTGGACTGGAAATTCTAGTGAGAAGTCCCAATGATACAGGGAGACTGGCAGAGTTAAAGATGTCTCCAAATGAACCTAAAAGTGGGCGAGGACCTCAGTCTGTAAATTACGTGCATGAAAATGGGAATAGTTTGGGCGGGAAGAGAGGACAATGGCTCTGATGGACAGAGAAACATAACTGGACAGCCGGACCCTTTCCCAGCCTCTACTCCACATCCCACCTCCCTGAGAAACACTGAGAAAAAAGCTCAGAGCCAGTGGTGGGAAAATTACTTTGGAAAAGCAGGTAGCTGCGTTGCATGCTGCAGTCTTGTGTATGAAGAGGGGCTGAATATTCTTCTAACCTGGATGAGTCTCTGCGTGCAGTAGATGTCTCCTTGTAGATGACACATCTATGGATCAAATGAACTCTGATAATCCTGTAGCTCTGATCACCTTTGGGGAGGAATTAGAATCAGAATCACACGGTGCTGATAATAAACCTGATTCTAATTCCTCCTCAAAGAGGATCAGATATTCTGAGATACTCAAACCAACAATCATTCCACAATCAAAGTCACTTAGATGACATTTCTTCCCCATTCTGATGTTTGGTCTGAACAACAACTGAATCTCTTGACTCTGTCCACATGCTTTCATGCATTGAGTTGCTGCCACATTAGATATTTGCATTAACAAGTGTGTGTGTGTGTGTGTGTGTGTGTGTGTGTGTGTGTGTGTGTTGGTGTACCTAATAAAATGGCCACTGAGTGTATACCCTGTGTGGTGTTGAACCCTGTACACTCGCTGATATTTCATTCCTTCAGTCGGCATCTCCTCGTAAGCTTGAATTCGGAATTATAATCATTTCATGCACAGCTGAGGAACTGGAACAGCTGCCGTGATATCTCTGTGCTCCCTTTATTAAATGTTTTTAGCAGTCAGTATAAGCAAGGCCTTGTTTCCTCATGCTTAAAGTCGTACTTCTCCTTGAAGTGGGGTTGAGTACAATGTGTTAGTGATGGCTGAGGCCAAGTTTCACAGAGGCGGCTTTCTTTGGGGAGCTGGCGTTTTTGTTCTGCTGGGACCCTGCTTACTGATACTGTCCGAGGTGTCACAGATGGAGGATGCACAGACATCGCCCTGCCTCAAGAACACAAAGCCCCTAACAGTTCACATCCTTGGAGCACCATCCCGAGCCTTTGGATGCTGTCCAGCTGCAGGAGAGGACGTGCCGTTTACGGGCAGCCAGACTGAAGGCTGCTGCCCGTCTCCCAAGCCCAATCTTTCATGTGATCTCCCTCTCCTATCGTGCAGCTGGGGTGGCTGATCCCCAAGGAAAGACTGGTAGGGAGTGAGAGAGGAGGAATGAGTGAGTGAGTTAGATTCAGATTCATTTATCACATGTACATGGAAACATACAGTGAACTGTTTCATCTGCGTTAAGAACCAACACACCCAGAGATGTGCTGGGGGTAGCCTGCAAGTGTTACCACACATTCCTGTACCAACACTGCATGCCCACAATGTTCAGCAGAACTGCCCAGAACACAATAAAACAGACGAACACAGCAGCAAAGCAACAACAGCAAAAGAACTCCCGTTGCAACCTCCCTTCTTTGATGCCACACTCAATATAAATTTGATGTCAACAGCCCCAACTCCACCTCACTGGAAGAGCCTAACAGGAGGCGCATGCACTTGGCCTCCTCAAATCATACAGTAACATTACAGGAAATTTCATGGATCCACACACACATACATGCACAACAGACACTCATGAAATCGCACACACACACACATATACTCACAGAGAAAATCATACTTGCACACAGGTATACACACACACACACACACACACACACACACACACACACACATGCACACAGACACGTAATTATATAAGCACACACACAGATGTCCCCTTACTCAAGACCCTTCCTTGGAAGAACAAATTTTGACATCTCTCCATTGTGCCCCTCCAAAGATCTTGTACACTGCACCCCCATTCTTCTCAACTCCAGAGAATACAGTTCTATTTTCTTTAAGCATTGGTGATAGAATCATCCTCTTTCTCATTCCAGGAACTTTGTTGCAAACTCGAACAATCTGGACTGCATTGGTCATTAACTTTCTCAGGATCCATGGGCGGAAATGTTGATAAGACTGTGAAAGGAGAAATTCTAGTTGTAAAAAGGGGGCTGTCCACAAACAAATGCTGATGAGGGTTTTACCATCAGCTCAATGACAAGTTTATTGTACTCGTGTGCACAGGAGCAATGAAAACCGTACTTGCACCTATCACAGGAACAGAGCATCAGATGCACAACGTTCACAAGAAAAAAACATAAACTTTAATTATGCACTATTTTACAAGAAGCTATATAATTCAAATGAAAAATGTTCATTTTAGTGCAAAGTGATCAACGTGGTCGTAGTGTTGCTCTGCTTAAGTAGTGATTAGGGTTGTGCTAGTTGTTTCAGGAACCGAATGGTTGAAGGGAAGTAGTTGTTATTGAACCTGGTGGTGTGGGAGTTCAGGCTTCTGTATCTCCTGCCCATCGGTAGCTGTGAGAAGATGGCATGGCCCAGATGGTGGGGATCTTTAAAATGGATGTTGCCATCTTATAGACAATAGATAATAGGCGCAGAAGTAGACCATTCGGCCCTTCGAGCCTGCACGCCATTCTGAGATCATGGCTGATCATCTATCAATACCCAGTTCCTGCCTTGTCCCCATATCCCTTGATTCCCCTATCCATAAGATACCTGTCTAGCTCCTTCTTGAAAGCATCTAGAGAATTGTCCTCCACTGCCTTCCGAGGCAGTGCATTCCAGACCCCCACAACTCTCTAGGAGAAGAAGTTTTTCCTTAGCTCTGTCCTAAATGACCTACCCCTTATTCTCAAACCATGCCCTCTGGTACTGGACTCTCCCAGCCTCTGGAACATATTTCCTGCCACTATCTTGTCCAACCCCTTAATAATCTTATATGTTGCAATCAGATCCCCTCTCAATCTCCTTAATTCCAGCGTGTACAAGCCCAGTCTCTCTAACCTCTCTGCATAAGACAGTCCGGACATCCCAGGAATTAACCTCGAGAATCTACGCTGCACTTCCTCTATAGCCAGGATGTCCTTCCTTAACCCTGGAGAACAAAACTGTACACAATAATCCAGGTGTGGTCTCACCAGGGTGCTGTACAAATGCAAGAGGATTTCCTTGCTCTTGTACTCAATTCCCTTTGTAATAAAGGCCAACATTCCATTAGCCTTCTTCACTGCCTACTGCACTTGCTCATTCACCTTCAGTGACTGATGAACAAGGACTCCGAGATCTCTTTGTATTTCTCCCTTACCTAACTCTACACCGTTCAGATAATAATCTGCCTTCCTGTTCTTACTCCCAAAGTGGATAACCTCACACTTATTCACACTAACTGTCATCTGCCAAGTATCTGCCCACTCACTCAGCCTATCTAAGTCACCCTGAATTCTCCTAACATCCTCATCACATGTCACACTGCCACCCAGCTTAGTATCATCAGCAAATTTGCTGATGTTATTCTCAAATCCTTCATCTAAATTGTTGATGTAAATCGTAAACAGCTGTGGTCCCAATACCGAGCCCTGTGGCACCCCACTAGTCACCAGCTGCCATTCCGAGAAACACCCATTCACCGCTACCCTTTGCTTTCTATCTGCCAATCAGTTTTCTATCCATGTCAATATCGTCCCCCCAATGCCCTGAGCTCTGATTTTACCCACCAATCTCCTAAGTGGGACCTTATCAAATCTTGAGGCAGCACCTCATTTAAGTACTACCATTGGTGGGGAGGGCTGTGCCAGTGATTTGTTGGGCAGAGTACACTACTCTCTGAAGCTTCTCATGTTCCTGCACTTGATATGATGCGTACAAAGCTTGACGAATCTCAGGACTGGGATTTAAAGGAGAAGAGGAGAGGGTGGCTGACACCTTGCCCATGAGCATGAGACAGTCACTACTGATTATTGTTGCAAGAGGTTTGGATAGGACGGAATTTGTGAGGTGTGTCCGGGAAGGATTCCCAACTCAGTATGTAGGCAGGCTAAATAGGGGAGTCGTCATTTTGGATCTGTTGCAGGGCAGTGAACCAGGTCAGATGTCAGATCTTTCCGTGGGAAAGCTTTTCGGAGACAGTGACCTCAACTCCCTGGCACTTACTGTAGCCTTGTAGAGGGATAATAGCAGATCATATGGAAACATATTTCATTGGTGGAGGGAGAATTTTGAAATTATTAGGTAGGAACTGGGAGCATAAATTGAGAACAGATGTACTCTGGAAAATGCTCAACAGAAATGTGAAGGTTGGTTAGGAAGCACTTGCATGGGGTTTTAATAGGCTTGCCCCATTGAGGCAGGGGAATGATGACAGAGTGGAGGATTCATGATTTACAAGAGATGTTCTCAACCATTGAGCTCATCTACATGAAACACTATCACGGGAAAGCAGCGTCCATCATCAGGGGCCCCCGTTACCCAGGACATGCTCTCTTCTCACTGCTGCCACCAGGAAGAAGATACAGGAGCCTCATGACTTACACCACCAGGATCATGAACGGTTACCACCCCTCAACCGTCAGGCTCTTGAGAAAAAAGGGTGTACAACACTTGACGAATCTCAGGACTGGGATTTAAAAGAGAAGAGGAGAAGGTGGTTTGTACTTTGGCCATGAGTATGAGATGGTTACTACTGATTAAGCTGCAGAAATGTTATTGCAAGAGGTTTGGATGGGACATCTGGTCAGGAAGAAGCTTACTTAAGGATTAGAAAGCAGGGATCAGACAAGGCTCTAGAGAGTTGCAAGGTGGACAGGAAAGAGCTGAAGAATGGACTAAAGAGAGCTAAAAGGGGGCCTGAGATGGCCTTGGTGAGTAGGATTAAGAAAAACGCCAAGGCATTCTACGATGTGAAAAACAGGAAGATGGCCAGATTGTGGGTAGGACCGACCTGCACACCTCTAGACTTTACTTTCCATCAGAAGTTTACTTTCTCATTAGAAGTTGCAGTGTTGGTTATCCAGATGCAGAGAATGGAAACGACCTGCTTTATCGTCCCCCAGTGGAAAATCAGAAGTTGGAACCTCATTCACCCTCTGGGTGTTACTCGTGGAACATTCTCCTTAACACAGCACAGGCTGTTATTACATGAAGCTAAAGGCTGAGGAAGGGTTTTCAATTGCGTTATTGTGATCCCAGGCGTGAAGCATGACTTGTCTGGGTGAGCTAGAGCCACACGTACACTGGGTCCAGTATACGGTACAGTCTGCAGGAGCACGAGAGGGTGTATTTTCTTCACAGGTAGCTACGGTGGTTTCTTTCCAGGAAAAACAAAACATTATACGGGGTTTCTGTTTTAAGAAAAATAATTGAAGGTCAGTGAAATACATTTCCGTGCAAAAGGGACACTATTTTGTGGCAAAGTTGGAACTGCTGAGCGATGCGTGATATTTCAAATATCAACTTTAAATCCAGGCTCACAAATAAACAATTATCTCTCATATGACCTGAAATACAGGACAGATTAAAATCTGGCACCTTTCTCAAGACATTGCAAATGACTTTATAATGGAATACTATGTAGGAAATCACATCAAACAATTTAAGAGCAATACGGCCACTTGTTGGCATCCAACCATGAACCTGTGGAATTCATCACCACAGACAACCGTGGAGGCCCAGTCATCAGGGTATATTTAAAGTGGGGGTTGATAGGTGAAGGCGGGAGAATGAGGTAAAGACAGATGAGCCACTCATCATCAGAAGATCAGAGGTGAAGAGGGTCAGCAACTATCCCCCTCATAATTTTAAACACCTCTATCAAGTCCTCCCTCAACCTTCTACACTCCAAAGAATAAAGACCTAACTTGTTCAACCTTTCTCTGTAACTTAGGTGCTGAAACCCAGGTAACATTCTAGTAAATCTCCTCTACACTCCCTCTATTTTGTTGACATCTTTTCTATAATTCAATGACCAGAACTGTAACACAATACTCCAAATTTGGCTTCACCAATGCCTTGTACAATTTTAACATTACATCCCAACTCCTATACTCAATGCTCTGATTTATAAAGGCCAGCATACCAAAAGCTTTCTTCACCACCCTATCCACATGAGATTCCACCTTCAGGGAACTACGCACCATTATTCCTAGATCTCTAGATCACACCTCCACCACCCTCATCTTAAAAACAGGCACCCCACAGGGCTGTGTGCTGAGCCCTATGCTCTACATACTCTTCACACATGACTGCACCCCCATCTACACCTCCAATTCCATAATTAAATTTGCAGACGATACCACAGTGGTTGGCCCAATCTCGGACAAGGAGGAAACAGCCTCCAGGCTCGAGGTAGATCATCTGATGGAGAGGCATTAGGACGACGACCTGGCCCTTAACACTTCTAAAACAAAAGAGATGATCATTGATTTCTGGAGATCAAAGGACAGAGTACACACTCCCCTCCATATACATGGAGAGGTAATGGAAAGTGTGGAACACCTGAAGTTTCTTGGAGTTACGTTGTCAAAACAGCTGACATGGACCACCAACACCTCGCTGACATGGACCACCAACACCTCGCTGCTTGTAAAAAAGGAAGAACAAAGACTCTTCTGCCTCAGAAAGCTGAAACAGGCCAAACTCCCACAAAAGCTGTTGCTTAACTTCTACAGAAGCACAATTGAAACCATCCTGACCAACAGCGCCACCATGTGGTGTGCCAGCTGCACAGCCGCTGAGCGATAAGACCTACATCGCGTGGTGAAGGCGGCCCAGCGAATTGTCAGGATGGAGCTCCCAGGACTGGACACCATCTAGTCCAGCAGACTCAGGAGGAAAGCAATCAGCATAACCAGAGACACCACACACCCCGGCCACTCCCTGTTTGACCCGCTTCAGGACACTAAAAGCCAGAACAAATAGACTGAGGAACAGCTTCTACCCCAGAGCTGTGGCCTCAATCACACCACTCCCACAGAACAGTGACTGAAACTGTGAGCACAGACAAGGACTCAAATGCTTGCACTAACAGCACTTTGTGCATTACTGTGACATTCTGGTACCGCTGCAACATATTTTCTGCTACTTATCTATTTAAAACCATTTTTCTATCACTGTCTTGCTTTTGTCTACTGCTTTGTTTGATTGCCTGAGAGGAAGCCAAAGTTTCATTGTACCTATGCATAATGACAATAAAGATCATTCAATTCAATTCAACTCTGTTCTACTGCATTCCTCAATGCCCTACCATTTACCATGTAAGTTCTATTTTGATTATTCCTACCAAAATGCAGCACCTCACACTTATCAGCATTAAACTCCATCTGCCATCATTCAGCCCACTCTTCTAACTGGACTAAATCGCTCTGCAAGCTTTGAAAATCTACTTCATTATCCACAACGCCACCTATCTTAGTATCATCTGCATACTTACTAATCCAATTTACCATCCCATCATCCAGATCATTAATGTATATGACAAACAACATTGAACCCAATACAGATCCCTGATGCACACCACTAGTCACCGGCCTCCAACCTGATAAACAGTTATCCACCACCACTCACTGGCATCTCCCAGTAGATTAATTTTAAAATGCAGCCATGAACAATAGTTTTCTGGAGCTGTGGATACCGGTTAATTGAAAACCAGACAGTGCTGATTAACATTCATTTTGGGTGCGAAGAAGGTGGTGTGAAAATTATATGTAATTCAGGGGAAGTATTGTAGATACATTGTAACTATAGAATTCTCTATTAATCTTTAGCATATTTCTCATTTTGTTGAATAAAACACTTCTGTAGTCACCAGCTTTAGTGCCTCCCCAGTGACTGTGTTCATGTTACAACGAGATTAAATGATAAACTGACTTATCAGATGTATAAAGGTACATTTTTTCCCATGAGTTTTTCACAAGAGGCATACTTTAAGCTGGTGTTTGGGGGAAAGTATAGGGAAGGTGTTCGAAGTGGGTTTTTTTGCACAGAAAGTGGTGTATACATGGAACATGCTACTAGGAGTTGAAGTGGAGGCAGATAGCTTAAGGACATTCCAGAAATACTTAAGAGGTGCAAAGGATGAAAGAAAAAAGGAGGGATACGTGAGAGGAAAGGGTTAGTTTGATCTTAGAGTAGATTAAAGCATTGGTACAATATCGTGCACTGAAGGGCCTGTACAATGCGACACTGGTCTATGTTCTACGTGCAGTAAAAAAATGTTGTTTTGCATGCTGTTCATACAGAAAACATCACGTCAATACATCGGGGGAACATGAGGGAAAGGCAGTGCAGAATGCAGTGTTGCAGAGAAAGTTTCGTGCAGGCAGTCAACAAGGTACAAGGTCAAGACGAGGTCGATTGCGAGGTCAAATGTCCATCTTATCACACTAGGGGGCAATTCAATAATCTTACAACGGTGAGATAGAAGTTGTCCTTGAGCCTGGTGGTTTTTGTATCTTTCTGGCTTTTGTACCTTCTGCCCAGTGGGAGAGAGGAGTTGAGAGACTGTCTGGGGTGCTTTGATTATGTTGACTGATTAACCAAGGCACAAAAGCCTTGTGTGCGTAGTTGCTGATTAAAGATGATATTTCACTATGATTCTGGGGAGGGAGCAGAGCCCAATAAACAGCAACTGAGGAGCAAAATTCTCCTGCTCCAACACCTAGTTCCACTCAAACAAACACTGCTGCTGAGTGGGGTAAACAGTTCAAGCAAACCAAAGTCATTGGTATGTAGGGGATTCCCAAAAAATTCCCCTCAAACAATCCTGAGCAATTTGTCATGAGCATTTTCTAGTAAATTTCTGAACATTTTTTCCTGGGAAACAAATACTGCATAGACCAAGAGACAGATTAATAGGGTCAGATTTTTCTTCTTGGAATGGAGATTAAGCAGTAGATAAATAAAGGTTTTGTTGGAATTACTTTCAGAAAACTACCAAGGATTCCATAGAACAGGTTAAATCTCCTGCCTGCCCCATCAAGCATTGACCTCTCAACCCACACCGCAAAATTAATTGACTTGTAGTTAACACGTCACTCTTCACAAAATGGGCACTGTACACCCCTAACTTCCCACAGTGGCAGCGGGTGAGAAAATATGACAGCTGCCGGGAAGTGCGTGTGACAAACTGAGATGGTGAGAGAGTGCAAGCTGTTCATTCCTGAAGGAGTCATGGAGGACAGAAACAGGCCCTTTAGCCCGGCAACACTAATCCTACAGGCCTGGATTAGGCCCATTTCCCCTGTAAAGTTAGAAACCAGAAGACCATTCTAACATCCGCAATTCTGCAGACGCTGGGAAACTTGAGTGGCACACACAAAATATGGGGGAAGCTCAGCAGGTCAGGTACTATCTCTGGATGGAGGGACATGAAAGTCCCAGAACAAGGAACTGTACAGCACAAGAACAGGCCCATCAGCCCAGCTAAAAAGTAAATCTAACCTCTAAAAACTAATCCCTCCTACCTACACAACATCCATATCCCTCCATCTTCCTCATATTCATATGCCTATCTAAATACCTCTCATATATTTGCCTGTACCACCATACCGGGCATCCACCATTGAGTAAAAAACTAACCCTTCATGCCCCAGTGTAATCTTATAACGTCTGTCAGATCTCCCCTCATCCTCCGCCGCTGCAGAGAAAACTATCCAGGTTTGTCCAGTCTCGTGACGAAGGTCCCAATGAAGGGTCTTGGCTCAGCTGTTCATTTCCCTCCATTGGCACTGCCAAATCAGCTGAGTTCCTCGAGTGTTTTATGTGTGTTGCTCAGCCCAGCCACCTTCCAGCCTTTCTCGCAACACACCATTCTCTTTCTCCTAAATACGGGCACCACGGTAGTGTAGTGGTTAACGTGATGCTATTACAGCTCGGGCTGTCCGGTGTTCAGCGTTCAATATCGGCACTGTTCTGTAAGGAGTTTCTGTATGTCCACCCCGTGGAATGCGTGGGTTTCCTCCGGGTGCTCTGGTGTCCTCCCACAGCCCAAAAGCATACCAGGTGGGTTAACTGGTCCTTGTAAATTGTCCCATGATTAGGTTAGGGTTATTCGGGTTTCTCGGGGGTTGCTGGGGCAGCATGGCCCAAAGGGCCGAATGGCCTGCTCCGTGCTGTATCGCTGAATTACAAAAGAATAAAAATACCAAATGAACTTAAAACCGACATGACATTGTCCCAGGTAACTAACTTCATTCTCAAGCGTTCTGACTCTTAATTTGTTCTTCCTTTCTAAAACTCTGTCATTGAAGAGTCCAATGTTGTTTGTCATCTATATTAATGATCTAGATGATAGTCTGTAAACTGGATCAGCAAATTGGCAGAAAATACCAAGGTTGGGGGGTGTAGTTGGGGGGCACAGAAGACTATCAAAGCTTGCACCATGATCTGGACCAACTGGAAAAATGGGTTAAAAATGGCAGATGGAATTTAACACAGGCAAGTGTGAGCTTTTGCACTTCAGTAGGACCAGCCAGGGTAGATTTTACGTGGTGAGCAGTAGGGTACTGAGTGCAGTCAAACAGAGGCATCTGGGAATACAAATCCGTAATTCATTGAAAGTGGCATCACAGGTAGATAGGGTCATAAAAAAAGCTTTTGGCAGATTAGCCTTCATAATTCAATGTGCTGAGTACAGGAGATGGGATGTGATGTTGAAGTTGTACAAGACATTGCTGAGGCATAATTTGGAGTATCGTGTCCAGTTTTGGTCACCTACCGTCAGGAAAGATGTAAGGTTGATAGAGTGCAAAAAAAAAATAACAAGGATGTTGCTGGGACTTGAGGAGCTGAGTTATATGGATAGGTCAAACAGGTTAGGACTTCATTCCTTAGAATGCAGAAGATACACAAAATTGATACAGATATACAAGATTATTAAGGGCATAAATAGGTTAAATGAAAGCAGGCTTTTTCCTCTGAGAACAACACACACAAACTGCTGGTGGAACACAGCAGGCCAGGCAGCATCTATAGGGAGAAGTCCTGTCAACGTTTCGGACCGAGACACTTCCTCAGGACCCTTCCTTGGAGGTTGAGTGAGGTTACAACTTGAGGTCATGGGTTAAGAGTAAAAGGTGAAACGATTAAGGGGAACAAGAGAGGAAACTTCTTCACTCAGAGGGTGGTGAGAGTGTGGAATGAGCTTCCAGACGGGGTGGTTTGAGTATCTCAAGAAACTGCTGATATCCAGGGATTTTCACACACAACAGTCTCTAGTGTTTACAGAGAATGGTGCAAAAAACAAATAAAAACATCCTGTGAGCGACCGTTCTGTGGGTGAAAATACCTTGTTAATGAGAAAAATCCGAGAATAGCCAGATTGGCTCAAGTTGACAGGAAGGCAACAGTAACTCATAATCACGTGTTACTACAGTGGTGTGCAGAGGGGCATCTCTGAATGCACAACACGTCGAACTTTGAAGTGGATGGGCTGCAGCAACAGAAACCACAAGCATACGCTCAGTGGCCAGTGGATTAGGTTCAAGGGGAGTCTAATCATGTGGCCACTGAAAGTGCATCGTTCCTGACAGGTCAAGACAGGCAGCCATGTTGTTTACTCTCTGCTAACACGGAGCTGCACAGCTCCTGGTTGACTCCAGTGTGTTTGTTAACAGTGCGGATGGGTTTGGTATGTGACTGCAGGTAGCGTGCAGAAATTGACGCTGAGGTACTATTGGGGAAAACCCCAGTGGTGCAGTAGTCGGACAAAATATTTAATCTCAACATTCCTTAACCAAATAGAATAACACCCTGTGGCGTCTCCAAAATGAAGCAGGAGGTGCTGAGCACAACACCCTGGGTGCCAGTTAGTCTGCATTGTGTTTCATTCCTTTTCCAAAGGAGGCTTATTCAGTGATTACTGTATTACAGTGCTACCATACACACTGCTTACAGTTTCAAATTCAATATTTATTTATTCGGATAAATAAGATCGCGGAATAGGCCCTTCCAGCCCTTCAAAACGTGCTGCCCAGCAATCCCCTGATTTAATCCTAACCTAATCACGGGAGAATTTACAATGATTAGTTAACCTAACAACTGGTACGTCTTTGGAGTGTGGGAGGAAACCGGAGCACCGGGAGGAAACCCACACAATCACAGGGAGAACGTACAAACCCCTTGTAGACAGCGGGAATTGAACCCAGGTCACCTGCACTGCAAAGTGTTGCGCTAACCACTACACTACCGTGCCGCCACGCGGTCACCCCATCCCAGAATGCACCGGTCCCAGAAATGCTCCCTTATACCCGTGGGCATGGCATGTAGAAGCCTGAAGTCCCACACGACCATATTCAAGAACAGCTGCTCTTGGCAACCATTCAGTTCCTGAACCAACTGACACAATCCTGATCACTACAGTTTAGCAACAAGACAACGGCTCCGATCACTCTACACTAAAGTGGACTTTGCATTTCTCTAATTGTGTTCATTCTCATAAAAATTGTTTCATTTATTTTTCTTGAGAATGCTAATTTATTGATTACTGATTGATTTGGTTTGGCACAGCAAAGGGCCTGTTCCTGAGCTGTACTGCTCCATGTCCGAAACACAAGAGATTCTCCAGATGCTGAAAACCCAGAGCAACACAAACAAAATGCTGGGGAAAGCCAGCAGGTCCGTGGAAATGAATTAACAGTCAATTTTTCAGGCTGAAACCCTTCTTCAGGACTGCCGTGTTTGATGTGTGTTTGATTTCGATATTTGAGAGAATTTTGGATAAGTACATGGATGGGAGGGGTATGGAGGGCTATTGTCTGGGTGCAGGTTGATGGGACTAGGTAGAGTAACAGTTCAGCATGTAGTAGATGGGCTGAAGGGCCTGTTTTGGTGCTGCAGTTCTCTATGACTCTAATGCTGCTTACCTGATGCCATGTGGCTCTAAAACTGATGTAAGCTTTTCATTTCACTTTGCACATACGTACTTGCAATTACAATAAACATTTTGACCTTGACATAGAAATGTGTAAAATTGTAACATCTTAAAGGAATTTTGACAAGTATATCGGTAGGAAGTATCCAGAAGGGCAAACACCTCAAGTGGCACCAGGTCAGATGGGCACCTTGGTCAGTATGGATGAGTTGGACCAGAGGGGCTGTATGATTCTTTGACAGCAGAACTGGTCATCCAGTCCTCTCGTCCCATTTGGTGGGATGAAGGTGTTGGATGTAGGATTGGTGCCCATGTCAACCAACGATAGATGTGTGAAGAAGCCACTGGGAAACCATCCAAACAGCTTTCATCACTACCTCACTACCCAGGAACACATGAGAGACATGCTATGTCCCAATCGTCCCAGCAACTGGAGTCAGGCCAGGGTCTTTGCTAGCCCTCCACGTTGGCAGAGCTTTCAGCATTAGCAACAATCACAACTGACCCAGGACCATCAGTCCCGTGTGACAATAGCACCAGTGATCAGAAAATCGGGTTTCAATTCTCATTGCTGTCTGTAAGGAGTTTGTACGTTCTCCCCTTGACCACATGTGTTTCCTCAGGATGCTCCAGTTCCCTCCAACTGTCCAAAGATGTACTCTTCTCTGTTTTGCTTTTTACATTGCTGGCATTTAGGGCAATAATGAAGGTCCCTGTAGGGTTCATTTTTGTTTCCATAACAGTTTTGCTTGACCAGTCAGGGTTGGCCTTGAGTTGAACCCCCAAACCTGGAGGACCCAGTAGGCCGCTCTTCGCTAGGCCTGTTTGGAATGGGTGATCCTACCAAGATCCAAAGCATGAAGTCCTGACTCCAGCCTGCATGACCCTCTGTGTCACTGAGGCACAGAAGCCTCCAAACCCTATGGCGAGGTTGTGGTCCTCTTGAAGGAGAGACATACAGGTTAGGGTTAGTAAGTTCTGAGCACAACGAGCTACGGTCCTCTTGAAGGAGAGACATACAGGTTAGGGTTAGTAAGTTCTGGGCACAAAGGGCTACGGTCCTCTTGAAGGAGAGACATACAGGTTAGGGTTAGTAAGTTCTGAGCACAACGAGCTACGGTCCTCTTGAAGGAGAGACATACAGGTTAGGGTTAGTAAGTTCTGGGCATGGTGCTGGAAGCAACACTTGCAGGATACCTCCAGCACATCCTCAGATGGTGTGGGTCACTGATGCAAACAACACATTTCATTGTGTATGGCAAATAAAGCTCATCTGTCTTTTCTCTTTTGGACACGCTGGATCCATTCAAATGGCTACAAATACAACCAGACCTGTCCCAAGCAAGCAATAAACACCAGGTTTATTCTTTGACATCAACGTACAGAAAAATCTCAGCAATCACGCACATCCCACAGAACGAAAGATGATTTTTTTCCCATTGATTTTTCCAGGTATGATTTGCACTTAATGACAGCTGGTGGCTCTGCTGGGGAAGGAGGAGCCGCGTTCTACACACGCACATTCCAATACCACCGCTTTCCACTGCTGAATGCTCCTGTGTTGAAGATATCAGCCCTGATATTGTTCCTGTTCCAGCTTTACAGACTGAGGGGGAGGGTAAATAGAGGGCCACCCTGAGGGAACTGGATGCAAAGACACAAAAACGGTCCCTCTTGGTAAAGTGACTCTTCACCTGTAAGTCTGTTGGGGTCATCTATTGTATTCACTTTCCATCGGTGGAACCTGAAGCAGATTGGGGGACTGCTTTGTTGAGCACATTCACTGTCCGCTACAAAAGCAGGATTTCCCTGTGGCCGCCCGTTTCAATTTGACTACCTATTCCCATTCCATGTCTGTCCACGGCCTCCTCTACTGTTGCAATGAGGCCACACTCAGATTGGAGGAACAACACCACATATTCTGTCTTGGCAGACTCCAACCTGATGGGATGAACATCAATTTCCCTAACTTCCAGTAAGTTCACCCCCTCCCACCCCTTCTCATCTCCTCACACACTCATTATCTCCTCTTGTTCCCCCCCTTCTCTTCACATGCTCGCTATCTCCCTTTTCTTCTCCACTTTCTTCCCTTTCTCCCATAGTCTACTCCTATCAGATTCCTTCTTCCCCAGCCCTACAACTGTCTCCACCTATCATCTTCCAGCTTCTCAATTCACCCCCCTCCTCCACCCACATGCCTTCTCCCTCACCTGGTCTCACCCATCACCTGCCAGGTTGTGCCCCCTCCGCCTCCCCTAAGTTTCTTATTCTGGCTTCTGTCCCCTTCCTTTCTAGTCCTGATACAGGGTCTCGCCCTGAACCGTTGACTTTTTTATTCCCCACCATAGACGCTGCCTGACTAGCTGAGTTCCTCCAGCGCCTTGTGAGGCTGTAAATGTATAGGATTAAAAATTGATCACACATAGGTGATTGGGGCATCATTCCATTTCAGTCAACCTGCTCCGGCCGCTATTAATTTTTTCTTGTCCCTCTGACTTGCCCTCTTCCCCCTACACCCACGCATCCCCAGCCCCCAAATCGTTTCTTTCTTTCCCCTCCTCCCATTCCACCTGCCAGCAGGGTCTGTAGTGTATGGATTCTTCTGTGTTATAGGGAATGTGATTGAATGTTGGGGATCCCCAATTATCAAGTTACAGTACGGTTTACAGACCCTTTAAGGACAAAACATTTCAAGCTGTTCTGTCACCAAGAATTAATGCCAAAACACAGAAAAAAGAGGGGGGTGGGAGGGGAGTTGGGAGGGGGGGTCAGGTAGGGGTGCCAGAAGAGGGTCAAGTCCTCCCCACAATAGAGCACATCTACACGGAGTGTTGTCACTCCATCATTGGAGACCCTCATCACCCAGCCCAGGCTCTCTTCTTGCTGCAGCTCTCAGGGAAAAGGTACAGGAGCCTCAGGACTCACACTTCAGGAACAGTTATCACCCCTCTACCATCAGGCCCCTGAACAAAAGGGGATAACGTCACTCAACTTCACTTGCCCCCTCACTTAACTGTTCCCACGAGCTATGGACTCACTTTCAATGACTCTTCATCCAATGTTCCCAATATTTATTGCTTATTTATAATTATAATTTTTTTTTCTTTTTGTATTTGCACAGTTCATTGTCCTTTGCACATTGGCCGTTTGTCTGTGCCATTGGGCATGGTCTTTCATTGATTACATGATGGTTCTTGGATTCACAGTGTATGCCTGCAAGACAATGGGTTGTAAGTGGTGACATGTATGTACAGTACTTGGATAACAAATTTACTTTGAACATTGAAGAGGATCTCTGAAAGGTGCGTAGATGTGAGAATAGGGGAGAACAGAGACCTGCAGACTGTTCAGGCTCAATGTGTTTCCGGACATAAGGAAGGAATTGAGGCGCTGGCCCTTGGTGGGGTGGGGGTGCATTTGAGGGTTTGGGGTTGGTAGTATGGATAAAATTTAAACATAAAGCTAAGCTGTGTGCATTTCTGGTCACCTAGCTACAGGAAAGATTCTAATAGTATTGAAAGAATTCAGAGAAAACTTACAAGAACATTGCTTGGACCTGCGGTCCTGAGTTATAGGGAAAGGTTGAATAGGTTAAGACTTTATTGCCTGGAGCACAGGAAAATGAGGGGAGATTTGACAGAGGTACACTAAATTATTGGGTGGTGGGGTGGAGATACATCTCTACCAAAGGTGGTGTAAGGCACTCCTTCCCTCCGCTGGCCTACAGGTCACCCTTGAGCAAGGTGTAGCACCTGCTAATCCCCCTGATCAGGGTCACGTGAAGCCATGGGAGCAGCTGGTTATATGAGCAGCTGGTGCATATCACAAGTCCTAGTTATACGACCACTGACACCAGGCAGACAATCTCTGACGAGTATTGATAACGCCTGGGGTCACCTGTTTTGTAAAGACACTGCCCAAAAGAAGGCAATGGCAAACCACTTCTGCAGAAAAATTTGCCAAGAACAGTCATGTTTGTCCATGTCATACAACATGGCACTTGATGATGACACAAAATTATGAGGCGTATAGATAGGGTTTTCCCTATCAAACAAACAGGCTATTCCCAATGAGATTGGGTGAGATTAGAACTGGCGGTCATAGGTTAAGGGTGAAAGGTGAAATGTTTAAGAGAACCTGAGGGGGAATTTCCTCACGCAGAGGGTGGTGAGAGTGTGGAATGAGCTGCCAGCACAAGTGTGGATCCAGGTTTGATTGCAACATTTAAGAGAAGTTTGGATAGGTACATGGATATGAGGGGCATGGAGGGCTACGGTCCAGGTAGAGGTCAATGGGAATGGACAGAATAACAGTTTGGCATGGACTAGGGGCCTGTGTCTGTACTATAGTGTTCTGTGAATCTAACTTTAAGAATGTGTTGTCTGACTAGGGACCGATACAAGTCAAGAAACTCAGAGTGACAGATACAGGACATTAGCTTGACCCAGGATACCATACGATGGAAGGAGACCTTGGCTTTTCCCCTCTTAGCTCTGCATGAAGAGGTGGAAGTTGGTGCGAGTGAACTCCTGATGGATAGTGTTGAGGAAGTTGTCAGAGTCTTCGGGGATCTCCCGCACCACCCTCTGGCCAGTAAAGCAGCTCTGCTCAGGGGTGTAGGTGAAGGAGAAGACACTGGAGAAGATGAGTCCGTCACTCCTCATCAGGAAGAGGGGTGCCGTGATGGGCTGACGAAGCCAACGCCACTCGCTGCTGTACGAACTGATATCGGGCACCACACACAGGAGGGACTTGGGGTTTCTGTGAAGACAAGGTGCTGATTTCAGTTCCGCTCTTCACTCTTCCACACCCACACTCCCTTGTGTCAAGATTCAAGTTTATTTGTCATGAGTACATTGAAACAACTATTTTATTTCAGAGATACAGCACAGAACAGGCTCTTCCAGCCCACCCAGCGATCTAATCACAAACAAAAGAGAAAATCCGCAGATGCTGGAACTCCGAGTAACACATGCAAAATGCTGGAGGAACTCAGCAGGCCAGGCAGCATCTAGGAGAAGAACACATTCGACATTTCAAGCCAAAACCCTTCAGCAATCCACCAAATTAACCACAAAATTTACAATGACTAATTAACCAATTTACTGGTACGTCTTTGGACTGTGGGAAGAAACCGCAGCATCTGGAGGGAATTCACACATTCGTGGTTTAGAACGGCTACCATCCTAGTAGTTGGACCAACACTTTACAGTACCAGCAGCCTAGGTTCATTCGCCATTATCTGTAAGGAGTTTGTATGTTCTTCCCGTGACCACGTGGGTTTCCTCCGGGTGCTCCGGTTTCATCTTGCAGTCTATAGACATCCGGCTAGCAGGTTAATTGGTCATTGTAAATTGTCCTATGATTAGACTGGGGTTAAATCGGAGGTCGAAGGGCTGAGAAATAGAACTCCCTCCAGAGAGCACTGCAATTGATTTCTGAACTCTAACACCCTAAGCTGTAATAGCATCATGCTAATTGCTATGTTACTGCGGTGTCTCATTATTCTCTGAATTAACTTCCCTGGGAGCCCCACGTGTAACGTCTAGTTCCCTGGCCGGGAATCAAAACCTGGGACAGAACGCTGAGAGTGCCAAATCCTAACCACTAGAACACCAGGTTTCAGTCCCTTTCCTTCCTTCCATCCCATGGTTCCCCATTGGGTCAACTTGAGGTCATTTCCTGGACTCCATCTAAACTTCTGACACTTCTAAGTTGCTGTCTTTTCTTTAAATTTGTTGTGGGCTTATATATACAATCATAGAAATATACATTATGCAAATAGTGGGAGAATTCTGCAAATATACTGGCCCACTTCACCACACTAACATCCAGATTTTTGATATACAGTAGATGACAAACAACAACAGACCCAGCACCAATCCCTGTGGCACGCGTCCTTTTCTCCTTGGAGTGATGGAGGATGAGAGGTGGCCTGAGAGGTGTACAAGATGATGAGAGGCATTGATCGTGTGGATAGTCAGAGGCTTTTTCCCAGGGCTGAAATGGTTGCCACAAGAGGACACAGGTTAAGGTGCTGGGGAACAGGTACAGAGGAGATGTCAGGGGTAAGTTTTTCACTCAGAGAGTGGTGAGTGTGTGGAATGGGCTGCCGGCAATGGTGGTGGAGGCTGATATGATAGGGCCTTTTAAGAGACTTTTGGATAGGTACATGGAGCTTAGTAAAATAGAGGGCTATGGGTAAGCCTCGTAATTTCTAAGGTAGGGACATGTTCAGTACAACTTTGTGGGCTGAATGACCTGTATTGTGCTGTAGGTTTTCTATGTTTCTAGGCCTCCAGTCAGAGAGGCAAACATCTCTACAGCTCTCTCGCTATCCCCCTTAGAATACTTCCTAATAATTAACTACTGTTGTCGGGATCACTGACCTAGATAAAGTGGATATAGTGACAAATTTTGGAAGAGTGGGAAAGTCTAGGACTGGGGGCACAGCCACAGAACAAAAGGGCACTCTTTCAAGCAGAGACGAGGAGGAATTTCTTTAGCCAGAGGGTGGTGAATCTGTAGAACTTGTTGCCACAGGTGGCCAAGTCATTGGGTATATTTAAAGCAGAGGTTGATAGTTTCATGATTAGTAAGAGCATCAAAGGTTACAGGGAGAAGGCAGTAGAACGGGTTTGGGAGGGATAATAAATCAGCGATGATGGAGTGGCAGAGCAGACTCGATGGGCTGAATGGCCTAAGTCTGCTCCTATTTCCTATGGTCTTATGGAAACAGACAATTTGTCCAAAGTGCCAGACTAAGCTGAGTCTCAGTTGCCGGCAGTTAACACTTACCCGTCTAAGCCTTTCCCATCCATGAACCTGTGCAAATGGCTTCCAAGTGTTGTAATTGTACCCGCCTCTACCACTCCGTCTGGCAGCTCGTTCCATATATCGACCTCTCTCTGTGTGAAGCCTGCTCCTCAAAGCTTTCCCCTTTAACTCATCTTAAACCGGATGGCAGAGGGGAAGAAGCTGCTCCTCAAGGCACACACTCGACGATTCAGGAACAGCTTCTTCCCCTCTGCCATCAGGGAGGAGGTACAGGAGCCTGAAGGCACACACTCGACGATTCAGGAACAGCTTCTTCCCCTCTGCCATCAGGGAGGAGGTACAGGAGCCTGAAGGCACACACTCAACGATTCAGGAACAGCTTCTTCCCCTCTGCCATCAGGGAGGAGGTACAGGAGCCTGAAGGCACACACTCAACGATTCAGGAACAGCTTCTTCCCCTCTGCGAGTCAATTTCTAGATGGACATTGAACCCATGACCACTACCTCACTACTTTTCTATTTCTATTCTTGCACTACTTAATTAATTTAACTATTTAACATAAGTATATTTACTATAATTCATGTTTTCTCTCTATTAATATGCATTGCAATGTACTGCTGTAGCAAAGACAACAAATTTCATGACAGTTGCCAGTGATACTAAACGTGATTCTGATTCTGAAACCACCCTTCCAGTATCAGACTCCGCTTCTCTGGGTAAAAGACTGTGACCATCCACCAGGGCTGTGAGCCATGAAATTAACTACATACTTTTCAATTACATTTAATCTCCTGGAGAGCGACCCCTAGCACTTGCCTGGGTTAAGCTCTGCTGTTTCTCTGCCTGCATCTCCAACTAGATCCTGCCGTGTTCTTTTGCAATCTTAAGATCAGCTCTATTTGTCACATTAACATCGAATTTTGAATCGTACAATGACATGCATCATTTGCAACAAATCAGATCAGCGCAGGTTTCTAACATCTTGGTTACCTGTACATTGTCTCAGCCTCCACGTCACCAAACCACACTTTCAGGTCGGGGCTGAAGCTCTCTCCTTGGAGTTCTAACGTTGCCACGTCACCTCCTCCATTCAGCTTGGGAAGCAAGAACAAACTCTGTCAGTTTGCGGTCACCCAAGAGAAGTCAGTCAGTGACCCAGACTCACACAAATGAGAGCCCTCTCTCCTCCCTCTTCCATAGTGAGGATGGCTGTGAAGACCAGGTGAAACCAGAAGTGAGATGAGCAGATCTTTCACACTGGGGTCAAGAGCACCAAGAGAACAAGGGATTGAGTAATGAGACCTTTAGAACCTCACCAGTTTTCTAATCACAGAAACACTGGCCAATCGTTGCCCTTCACCTTGGAGGCAACTTTGGATCCAATATACTATGTTCCTTTGAAGATTGTGGGCTTCTAACTCTTGATCATACTGCCAGGTGGGGCCTTGTCAAAAACTATGCTAGAATCTATGTAAATTCCATCAAACACCCTCCCTCCTTGTTACTGCCTCAAAAATTCAATACAGCGTTCACTTAGCAAATCCATCCTGAACAATGGACAGAGGGGGAGCTGTGTGGCCTCGGTTGTATTGAGGACTAGGCCTCAAGCCACAGTGTTGACTGTTAACAGCCACCCAGGAGAAAGGCATCAGAACCAGTTGCACTCCACTAGAGGTGGTGTGGAGCGATATCCAAACTGGATTTGTTGCTGGCACCCCATTGTTCGCTCAGCAGAAGACAAGCTGCATCATTTTCAAATGCAGGTTTCTCCAACATTCATTGACTCCGAGTCTGGGACTATTTTTGTGAGACTGTACTTTACTCATCTGTTATATATGCTTCCTACCTCATATGTGCCTTGAGCTGTGTGTGACTGGTGTGTGCATTTGCACCTTGGCCCAGGAATAATGCTGCTTCATTTGGCTGTATTCATGTAAGGTTGAGTGAATTGAATTGAATTGACTTTATTTCTTACATCCTTCACATACACGAGGAGCAAAAATCTTAATGCTATGTCCCCATCTAAATGTGCAATGTGCAATCATAGTAATTTACAATAAATAGAACAGTCAATGTAATATGGGGCACACCCAAATCAGTCTGATGGCCTGGTGGAAGAAGCTGTCCTGGAGCCTGTTGGTCCTGGCTTTTATGCTGCGGTACCGTTTCCCAGATGGTAGCAGATGGAATAGAGTGAGGTTGGGATGACTCAGGTCCCCAATGATCCTACGAGCTCTTTTTACACACCTATCCTTGTAAATGTCCTGAATCATTGGAAGTTCACAACTACAGATATACTGGACTGTCCACACCACTCTCTGCAGAGTCCTGTGATTGAGGGAGGTACAGTTCCCAAACCAGGCAGTGATGCAGCCAGTCAGGATGCTCTCAACTGTGGCCCTGTAGAAAGTCCTTAGGATCTGGGGGCCCATACCAAACTTCCTCAACCGTCTGAGGTGAAAGAGGAGCTTCTGTGCCTTTTAACTCCATTTAACTAATTACGTGACTTCTAAAACCAATTGGCTGCACCATTGGTGATTTGTTGTGTCATATTAAAGGGGGTGAACACTTATGCAATCAATTATTTTACATTTTAAATTTGTAATTAATTTAGATCACTTTGTGGAGATCTGTTTTCACTTTGACATGAAAGAGTCTTTTTCTGTTGATCAGTGTCAAAAGAAGCCAAATTAAATGCACTGTAATTCATTGTTGTAAAACAATAAAACATGAAAACTTCCAAGGGGTGGGGTAAATACTTTTATAGGCACTGTATGCCCCTTGTAATTATATAAACTTCAATCAGATCTCTTCTCAGCCTCCATCACTCCAGGGAAAACAACCTAAGTTTCTCCAACCTCACCTTACAACATGTCCCTCTAATCCAGAGAGTATCCAGGTAACACACACAAAATTCTGGACAAACACAGCAGGTCAGGCAGCATCTATGGAGTGGAATGAACAGTCGATGTTTTGGGCCAAGACCCTTTATCAGGACCTGTTGAATTCCTGTCTCGAATCAACATCCAATCCTGGGGCTAATTACCCTGGGGAGGTGGTCATCAGCCCTCACCCACCAACTCAGTCACTGACCATGGGGATCACTGGTCTATATCTAAGCACTTGCCAACCCAACGTCCTTCCATGGGAATCATTGACCTTCTACCACAGAATGTTCTGACCCGGTCTCGGGCTCCTACCCAATTCTTCATTTACGGCCCCTGACCTCTAAATCCCCTCATGCCTGTCCTTAAACCCTAACCTGTCCCCTTACTCACCTGCGCTACCCCCAGAAACCATCCCTATGAACCTAAAATTAACCAATTCTGAGTCTCGACCTCAATGCAGTGCGCCACCTTGACCTGAACAATCGTGTGTCTATAATACTCTGGTAAACCTCTTCTGCACCCTCTCCAAAGCCTCCACATCCTCCCTGTAGTGGGCTGACCAGAAACGCACACAAAGTTTTACAGAACAGCTCCGTGACTTCCCGATTATTCTGCTCAATGCACGGACTAATGAAGGTAGGTGTGCCTAATGACTTCTCCACCACCCTATCTGATTGTGCGGCCTCTTTCAGGGAGATGTGGACATAAATTCCATTACCCGTCGGTACAGTGTGCTGGACTGAGATTGTCCATTTGCAGAGGTGATAGTAAATCCTTGTAAGATCTAGGACAAGGGCAAAAACTCAGAATACAGCGACATCCCAATAGAACAGAGATGAGGCGGAATTTTTTTAGTCAGAGGGTGGTAAATCTGTGGAATTAATTGCCACAGATGGCTGTGGAGGCCAAGTCAATGGGTATATTTAAAGCAGAAGTTGATAGATTCTGGATTAGAGAGGGCATCTAATGTTACAGCAAGAAGGCAGGAGAATAGGGTTGAGAGGGATAATAAATCAGCCGTAATGGAACGGCGGAGCAGACTTGATGGACTGAACGGCCTAATTCTGCACCTACATTACGGTCCAATAATTCAGCATGGAAATTGGCCCTTTGGCCCAACTCAACAATGCTGAGAAGATCTTACCTCAAGACTGCTGATAACAGGAACAGGAGTGACAGGAGAGTGCAGGTGAGTGAGGCTCTCACTGAATGTGTACTCCACAGCCTCGGTACCAATAATTGTCCAACAGGCCCCATCAGTCAACACTTCCTTATTGGCTTCCTTGGAGCAAGGGATCGCCTTGAAGGATCACAACAAAAGATCCAATCATTCAGGAGACAAATACTTGTAGAGATTGCCATATATTCACCATTGATTCTTGCAATTATAAATTAATTCTTAGTAAATAAATAATTTATAAACTTATTCTTAGTAATAAACTCTTTGTAGAGCCATAGAGTGCTGCAGTCCCATCGACTCTCACCCATGTCGTCCATAGCCCCAAACAAGAGAAAATCTGCAGATGCTGGAATTCTGAGCAACACACACAAAATGCTGGAGGAACTCAGCAGGCCAGGCAGCATCGATGGAAAAGAGTAAACAGTCGACGTTCCGGGGCAAGACCCTTCATCAGAAGAAAGATGAGGAGTCAGAGTTAGTAGGTGGGAGGAAGAAACACAAAGTGATAGGTGAAACCTGGAGGGAGGGAGGGGTACCCACCTATCACCTTGTGTCTCTTCCTCCCACCTACTACTGATTCCTCATCTTTTTTTTCTCCAATTCTGATGAAGGGTTTCAGCCCAAAATGTTGACTGTTCTCTTTTCCACAGATGCTGCCAGGCCTACCGAGTTCCCCTAGCATTTTATGTGAGCTGCCCTCCATATCCCTCCCACATATTGTATGCCCCTGTCCAAATTTCTCTTAAATGTTATAATCAGCAGTTTAAAATGGCATGCTGAGTCTCAGTGACCTCTGTCTGGTGGCTAACAAAACAAGTAAAATAACTAAATACTTTGTTAATTATGCTTTTTTTGGTAAATGGTTATCACCAGCGATAGTTTGCTATTTCCCTTAGGATGGAGGCAATTCGATGTGGGATAACCGAGGCGAGGCGAGGCAGCGGGCCCATTGCCCAGAGCCGGGAAGAGTCGAGGTTCGATCAATTGAGGTGCCGGGCCAAATCGGAAAGGTCGGGTACAGGCCACATCGCGGTGTCAGGGTCCAGGTCTCAGAATGTACCAAAGTGACTGAAGCGCCAGGCTCGATTGAAAAGGTCAGAGTGCCAGGGCCCGAGGCAAGGAACGGGCCGGTTCAGCCTGCCACTCCACGAGGTGTACTCGACTCTGCGCTGAATTACGGGTCTGGGGACAGACCCTATTTGTGGGCTTCAGTTCAGAATGCTATTTGATTGTGCTTTACTGTTTACATGATTTGTTTTTCTCTCTCTCTCCCTGCACATTGGGTGCTGGACAGTCTTCATTATTTCCATGGGTCCTTTTGGGATTCGTTGTTTGGTGGCTGCCTGTTAGGAGACCAATCTCGAGGTTGTAGCATGTGCATATACTTTGATGTACTTTGTACTTTGAACATTGAACCTCCACCCCCACTGGCACCTCATTCCACACTTCCACCACATTTTGAGTGAAGATCTCCCTCAGGTTCCCTCCAAATATACAATTATTTATAAATAAATTAAATTAAAATTTACCCTCAATAAGCAATTTATTCATCTAGAGTCATGCAAACTACTCTCACCATCATAGAACATGGGGATCCCAAACTCAAGTAAATGTGGACACAAGATTATATGGGTCGGCTCAACATGGAGGGCTGAAGGGCCTGTACTGTGCTGTAGTGTTCTATGGTTCTATAGTTCTAAGATACAGTAGATGCTGGAATCTGGAGAGAAAAAGACTAAACTGCTGGAGGAACTGTGGAGGGATATAGACTGTCGATGCTTCCGGTCCTTACTTCATCTGGACTAAAGACAGAAAGGAGATAGCCAGTATAAACAGGGGAGTAGAAGGAGGGAATCAAGAGCTGGGAGGTGATGGGTGGATCCAGGTGAGGAGAGGTGATGGGGAGGTGGAGGAGGGGAGAGTGGGAATGGCAATAAGAGGCTGGGAGGTGATGGGTGGATCCAGGTGAGGAGAGGTGATGGGGAGGTGGAGGAGGGGAGAGTGGGAATGGCAATAAGAGGCTGGGAGGTGATGGGTGGATCCAGGTGAGGAGAGGTGATGGGGAGGTGGAGGAGGGGAGAGTGGGAATGGCAATAAGAGGCTGGGAGGTGATGGGTGGATCCAGGTGAGGAGAGGTGATGGGGAGGTGGAGGAGGGGAGAGTGGGAATGGCAATAAGAGGCTGGGAGGTGATGGGTGGATCCAGGTGAGGAGAGGTGATGGGGAGGTGGAGGAGGGGAGAGTGGGAATGGCGACAGAGGCTGGGAGGTGATGGGTGGATCCGAGGGAGGAGGGAAGATAGGCAGATGGAGGAGGGGAGAATGAGAATGGGAACAGAGGCTGGGAGGTGATGGGTGGATCCAAGTGACAAAAAGCAGAATATAGTGGCATCATTAATGGGGTTTCACCAGTGAGAGGGACCTTGATGTTTCTGAGGACAACGCAATGTGCTGGAACATCTCGGTGTTAAGGAGGAGGATGTGCGGAATAGGAAGGAGGAATACAGAACCAAATAAGGGAGGTGGGGAAGGCTGACGCGAACAGTGTGGGGAGGAGTATATGATGATGGGCAGATTGAGTGGGTGGAGGAAAAGGTGAAATTTTCCCTTTCAGCAGGGAAATTAAATAGCGAGTGCTGATAACTCACAATGGGTCAGGCAGCACCTACAGAAACAGAAAGGGGAGTTCTCATTTCAGGTTGAAGACCTTTCACCAAAAGCATATTAGCTCAAAGAAGCTCCTGATAAAAGATTGTAAAATGATTAGAAGCAAAAACAGGGTAGAGAATTAGAATACTTTTCCCCCAGGGTAGAACTTTCAAATGATAAAGGACAGGCATTTAAGGTGCGAGGGGATAGTTTAAAAGAGATGCGGGTTGAAGGGCCTGATTCTGTGCTGTATCTCTCTACAAAACAACCTGTACCACAAACAACAAGATGGAACTCCAATGCACAAGACCGCAAGAGGCTGCAGAGAGATGGTGGGCTCATCCACTTCCATCATGGGTACAGCTCTCCCAAACATCAGGGACATCAGTAAGGGGTGTTGTAGATCTTAAAGGATCCCCACCATCCGGGCCATGTCCTCTTCTCATTGCTACCATTGGGCAGGAGGTGCAAGGGACTGAGACCTGTATGTCATGGTTCAACAACAGTCTCTTCCCCACTGCCATCAGTTTCCTGACCTGACATGAGAAGCTCTAATTGTACCATATCCTCAACTTCCATTGATGTTGCTATATTTACTTTCGTTTATTTTGTTGTGTTAGTTGTGTTTGATTTATATTGTTTATGCAATTTGTGTTTATATTATACCATTCTGCTGCTTCAAACAGCTAATGCTCATGGTGTGTATAAGCTGAGTTCAAAGTTCAAATAAATTTATTATCAAAGTACATATATGTCATCACTTATATGTCTTGCCGGCATTCACAGTAAATGCAAAGAAATATGGGTACGTGTGTCCATGACAATACACTTGAATTTGAACTTGAATGATATATTCTAGTTCAAATGATAAAGCTATGCTTTTCATCTTTGTATCTGGGCAATTGAACAGGCCGAAACACAGCAGCGGAAAAGCAGCTGATGATCAAGTGTACCTGGAACTGTATGATCTTCTCGTTGGAGAGGCACAGGTACATTCTGTTGGTTCCCTTGATGTGGAAGGCGCACTTGTGGAGTTGAGAAACAGGCTCATCGACATCCAGCACTGCGTACTGCTTATACACCTTCCGAATGATCTGCCCACACAATTACCACAAGGAGAAACAAGGTTACCTCACCGTTGCCCAGACATGTCAACCGGTGACCCAATAGCACAAGTACAGTCAATTGTGGCTTTTGAATTTAGGACAATTTGAAGTCAATGGTCTCTGCCTCATGATCTGGAGGCAACAAAGTCCACCTCAGCAGCTGAAGAATTTACATTAAGACCATAAGATAAAGGAGCAGAATTAGGCTATTTGTCCCATTTAGTCTGCTCTTTATTTCACCAAGGCTGATCTATTTCACTTTCAGACCCAATCTCCTGCCTTCTCCCCATATTTCATGCCTTGATTAATCAATGAATCTATCAACCACTGCCTTAAATATACCCAATGATTTGATCTCCACGGTTGCCTGTGGCAATGAATTCTACAGATTCAGCATTCTCAGGCTAAATAAATTCCCCTCACTTCCATTTTAAATGGGCACCCCTCTACTCTGTGGCTGTGTCCTCTGGTCTTAGACTCTCCCACCAAAGGAAACACCTTCTCCACATCCACTCTTTTGAGGCCTTTCAACATTCGATAGGTTTCAATGAGATCCCCTCTCATTCTTCTGAATTCTAGTGAGTACAGTCCCAGAGGCATCAAATGCTCTTCATATGATTAGCCTTTCAATCCCAGAATCATTTTCATAAACCCCCTTTGAACCCTCTCTAATTTCAACATATCCTTTCTTAGATAAAGGGCCCAAAACTGTTCACAATACTCCAGGTAAGGCCTCGCCAGGGCTTTATAAAGTCTCAACATTATATCCTTGCTTTTATATTCTAGTCTTCTTGAAATGAATGCTAACATTGCATTTGCCTCGCTCACCACAGACTCAACCTGCAAATTAATAAATGTTGGATAAAGTGGTGAAGGCAGTGAAGCAACAAAATCCAGGAAAGAAAATCAAATGTCCTTGTCTATCGCACTCTGACCATGACTCTAGGCACAGAGTTGAGCTCTGAAATGACCCATAATAAATCACCGGGAAAGAGTGATCAAGATATAGTAATAATAACAATGGTGTACTATTCTCACCCTATCTATTAACAACTAAATAACAACAACCACCGTTATCAAAATAAACAAAGGCGTTTTTCAGGGTGACTCCCTAAGCCCACTATGGTTTGTCTCGCTTTAAACCCACTCTCTGATTTACTGAATCTGGACAAAAATAGGGTATCAAATCAGAGACAACCAAATGAATTATAGCTTGACACATTCTTCTATACATGGGTAACTTGAAATTATATGCTCCTTCATTATTAAAGCTAAAGCAATTAATTCAAATAGTAGAACTATCTTTGAAGGATAAAAGCATGAACTTTGGACTAGATAATTGCAGAACATTAAACATAAAGAAAGGTGCAATGAAGCTAGTAGAATATACAAAAAGAGAAGCAGGATACAATACAACCAATGGATGAATATGAAACATACAAGTATCTGGGATATCAATAAGCAAAGAAGGTAGATCATAGTGCAATAAAGGGAAAATGTTCAACATAATTTACTTCAAGGATTAAGAAAATCTGCCAGAGTTCAAAAGTAAAAATATAACCAAAACAATAAACACTTCTGCTATACCCATATTGATGCCTTCATAATATCTTGGACTGAAACCAATCTGAAAAATTTACAAAGAAAAATTTGAGAAAGCACTATGTATACTCAAATATACTTAGATTAACACTATCTGGAACAGAAGGAGGGAAGGAATAACAGACATAAAAAATTTATACAACAGTCAGAGAAAATTTCTAAGGATATGCTTCCATCTACAATAACAGTATTCAGCACTCTATATGAGCATATGCAATTCTGATAAGAAGTACACACCAGTAAACTTAAAAGTAGACACAACCCAGAAAAATGAGGCAATAATCACTACAGAAGAAAAAGTTAACCAAAGGAAGAGCATAACCCTCCATGGAAGCCATCCCCACAAACTGACAGACGTCAACAAGGAAGCATGGAACGCCTGGCTCAGAGTTGGAGACCTCTTTCCAGAAACAGAAAGCTTCCTTCTGGCAATGTAGGACCAGGTGGTTAACACAAAAAATTATCAAAAATACATAATAGAAGATCAACAAATTCAAGATGATAAATGCAGAAAATGCCAAGAGAAACCAGAAACAATCCAACACAGTGCAGGATCCTGTAGCAGTTTAACTCAATCTAATTTCTTACACAGGAACAATCAAGTTGCAAGCATCATTCGCCAAAATCTTGCTTTAAAATACAAACTCATAAGAGACACCAAACCTTGCTATAAATACAAACCTGATCTAGTTTTAGAGCCAAAGTACTATATATTTCATTACAACCGATTGATTATTACAAATAGGACAATACATAATATTACAGGATAAACAAACAAGAACAACTTACTGAATAGTTATAGCCATTCCAAACACATGTAACATACAGAAATCAATATGTGAAAAACACCAGGAATATGCTGAATGAAAAGTGGAAATTGAAAGACTCTGGAACATGACCAGGGTAAACGTCGTCCCGATAGTACTATCTACAACTGGTATCATCCCAAAGTCACTACACAATAGCATTAAACAGTTAGGGCCACACAGCAATATTTATACAAATCTCGAGAAAGCTACAATGCTATAAACATAAGAATTGTCTGAAAGTTCCTAGCAATTGAAAATGAGAGTGCTTGGCTATGCCCATACCTCAAGTTTTACCAACTTGAGCTGAGAGAAAATAAATAATAATAATAATGATAATAGTAAAGTACGATTATCACCCATATAATATACTATATTTGCTACAAATATAAAAATTATATGCTATAATATATATTATGTTTACCTGTATTCTCATATAATAGAACCCTGTTATAATTATATCATCACATAATATTATAAATAATTATTATTTAATCATTATTAACCATACACTATAAATGATCATTTCTACCAAGCAAACATCTACTTTTATTTAAATTTTTTAACATGGTTAAACATTGCACAGCATTAAAGAATTGATCATTGTCGATTTCCATATCTAATTGAGTGACTGCCCTATGGTATCCTTTTACAAGCCTCTAAGTCTAAGATTAGATGAGACATTCTAGCAACGTTAGTGATGGTCACATTTTGGGTATAATTCTTTTAATGTTCTGCCCAGATCAGTGGGACTCTGGATTCAGTCCATTAGTGGGTTCCTGTTAGTATGGGCACGGTCCTTTCAACCCAACTCGTCCATGCCAACCATGGTGCCCACCAAGATAGCCCAATCTGCTTGCCTTTGGTATATTTGCCTCAAACCCCTCTCTTCCATGAACTTATCCAAATGTCTTGTAAGGTGGCTCTCTGACAGATTCCTGCAACACCATTCGCTCGGCCTGAGGGCTGTGGGGACAGAAAGAGTTTCTGACCTAGGCTCCTCAGTTTCAGATTGGGGGCAAGTGTCCAATCCACTGAGCATTGAGCTGCAGATGACTCTACATATTAACAAAACCTGGAGCAACGCGTCATATTCCATCTCGGAAACCTCCAACCTGGCAGCATGAACACGGACTTCTCTCATTTCCAGTAAGTTCTCCTACCTTCCCTTCTCCCTTTTTCCATTCCACATTTTGGCTCCCCTCTTACCCCTTCTCTTCGCCTCATCTGCCCATCACCTCTGTCTGGTGCTCCTCATCCTTCCATAGTCCACTCTCCTTTCCTATCAGATCCCTTCTTCATCAGCCAATTATATCTTCCACCTATCACCTCCCAGCTTCTTACTTCATCCCCCTCCTTTCCCCTACCCACCTACCTTCCCTCTCACCTGGTTTCACCCATCACCTGCCGACTTGTACTCCTTCCCTTCCCCCACCTTCTTATTCTGGTTTCTACCCCCTTCTTTTCCCGTCCTGATGAAGGATCTCAGCCCGAAATCTCAACTGTTTATTTCCTTCCAAAGCTGATTCCTCACCTGCTGAGTTCCTCAGGCATTTGTCAGTGTTTAACATTTCAACAAACCTGGTTCATGGAGCCGTTGCAAGGCAGGCTACGTAGTACATTTTACACCCAGTTAAGGGTGTCTGAAGCTTGTTACTGGTACTGAGTGGGGCGTGGAGCTATCACCTAAGGGAATATCTCCCTCTCACAGTTGGTGAATACACAAAATAACACCCAGCAAACTGCAAGGTATCTGAAGTGAATGCACGGAAGATGTACACACCATGCTTGGGAGGCAGACTCCGGAAGTGGTGCAGATTAATTTGACTGCTGTTCCATATCGGATGTATCCATCATGGGGATAGAAATCACCCTTCTGGCTGGAGTCAGTGTCTGCAGGGGAAACAACAGGGTGTTAGACTGGAATAGTGAAGAGATTCCCTGTTTTCCAGCAAGGGCTTCTTCTTATACCTGTACACCTCACTGTATATGCGTACTTGACGATAACCTTGGTCTTGGATTCCTGAAACCCAGGAGTGACACTGCACACGAGGCCTTGGCCCATTATTTATTTAGTGATACAGTGTGGAGTAGGCCCCTTCTGGCCCTTCAAACCATTTCGCCCTGGCAAAATCTGACAATCCTGATTAATCTGAACTTAATCACGGGACAATTTACAATGACCAATTAACGTACTCTTTGAAAGCATGGGTCAAAACCTGAACAGAGTACAGCTGAATTCTGACCACTGCTTCACAGATTCATGGCTTCCTTTCCAAACACCAGCACAATGCTCAGAGATCCCGATGAACACACATTAGACTCTGGTCAAGATGGCTACCGAGCTGCAATGTCCATCGAGGTCATGGCCCAGACCATTGTTATTTGGGCTCATAGGGGTGGTTTTGTGGACAGCACAGGGAGCTAGAGGTCAGATTAGGGTTTAGAGCTGGGAATGGGAGAGTTAAAGGTTGGGGACAGGAGTCGATCCTCATGGTCAATGAGCAAGGACAGTAGACATTGGGTTCGCATCCCTCCCCAGCCCACCCTCACCACAGGTTGGTAAGTCCTGAGATCAGAGGTCCATCCAAGTTCGGAATGTGAGGTCTGGAGTCCGCAGTCCTGTGATTGGTGAGTCCTGAGGTCAATACAAAGGACTGAAGTCAGTGAATCCAAAAGTTAAGGCCCAATGGTCAAAGACCATGGGTTGGGATTTCCTGATGTCTATGAGTCCACTGGGGAAAATTAGAGGTCTGATGTCTGAAACTCTGCAAATCCACTGGAGGTGGGGAGGTGGCCTGTCTGTGGGTGGAACGGGGTTTAGTTGGTTGCTGTTGCCACTTGTGTTGTTTGGCTGAGCACTGAGTGCTGGCGTCAGAATGTCTGGCTACACTTGCGGGCTTCCCTTAGCACATCCTTGGTTGTTAACACAAATGACACATTTCATGGCTTGTTTCGATATCCACGTGATAAATAAATAAGTGAATCTGAACCCTTACCCAAGTGGAGAGTAAACGCTCCCCACTGCCGTGCACTGGCGATGAACTCTCCTCCATCCACACACAAGTACCGTGTACTGACAGTCTGAGAACGCAGGCGATTAAACAAGGCCACCTTGGAGTCCGACAAAATACATACTAGGCACAATGAAAGAAACAGCTCTTGAACATTATTCAGGATGGGAACCGCGGAGGTGACATGGACAGGACTCTCCACATGAGGACATTGCGAATCTGTGTCCAGTTTAGAGACACGGGCAGTAAATTGCAGCAGGTCAGGCAGCATCTATGGAGGGAGGTACACAGTCGAGACCCTCCATCCGGACTGCTCCACTGGACTTTCGTTAAAGGGATCCAGCCTAAAACATCGACTGTCCGTTTCCCTCAACAGATGCTGTCTGAGCCGCTGAGTTCTTCCGGTGCAGAATCAGGCTGTTCAGCCCATCGAGTCTTCTCCACCATTCCAACATGGCTGATTTATTATCCTTCTCAACCCCATTCTCCCGCCTTTCCCCAGTAACATTTGTCACCCTTATTAATCAAGAACCTATCAACCTCCAGGAGTGCTGGGGTGGAGATAAGTCTCTACCAAAGGAGGTGTAAGGAGCTCCTTCCCTTCACTAGCCTGCAGGTCACCCTTGGGCAAGGTGCAGCACCTGTTTAGCCCCCCCCGATCAGGGTCATGTGAAGCCATGGGAGCAGGTGGTGGGTGGTCGTACGAGCAGTTGGTGTATATCACACTCCTGGTTATGTGACCACTGTTGCTAGGCAGACAATCTCTGAAGAGTACTGATAAAGGCTGGGGTCACCTGTCTTGTAAAGACACTGCCCAGAAGAAGGCAATGGTAAATCTTTTCTGTAGAAAGAATTGCCAAGAACACTCAGGGTCATGAGACCATGATCGCCCATGTCCTATGGCACAGCACATAATGAAGACAATGATCAACTCCTGCTTTAAATGACTTGGCCTCCACAGCCGTCTGTGGCAATTAATTCCTCAGATCCACCATCCTCTGGCTAAAGAAATTCCTCCTCATCTCTGTTCCAGAGACACCCTTCTATTCTGAGGATTTGCCCCCTCATGTATATGTGATATATAAATCTCAATCTGAAGCTGCGCCTGAACTTTGCAAGCAATGCACAAAACACTGAAGGAACTCGGCAGGTCAAGCAGAGTCTATGGAGGGGAATGGCCAGGCAATACTTCAGGTCACGACCCTTTGTCTGTTCTCCATGAGGATGATTAAGAGGTAGAATGCACCCTGTGGTCTTTTGAACAATAGTTTTTTTTTTCTGATGGACTCTAGATCACAGTGTCTGGGGACTTTGCTATCGTTTGCACACTGAGTGAAGGGAGGTTGATATTTTTTAATGAAGCAAGTGGGGGAGGGGAAAGGGGGCCTTGGATTTCTAACATATTTTGTCATTCATTCTTTGGGGTTTCTTATTTCATGGATATCCGTGAAGAGTAAGAATTTCAAACTTTATACTGCGTACATTCTCTGATATTAAATGGAACCAATGAACCAATGAATATGGGTAAATCTTTATGTCCAACTAAGGCAAGAGGACAGAACAAGAGTTTAATACTGTATCTGAGAGACAATATTCCTACACTGCATCATAATGTCAGCTGAGGTCTTGTACTCTGGACCAAGGGTCAGTGTGTAACAACAGACTCATCTGACCCACCACCCGCTGTCAACATCATAACCTCTCCCCGTCATACTTACGCTCAGCGTTTTTAATGGACTGCTTTTTCTGGGAAGGCTTCGAAATGACTTTGATCAATTTGCTATAGAAGGTCCCAACCTCCTGTCCACTGCCGAGAAAAAGCCGTAAAACTATTCGAAAGTGCTTACGCTTGTCGGCATCAGAAATGTACAACGCTTTGGCACAGCCAAACTTCTGGAAGAACAGAGAACGCACAAATTATCATGAGCCCTGCCTCACCGGCCCTGCACCAAATAACCTTCTTCTCTGTCTTTGACATTTAGTCTGGAGTCCAGAGGAAGGGAACCAACCTAAAACACATCTGTCCATTTCCCCTCCACAGATGCTGCCTGACCTGCTGAGTTTCTCCGGCTCCCTTTTTGGTAACTACAGTCTCTTGTCTCTCTCTTCTTGGCATGAGGATGCAGGTGAAAGGGAAAAAAATACACTCAATGGCCACTTTATTAGGTATACCTGTGTGCCTACTTGTTAATACAAATATCTAATCAGCAACTCAATGTATAAAAACATGCAGACACGGTCAAGAGGTTCAGCTGTTGCTCAGACCAAACATCAGAATGTGGAAGAAATGTGATCTAAGTGACTTTAACTGTGAAATGATTGTTGGTGCCAGATGGGGTGGTTTGAGGATCTCAGAAACTGCTGATCTCCTGGGATCTTCATGCACAGCAGTCTCTAGAGTTTACAGAGAATGTGAGAAACAAAAAACATCCAGTGAGCAGCTCTTCTGTGGGTGAAATGCCTTGTTACTAAGAGAGATCAAAGGAGAATAGCCAGACTGGTTCAAGCTGATGGGAAGGTAATGATAACTCAAGTAACCACAAGATACAACAGCAGTGTGCAGAACATCTCTGAATGCCCAACATGTTGAAGCTTGAAGTGGATGGGCTACAGCAGCAGAAGACCATGAACATACATTCAGTGGCCATTTTATGAAGTACAGGAGGTGCCCAACAAGTGACCTCTGAGCATAAATCATCCTTGATGGCCTAATTCTGTTTCTAGAACTTATCCTCTGATGGTACTAAAGGTTGCATATGGGCCAGGAATCCTTAGAAAGAGTGGCAGTGGGATTCCACCTGAAATATCATGTGGGACACTTTCCTTGGGGCTTTGAAAATGTCGTCTCTCTAGACTGGAAACACTTGAACTCATTGCGCTCTCTCTCAGAGGCAACAACACAACACCAGGGACAACACTTACTGTCATTGTTACCTGTGAGTCTGGCAGTTCTTCAAAGTTGACCTTCAGTGCATCTCCTTGGCTGGTCAGCATATTATCCAGGCCCATGTAGCCACAGAGTCTGCAGCTCGATTCGCCAAGACCGCAAGCTGAAACAGAAAGGGTCTCGGTGAGATCTCAGGATAACTTGGTGTTACTCTGCCTAACCTGACCAAGAGAACACAGGGCGGTATGGTAGCACAGTGGTCAGTGTAATCGCTTTACAGTGCCAGCAACTGGGTTCGATTCCTGCCGCTGTCTGTTGTATGTTCGCCAAGTGACCGCCTGCGTTTCCTCCCACACTGCTCCGGTTTCTTCCCACATTCCGACGACGCACGGATTAAGGCTAGTAAGCTGATGACGTGCAATATGTGGTGACAGACAGCGACACTTGTGGGCTGCCCCATCACATCCTCGGACGGTGTTGGTCATTGACACAAACAACACATTTCACTGTAAATTTGAATGCACATGTGACAAATAAATCTAATCTGAGCTAAAGTGGGGAATTCAAATTCAAGGCACTAAATTAATATGGAATATTATTAGGAATATGGAATATTGAAGATTAGGCCCTAAGGCCCACAATGTTGTTCCAAACCAATGAAATTGTTATCAAATTTGCTCTTCTGTCCATATCCTTCCTTTTTCCTCACATTCATGTGTCTCTTTAAATGTCTCTAAAAACATAGAAACATAGAAAACCTACAGCACAATACAGGCCCTTCAGCCCACAAAGCTGTGCCGATCATGTCCTTATGTGAGAAATTACCTAGGGTTACCCATAGCCCTCTATTTTTCTGAGCTCCATATATCTCTCTTGGAGTCTCTTAAAAGACCCTATCGTATCCGCCTCCACCACTGTCGCCGGCAGCCCATTCCACACACTCACCACTCTCTGAGCAAAAAACTTACCCCGACATCTCCTCCATACCTACTTCCAAGCACATTAAAACTTTGCCCTCTCATGCTAACCATTTCAGCCCTGGGGAAAAATAAGTCTCGATTTTTTTACACAGCCACCATTCAGTGATAAAAAAAAATTCCCTTACACTTTAAATGCATGCCGAGTGGTATTCGACATTTCAAACCTGGGAACAAGATATTGTCTGTATCTATGTCTCTCATAATCTGATAAGCCTCTATCAGATCTGCCCCTCAGCCTCCAACCCTGCAGAGAAAACAACCCTTTTGTCCATCCTCTCATGATAACTGACGGCCTCTAATCCAGGCAGTATTCTGGTAAACCTGTTCTGCGCCCTCTCCAAAAGCCTCGCCATCCTCCCCATAGTGGGGCAGCCAGAACTGTATGCAATACTCCAGATGCAGCCTAACTAGGGTTTTATAAAGTTGCAACATACGTAACTTCCCAACTTTTGAGCTCAATGTCAGGACTAATAAACTCAAGCATGCCATATGACTTCCTAGCCGCCCTATCAATCTGTGTGGTCACTTTCAGGGAGTTATGAACTTGGACCACAAGATTGTGTACTGGTTGGCACAATGCTTTACAGTACCAGCAACCTGGGTTCAATTCCTACCACTGTCCTAAGGAGTTTGTATTTTTCTCCTTGTGACCTCTCTTCTGGGTGCTCCTGTTTCCTCCCACAGTCCAAGGACGTACCAGTGGGTAGGTTAATTGGTCATTGTGAACTGTCCCGTCAAACCAGAGGTTGCTGGGCGGCACAGATTGAAGGGCCGGAAGGGCACCCTTCATTCCCACCAGATTTATAAACTTGTCCTCTGCACAACGTTGACAAATATAGTACTGTGCAAAAGTCTTATATATCTGGTGGGATGAAGGATGTCAGAATGGTGAGGGTGGAGCAGTGTGGGAGGGGTGTAGGACAGGTGGCAGAGAAGGGGTGCCAGGGTGGGGAATGCCATGGGTGCAGCTGCTCCCAGCCCTGACACACCAGATTACATCATTCAAGTTTAAACAATTGATCATTACAGAATGTCTCTCCAGTTCTTCTCATTTCCTCCCCTCTCCATTCCCCTTTTCCCACCTATGATTCCCCTCTCCCTGCCCCTTCCCACTCTCAGTCCACAATAGAGACCCCTATCAAAGTCAGGTTTATCATCACTCTTACGTCATTAAATTATTTTTTTGTGGCAACAGTACAGTATAACACATAAACTTACTACAGTGCTGTGTCAAAGTCTCAGGTGCCCTCGCTACATATACGTATTTAGACTTTTGCACAGTCCTGTAGATCCCATACGGAAGGAAGGGCAGAAGGGACCGCAGACTGGGCTGGTGGTCAGTCTTTGTAGACGGAAGCAGCATGAGAGATCGTAACATCCAGGCAACAGGTGTGGCTGTCTGAGGTCTCTGCACTCGATCGCTCTCTCTCGACGGTGAGAGCAAGTTGACTGCTGATCTTGAGTCAGTGGGACTGAAAATAAAGTGACACTGCAGACTGTAATATTGAAACAGCGAGCATTTGCTCTCCTACCTCACTGTGGCAGGAGTGATATCTCTCTCTCTTAGTGAGAGAGAGATTGTGGGATGTTGAACTGTTGGGATGAATAGTAGTTTTTGATGGACTCTAGATCATGGTCTCCGGGGGCTTTTCTAACGCTTGCATGGTGAGACGTCTGATGCTATACTGCTGCTTGTGCATGGGAGGAGAGGAGAGGGCTTTGGGCTTCTAATGTTTTTCTGTCATTCATTCTTTAGGGTTTTCTACTGTTTTGTGGCTGTCTGTGAAGAGTAAGAATTTTACGTTGTATATTGTATACATTCTCTGACATTAAATGAAATCATTGAACCATTGAAACAGGGTAGGGGAAACTAAAACTGAAGATAATAGTTTTAAGGAGAAAGGGTGTTAATGGAGACCTTAGGCTCATTGTCTTTTTACGCTTAAGTTAGTGAGTACATGGAATCGGAAACAGGAGGAAGTGGTTGAGGCAGGAACATCATAATCACAAGAGATTCTACAGATGCTGGAAATCTTGAGCAACACACACAAAATACTGAAGGTTCCTCCCATAGTCCAAAGACGTACTGGTTAGTAGGTCAATCAGTCTTTGTAAATTGCCCTGTGATTGTAAATGTGAAGTTATCCACTTTGGAAGCAGGAACAAGAGGGCAGAGTATTGTCTGAACGGTGTAGAGTTAGGTAAGGGAGAAATGCAAAGAGACCTAGGAGTCCTAGTTCACCAGTCAATGAAGGTGAATGAGCAAGTGCAACAGGCAGTGAAGAGGGCAAATGGAATGTTGGCCTTTGTTACAAGGGGAATTGAATACAAGAGCAAGGATGTCCTTTTGCATTTGTACAGGGCCCTGGTGAGACCACACCTGGAATATTGTGTACAGTTTTGGTCTCCAGGTTTAAGGAAGGACATTCTGGCAACTGAGGAAGTGCAGCGTAGATTCACTAGGTTGATTCCTGGGATGGCAGGGCTGTCTTATGCAGAGAGATTGGAGAGATTGGGCTTGTACATGCTGGAATTGAGGAGATTGAGAGGGGATATGATTGAAACCTTTAAGATAATTAAAGGATTTGATAGGATTGTGGCAGGAAATATGTTCCAGATGTCGGGAGAGTCCAGTACCAGAGGGCATGGATTGAGAATAAGAGGTCAGTTATTTAAAACAGAGTTGAGGAAAAACTTCTTCTCCCAGAGAGTTGTGGAGGTGTGGAATGCACTGCCTCGGAAGACGGTGAAGGCCAATTCTCTGGATGCTTTCAAGAAGGAGCTGGATAGATATCTGATGGATAGGGGAATCAAGGGATATGGGGACAAGGCAGGGACTGGGTATTGATAGTGAATGATCAGCCATGATCTCAGACTCGAGGGGCCGAATGGTCTACTTCTGCACCTATTGTCTATTGTCTATTGTCTATTGTCTATTGATTAGGCTAGGTTTAAACAGGTGGGTTGCTGGGCGTGTGGTTCATTGGGCTGGAAGGGTCAAATGGCATTATCATTATGTGCCATTTGTATGACACAGGCAATTATGGTCTCATGACCATGATTATTCTTGGCAAATTTTTCTGCAGAAGTGGTTTGCCATTGCCTTCTCCTGGGCAGTGTCTTTACAAGATGGGTGACCCCAGCCAATATCAATGCTCTTCAGAGATTGTCTGCCTGGCATCAGTGGTCGCATAACCAGGACTCGGGAGGCGCATCAGCTGCTCGTACAACCACCCACCACCCACTCCCATGGCCTCACGTGACCCTGACTGGGGGGCTAGGCAGGTTCTGCACCTTGCCCAGGAGTGACCTGCAGGCCAGTCAGACCGCATCTATGGAGGGGAATAAACGGCTGACATTTCATGCTGGGAGTCTTCATCAGGACAGGAAGGTACATTAAGAGCAGTTAGAAGACATTTATACAGTTTCATCGATAGGAAAGGCTTAGAGGGATATGAAACTTATGCAGGCAAATGGCACCACCTCGTTTGGCAAGGGCGGGTTGGGTTGAAGAGCTTGTCTCTGTGCTATGCAGCTCTGTGACAAATGGAGGATTATGTAGAAGGGAAGGGTTAGATTGGTCATAGAGTAAGTTAACAGGTTGGCACAATGTGATGGGCTGAAGAGCCTGTACTGTGCTATATTGTTCTATATTCTATATTTGTTCTATGACTCTGTGACCTCCATTTGGATGTTCGGTCACATTTGTATCACACTCTCATTGCAGTTATGGCAGAAAATGAAAATCAAAAACATCAGCAAATACTGAGAATATGAGCTAATAAACAAAAAGCACTGGAAAGGCAGCAGGCATCTACGGAGAAAGAAACAGTTCTTCAGGACAGAGAGACAGACAGACAGACGGACAGGGAAAGAGGCAGAGACAGACAGACAGAGATAGAGAGAGAGTCAGAGAGAGACACAGACAAACAGACAGAGAAAGAGACAGAGACAGACAGACAGACGGACAGAGAAAGAGACAGGATCAGACAGACATAGAGAGAGAGTCAGAGAGAGAGACACAGACAGACAGACAAAGAGACAGAGACAGAGAGTCAGAGAGACAGACAGACAGACAGACAGAGAGATAGAGAGAAAGTCAGACAGACAGATGGAGGCAGATAAAGAAACAGAGACAGAGAGAGACAAAGAAACAGAGGTGTAGAAAGAGAGAGAGGGACAGAGACAGAGACAAAAAAAGAGACCAAAGCAGAGACAGAGAGACAGAGACAGACAGAAAAAGAGAGAAAGAGAAAGAGGGACAGAGACAGAAAAAGACAGTCAGAGAGAGGGTGAAAGAGAAAGGAAGAGATACAGATAGACAGACAGCGAGAGACAGAGAGAGAGGGAGAGACAGAGACACAGAGAGACAAACAGAAGTGGAGAAAGAGGTGGGGGCAGAAACAGAAGGAGAGAGAGAGACAGACAAAGGAAGACAGCATCAGAGAGATGGAGAAAGAGAAGGAGAGAGACAGATGGACAGAGAGAAACAGACAGACAGAAAGGGAGACAGAGAGAGTGAGAGAGAGATAAGAAGAGACAAAGACAGTGACAGAGAGAGAGAATGAAATAGAGAACAATAAAAAGAGAGAGAAGAAAAAACAAGTTAATTTTCAGTAGCAGAGAAAATGAAGGATGGGTGTAATAAAGGGAATATCTCTGATAGGGTGAGCCCAGTTGGGTTGGGATGGCAGATTATGTTTCTATGTCAGTGCTATGAGTTGCTTATAGGACATATCCAATAGACCAGGCCGTATAAATGGATGAGAGAATCATGGTAGTGTGTGGGCAAAAAGTCTGAGTGAATTCAGGGCTGAAGACCCCATAAAGGAATTTGAAAATTCCCTAAATAGTTCCCAGCCACAGAACTATCAACATTCATGGTCGAACCTAGCTTGAGTTTCACTGGCAGGCTGCCGGTGCCCACTGAGTGGGCGCGTTGAAAATCAGGTGGCACCCCTTCTGAGTTAATCCAAACTTTATTTCTTAGAGGGGAGGGGCGGCAGAGGAAGCGGGCGAGCAAGCCATTAGGAGGCACTGCTCCCCAGCTTCCCTGAGACTGAGGGGAGAGGATTTGGGGTGGCATCAGAGAATTTGGCCCCATTACTGCAGAGCCCTTTAAGGCAGGAGTTCCCAACCTGGGATTCATGGACCTCTTGGTTAATGGTAGGGGTCCATGGCATGGAAAGGGTTTGGAACTCCTGTTTTAAGGCTTTCAGGTAAGGCTGCTCCAGACTTTGGGTGGGTCTGCCAATTGTTACTGGAAAATTGCATAGGGATCCCACCTACCAGTGTGGAAAATTTCAAAATATTTCCTATCGAGTCTCCCGCCTGTTCCACCTGCTGCTGGCTTGAAAACCAAACCTCCCCTCCCCAACCGTCCCCAAGAGAAGTGAGGTTCATGAAAGATCCATGCTTCCAAGGCCAGAGACAGAGGTGAATCTGAATCAGCTTTATTATCACTGACCTGTGGTGAAATTTGTTGTTTTGCAGCAGCAGTACATTGCAATACATTAAAAAAATTAGTAAAATTTACAATAAGATATATAAAATCAATTAAGTAATGCAAAAAGAGAGAAAATATAGTGAGGTGGAGTTGATGTCTTCGGGGACAATTCTGAAATCTGATTGCTGAGAGGAAGAAGTGATAGGGAAGAGGGCATGTCCTGAGCAGTGAGGGTCTTTAATGATGAATGCTGACTTCTTGAGGCAATGTTTTGAAGTGTAGAGGCAGAGAGTTGACCTTATAGAAGGATGTAAAATCACATTCATTGATTGATGTCCATCATATTAATGAAGACAAGTTACAACGAAATCTGGGTGGGAGAGTTTTTAAAGAAAAACCATTGACCTGGGGCAGTTCTGCTCTCTCGACCTCAGGAGTCCGGGTCCAGTGGTACAAACAAGCGTCACAAACTGGGCTCTTCCCTGGCTGCGGTGGATGAAGGCGATGTTCTCTGTGCCTCATCATGTCCTTCGCTGTCCACGGAGCATTGCAGTACCACCCTCCTGGTTGTTGGATCTCACTGTAGATCTCATTCCCCCCCCCCCCACCCCCCAGTACACTGGAGCTGACTTCACGTGCTAGGTCAGGCACGTCTCCATCTCACCGCCGTTTGGGATCCACTGGCTCTCCTCAAGCTGGTTTAGCCCACCTGTTGAAACGGTGTACTGGGGGTGTGGTCGCTGTCTCATGCAAACAGCCTTGGAGCCACAGGTGAGCGCTGAATGTCCAATCGGGACCAAAGGTGAGTGAGCTGCCCCAGAACGGACATGACAAGTCCCTTCACCAAAGGCGATACCCCTCCATGGACTCCCCATACATAGCCAAAAGTAAAGGGCATAAGTGTGAGGTGAGAAGGGAAAGACACAAGAGGGGAGTGTTTTATATACAGAGGGTGGTGGGTGTATGGTATTGGAATTGGAATTGTTTTATCATTGTCACATGTACCAAAGTACAGTGAAACGCTGGTCATGAAGACTGTTCATACAGATCCAAGCATTACACAGTGCATTGTGCTACAACAGGGTAAAACAATAATAATGCAGAATAAATTGTAAAAATTACAGAGAAAGTCCAGTGTGAGTAGACAATAAAGTGATGGATCATAACATTCATTATTTATTGATTGAGAAACAGCGTGGAATAGGCCCTTCTGACTCCGTGAGCCACGCTGCCCAGCAAAACCCAGATTTAATCCCAACCTAGTCACGGGAAAAACTACAGAGAAAGTCCAGTGTGAGTCCTAGTCCATGGGCCAACTTATCTACCAGTCGGTAGGCCTTTGGACTGTGGGAGGAAATCCTCGCAATCAGGGGGAGAACGTACAAACTCCTTACAGGCAGTGGCGGGAATTGAACGCGGGTCGCTGATACTGCAAACCTTTGTGCTAACCACTATGCTACCATGCTGTCCCAGGTCAAGACTCCATTTAATCATAAAAGAAATCCGTTCAAGAGCTGTCTTTGAGCTCCATGCTTCAGGCTTTTGTATTTTGCCTTATTGGTAGAGGTGGGTAGAATAACAACATCTAAAATACAGGTACATGGACAGGGAACATTCAGAGGATTATGGGACCTGCTCAGATAGACATTTTGGTCGGCATGTATGATCCAGCTGAAGGGCTGTATAAACCTGTGATCCACTTGGTCTTCCTGGGGGATTTCCAGATTTCCATAAAACCAGATGATAGAAGAGCAGAATTTGTCCAATTGGCCCATCGAATCTCTTCAGCCATTCAAATGTGGCTGAATTTCCAACCCTGTTCTCTCACCTTCTCCCCGTAATCCTTAACGACCTTACCAATCAAGAAGCCTCGGCCTTAAGTATACCCAATGACTTGGACTCCACTACCTTCTGTGGGAGCAAATGCCACAGATTCACCATTCTCCGTCTGAAGAAATTCCTCCCGATTTCATTTTCAAAGGGATGCCCCTTCATCCTGTCGTAATGCTGTCACATCCAAGATTCCTACTGATGGGAGCATCCCCTCTATGCCCACTCTATCCGAGCCTTTCAGTGGTTTCAATGGCTGCCCCCTCCCCCTTTATCATTCTGAATTCTACGACACATCAAGCACTTCTCATACATTAAGCCTTTCATTCCCGGCGAACCAGCACATCTTTCCCTAGATACGGGGAATGAAATTGCTCACAATATTCCCCAGACTTCCAGCTCTTTGAATAATGTACTGCTTCCTGATTTCACATCTGAAAGGTGTAAGTCTGAGATTTCTGATACCCCTTTGTTCTGAATTCCCCCCAGCTGAGGAAACAAGTTGTGTTTATCATTCTTAACCAGTCCAGCATGAACCAAATGCATAAAACATCTCAGCATTCACATTCACTCCAGGCCCCAAGAACACACGTCAGGGAATTGGAAAAGTATGCGGAGTGAGCTGACGTCACAACGTTTGGACCCACTTTCCAGGACTTTACAACTCATGTTCTCAGTATTGTTTATTTTCTGTTTTGATTATTTGCACAATTTGTCTTCTTTTTACATTGGTTGTTTGTCAGTCTTTATAATTTCTAGTTTTCCTAAATTCTATTATATTTCTGTATTTTGCTGTGAATGCCTGCAGGAAATGTATCTCAGGGCAGTACATGGTGACGTATACAGCGCATAATGTGATAATAAGTTTACTTTGAATTTTTGGACTTTTAAACCAAGTTTTAATTTTTTTTTTACCTAAAGATACAGCAGAGTAACAGCCCCTTCTGCACAGCCCATACAACCAATTAACCCACTAACCCGCATGTGGGAGGAAACAGGAGCACCCAAGAGAAATTGTTTCAGGGAGAACATACAGCACAAGTTCCTCAAAGACAGAGGCAGGAATTGAACTGATGTCGTTGGCACCGTAATAACGTTTCGCTAACTGCTGCTCTTAATTTAAGGCATGTAAAGGTTAGAGATGTCAAATATTACAGGACATGCACTTAAAGTGGGAGGTAAAATGTGTAAAGGACAGGAGTGGAACGAGTTTATTCACAGAGAGTGGCGGGGGTGCCTGGGCAGAGCTGCCAGGATTACTAGTGTTAGCAGAAACAATAATGATGTTTAAGAAGCTGTCAAAAGGACACGTGAATGTACAGAGAATGGAGGCGCTGCATTATATGCAAGAAGGGGTTTAATTTAACTTGGCATCTCATTCAGCACAGACATGGTGGGCCAAAGAACCTGTTTCTCTGCTAAACTGTCTTATGTTCTGCATTAAAGTGCATTTTTGGGGAAATACCAAAGGTCATTTAGAACATAGAACATACCACACAAGAACAAGCCCTTTGGCCCACAATACTTATGACATCCAAAGTTCAAAGTAAATTATTGCCGAAGTTCATATACAGTTGTTAAGCTGGGGGTGACAATGAGGACAAGCTCCCAATGGTGTACATCTCAAATAGCCTCAGAGAACTAAGTGCAGCTCCTGGCCTTCATTTGTGGTTTAGCTACTAACCTTGGTGGAACCATTTCTACTGACAGGACAAGGGGCAAAAGCAGGTTACTGGCACCTTAAAACCAGTCACTTCGGGCAGATAGAGTTCATCAGCCTAGCGAAGGAAAACTCTTATCTCAAACCTCCGTTGTCTTGCAGCAATACTCAAGGCTTTGGGAGTAAGCCCCGAGGGAAAAATCCAGAATTGGAGTCCCTAAGTCAGTCCTACATTGAGTTCAAAGCTGACTGGCAGCTCCTGCAACACTGCTGGTGCCAAACTGTACCAGTCTCTGCCGTTCCTTTGGGGTCATCAGATGCATGGAGGGGGGGGGAGTTTGCTGCATGGGCGACAGCTTGCTCTCCATATCGTACCGCCCAAACTTACATTTCCAGACAGCTAGGACGTAATATCCATGGTCAACTCAGATGGACGAGACCTCACTCACTCACATACATATCACCGTATACAACCCTAAGATTCTAACCCTATTTGCCTCAAGATGTTGTTATTCTCTGCCTGTCTAAATGCCTCTAAAACGTTGCTATCATAACATAATACACTCAGTGGCCACTTTATTAGATTCACCCGTATGCCTGTTCATTAATGCAAATATCTAGTCAGCCAATCATGTGGCAGCAACTCAATGCATAAAAGCATGCAGACGTGGTCAAGAGGTTCAGTCGTTGTTCAGACCAAACTTCAGAATAGGGGAGAAATGTGGATTTGACCGTGGAATGATTGGGTTTGAGTATCTGATCTCCTGGGATTTTCACACACAACAGTCTTTAGAGTTTATAGAAAATGGTGCAAAAGAAAAACAAAGCATCCAGTGAGTGGCAGTTCTGTGGATGAAAATGCTACGTTAATGAGAGAGGTGAGAGGAGAATGCCAGATTGGTTCAGGCTGACAGGATGTTGTCAGTAACTCAAGTAACACGTTAGGCAGTGGTGTGCAGAAGAGTACCTCTGAACACACAGCACACCGAACCTTGAAGAGTAGGCGTTTTCAGCGGCAGAAGACCATGAACATACACTCAGTGGCCACTTTACTAGGTGCAGGAGGTACCTAACAAGGTGGCCATTGAGTGTATATGAAAAGCGCAAGACCATTCGCATTTAGTTAGTGGTGACTTGCCTACATCTAATACTAGGTGTTCAGTAATGACTGATTTTGATACAAGGTTTTTAAAACATTAAAAGAGCCATCATTTTGCAAAAATTATGAACACTTTATTCAACAACAAAGCCCTCTCAGAGAAGGTGCTGGCTGTACACAGGCCTTGAGAATCCCCAGGCATGGCAAGAAAAACCCTGCTCAGCCAATCTGGAATTCTTTGCAGGCATCACTTCCCTCCACATTCTAGCCCATAAACAATTCCTGGCATCTCTTCCACGCTCTCTAATTTTTACATTATATTATCCGGCTGTAAACTTTGTAGCTTAATTGGCAGGATCTAGTCACCCTGACAACTCAGAAATCATTCACCGACAAAGGCGATGCCTCTCCAACAGGCCATCCACGTGTTTTCTTCCTTCTATCTCGTCTGTCCCAGTGGAGCAGATGCACACAGAGACCGGCCCTGATTAAAACACACTGTGCTGCCAAGTAATGTTATGTTTGGACATGGATAATCCTGGAGCAAGATTCCTCCAGTCCTTGGGTATGAACTTCGTTGCCCAGTGCTGTTAATAGCCTATTCAGAGATTCCGGTTATACAAAACTGGCAGAGACCCGGGCTCGAGGCTGAAGCCACAAGGCATCTCAATCGCCCCGTTACTTCCATATTAGGACCGGCAGAGGTTCCTTTCTGTGAACACAGCTTTGCTGAGCACAGACAACTGAGAGGCATTTCATGATGGTTTTGGGAATTCTGTACATTGGGAATAAACGGGATGTGGCCGTGTGCAGTTGGATTGCCTATAGGGCATACTCCGTAGAACAAAGAAATACAATAAAATCAATGGAAACCTACATTCAAATACTGACAAACAACCAATGTGCAAAATAAGGCAAACTGTACAAATACTGGATGGATGGATGGATGGATAGATAGAAAGTGAGGGAGGAAGTGAATGGGCAGCTGTAGCATTCCTGTCACTTGCAGGCATTTGTGCCAGGAAGGAGATTAGTGACGAGGGATGAATGGACAAGGGAATCACAGAGGGACTGATTCCTGTGGAAAGTGGAGAGTGAGGAGGAGGTAAAGATGTGCTTGGTAGTAGAAACCCATTGAAGATGATGGAGTTTACAGAGAATGATGTGTTGGATACGGATGCTCATGGGATGGTGGGTGAGTACATGAGGAACTCAGTCCCCTTTAAGGTGGCAGGAAGATGGAGTGAGTGCCAATTTTCCAACCTGATCAACCTCCCTCCCTAACTCAGTCCTTCGAATCCCGGCAACATCTTTGTAAATCTGGGTGAGCATTTTGTGTGTGTTTGTCATAAATCTCCTCTGCACTCTCTCCACCTAAGCAGAATCTCTTCTGTAGGAGGGTGACAACAAAACTGAACATGATATTCCAAATGCGGCCTCACCGACATCTTGAGACATCACCTGTTGGAAACAGGCCCTCACTGCTACCGTCAGGGAGGAGGTGCAGGGGCCTGAGGACACACACTCAACAAGAGAAAATCTGCAGGTGTTGGAAATCAAAGCACAGACACAAAATGCTGGAGGAAGCCAGCAGGCCAGGCTGCATCAATGGAAAAAAGTCAACAGTCGACTTTTCGGATCCTTCATGAGGACTGAAAAAGGGACTCATACCAAAATGTCGACCGTTGACTCTTTTCCATAGATGCTGCCAGGCCTGCTGAGTTCCTTCAGAATTTTGTGTGTGTTGCTTCAGTGTTTTAGGAACAGCTTCTTCCTCTCTGCCAACAGATTTCTGAACGCTTCATGAACCCATGAACACTACTTCACTCTTCTTCTCCTTTTACACTACTTGTTTATTTAGCGTATATTTCTTACTGTAATGTAGAATAATTTTTAATGTATTTCACTGCACTGCTATTGCAAAACAACAAATTGCATGCCATTTGTCAGTGATAATAAACCTGATTCTGATCCTGAGTATTCGGGGGCCGGGGGGGGGGGTGGGGGGCTCTGCTCTCTCCAGAGGCAAGAAGGGAAAGGAAATGGTGAGATTGCCCTGCTAGGAGCTGGCTTGGTCCCATTGGGCTGAACAGCCTCCTTAATAACATGTTATGCAAGTTAAATAGTCAATCTGGAGATGTCCTGGAGGCAAAAAGAAGCAACTCAACCACTGGGCCAATGTTTCATTGTTGTGCACAGATACCAAGATGTACACTCAGTGGCCACTTTGCTCAGTATCTCCCGTACCTAATAAAGTGGCCACTGAGTCTATGTTCGTGGTCTTCAGCTGCTGTAACCCATCTACTTCAAGGTTTGATGTGTTGTGCATTCAGAGATGCTCTTCTGCACACCACTGTTGTAACGTGTGGTTGTTTGAGTTCCAGTCACCCTCCTGTCAGCTTGAACCGGTCTGGCCGTTCTCCTCTGACCTCTCTCATCAACAAGGAATTTTCACCCACAGAATTGCCTCTCACTGGATGTTTTTTTTCTGTTTCTTGCATTATAATCTGTAAATCCCAGGATATCAGCAGTTTCTGAGATACTCAAACAATTACATTTTACACCATCAATCATTCTACAGTCAAAATCACTTAGATCACATTTCTTCCCCATTATGATGTTTGGTCTTGACCATGTCTGTATATTTTTATGCACTGAGTTGCTGCCATGTAATTGACTGATTAGATTTTTGCACTAACAAGCAGGAGTACTCATGTACCTAAAAAAGTGGACACTGAGTGCAGGCTCCCTCTGTGATAATTACAAAGTAATAATCCATGTCAATGCTAAGATGTGCTTACATTTCAGCCGTTCATGTTTGATTCTCCATCCTGGGCCAGTCAGGTATACAGATGGCGGGGGACAGAAAAACCTAAGATTATAAAAGAAATTCATTCATTAAGTCCAAGTTCAAGTTTAATTGTCATTCACCCATACAAGAATGTAGCCAAATGGAGCAGCAATCCTCCAGGGCCAAGGTGCAAAACACAGACACATATAATTATGAAAACAGAAAAACATACAGTTACAAAGAAAACAAAATAATAATGTAGCCCATATCCCTGAGTGTAATGGCCTGTAGATGGATGTGCATAAGATGTCGCCCTGGAGCCACATTTCAGCAAAAACAAGACCCCAGCAGTTTCTCATCTCAAGCCAGCTTGTCTTCCGTTGAGCAACTACAGGAGGGCAGCACTGACGGGAAGGGCCAACCCCAACCCAGCACAGAATCCAGCAGCACAGAGCCAGCGGCAACAGCCGAGTTTTGGGAAAACTCCATTAATCTGGCACTCTCAAAGCCTCGGTGGTACCAAACTCACAGATTTTCCAGATTGTCCAATAGTTTTACACCAATGCATCAACAGATTTTTCATTCACTCTTTACATTGTAGAATAATAAATTTTCTAATGAATCCAAAAAGTATGCTTCCAGGACTTGAGAGAGTGAATATAGATATAAAGCTAAGAGGTGTACAGTTCTGGTCACCTACCTACAGGAAAGATATTAATAAGATTGAAAGAATGGAAAAAATTTACAAGGATGCTGCTGGGACTTGAGGACCTGAGGTGTATGGAAAGGTTGTAATGAGATCATTGAGCCATAGAGAACTACAGCACAGAAACTGACCCTTTGGCCCATCTAGTCCATGCCAAAACCATTTAAACCACCTACTCCCATCAACCTGCACTGGGACCTCCATAACCCTACCATTCAGGTACCCATCCAAACTTCCTTTAAACATTGAAATTGAGCTTGCATGCACCACTTGTGCTGGCAGCTCATTCCACACTCTCACAACCATCTGAGTGAAGAAGTTTCCCCTCATGTTCCCCTTAAGCTTCTCACCTTTCACCCTTAACCCATGACCTCTGGTTGTAATCCCACCAAACCTCAGTGGAAAAAGCCTGTTTGCATTTACCCTATCTATGCTCCTCATAATTTTGCATACTTCTATTAAATCTCCTCTCAATATTCTATGTTAAAGAATACAGTCCTAATCTGTTAATTCCTACCTTTAAGCTAATATGGTATGGGGATGGGAACCAGGATGACAGAGCTGAGGATGAGCTAGCAGATTTACAAGTGGATGATGGATGTAACAAGAATGTCAAGAAGGACAAGCCAATGATTGGGTACAAATGCAGACAGAGCAAAGAGTTAAATTGTACCACAGAGGAAAAATTCAAAAGGGCAAAGAACGCAAGACTGAAGGTGCCGTATTTAAATGCACATAGCATTCAGAATAAGGTGGACAAAATCATGGCGCAATTACAGATTGGTCGGTATGGCGTTGTGAGCATCATTGAGTCATGGCTGAAAGAAGACCATAGTTGGGAGCTTAACATCTAAGGATATACTTTGTATTGAAAGGACAGGCAGGAAGGCATAGGTGGTGGTGTGGTTCTGTTGGTAAGAGATGGAATTACACCTTTAGAAAGAGGTGACATAGGGCCAGAGAAGGTCCTATCTTTGTGGATGGAGTTAAGAAATTGCAAGGGTAAAACAAAAGCATTATGGGAATCATATTTTGGCCTCCATATAGTAGCCAACATGTGGGGTTGAGATTGCAAAAGGATTGGGGGATTGTAATGGGGGACTTCAATATGCAAGGAGATTGGGAAAATTAAGTTGGTGTTGGATCACAAGAAAGGAAATTTGTTGAATGCCTACAAGATGGCTTCTTTTGAGCAATTTGTGCTTGAGCCTACTTGGGGAAAGGCTATCTTAGATTGGGTGTTGTGTAATAACCCAGATCTTATTAGGGAGCTTAATGTAAAGGAACCCTTAGGAAGCAGTGATCATAATATGATTGAATTCATACTGCAGTTTGAGAGGGGGAAGCATAAGCCACATGTATCAGTGTCACAATGGAATAAAGGGAATTACAGAGGCATGAGAGAGGAGTTTGCCCAGGTGGATTGGAGGAGGATACTGGTGGGGATGACGGCAGAGCAGAGATGGCTGAAGTTTCTGGGAATAATTCACAAGGCACAGGATTGATATGTCCCATAGAAGAAATAGTTCTCAAATGGCAGGGGTAAGCCATGGTGGCTGACAAGGGAAGTTAAGGACTGTATAAAAGCCAAGGAAAGGGCATATAAGGTAGCTAAAGTGAGTGAGACGTTGGATGATTGGAAAGCTTTTGAAATCCAAAAACAGGCAATTAAAAATGTGCAAGAAGCTAAAAGATGAAAAATCAGGGCAAACTAGCCAATAATATAAAGAAGGATGCTAAAAGTCTTTTTTTCAGTTTTATAAAGAGTAAAAGGGAGGTGAGAGTTGATATTGGACCACTGGAAAATGATGTTGGTGAGGTGGTAATGGGGGACAAAGAAATGGCTGGTGAAGTTAATGGGTACTTTGCGTCAGACTTCACCTTGGAAGACATCAGCACTGTGTCAGAGGTCGGTGAGTGTCAGGGAACAGGAGTGAGTGTCATTGCTATTAGAAGGGAAAAAGTGCTAGACAACCTCAAAGATCTTAAGGTGGATATGTCAGCTGGACCAGATAAGCTACATCCCATGAGTTGCTGAAGAGATAACAGACACATTGGTGGTGATCTTTCAAGAAACATTTGATTCTAGCATGGTCCTGAAAGACTGGAAGATTGCAAATGTCACTCCACTCTTTAAGACCATAAGACATAGGACCAGAAGTAGGCCATTTGACCTATTGAGTCTGTTACACCATTCAATCATAGCTGATCTTTCTTTCCCCTCCTCAGCCCATTCCCCAGCCTTCTCCCCATAACTTCTGATGTCATTTCCAATTAAGAACTTACCAAGCTCTGCCTTTAATACACCCAATGACCTGGCCTCCATAGCTCCCTGTGAAAATAAATTTCACAAATTCACTGTCATCTACCTAAAGAAATTTCTCTGCATCTCTGTTTTAAATGGATGCCCCTCTATCCCGAGACTGTGCTCTCTTGTCCTAGACTCTCCCACCATGGGAAACATCCTTTTCACATCTATTCTGTCTAGGCCTTCCAACATTCGAAAGGTTTCAATGAGGTCCCTCCTCATCCTTCTAAATTCCAGCAAATACAGCCACAGAGCTATCAAACATTCCTCATACGATAACCCTTTCATTCCCAGAATCATCTTTGTGAATCATCCAACACCAGTACATCTTATCTTAGATAAGGAGACCAAAATTGTTCACAGTACTCAAGGTGAGGCCTCACCAGTGCCTTATAAAGCCTCAGCATCACATTCCTGCTCTTGTATTCTAGACCTCTCGAAATGAATGCTAACATTGCATTTGCCTTCTTCACCACCGACTCAACCTGCACATTAACCTTCAGGGCGTTCAGCACAAGGACTCCCAAGTCCTTTTGCATCTCAGATTTTTGGATTTTCTCCATATTTGGAAAATAATCTGCATATTTATTTCTGTGAGCAAACTGCATAACCATGCATTTTCCAACATTTTCCTCAACACTATCTGCCCCTCCAATCTTCGTATCCTCTGCAAACTTGGCAACAAATTCCATCATCAAACATTGATGTACAGCATAAGAGAAAGCAGACCCACCCCCAGCCCCTGTGGAACACCGCTAGTCACTGGCAGCCACCCAGAAAAGGATCATTAGTTCCCATTTGCTGCCTCCTACCAATCACACAAGAAGTGAGGAAGACAAAAGAAATGAAATTATCGAACAGTTGGCCTAACCTCAGTGGTTGGGAAAATGTTGGAGTCTATTATTAAGGATGAGGTTTCAAGGTACTTGGAGACTAATGATAAAATAAGTCAAAGTCAGCATAGTTTCTATAAAGGGAAATCGTGCCTTACAGATCTGTCAGTTCTTCGAGGAAGCAACAAGCAGGCAGGAGAATATACCATACAGTGAAATATGTCATTTGCGTCAAATTAAATCTGCAAGGATTGTGCTGGGCATCCTGCAAGTGTGGCCATGCATGCTACAATTTACTAATACACACACACACACACACACACACACACACACACACAACCAGTTACAAACACGAGGAAATCTGCGGATGCTGGAAATTCAAACAACAACACACACACACAAAATGCTGGTGGAACACAGCAGACCAGGCAACATCTATAGGGAGAAGTACTGTTGACGTTTCAGGCCGAGACACTTCGTCAGGACACACAGTTACAAACATTGCTTTGTCATTCTGTTGTTGTTGCACTGAGTATCCACACATCACTGTCTGTCCTTATAATCGGTTGGCTTTCATTTCTTTAGTAATGGGTATGTGTATATGTTGTATATATACTGTATTTAAGGTAGATACTTCTGTTTATTTAGTAATATAATTGCAACTACATTGCACCATATTCTAATTCATGTGTATTCTTAAGTTAATTTTGTGGGTAATTAAATGTGGTTTCCCCTGGTGCCCAAAAAACCAGGGCATTTTGTTCTCAGCAGCAGAGAGAGATCAAACTGCCAGGACCTGACACTGGACAAAGTACAGAACTGTTATTGTGTTACTGGTAGATATCTTTTGTATATATTGGCAGTTTTCTTCTTGCTATTTTGGCCAAATTTTGTAAGTTTGATGTTTGAAGCACCATTGCACAAAAGTGCTATGCAACTCCAGCCATTTTTTCTTCCGCCATAACCCTCGCATCATAGCAAATTCCAATGCAGTTTGCAAGAAGTTTGTACATCGTTCCCGTAACTGCATGGGTGTCCTCCAGGTGCTCCGGTTTCCTCCCACGTTCCAAAGACTTACAGGTTAGTTGGATAATTGACCATGGTTAATTGTCCTGGGGTTAAATAGGTGTGTTACTGGGCAGTGCAACACGTTGAGCCGGAAGGGCCTGTTTCGTGCTGAATCTCTAAATCAACAGATATAATAAACCTGATTCTGATTCTGACTCTTGGTCTGGTGAATGTCATCTTGCTGCGTCTCCCACATTACGACTATGACTGCACGTCGGGACCCGAGGAAGCCCCAAAGGGCTTTACAGGTCATAAAGGTGTTGAGGAAATGTAACTTTCTCTACCTGTGTAACTTGCCTGCAGGACCTATTCACCTTAACCTTGAATAAAAGAAACAATGAGATCGTCATGAACTCCCTATACAAGTTGTAGTGATTTGCAATGGGTACCTGCACTGTGCTGGGTAAAGTTATCTCTTGCCAACTAGGAAGGTATGATCCCTCTGATTAAGATCCCTCTGATTGGACATTAAACAATACTGCCCAAACAAACCACCCCATTGCCTTGTTAATGCCCATTTGTCCTCTCCCTGGGAGAATGTGTAGACCCTAGAGTCATTGAATAGAGTCATAGAACACTACAGCAAAGAAGCAGTCCCTTTGGCCCATCTAAACCATGCCAAACCATTAGGACTCTATATAGGATCCTTTATCTACATCCAAACCCACAGATCTGGACTTAGAGCATGTTATCGTCAGCCTTACTGATGGGGGAAGGGTGGAGATACATCTCTACCAAAGGAGGTACAAAGTTCTCCCTCCCTCCACTAGCCCGCAGGTCACTCTTGGACTAGATGTAGCACCTACATAGCCCCCCTAATCAAGGTTACTTGAAGCCATGGGAGCAGGTGCTGGATGGTTGTATGAGCAGCTGGTGCATATCAGAAGTCCTGGTTATGTGACCGCTATCGTCAGGCAGACAATCTCTGAAGAGTATTGATAACTGCTGGGTCACCCATCTTGTAAAGACACTGCCCAGAAGAAGGCAATGGCAAACCACTTCAAGTCAAGTCAAGTCACTGTTATTGTCATTTCAACCATAACTGCTATGTACAGTACATAGTAAAAATGAGACAACGCTTTTCAGGACCATGGTTTACATGACACAGTACAAAAACTAGACTGAACTACATAAAAAACAACACAGAGGGAAAAAAACAACTACACTAGACTACAGACCTACCCAGGACTGCATAAAGTGCACAAAACAGTGCAGGCATTACAATAAATAATCAAGAACAATTATATTCAAGAACCATGATCATCCTCGTCATACAACACGGCACATAATGATGATGTCATACGATGCGGCACATAACGATGATGAGGGGACAGAACCTCTCTCATCAGGCAGACGATACGAAACCCTGAAAGCTCATACCATCAAGCTCAAGCACAGATTCTGCCCAGCTGTTATAAAACTACCTCTTGTGTGTAAGATGGACTCTTGCCCTCACAATCAAAGTCTAAGTAAGTGTATTATCAAAGCACAATATGGTCCTTGTACCTTGTTGTCCGCCTGCACTGCACTTTCTCTGTCAATGTGACACCGTTGTCTATACTCTGTTACTGGTTTTCCCTTGTACTAGAGATGAGAGGTTAGCTTTATTTGCCACACTTAAAACATACAGTGAAACATGTCGTTCATGTCAACAACCATCACAGTCCAAGAATGTGCTGGGGGCAGTCCGCAAGGGTCACCATGCCTTGGGCACGAAAATCAGAATCAGATTTGTTATCACCGGCATGTGTCATGAAATTTGTTAACTTAGCAGCAGCAGTTCAATGCAATGCATGATATAGAAGAAAAAAAAATGATAATACTAAGTAAATAAGTAGATTAATTACAGTATATGTGTATTGAATAGATAAAAAATCATGCAAGAAACAGAAATAATATATATTAAAAAAGTGAGGTAATATCCAAAGCTTCAATGACCACTTAGGAATCAGATGGCAGAGAGGAAGAAGCTGTTCCTGAATCACTGAGTGTGTGCCTTCAGGCTTCTGTGTCTCCTCCCTGATGGTAACAGTGAGAAAAGAGCATGCCCTGGGTGCTGGAGGTCCTTAATAATGGACGTTGCTTTTCTGGGACACTTCTCCTTGAACATATCCTGGGTACTTCGTAGGCTAGTACCCAAGATGGAACTGACTAAATTTACAACTCTCTGTAGTTTCTTTCAGTCCTGTGCAGTAGCCCCTTCCCCTCCCCATATCAGACTGTGATGCAGCCTGTCAGAATGCTCTCCACAGTGCACCTACAGAAGGTTTTCAGTGTATTTGTCGACTAACCAAAGCTCTTCAAACTCTTAATGAAGTATAGTCGCTGTCTTCCCTTCTTTATAACTGCATTGATATGTTGGGACCAGGTTAGATCCTCAGAGATCATGACACCCAGGAACTTGAAGCTGCTCACTCTCTCCACTTCTGATCCCTCTATGAGGATTGATATGTGTTCTTTCATCTTACCCTTCCTGAAATCCACAATCAGCTCTTTTGTCTTACTGATGTGGAGTGCAAGATTGTTGTTGTGACACCACTCCACTAGTTGGCATATCTTGCTCCAATACGCCCTTTTGCCTCCATCTGAGATTCTACTAACAATGGCTATATCATCAACAAATTTATAGATGGTATTTGAGCTATGCCTACCCACACAGACATGGGTATAAAGAGTAGAGCAGTGGGCTAAGCACACACCCCTGAGGTGCACAAGTTGATCGACAATGAGGAGGAGATGTTATCACCAATCCGCAGAGATTATGGTCTTCTGATTAGGAAGTCAAGGATCCAATTGCAGAGGGAGATACAGAGGCCCAGGTTCTGCAACTTCTCAATCAGGATTGTGGGAATGATGGTGTTAAATGCTGAGCGATAGTCGATGAACAGCATCATCACATAGGTATTTGTGCTGTCCAGGTGGTCTAAAGCCATTCTAAACGGCACGTCCATAACTTACTAACCCTAACCCCTACACCTTTTGGAACATGGGAGGAAAGAGGGGCACCTGGAGGAAACCCAAGCAGTCACAAAGAGAAAGTACAGGCTCCTTACAGACAGCAGGGTGAAGTTGACCCTGATCTTCTGATTGCTGGCACTGTTACGTGTTACCTAGCCACTACACTTCTGTGCCGTACGAACCTCACTGCACTGGTGTGGTGAAATGGATGGCATGCAAAGGGACGATTTGTACATGAGACAAAAGAGAATTACTAAACAAGAAACATAAAGGAAATGTTTCCAAAGGAGATTAAAGGAACTGTAGAATTGAGATCTCATTTTGTGACCTTTTTACCTCTTTTCATTCCCATACGATTTCTGAGCGACCTTGGCGTGCAGAATGAGCACGGTCTGGTCGGGCTGCTGCCGTAGATACTGGCGTATAACATCACGGGCCACACTGGGACGATCTGTGCCAGACCTAAGGAGAAATATAACCAAAAGACCATAAAGCACAAGAGCAGAATTAGACCATCCAGCCCAATGAGTCTGCTCCACCCTTCCATCATGGATGATTCATTATCCCTCTCAACCCCATCCTCCTTGTAACCTTTGACAGCCTTATTAATCAAGAACTTATCAATCTCTGCTTTAAACATACTCAGTGATTTTTAATTTAGATTTAGAGGCACACACAGTTACAGGCTCAATGACTCGCACTGCATAATTACACCCATGTGACTATTTAACCTACTAACCCAGAAGTCTTTGGAGTGTAAGGGAAAACCAGAGGAAACCCACGAAGTCAACAACCATCTGTGGCAATGAATTCACCACCTTCTGGCTAAAGAAATTTCTCCATCTCTGTTGTAAAGGGATGTCCTTTTATTCTCAGTCTGTGCCCTCTGGCCCGAGACTCTCCCACTGCTGGAGACATCTCTCCATGTCCACTCGGTCCAGGCCTTTCAATAACAAGAATGTGATGGATGCCGTTGGATGCCACAGACCCCAATCTCAGCCGTTTTGCAAAGAGTTGCGGACACAGCTCAGCACATCACAAGCACCAGCCTCCCCTTCATCGACCCTGTCTACCTCAGTAAAGCAGCCAGCATACTCAAAGGCACCTCCCACACTGGACAAAACTTAAGAAGGTTAACACAATCCAGGACACAATAACCAATTCACCTGGCCTCCCAGGCACCAACTTCAGAACTCTTAAACAGATTAGATTCATTAAAGATGGACTTTAATTGTCATGTGTAGATTGAACCATGCAGTGAATGTGTCATTTTGTATCCAAGCATGTGTTGGGGTCAGCCCACAAGTGCTGCCATGCTTCCAGTGCCAATGTAGCACACCCACAACGTCGTCCATTTGCTCCCTCATTAAACTGTGGCTGCAAAATGAACCATCCACAAAATTCACTGAAGCATCTTACCAAGGATTCATCAACAGTACCTCTGAACTCACACATCATGAAGTCCCTAGAGAGGCTGGTCCTGGTTCCCTTCCATCCTGTGGACAGATTGGCCCTTGATCCCCTGCAGTTTGCTTACCAGAAGCATATTGGAGTTGACGATTCTGCTGAGCAGAGCCTACTCCCATTTGCATAAGCAGGGCAGCACCATGAGGATCATGTTTTTGATTTCTCAGCTGCCTTCAACACCGAGCAGCCCTCATTGCTGGGGAAAGCTCCATTCAATGCAGGTTGGCACTTCCATTGTATCCTGGATAATGGACTGTCTGACTGGCAGAGCACAGTTTGTGTGACTTCAGAGCTGTTTGTCAGACGTGGCTATAAGTGGCACTGGGGCCCCACAGGGGGCCGTACTGACTCCCTTTCTGTTTACCCTGTATACCTTGAACTTTAGATACAACACTGAATCATTCTCTGATGACTCAGCAATAGTTGTGTCTATAAAGGGAGGATGGGAGGATGAACGCAGGGCCCTGGTGGAGGACTTTGTCAAATGGTGCAAGCTGAATCATCTGCAGCTCAACATCAGTAAGAGAAAGGAGATGGTGATGGACTTCAGGAAGACTAAGCCCGCACTGCTCCCTGTTACTATTGATGGTGAGGATGTGGCTGTGATGAGGACCTACAGGTACCTGGTGACAGACTTGAGTGGTGCAGCACCACAAGGACCATTAGATATAGGAGCAGAAGTAGGCCATTCAGCCCATTGAGTCTGTTCCACCATTCCATCATGGGCAGATCTAATTCATCCAGTCATCCCCACTCCCCTGCCTTCACCCCATACCCTTGGATGCCCTGGTTAATCAAGAACCTATCCATCTCTGCCTTAAATACACCCAATGACTTGGCCTCCACAGCAACTCATGGCAAAAATATTCCACAGATTTACCACCCTCTGACTAAAGTAATTTCTCTGCATCTCTGTTCTGAATGGACGTCCTTCAATCCTGAAGTCCTTGACTCCCCTACCATGGGAAATAACTTTGCCATATCTAATCTGTTCAGGCCTTTTAACATTCGAAAGGTTTCCATGAGATCCTCCTCATTCTCCTGAACTCCAGGGAAAACAGCCCAAGAGCTGCCAGACGTTCCTCATACAGTAACCCCTTCATTCCTGGAATCATTCCCCTGCATCTTCTCCAATGTCGGTATATCCTTTCTAAAATAAGGAGCCCAAAACTGCACACAATACTCCAAGTGTGGTCCCACAAATACCTCAACATCACATTCCTGCTCTTATATTCTATACCTCTAGAAATGAATGCCAACATTGCATTCACCTTCTTCACCACTAATTCAACCTGGAGGTTAACCTTTAGGATATCCTGCACAAGAACTCTCAAGTCCCTTTGCATCTCTGCATTTTGAATTCTCTCCCCATCTAAATAATAGTCTGCCCATTTATTTCTTCCACCAAAGTGCATGACCATACACTTTCCAACATTGTATTTCATTTGCCACTTCTTTGCCCATCCCCCTAAACTATCTGAGTCTCTCTGCAGGCTCTCTGTTTCCTCAACACTACCCGCTCCTCCACCTATCCTTGTATCGTCAGCAAATTTAGTTACAAATCTATTAATCCCATAGTCCAAATCATTGACATACATTGTAAAAAGCAGTGGTCCCAACACCGACCCCAGCAGCCAGCCAGAAAAGGATCCCTTAATTCCCACTCTCTGTTTTCTGCTGACCAGCCAACGCTCCAGCCATGCTAGTAACTTCCCTGTAATTCCATGGGCTCTTATCTTGCTAAGCAGCCTCATGTGCTGTTCTTACACTCACTAGCACGTGGCACAGGCTAGTGAGATTACTACCCTCTTGTAGATAGAGTCGCCTCTACTTCCTGAGGAGACTGAGGTCCTTTGGAGTATGCAGGCCTCTCCTCCACATGTTCTATCAGTTTGTACAATCTTCTATGCGGAAGTGTGCTGGGAAAATGGCATCAACACAAGTGATACCAACAGGTCCAATAAACTGATTAGAAAGGCTGGCTCTGTTATAAGAGTCAAACTGGACACACTGGAGGCTGTGGTAGAACAAAGGACCCTATGGAAAATCCTGACAACTCTGGACAATGATTCTCATCCCCAGCATGTCACCTCGGATGAACAGCAGAACACTTTTAGTAATAGACCAAGACAACTGCGCTGCTCTACAGAGACACTATATGAGGTCATTCTTTCCCTTGGCCATCAGGCTCTATAAAGAGACAACCTATAGCTGGGGAAATGATCGTGTAATCTTTGACTTGTCATTTTTGGACATCTTATTTTTAAGGTAATTTATTTTATTCTTTCTTATTTCTCTTCTAAGATTTGTGTATCTGTGCACTTATAATGCTACTGTGACACTGTAATTTCCTTTGGGATCAATAAGGTATCTATCTATCTATCAAACCCCCAACTTGACCAGCTAAAGAGCTAAGGGATGAAAGTACATGGGAACACAAGCTCCATATCAAAGATCCTCACCACCCAGGCCATGCTCTTTTCTCACTGCTGCCATCAGGAAGAAGGTGACTCACATCACCAGGTTCGAGAACAGTTACTACCCCTCAACCATCAGGCTCTTGACCAAAAGGAGATAACTACACTCATTCAATTTCTGGTGTTCCCACAACCAGTATGGTCTCACTTTCAGAACTCTTTATCTTGTTATTTCATGCTCTCATTATTTATTGCTATTTATTTACATTTGCATAGTTTGTTGTTCATTGATCCTGTTTACAGTGACCGTTCTATAGATTTGCTGAGTATTCCCACCAGAAAAAGAGTCTCAGATTTGACCACAGCATCTGCAGTCTACTTTGTGTTTACTGTATGTTGTGACATGTATGCACTCTGATCTTCAATTTTACTTTGAACTTTGATCTGCCAGCTGTCAGAGCATCTCTCTCTCTCCTGGCTTGAAAATGCATCACTATTCTTTAACGTTGCCAATATAGGTATGGTACGGAGCATTCTGATTGGCTGCATCACCACCTAGTGTAGAGGCTCCAGTGGTTAGGATCAAAAGAGACTCAGCCAGCTCCATCACAGTCACAACCCTCCCCACCATCACAGACATTTTCATGAGGTGGTGCCCCAGGAAGGCAGCATCCATCACTGAAGATTTTCACCATCAAGGACATGTCCTCTTCTCATGACTACCAACGGGGGAGGAAGGACAGGAACCAGTGGCAGCTTCTTCCCCTCCACCATCAGATCTCTGAACGGTCCAGTGCCCATGAACACTACCTCATTATTCCTTTTAGTTTGCACTGTTCCTCTCCCTCTCCCTCTCCTCGGAGGAATAGCAACAGAATTCAAAGCCCCAGACAGGAAGGCTTTAGGAACAGCAAAGGCAATATATATATTGTTCCTCAAGTGATATTTATGCCATAATTGTCTTTTATTTTACATATTATTGTAATATATACAATACTGTGCAAAAGTCCTAGGCACATGTATATCACAAACAAGAGAAAATCTGCAGATGCTGGAAATACGACCAACACACACAAAATGCTGGAGGAACTCAACAGGCCAGGCAGCATCTGTAGAAATGAGTAAACAGTCGATGTTTCGGTCTGAGACCCTTCATCAGAGCTGGAAATAAAAGATGAAAAATCAGAGTAAGAAGGTGGGGGAGAGGAGGAAGGAATACAAAGGTAATAGCTGATAGGTGAAACCGGGAGAGGGGGAGGGGTGAAGTAAAGTGATGGGAAGTTGATTGGTGAGAGAGATAAAGGGCTGAAGAAGGGGGAATCTGATAGGAGAGGACAGAAGGCCATGGAAGAAAGAGAAAGGGGAGGAGCACCAGAGGGAGGTGATGGGCAGGTAAGGAGACAAGGTGTGAGAGGGAGATGGGAATGGGGAATGGTGAAAGGCAGAGGCATTAATGGAAGTTCGAGAAGTTGATGTTCATGCCATCAGGTTGGAGGCTACCCAGACAGAATAGAAGGTGTTGCTCCTCCAACCTGAGAGTGGCCTCATCAAAGCAGTAGAGGAGGCCATGATTAGACATATTGGAATGGGAATGGGAAGTAGAATCAAAATGGGTGGCCACTGGGAGAGCCCACTTTTTCCAGCTTTTTCTAGGTGTTCAGCGAAGCTGTCTCCCAATCTACATCAGGTCTCACCAGTATACAGGAGGCCACACCAGGAGAACTGGATATAGTAGATGACCCCAACAGACTCAGGTGAAGTGTCGCCTCACCTGGAAGGACTGTTTGGTGCCCTGAATTGTAGTAAGGGAGGAGGTGTAGGGGCAGGTGTAGCACTTGTTCCACTTGCAAGGAAAAGTGTCAGGAGGGAGATCAGTGGGGAGGGATGAATGGACAAGGGAGTCGTGTAGGGATTGATCCCGAAAGAAAGCAGAAAGAGGTGGGGAGGGAAAATTGTGCTTGTTGGCGGGATCCTGTTGGAGATGGCAGAAGTTACAGAGAATTATGTGCTGGACGCAGAGGTTGGTGGTTGGGGTGGTAGGTGAGGACAAGAGGAACCCTGTCCCTGGTGGGGTGGCGGAAGGATGGGGTGAGGGCAGATGTGTGCAAAATGGAAGAGATGCAGGTGAGGGCAGCATTGATGAGGGAGGAAGGGAAGCCCCTTTCCTTGAAGAAGCAGGGCATCTCCTTAGTTCTGGAATGAAAAACCTCATCCTGAGATCAGATGTGACGGAGACGGAGGATTTGAGAGAAGAGATTGTCACTTTTACAAGCTACAGGGTAGGAGGAGGTATAGTCCAGGTATCTGTGAAAATAAGTTGGGGTGCCTAAGGCTTTGGCACAGTACTGTAGTAATTTTATATATTGCACCAAAAAAAAACAAATTTCATGACATATGTGAGTGATGATGAACCTCACTCTGATATGGGTCTCTAATGCGGACTGGGAGTGGGAAGGGGGCAGGGAGAGGGAAATCATGATTGGGAAAAGCGGAAGGGAGTGGGAAGCACCAGAGAGACATTCTGTAACGATCAGTAAGGAATCAAATGTCCTTGCCTGGTGTCCGAGGGCTGGGTGTGTCTGCACCTGCACCACCCCTCACTCACCCGGCACTCCTTCTCTGCCACCTGTCCCACACCCCTCCCTCCCACTGCGCTCCACCCTCGCCATCCCGACATCTCGCCAGATTGATAAACTCTCTCTCCGCTCCACGTTGACAAATAGGTACTGTGAAAATAGTCTTAGGTACCCTAGCTTACATATATGCCTAATAGTTATCTAACACCGGTACTTACGCACAGTGTTATGGAATATGTACCGCTTTAGGAGCAGCGAGGGCAAGATATTGAAAAAATTATATATATATATAAAATAGTTTCAGTATCTTGCCCTCGCTGTTTCTAAAGTCTTCCTGTCAGACGGTTTCAACTCTTGCTAACTTTCCTCTGTGCAGAGCGACAGACAGACAGAGACAGAGAAACCCTATACAGTGTCTAACTTTTCTCGGGTGGGTTTTTTTTTCCAATCGTACATTCATCCCAAGTCCCTCTGATTCCCGACCCCTTGAGAATTCCAGAGGGAGGGGTTTATTTATCCTGGGCTCGGGCAATGTATTAAAAACCTGCTCCACGTTCCTACTTTTCCACTCAGTGACAAGGACCCCATCCAGAAGGTTTATTTGAGTTGCTCGCCGGCGGGGGAAAGACGGGATTTTTGCTTCATCGGTACTCCCGAGCCTTTTCAATTCCACTGGATTTCGGCAGAGTAGCGGGTCCGTTAACCGAGGAAGGCTGTTAGCAGGTAACCGTGTCAGCTTCTCCCTCCGGCCCCGGTCTTACTCGTGTTGTTAACCTACCTACCTGTTTAGCGAAGTTGTCCGGGCGAAGCCGCGGCCGTTCTCCGCCTGCCCGTGCGGGTCCACTGCAACCCGCCGCGCCCCGGGACCCTCCTGAAGGACCAGGTGAGTCTCAGCTCCGCTCAGAGAGCAGCACAGCCCGGGGAGACCCTCAGCTTCTGCGCCGCGTTCATCCGCACACTCACCTGCTTCGAGAAACAGAGAGAGAGAGAGAGAGAGAGAGAGACGGTGGGCAGAGAGCTTCTGATTAACACATAAAGCAAGATTGCTTGGGAGGGCGAGTCACTCGGAGGTCTCCCAAAGCGAATACCTTCCCGGGTTTGTCCGCTGCGCGGGGAGACGGGTCAGCCCAGTGCGCACAGGAAGATCCCACCTCCGGACAAATCTGTCAAATTAGGTGTAAAGATACGGCTCAAGGCAGTTGGGACATTGAGGACGTGGGAGTAGTCAAGAATCAGCTTGCAGCACCTTGGGCCCCTAGCGGAAGGTTAGAGTTCACGTTGGTGTGTGTGTGTAAATGGGAGCGGGAGTAAGAGCAGGTGGGTGCAGGGAAGCAGAAATAGACATAACTCTGGGCAGAGTCTCGACAAGACGGGCGACCTCAGCCGTCAGAGGGTATCTGCCTGGCGTCAGTGGTCACATAATCAGGACTGGTGATAGGTCCATCCACCAGCTGCCCCCATGGCTTCACGTGACCCAGATTGGGGGGGGGGGGCTACAAGTGCTACATCTTGCCCAAGAGTGACTTTCAGGCTAGCAGAGGGAAAGAACGCCTTTTACACCCCCCTTTGGTAGAGACCTATCTTCACCACAACACCCTAAACAGAAAAGAACAGTACAGCACAGGAACCCACCATTTGTACCAACCACCAAGTCAAATTAAGCTACTCCCATCTGTCCACACGTGATCCCTCCCTTCATTGTCAGTATGTTCATTCATCTGTCTAAATATCTCTTAAACATTCCTAATCTGTCTGTTTCCACCAACAACTCTGGCAGCAAGTTCCAGGCACCCACCACTCTGTGTGTAAAAATAATAGTTATCTCACATCTAGGTTTAAGTTGTCTCTTAAATTTTAGTTTTCTCTTAGGTTTAACTTGCCTCTTGGGTTTAAGTTGTCTCTTAAACTTAAGGAGACAAAGCTTAAAATTTGTCTCCTTTTAACTCCACCCCACCCCATCTTAACGCTATGTCCTCTAGTGCATGAATGTCCATCTTGAAAATGAGACCATCTCCCCATCTCCCATAATGATATCAGGTCACCTCTCTGCTTCTGAATCTCCAGGATAAAATAATCCAGGTTTGCCCATCCTCTCCCTATAACTAATATGCACTCTGTTGCATAAAACATCTCAATGAACCTCATCAAAAAGTCAGTCAGATTTATTATCAAAGTGCATACATGCACTCTGATGAGATTCATTTTCTCCTGCACCTTTTCCAAAGCTTCTACATCCGTCCTGTAATGGGGGCAACCAGAATTTCACATAGTACTCCATTTGTCATAGAAAAGTACAGCACAAAAACAGCTGTGATTAACTAAAGCTTTACACATTGTTTATTATGGTACTAGGAAGGAATTAGAAATTCTGTGCATTCGGAGCCATCTCCTAGTTTCTGCATTGAGGATTTGCTTTGTGTTGAGCTGTAAATAACATATGATTTCAGGTCCTATCAATGAGTGGCTGATGGTCAGAATTAACTCAGCTGGTGAAGGGCCTGTTCCCATGCTGTGCTTCGAAAAGTCAAACGTTTTGTTATTGCGATTGTCTCCATCTTTGGGCCCCGCCCTCACTGTAATAGGAGAGTCCACGGCTTTGAAATCAGCTAATTCTCAGGAAATGCTTAAAAACTATAAAAGTCCATGTGAACTATACTGCAACAAGAGTAAATTATAAAATCAAACTCCAAAGTTTAAAACTCAAAGTAAGTTTATTGTTAATGTATATGTCACCATATATTACCGTGAGATTCATTTTATTGCAGTAAGTACAAAGAAACACAATATATTTAATGAAAAATTACACACAAAGGCAGACAAATAACCAACGTCCAAAGACAACAATTGTGAAAACAAGTATGAAATAATAAATAATTCTGAGAACCTGAGCTGTCGAGTCATTGAAAGTGAGTCCATGGGTTGTGGAATCGATTCTGTGTTGAGGTGAGTGAAGTTCTCCTCGCTGATTCAGGAGTCTGATGGTGTAGGGTAATAACAGTTACTGAACTTGGTCGTGTGGGATCTGAGGCTCCTCAACCTCCTCCCTGATGGTGGTAGTGAGAAGAGAGCATGCACTACAATTTGCTTCCCTTTTGACACAGAGTTTCTTGGTTTAATTAAGATGATGGCAATTAAAGGCTGTGCTTTTTTTTCTTTACACATGGACTACAAGGCATGTAATCCTAATGGAAGGGCTTGTCCAGTCTGCAGTAATGGGCTGGATGGCTGACCTTGGATTTCAAAGCTTTCAGAAATTTAATCTCTCAAAAAATTAGGTAACAATAGTGCTTAAAAAGCACATATTTTTGTTCATGGCTATGTATACAGATGCTATAATCAGTTCTGATGAAGGGACTCAGCCTGAAACATCCTTTCCATAGATGCTGCCTCCACCACTTTGTGAGTGTGTTACTCCGGATCTCCAGCAGAATCTCTTGCGGCTACGATATTTTACATTTTAAGCTGGCCGACTCCAACCCTAACCTGTCACCAGTGCCCCACAACCTTCCTTCCCTCTCAGCCCAAACACTATTGAACTGAAAGAGGCCACCCATTACAATGTTCAGTCCGTGCAGAGGAATTCCTACCACAATTCCAGTTTTGTTTCCAGCCTTGGTTGTGGTAACTGTTTCGGGTGTGATCACAAAGCTCCCATTCATCTCCAGAAGCTCTGACTTATCCACTGAGTTCGTGCTGTGGAAGCAACAATCTACCTGAGGCGTTTTCCTCAGGAGATGAACTGGCTGATTTAATCTTATTCGGACACAGACTTGTGAAGTGAAACAGCAGAGACTGTGTCACTAAAACTCTTGCAACACCACTCAATGTGATACCCCCAAATTCAAATGAAATATCTGTGTTTACACTATACATTGAAGGCACAGCCACAGGCACCAGATGTGGTGACTTTGTGAGCTGGCTTCAGCAAATCCTTTCAGTATATTTATAATAAACATTCTACTCTCTTAAATCTCACTTCTAAAACTGTAAGAATTGCTGCTAATAAACATGAGATTCTGCAGATGCTGGAAATCCAGAGTAACACATATAAAATGCTGGAGGAACTTAGCAGGTCAGACAATAGCCAATGATTTGGGCCAAGACTCTTCATCAGGTCTCAGTTCCTCCAGCATTCTTTGTGAATTACTAATAACGTTCTCTTAAATCAACATTATATTCTGCATCCATGTGAAATTTGCTTCTTCTTCTTCTTTTGCCCATCACCCCTAGTGGGGCATCAAAATGAGAATGAGGTTTATTATCTCCATCTGTGGGCACAGCCCTCACTGTAGTAGGAGAGTCCACGGCCTTGAAATCAGCTAATCTCCAGGCTCCGTGTCTGCGGGCTCCACAATGTTTACTCTGCCATGCGCTGAACTGACACCGAGTTGGTGGCCTGCTCTGGCCATTCCAGGCTTCGTGTCTGTAGGCTCACTTTCATTCTAAATGCTACTTGCTTATACTGCTTGCAAGATTTGTTTCTCTCTCCCTGGCCCCCCTCTCCCCCACTCTCTCTCCCCCTCCCCCTCTCTCTCTCCCCCTCCCCCTCTCTCTCTCCCCCTCCCCCTCCCCCCCTCTCCCCCTCTCTCCCTCTCCCCACATTGGATGTTTGTTGAGCAAACACATGAGGAAATCTGCAGATGCTGGAAATTCAAACAACACACACAAAATGCTGGTGGAACACAGCAGGCCAGGCAGCATCTATGGGGAGAAGCGCTGTCGACGTTTCGGGCCGAGACCCTTAGTCCTGACGAAATGTCGACAGTGCTTTTCCCTATAGATGTTGCCTGGCCTGTTGTGTTCCACCAACATTTTGTGTGTGTTGTTTGGGTGTTTGTTGGTCTTTTTTTCAAGGGTTCTTTTGGGTTTTCTTTGTTTTGTGGCTGCCTGATAGGAGATGAATCTCAAGGTTGTATAATGTATACATACTTTGATAATAAATGTATTTTGAACTTTGTACCAGAGTCTGGAGCTTCCTCTGGCAGCTCGTTCCACATACCCACCTCCTTCTATGTGAAAAAGTTACCCCTCAGATCTGTCTTAACCCTTTTCCCTCTCACCTTAAATCTACATCCTTGGGCTGTATCACTCTCCAACTCATTTTCCCTTACCCTGTGAAAATGATTGTGAGTTTTCCCCTTACATAAGACTCTACTGATTTGAAATGCCTCAACACAAAGTCAATCCATGGCCTCCTATGCTCCAGGGAGAAACAGTCCCAGCCTATCCAGACCCTCCTTGTAATTCAAGCCTCCAGTCTCAGTAACACAGAACCATAGAACATTACAGCACAGAAACAGGATCTTCATGATCTTTTATTACCGGACCCTTTCCAGCTTAATTACTTCCTTCCTCTTGCTGGGTGACCAGACTGCACAAAGTACTTTAAGTGTGGCCTGGCCAATGACTTGTACAGCTCCCCGAGATCACTTGGTTTTAGGAAGACTGAAATCAGTAGTTTTATCCTACACTCTCTGCAACAGCTCAGTAAAGAGCAGAAAGCACCTTTGCTGTTGAAAAATGTAGTTTCTTTGTATTACAGTCTTAGGATGGGATCAGGAACTCCAGATCAGATTTATTTCTATTAACTATGGACGTAGGGTATTAAAGGACAAGTTCCTATAAAACACTGGAACTTTTTTTACTACATTAAAGATGCCACAATTTGGTCTTTAAGAGAGATGTTTCTGATTTCCAGTAAATTAAGGTAAGGCTTGCTTGAAGCATTCAATCCAGGTTTCTCAGATCAGTTATTAATGTCACCATATACAACCCTGAAATACGTTTTCTTGTGGGCATATATGATAAATAGAAGAAACACAATAGAATAAATGAAAGACTGCACCCAATGTGCAAAAAAAAAAAATCAAACTGTGCAAACATAAAAAGAAAGAGAAAATAATAATAACTAAATAAGCAATTCATATAGAGAATATGAGACTAAGAGTTCTTTCAACAGGAGATAAGTTTGCTTGAGAAAATACAGTAATTAATATCTGCAAAGTGTTACTTGGGTGAAGGCAAAATGTGTGTGCCATTTGCAACTAATATTGGATAATAAGTCCATTGTACTTGCAATGTTGGAAACCATTGACTATTTTTAAAGTTCAAATATTTATCAAGTCTTACAGAAAGGCCCTTGGGCATTCAACAGCACAGGGACATCCTAAATTAAAATCTCTTCTCATTAGGTTTGTATATGATTCTGAAGGATCTGTTTATTGTAATCATCTCAAAATTATTATTTTTAAAGGTTATTCCATTTCAGTGCCAAAAGCAAATATAAAATTTAATTAAATTCTCTTCCACTTTTTCCAAGAGAATACTAGGAAACGAAGTACCCAGAGTCTGTTTTTGCTCCATTGCTGATTTAATTAATTGCCCTACGTCAGTGCTGAAGATCACTTGTAAATGACCCAATGCACACTCTATACAAAGAATTAAGTGATATACTTTTCAAAAACAATTTTATAAATGTCTGTTTTCTAAAAGAGAGTCACTGAAACTGCCATTGGCAAAACCTTTACTCTTCTAATGCATTTTGAATCCTGAATTGCAAATTTGTAGGTCAGGAAACTTCAACATAGTACGGAACAGAACAGCACTGGAGAGAAACATTCGGCCCATGATGTTGTGCCTATCTTAATGCCATATTAAGATTGGAGTTTTGTACAATCTCCCCATGAGCGCAAGGGTTTCCTCCGAATGCTCCGGTTTCCTCCCACATTCTAAAGACACATAGGTCAGTGTTAGTAAGTTGTAGGTGAGCTAAGTTGGTGCTGAAAGGATGGTAACACTTGCAGGGTGCCCAGTACAATCCTTGGTGATTTAATTTGACACAAACGATGTATTTCACCCTATGTTTCAATGCCATTCATTCATTCATTATGTGCCTTGCTGTATGATGTGGGCGACCATGGCCTTGACCATGATTATTATGCCTCATAATTTTATCAAATCCCCCCCAGAACAACGCAAGTTTGCCCAAGCTGTCCTGATAGCTGATACCCTCTAATCCAAGCAGCATTCTTGTCAACCTCTACTGCACCTGTTCCACAGCCTGCACATCAAATACTGAAGATTTTCATCCAACTTCTATAACATCTGGATGAAAACATTACACATTTGCAGCATTCCCTCTGATTTTTTTAACAGCTGCACAGACCAACTAGTAACTCCCCTGGTTATGCACCCACTTGACATCAGGCAGACAATCTCTGAAGAGTATTGATAATGGTCGGAGTCCCACCCATCTTGTAAAGACACTGCCCAGAAGAAGGCAATGGCAAACCACTTCTGTAGAAAAATTTCCCAACAACAACCATAGTTATGAATAGACCATGATCATCCACATCATACGACATGGCACTTAATGAATGAATGAATGAATTCATTAACCCATAATTAATTATAGGGTATTTCACGATTATATTAACATCAATTTCGAAATTATATTAGCATAACTTCAAAATATTATTAGCATTATATAAAATGAAACTCCAGCTGTGCGGCAACAAAGGCTACGTGCGTGGGGGCATTTCAGTTACCGTGCGGCCATGTACCCGTGCAGCTTCGCAGGAACAGGGATCTGCATTTTCATGATTGTGCTTTATCACTTTGCATTTGCAATTGATGGCCCTCACCAGACAAACAGCAATGTGGTTCCCAGAGATTAGTAGCTCCCAAGTCCTTTCATTGTTGGTGTAGGATCAATGTTAAAGCAGGGGTTCCCAACCTGGAATCTATGGACCCTTTGTTTAATGTTATTGGTCCATGGCATATGAACAGTTGGGAAGCCCTGTGTTAAAGGATAGTTGATGATTAGGATAGGGTCAACGGGTTGAAGGCCTGTTTCTATGCTGTGCCTCTCAATGAGATTAAAAGATTAGCTCTATTTGCCTAATGTACATTGAAACATCGAAATATGTAGTTTTGCGTCAATGACCAACACAATCCGAGGACGTGCTGGATTCAGCCCACAAGTGTCGTCATCCTTCCGGTGTCAGCATAGCATGCCCACAGCTTACTAACCCTCACCCCTACGTCTTTGGAACATAGGAGGGAACTGGAGCACCCGAACAAAACCTACATAGTCACGGTGACAATGTACAGATAGCAGCGGGAACCAAAATCCCGCCAGCTGCTGCACAAACTGTCACCGAGGAGCTCCACTCTGTTCAGGGAAATCGAAAGGCTGAGAAAGGTGTTGTTCCCTGCAGAGAACAACCTCTTCCTGAAATTCCGGTGAATTCTGGGCATTTCTTCGGTAGCAGATGAGTGAGGTGATTGTATTCTTCCTGTCACATGATTTTATTGTATATTTGTAACAATCCATCTTTAAACATGGTAAAGTATACTGTGTAATGATTCCCCACTGGACAATGTGTATCACAAATCTTCCAATGGTGGTTCTGCAGCAGTGTGGTCCACAACTTCCAAATATAATATTCTATTATCTTCGTCGGGTACTTAATGTTTTTATAATATTTGAATAAACTTGTATATTTATTGGTAGACTAAGCATTCTTGTTCATTTAAATATGTCAATACAGGTTAAATACATGAATTGCATATGTCATCACACTACCACGTGATACATGTGCATCTCATGTAAAGTAAACACAAAGTGAGACACGCATTCCGGACTCCCATGTCTTCCTTTGTCTTTCAGAGGAATTAATCATCTCCTGTAAATGCAGTTAAGATAGAGGTGAGGAGGCAGCCTTGCTTGCCTCAATCTCCTTAGGAAGTGGAGGCGTTACTGTGCCTTCCTGTTCAGGGAGGTGATACTGAGGGACCAGCTGAGGAAATCCGTGATGTGAACTCCCAGGAACTCGGTGCACTTCACTCACTCTATGGAGAAGCCATGTATTCGCAGAGGGTGATGTTTTGTCTGCACCTCCCCGAAGTCCACAATGATTTCCTTTGTCTTCTCCACATTCAGGCTTAGACTGTTCTTCTCACCCCAACCCACCAGCCACTTCACTACCTCTCCATACTCCATCCCGTCATCGTTCTTGATAAGGCCAATGACTGTTGTGTCATCCGCAAACTCGATGACACGGTTTGAGCTGGATCCTGTGACACAGTCATGCATCATCAGTGTGAACGGCTGCCGGCTGAGCACACGGGCTTGGGGAGTGCCAGTGCTCAGTGTAATGGGATGGGAGACCTTGCTGCCCACACGAACAGACTGTGGCCTTACTGCTTAGAAGTCCAGTATCCAGTTGCAGAGGGAGTGTGGAGACCCAGCAAGGACAGTTTCCCCACTAGCTTCTGGGGCATGATGGTGTTGTACACTGAAATGAAGCCTATAAACAGCAGTCTGGCATATGAGACCACATTTTCCAGGTGGGTCAGGACAGAGTGGAAGCCAGAGGCTATTGCATTATCAGTGTACTCACTGGAATTCAGATGGACGACCACAGTGAAACCTTTTGAATATTGAAAGGTCTCAATAAAGTAGATGTGGAGAGGATGTTTCCTATGGTGGGGGAGTCGAAGACCAGAGGACACAGCCTCAGAAGAGAGGGGTGTCCTTTTAGAAAGGAGATAAGGAGGGACTTATTTAGCCAGAGGGTGGTGAATCTGTGGAATTCTTTGTACAGACAGCTGTGGAGGCCAAGTCATTGGGTATATTTAAGGCGGAGGTTGACAGGTTCTTGATTAGAAAGGGTATGAAGGGATACGGCGACAAGGCAGGGGATTGGGGCTGAGAGGGAAAATAGATCAACCATGATGAAATGTTGGAGCAGATTGACAGGCCAAATGGCCTAATTCTGTTCCTATATCTTATGGTCGTATGGCAAGTTTTTTTTACACAGTGAGTGGTAAGTTTATGGAACACTCAGCCAGGGGTCATGGGAGGGGCAGATATATTAGGGACATTTAAGAGACTCTTAGGTAAGTAGATGGATGAAAAAAAAATAGAGGGCTATTTGGGAGGGAAAGGTTAGATTGATTTTAGAGCAGGTTAAAAAGTTGGCCAACATTGTGGCCGAAGAGCCTGTACCGTCCTGTACTCTTTTATGTTCATAAAGATAAACTACCGTACTTGAGCAAAGTCCAAGAAAAACAACCTGCTGGGGGAACTCAGGGGACAGGCAGCACTTGAAGAGGGAAAACAACTGTCAGTGTGTCATGTTAAGACTCTTAAAGTGGACCTGAAACAGTGAATATCTATTTCCCACCACAGATGCTGCCTGACCCAGTGAGTTCCTCCTTTTTTGTTGCTCCATATCCCAAAGTCTTCATTACTTTGTGTCTAAGACTCCCTAAGATTTTGAGTTCTTGAGCTGGGAAATGGCTCCAAATCAACCCAACCTATTGCTTCTTCCCCTCTGCCATCAGATTTCTGAATGGACATTGAACCCATCAACACTAACTTACTAAGTTTTTTTCTCTTTTAGCACTATTTATTTAATTTAACTTTAAAAAAATGTATACTTACTGTAATTTTCAGTTTTTTATTATTACGTATTGCAATATTGGGTGGTGGGGTGGAGATACGTCTCCACCAAAGGAGGTGTAAGGCACTCCTTCCCTCCGCTAGTCTGCAGGTCACCCCTGGGCAAGGTGTACACTTATGTAGCTCCCCCCCCCCCCCCGAATCAGGGTCACATGAAGCCATGAGAGCAAGTGATGGATGGTCGTTTGAGCCGCTGGTGCAGATCACAAGTCCTAGTTATGCGACCACTGACCCCAGGTAGACAATCTCTGAAGAGTATTGATAATGGCTGGGGTCACCCGTCTTGTAAAGACACTGCCCAGAAGAAGATAATGACAAGCCACTTCTGTAGAAAAATTTGCCAAGAGCATGACTGCTCTTGACTGGCCATGGAAAGACCATGACCAATTCCATCATACAACACGACACATAATGATGATGACTGTAATGTACTGCTGCTGCATAACAACAAATTTCATGGCATTTGCCAACGATATTAAACCTGCTTCTGATTCTCCTGACATCGAACCTCATTCGATGGTTAAACATCTGCAGATTTTCTATCCGGTTCTAATCTACTTCACTAGTTTCCAGAAGTATAAATTTAGATCAAGGCTACGTCATGGAACCCAAAGGTTTTAACAGCTGTTTATTAATATAAAGCTAATAATTGACTGTGCTAGGAAGAGATTAGTCATTATAGATAGAGGAAATGCTGGAAACAGTAATGAAGGCAGCTGTGCTGTCTGTATTTAAAGGTGATAAAGAGGGTGTAGAGTTAGGGCAAATAAAAGGATTATTAAAAAGGCCGCCAGGTGGCACGATAGCGTAGCAGTTAGTGTAATGATTTACAGTGCCAGAGATCAGGTTCAATTGTCTGTAAGGAGTTTGTGCGCTCTCCCCGTGACTGCGTGGATTTCCTCCGGGTGCTCCAGTTTCTTCCCACTGTCCAAAGGTGTACCGGTTGGTGGGTTAATTGGGTGTAATTGGGCAACACAAGCTAATTGGGCCAGACGGGCCTGTTACTGTGCTGTATTTCTAAATAAATAAACATTACCAGCAAGAAGGAGCTGGTTTGTCTAGATCAAATGATGAAAAATAAAGACATATAAGATGAGAAAATGGTTTTATCAAGCTGATATCAGAAGAGATTATTTCCCTTTGTTGGGTGACGCCAAGAAAATAAAATTGTAATTCCATCAGCTCCAATTTTATTCTTGAAGACAGAATAGAGGCTTAAGGCAGGATCCTGTACAGTGTGGAAGAACAGAGGGATCTTGGGGTCCACTTCCATAGATCCCTCGAAATTCCCACTCAGATTGATAGGGTTAGAGGCATAATGGCCATCGTTACTCAGGGGGTTGAGTTTAAAAGTCACAAGGAAATGTTGCTGCTCTATACAACTCTGGTTTGACCACACTTGGAGTATTGTGTTCAGTTCTGTTCGCCTCAAAATAGGAAGGACGTGGAAGCTTTAGAGAGGCTGTAGAGGAGATTTACCAGGAGGTTGCCTGGATCGGAGAGCATGTCTCATGAGGATGGGTTGAGTGAGCTGTAGCTTTCTTCTTTAAAGTGAAGGAGGATGAAAGGATGACTTGATAGTGGTGTATAAGATGATAAGAGGCATAGGTAGAGTGGACAGACAAAGACTTTTTCCCAGGGCAGAAATGTCTAATACAAGGGGACATAATTTCATAGGGTTTGGGGGGGAAGTTATAAGTATGTTTTTTACACAGAAAGAGGTGGGTGTGTGGAATGCCCTGCCAGGGGTGGTGGTTGAGGCAAATACATTAGGAACATTTAACAAACTCTAAGATAGACACATGGATAATAGAAAAATGGAGGTCAGGGAAGGGAAGGGTTAGACTGATCTTAGAGTAGGTTAAAGGGCCAGCACAACATTGTGGGCTGAAGGGCTGGAACTGTGCTGTACTGCTCTGTATTCTATTTAGTAGTGGTGCAAACTCAGAGGATTGAGAATCTCACCATTATTTATACATTAAGCATGAAATAGGTCGTTTCAGCCCTTCACACCGAACTACCCGGCACCCCCCAGTTTAACTCTAGCCTAATCACTGGACAATTTACTATGACCAATTAACCTACCAACCCAGTATGTCCTTGGACTGTGGGAGGAAAGCCGTGTGGTCATGGGGAGAACGTACAATCTCCTTACAGGCAGTGGCAGGAACTGAGTAGTCCTCTGTAAAGTAATGGTGGTGCAGCCTCACAGTATCCCGGTACTACTCCCGATTCCAATTCGGAAATCTGAGGGGTGAAATGGTAGATGGAATTAAATCCATATAGCAGTGTGATGATGCACGCTGAGAGGTCAGATGCAAGAGTGAATGGGTGCGGTAAATTGCACAACTCCTAGGAGTGTTCTTGTACAGAGGGATCTTACAGTGCGGAATCTTTGTAAATCTCTGTTCCACACACCCACCACTCTCCGTGTGAAAAAACAATTCCAGCTTCACCCCCTCCACTTCATGTTTCCCCCTTGAAATTTTGTTGTTGTCGTTGTTCAGTTGAGTCTAACTCTTCGTGACCTCATGGACATAGGGTTTTCAAGGCAAGATATGGAAGTAGATTGCCTTACACACAGATACTGCTGCTGTCCAGGTTGGGACCCGACTGGGTTTGAACTTAGGACCATCTGCCTTGAAGTGTTGATGCCACTACACCATCAGCCAGCCATCACAAATCAGCCATTTCCACCCTGGGAAAAAGTCACTGCCTGTCCACTGTATCTACGCCTCTTATCATCTTGTACACTGCGGTAGTGTAGGGGTTCGTGCAACACTATTACAACTCACGGCGGTCTGGAATTTGGAAATGAAATCCAGCGCCATTCTGTGAGGAGTTTCTGTACGTCTTTGCTGTGGAATACCTGAGTTTTCCCTGGGAGACCCTGTTTCCTTACACAGTTCAAAGATGTACCGGGTGAGTTAATTGGTCGTTGTAAATTGTCCCGTGTTTAGGTTAGGGTTAATTGGGGTTATGGGGTTGCTGGGGCAGCACAGCTCGAAGAGTCGGAAAGATGTATTATATCGCTAAATAAATAAAACCAAGTCTCATCCAAGAGTAAGTTTTTGAAGAGTATTTTTTCTAAATCATATGTTCTTGGTTCTGTTGTGTGTTGCTACCATATTTTTTTTCTTTTTATGTTTGTATATTTATCTTTTCATTCCTGGTGCAGATTACCAGTTATTTATGTTAGATAGGATTTCATCCAATCCTGCGCTGACCTCAAATGTTGTATTTAAATGCAGTAAAGGTGGGCTTTAACTACGTTCTGCTGTTTAATCAGGTGCCAAACTGACCTTCTTCAAAAATTCAACTTCAAGTTCAAGTTTAATTGTCATTCAACCACACACTAAATGGAGCAGGCTTCCTCTGAGCCTAAGTTACAAACAGAACACACAGCACACATAGATACAATCTGCTCGCTATATTATAGAAAGCCAGCCAAAACCAAGCCGGGCAGTCCCAGTACAGGCCGTCACAGCGGTAACAAAAGAGTTCCAGTTTTATAGACATCCTGGCTGATTTTATACATAAATCACAAAATACATGAAAATCATTCAATATGGTAATCATTCTTCCACAGTACTGAGACAGATGGCATTAAGAGCAGAGGAAACTGATAAAAAAGCACGATTAGTAAAAGTGAGAGGAAAGTAGTTCTGTTGCTCATAAGATTGAACGTGTGTACAAGTGTTGGATTTTTATAACACAGAACAGTACAGCACAGTGCAAGCCCTTCAGCCCACGATGCTGTACTAACCTTTTAAACTACTCTAAGGTCAATCAAATACAAAATGCTGAAGGAACTCAGCAGGTTAGGCAGCATCCATAGAAAGAAATAAACAGTTGACTGTTCAAGTCGAGTCCCTTCATCAGAAATGTCGACTGCTTAATCCCCTCCATAGATGCTGCCTGACCTGCAGAGTTCCTCCAGAATTTTGTGTGCTTCGCTGGATTTCCAGCATCTATAGAGCCTCTTGTGTTTATAAGATTCATCTAACCTTTCCCTCCAACATAGCCCATAATCCATTTTCCTGTCATCCATGCGCCCATTGAAGTTCCTAATGTATCAGCTTCAGCACCACCCTCGGCATAGTGTTCCAGGCATTTATCATGCTCTTCGTAAAAAGTGAGATTTTTTTCTCAGGGCAGAAATCATTAATATGAGGGGGCATCATTTTAATGTGATTGGAGGAAAGAACATTTTGCCTCAGTATTCACCAGTGAAAAGGACCCGGCAATTGTGGAGATAACTCAGAGCAGACTGAAACGCTTGAGCATGTAGACATTAAGAAAGGGATGTGCTGGAGCTTTTGAAAAGCATCAAGTTGGATAAGTTCCCGGGACCGGACGAGATACACCCCAGGCTACTGTGGGAGGTGAGGGAAGAGATTGCTGAGCCTCTGGCGATGACCTTTGCATCATCAATAAGGATGGGTGAAGCACCAGAGGATTGGAGGGTTGCAAATATGTTCCCTTGTTCAAGAAAGAAAGTATAGATAACTCAGGAAATTATAGACCAGTGAGTCTTACTTCAGTGATAGGCAAGCTGTTGGAGAAGATCCCGAGAGGCAGGATTTATGAGCATTTGGAGAGACATAATCTGATTATGGATTGTCAGCTTGGCTTTGTCAGGGGCAGGTCATGCCTTATGTACCTGATTGAATTCTTTGAGGATATAATGAAACACATTAATGAAGGTAGAGCAGTGGATGCAATGTACATGGATTTCAGTAAGGCATTTGATAAGGTTCCCGATGCAAGGCTCATTCAGAAAGTAATGAGACATGGGATCCAAGGAGACCTTGCTTTGTGGATCCAGAATTAGCTTGTCCACAGAAGGCAAAGGGTGGTTGTTGATGGTTTGTATTCTGCATGGAGGTCGGTGACCAGTGGTGTTCCACAGGGATCTGTTCTGGGACCCCTCCTCTTTGTGATTTTTATAAATGACCTGGATGAGGAAGTAGAAGGGTAAATTTGCTGATGATAAAAAAGTTGGGGGTGTTGTGGAAAGTCTGGAGGGTTGTCAGAGGATACAGCAAGACATTGATATGATGCAGAACTGGACTGAGAAGTGGCAGATAAAGTTTAACCCAGATAAGTGTGAAGTGATTCATTTCGGTAGATCAAATTTGAAGACAGAAAAAACATTAATGGTAAGACTCTTGGTAGGGTGGAGGATCAGAGGGATCTTGGGGTCTGAGTCCATAGGACACTAAAAGCTGCTGCACATGTTGACAGTGTTGTGAAGAAGCCATATGGTGTGTTGGCCCTCATCAACCATGGGATTAAGTTCAAGAGCCGTGCGGCAATGTTACAGCTATATAAGGCCTTGGTTAGACCCCACTTGGAGTACTGTATTCAGTTTATGATTGTGTGGATATCCAGAGGCTTTTTCCCAGGGCTGAAATGGCTAACACAAGGGGGCATAGTTTTAAAGTGCTTGGAAATAGGTACCGAGGGGATGTCAGGGGTAAGTTTTTCACACAGAGAGTGGTGGGTGTGTGGAATGCACTGCCGGCAGCGGTGGTGGACACAGATACAACAGGGTCTTTTAAGAGCCTCTGAGATCGGTACATGGAGCTTAGAAAAATAGAGGGCTATGCGCTAGGGAAACTCTAGGCAGTCTCCAGAGTAGGTTACATGGTCAGCACAATGTTGTGGGCTGAAGGGCCTGTAATGTTCTATGTTCCATCACACACTGATCAGAATAATGCTCTGCGTAAAAAGAAGTTCCCATCTCCAATCATCTGGTGCATTTTCCAATTAACAAAAATAATTCAAATCTTGTTATTAAATGATCCTTCACCACGAGTAACATAACCAGAACATGGGCTGGTGCTGAGCTGCTGAAGCGCAGGTCCTGTTGTGTTGTGTTTGAGATTTGTTTGCGTCCGAAAGACTCTGAGCCACATTGAAATGATTTTGAGAAAGGCTTCCGGTACTGAGAGGGGTTTCTTCCAGCAATGGGGTTTGTATGCCAGGACATACATGTTCTACATTCATAGAGAAACACACAGAAACAGCTCCTTCAGTTTGACAATTCCTTCCAATCAACAGCCACATGGATTCAGAATCATCTACTTGTCATATGTACTTTGAAACATACAACTAAAAGCATCATTTACGTTAACAACCTAAGGAGCTGCTGGGGGCAGTTCACAGGTGTCTCCAGGTATTCCATCACAAACACAGTGTGCCCACTATTCCTTACCATCACCCATATAACATAGAACGTAGAACAGTGCATCACTGGTCAGGCTATTGGAACTACAGTGTTATGCCAATCTTGATGCCAATTTATACTAAAGGTTCTCCTCCCATGTATCACCATATCCCTCCATTCTCTTCATATTCATGGGTCTATCTAAAAGCCTCTAAAACTCCACTAGACTGCCCAATTTCACTACTCCTCTGGTAAACTCCACGAGACTGCCCAATTTCACTACTCCTCTGGTAAACTCCACTAGACTGCCCAATTTCACTACTACCCCTGGTAAACTCCACTAGACTGCCTGATTTCACTACTCCCCTGGTAAACTCCACGAGACTGCCCAATTTCACTACTACCCCTGGTAAACTCCACTAGACTGCCCAATTTCACTACTACCCCTGGTAAACTCCACTAGACTGCCCAATTTCACTACTCCCCTGGTAAACTCCACTAGACTGCCCAATTTCACTTCTCCCCTGGTAAACTCCACGAGACTGCCCAATTTCACTACTCCCCCGGTAAACTCCACTAGACTGCCCAATTTCACTACTCCTCTGGTAAACTCCACTAGACTGCCCAATTTCACTACTCCCCTGGTAAACTCCACGAGACTGCCCAATTTCACTACTCCCCTGGTAAACTCCACTAGACTGCCCAATTTCACTACTCCCCTGGTAAACTCCACGAGACTGCCCAATTTCACTACTCCCCTGGTAAACTCCACGAGACTGCCCAATTTCACTACTCCCCTGGTAAACTCCACTAGACTGCCCAATTTCACTACTCCCCTGGTAAACTCCACGAGACGGCCCAATTTCACTACTCCCCTGGTAAACTCCACTAGACTGCCCAATTTCACTACTACCCCTGGTAAACTCCACTAGACTGCCTGATTTCACTACTCCCCTGGTAAACTCCACGAGACTGCCCAATTTCACTACTACCCCTGGTAAACTCCACTAGACTGCCCAATTTCACTACTACCCCTGGTAAACTCCACTAGACTGCCCAATTTCACTACTCCCCTGGTAAACTCCACTAGACTGCCCAATTTCACTTCTCCCCTGGTAAACTCCACGAGACTGCCCAATTTCACTACTCCCCCGGTAAACTCCACTAGACTGCCCAATTTCACTACTCCTCTGGTGAACTCCACTAGACTGCCCAATTTCACTACTCCCCTGGTAAACTCCACTAGACTGCCCAATTTCACTACTCCCCTGGTAAACTCCACGAGACTGCCCAATTTCACTACTCCCCTGGTAAACTCCACGAGACTGCCCAACTTCACTACTCCCCTGGTAAACTCCACTAGACTGCCCAATTTCACTACTCCCCTGGTAAACTCCACGAGACTGCCCAATTTCACTACTCCCCTGGTAAACTCCACTAGACTGCCCAATTTCACTACTCCCCTGGTAAACTCCACGAGACTGCCCAATTTCACTACTCCCCTGGTAAACTCCACTAGACTGCCCAATTTCATTACTACCCCTGGTAAACTCCACTAGACTGTCCAATTTCACTACTCCTCTGGTAAACTCCACTAGACTGCCCAATTTCACTACTCCCCTGGTAAACTCCACTAGACTGCCCAATTTCACTACTCCCCTGGTAAACTCCACGAGACTGCCCAATTTCATTACTACCCCTGGTAAACTCCACGAGACTGCCCAATTTCACTACTCCCCCGGTAAACTCCACTAGACTGCCCAATTTCACTACTCCTCTGGTAAACTCCACTAGACTGCCCAATTTCACTACTCCCCTGGTAAACTCCACGAGACTGCCCAATTTCACTACTCCCCTGGTAAACTCCACTAGACTGCCCAATTTCACTACTCCCCTGGTAAACTCCACGAGACTGCCCAATTTCACTACTCCCCTGGTAAACTCCACTAGACTGCCCAATTTCACTACTACCCCTGGTAAACTCCACTAGACTGCCTGATTTCACTACTCCCCTGGTAAACTCCACGAGACTGCCCAATTTCACTACTACCCCTGGTAAACTCCACTAGACTGCCCAATTTCACTACTACCCCTGGTAAACTCCACGAGACTGCCCAATTTCACTACTCCCCCGGTAAACTCCACTAGACTGCCCAATTTCACTACTCCTCTGGTAAACTCCACTAGACTGCCAATTTCACTACTCCCCTGGTAAACACCAGTAGACTGCCCAATTTCACTACTCCCCTGGTAAACTCCACGAGACTGCCCAATTTCACTACTCCCCTGGTAAACTCCACGAGACTGCCCAATTTCACTACTCCCCTGGTAAACTCCACTAGACTGCCCAATTTCACTACTCCCCTGGTAAACTCCACGAGACTGCCCAATTTCACTACTCCCCTGGTAAACTCCACTAGACTGCCCAATTTCACTACTCGCCTGGTAAACTCCACGAGACTGCCCAATTTCACTACTCCCCTGGTAAACTCCACTAGACTGCCCAATTTCATTACTACCCCTGGTAAACTCCACTAGACTGTCCAATTTCACTACTCCTCTGGTAAACTCCACTAGACTGCCCAATTTCACTACTCCCCTGGTAAACTCCACTAGACTGCCCAATTTCACTACTCCCCTGGTAAACTCCACGAGACTGCCCAATTTCATTACTACCCCTGGTAAACTCCACTAGACTGCCCAATTTCACTACTCCCCTGGTAAACTCCACGAGACTGCCCAATTTCACTACTCCCCTGGTAAACTCCACTAGACTGCCCAATTTCATTACTCCTCTGGTAAACTCCACGAGACTGCCCAATTTCACTACTCCTCTGGTAAACTCCACTAGACTGCCCAATTTCATTACTCCTCTGGTAAACTCCACTAGACTGCCCAATTTCACTACTCCCCTGGTAAACTCCACGAGACTGCCCAATTTCACTACTCCCCTGGTAAACTCCACTAGACTGCCCAATTTCACTACTACCCCTGGTAAACTCCACTAGACTGCCTGATTTCACTACTCCCCTGGTAAACTCCACTAGACTGCCCAATTTCACTACTCCCCTGGTAAAATCCACGAGACTGCCCAATTTCACTACTCCCCTGGTAAACTCCACGAGACTGCCCAATTTCACTACTCCCCTGGTAAACTCCACGAGACTGCCCAATTTCACTACTCCCCTGGTAAACTCCACGAGACTGCCCAATTTCACTACTCCCCTGGTAAACTCCACTAGACTGCCCAATTTCACTACTCCCCTGGTAAACTCCACGAGACTGCCCAATTTCACTACTCCCCTGGTAAACTCCACTAGACTGCCCAATTTCACTACTCCCCTGGTAAACTCCACTAGACTGCCCAATTTCACTACTCCCCTGGTAAACTCCACGAGACTGCCCAATTTCACTACTCCCCTGGTAAACTCCACTAGACTGCCCAATTTCACTACTCCCCTGGTAAACTCCACGAGACTGCCCAATTTCACTACTCCCCTGGTAAACTCCACTAGACTGCCCAATTTCATTACTACCCCTGGTAAACTCCACTAGACTGTCCAATTTCACTACTCCTCTGGTAAACTCCACTAGACTGCCCAATTTCACTACTCCCCTGGTAAACTCCACTAGACTGCCCAATTTCACTACTCCCCTGGTAAACTCCACGAGACTGCCCAATTTCATTACTACCCCTGGTAAACTCCACTAGACTGCCCAATTTCACTACTCCCCTGGTAAACTCCATGAGACTGCCCAATTTCACTACTCCCCTGGTAAACTCCACTAGACTGCCCAATTTCATTACTCCTCTGGTAAACTCCACGAGACTGCCCAATTTCACTACTCCTCTGGTAAACTCCATAAGACTGCCCAATTTCATTACTCCTCTGGTAAACTCCACTAGACTGCCCAATTTCACTACTCCCCTGGTAAACTCCACGAGACTGCCCAATTTCACTACTCCCCTGGTAAACTCCACTAGACTGCCCAATTTCACTACTACCCCTGGTAAACTCCACTAGACTGCCTGATTTCACTACTCCCCTGGTAAACTCCACTAGACTGCCCAATTTCACTACTCCCCTGGTAAACTCCACGAGACTGCCCAATTTCACTACTCCCCTGGTAAACTCCACGAGACTGCCCAATTTCACTACTCCCCTGGTAAACTCCACTAGACTGCCCAATTTCACTACTCCCCTGGTAAACTCCACGAGACTGCCCAATTTCACTACTCCCCTGGTAAACTCCACTAGACTGCCCAATTTCACTACTACCCCTGGTAAACTCCACTAGACTGCCTGATTTCACTACTCCCCTGGTAAACTCCACGAGACTGCCCAATTTCACTACTACCCCTGGTAAACTCCACTAGACTGCCCAATTTCACTACTACCCCTGGTAAACTCCACTAGACTGCCCAATTTCACTACTCCCCTGGTAAACTCCACTAGACTGCCCAATTTCACTTCTCCCCTGGTAAACTCCACGAGACTGCCCAATTTCACTACTCCCCCGGTAAACTCCACTAGACTGCCCAATTTCACTACTCCTCTGGTAAACTCCACTAGACTGCCCAATTTCACTACTCCCCTGGTAAACTCCACGAGACTGCCCAATTTCACTACTCCCCTGGTAAACTCCACTAGACTGCCCAATTTCACTACTCCCCTGGTAAACTCCACGAGACTGCCCAATTTCACTACTCCCCTGGTAAACTCCACTAGACTGCCCAATTTCATTACTCCTCTGGTAAACTCCACGAGACTGCCCAATTTCACTACTCCTCTGGTAAACTCCACTAGACTGCCCAATTTCATTACTCCTCTGGTAAACTCCACTAGACTGCCCAATTTCACTACTCCTCTGGTAAACTCCACTAGACTGCCCAATTTCACTACTCCCCTGGTAAACTCCACGAGACTGCCCAATTTCACTACTCCCCTGGTAAACTCCACGAGACTGCCCAATTTCACTACTCCCCTGGTAAACTCCACTAGACTGCCCAATTTCACTACTCCCCTGGTAAACTCCACGAGACTGCCCAATTTCACTACTCCCCTGGTAAACTCCACTAGACTGCCCAATTTCACTACTACCCCTGGTAAACTCCACTAGACTGCCTGATTTCACTACTCCCATGGTAAACTCCACGAGACTGCCCAATTTCACTACTACCCCTGGTAAACTCCACTAGACTGCCCAATTTCATTACTACCCCTGGTAAACTCCACTAGACTGCCCAATTTCACTACTCCCCTGGTAAACTCCACTAGACTGCCCAATTTCACTTCTCCCCTGGTAAACTCCACGAGTCTGCCCAATTTCACTACTCCCCCGGTAAACTCCACTAGACTGCCCAATTTCACTACTCCTCTGGTAAACTCCACTAGACTGCCCAATTTCACTACTCCCCTGGTAAACTCCACGAGACTGCCCAATTTCACTACTCCCCTGGTAAACTCCACTAGACTGCCCAATTTCACTACTCCCCTGGTAAACTCCACGAGACTGCCCAATTTCACTACTCCCCTGGTAAACTCCATGAGACTGCCCAATTTCACTACTCCCCTGGTAAACTCCACTAGACTGCCCAATTTCACTACTCCCCTGGTAAACTCCAAGAGACTGCCCAATTTCACTACTCCCCTGGTAAACTCCACTAGACTGCCCAATTTCACTACTCCCCTGGTAAACTCCACGAGACTGCCCAATTTCACTACTCCCCTGGTAAACTCCACTAGACTGCCCAATTTCATTACTACCCCTGGTAAACTCCACTAGACTGTCCAATTTCACTACTCCTCTGGTAAACTCCACTAGACTGCCCAATTTCACTACTCCCCTGGTAAACTCCACTAGACTGCCCAATTTCACTACTCCCCTGGTAAACTCCACTAGACTGCCCAATTTCACTTCTCCCCTGGTAAACTCCACGAGACTGCCCAATTTCACTACTCCCCCGGTAAACTCCACTAGACTGCCCAATTTCACTACTCCTCTGGTAAACTCCACTAGACTGCCCAATTTCACTACTCCCCTGGTAAACTCCACGAGACTGCCCAATTTCTCTACTCCCCTGGTAAACTCCACGAGACTGCCCAATTTCACTACTCCCCTGGTAAACTCCACGAGACTGCCCAATTTCACTACTCCCCTGGTAAACTCCACTAGACTGCCCAATTTCACTACTCCCCTGGTAAAATCCACGAGACTGCCCAATTTCACTACTCCCCTGGTAAACTCCACTAGACTGCCCAATTTCACTACTACCCCTGGTAAACTCCACGAGACTGCCTGATTTCACTACTCCCCTGGTAAACTCCACGAGACTGCCCAATTTCACTACTCCCCTGGTAAACTCCACTAGACTGTCCAATTTCACTACTCCCCTGGTAAACTCCACGAGACTGCCCAATTTCACTACTCCCCTGGAAAACTCCACTAGACTGCCCAATTTCACTACTCCCCTGGTAAACTCCACGAGACTGCCCAATTTCACTACTCCCCTGGTAAACTCCACTAGACTGCCCAATTTCATTACTACCCCTGGTAAACTCCACTAGACTGTCCAATTTCACTACTCCTCTGGTAAACTCCACTAGACTGCCCAATTTCACTACTCCCCTGGTAAACTCCACTAGACTGCCCAATTTCACTACTCCCCTGGTAAACTCCACTAGACTGCCCAATTTCACTTCTCCCCTGGTAAACTCCACGAGACTGCCCAATTTCACTACTCCCCCGGTAAACTCCACTAGACTGCCCAATTTCACTACTCCTCTGGTAAACTCCACTAGACTCACCAATTTCACTACTCCCCTGGTAAACTCCACGAGACTGCCCAATTTCACTACTCCCCTGGTAAACTCCACTAGACTGCCCAATTTCACTACTCCCCTGGTAAACTCCACGAGACTGCCCAATTTCACTACTCCCCTGGTAAACTCCACGAGACTGCCCAATTTCACTACTCCCCTGGTAAACTCCACTAGACTGCCCAATTTCACTACTCCCCTGGTAAACTCCACGAGACTGCCCAATTTCACTACTCCCCTGGTAAACTCCACTAGACTGCCCAATTTCACTACTACCCCTGGTAAACTCCACTAGACTGCCTGATTTCACTACTCCCCTGGTAAACTCCACGAGACTGCCCAATTTCACTACTACCCCTGGTAAACTCCACTAGACTGCCCAATTTCACTACTACCCCTGGTAAACTCCACTAGACTGCCCAATTTCACTACTCCCCTGGTAAACTCCACTAGACTGCCCAATTTCACTTCTCCCCTGGTAAACTCCACGAGACTGCCCAATTTCACTACTCCCCCGGTAAACTCCACTAGACTGCCCAATTTCACTACTCCTCTGGTAAACTCCACTAGACTGCCCAATTTCACTACTCCCCTGGTAAACTCCACGAGACTGCCCAATTTCACTACTCCCCTGGTAAACTCCACTAGACTGCCCAATTTCACTACTCCCCTGGTAAACTCCACGAGACTGCCCAATTTCACTACTCCCCTGGTAAACTCCACTAGACTGCCCAATTTCATTACTCCTCTGGTAAACTCTACGAGACTGCCCAATTTCACTACTCCTCTGGTAAACTCCACTAGACTGCCCAATTTCATTACTCCTCTGGTAAACTCCACTAGACTGCCCAATTTCACTACTCCTCTGGTAAACTCCACTAGACTGCCCAATTTCACTACTCCCCTGGTAAACTCCACGAGACTGCCCAATTTCACTACTCCCCTGGAAAACTCCACGAGACTGCCCAATTTCACTACTCCCCTGGTAAACTCCACTAGACTGCCCAATTTCACTACTCCCCTGGTAAACTCCACGAGACTGCCCAATTTCACTACTCCCCTGGTAAACTCCACTAGACTGCCCAATTTCACTACTCCCCTGGTAAACTCCACTAGACTGCCCAATTTCACTACTCCCCTGGTAAACTCCACTAGACTGCCCAATTTCACTACTCCCCTGGTAAACTCCACGAGACTGCCCAATTTCACTACTCCCCTGGTAAACTCCACTAGACTGCCCAATTTCACTACTACCCCTGGTAAACTCCACTAGACTGCCTGATTTCACTACTCCCCTGGTAAACTCCACGAGACTGCCCAATTTCACTACTACCCCTGGTAAACTCCACTAGACTGCCCAATTTCACTACTACCCCTGGTAAACTCCACTAGACTGCCCAATTTCACTACTCCCCTGGTAAACTCCACTAGACTGCCCAATTTCACTTCTCCCCTGGTAAACTCCACGAGACTGCCCAATTTCACTACTCCCCCGGTAAACTCCACTAGACTGCCCAATTTCACTACTCCTCTGGTAAACTCCACTAGACTGCCCAATTTCACTACTCCCCTGGTAAACTCCACGAGACTGCCCAATTTCACTACTCCCCTGGTAAACTCCACTAGACTGCCCAATTTCACTACTCCCCTGGTAAACTCCACGAGACTGCCCAATTTCACTACTCCCCTGGTAAACTCCACGAGACTGCCCAATTTCATTACTCCTCTGGTAAACTCCACGAGACTGCCCAATTTCACTACTCCTCTGGTAAACTCCACTAGACTGCCCAATTTCATTACTCCTCTGGTAAACTCCACTAGACTGCCCAATTTCACTACTCCTCTGGTAAACTCCACTAGACTGCCCAATTTCACTACTCCCCTGGTAAACTCCACGAGACTGCCCAATTTCACTACTCCCCTGGTAAACTCCACTAGACTGCCCAATTTCACTACTCCCCTGGTAAACTCCACGAGACTGCCCAATTTCACTACTCCCCTGGTAAACTCCACGAGAATGCCCAATTTCACTACTCCCCTGGTAAACTCCACTAGACTGCCCAATTTCACTACTCCCCTGGTAAACTCCACGAGACTGCCCAATTTCACTACTCCCCTGGTAAACTCCACTAGACTGCCCAATTTCACTACTACCCCTGGTAAACTCCACTAGACTGCCTGATTTCACTACTCCCCTGGTAAACTCCACGAGACTGCCCGATTTCACTACTACCCCTGGTAAACACTAGACTGCCCAATTTCACTACTACCCCTGGTAAACTCCACGAGACTGCCCAATTTCACTACTCCCCTGGTAAACTCCACTAGACTGCCCAATTTCACTTCTCCCCTGGTAAACTCCACGAGTCTGCCCGATTTCACTACTCCCCCGGTAAACTCCACTAGACTGCCCAATTTCACTACTCCTCTGGTAAACTCCACTAGACTGCCCAATTTCACTACTCCCCTGGTAAACTCCACTAGACTGCCCAATTTCACTACTCCCCTGGTAAACTCCACTAGACTGCCCAATTTCACTACTCCCCTGGTAAACTCCACTAGACTGCCCAATTTCACTACTCCCCTGGTAAACTCCACGAGACTGCCCAATTTCACTACTCCCCTGGTAAACTCCACTAGACTGCCCAATTTCACTACTCCCCTGGTAAACTCCACGAGACTGCCCAATTTCACTACTCCCCTGGTAAACTCCACTAGACTGCCCAATTTCACTACTCCCCTGGTAAACTCCACGAGACTGCCCAATTTCACTACTCCCCTGGTAAACTCCACTAGACTGCCCAATTTCATTACTACCCCTGGTAAACTCCACTAGACTGTCCAATTTCACTACTCCTCTGGTAAACTCCACTAGACTGCCCAATTTCACTACTCCCCTGGTAAACTCCACTAGACTGCCCAATTTCACTACTCCCCTGGTAAACTCCACTAGACTGCCCAATTTCACTTCTCCCCTGGTAAACTCCACGAGACTGCCCAATTTCACTACTCCCCCGGTAAACTCCACTAGACTGCCCAATTTCACTACTCCTCTGGTAAACTCCACTAGACTGCCCAATTTCACTACTCCCCTGGTAAACTCCACGAGACTGCCCAATTTCACTACTCCCCTGGTAAACTCCACTAGACTGCCCAATTTCACTACTCCCCTGGTAAACTCCACGAGACTGCCCAATTTCACTACTCCCCTGGTAAACTCCACGAGACTGCCCAATTTCACTACTCCCCTGGTAAACTCCACTAGACTGCCCAATTTCACTACTCCCCTGGTAAACTCCACTAGACTGCCCAATTTCACTACTCCCCTGGTAAACTCCACGAGACTGCCCAATTTCACTACTCCCCTGGTAAACTCCACTAGACTGCCCAATTTCATTACTACCCCTGGTAAACTCCACTAGACTGCCCAATTTCACTACTCCCCTGGTAAACTCCACGAGACTGCCCAATTTCACTACTCCCCCGGTAAACTCCACTAGACTGCCCAATTTCACTACTCCTCTGGTAAACTCCACTAGACTGCCCAATTTCACTACTCCCCTGGTAAACTCCACGAGACTGCCCAATTTCACTACTCCCCTGGTAAACTCCACTAGACTGCCCAATTTCACTACTCCCCTGGTAAACTCCACGAGACTGCCCAATTTCACTACTCCCCTGGTAAACTCCACGAGACTGCCCAATTTCACTACTCCCCTGGTAAACTCCACTAGACTGCCCAATTTCACTACTCCCCTGGTAAACTCCACGAGACTGCCCAATTTCACTACTCCCCTGGTAAACTCCACTAGACTGCCCAATTTCACTACTACCCCTGGTAAACTCCACTAGACTGCCTGATTTCACTACTCCCCTGGTAAACTCCACGAGACTGCCCAATTTCACTACTACCCCTGGTAAACTCCACTAGACTGCCCAATTTCACTACTACCCCTGGTAAACTCCACTAGACTGCCCAATTTCACTACTCCCCTGGTAAACTCCACTAGACTGCCCAATTTCACTTCTCCCCTGGTAAACTCCACTAGACTGCCCAATTTCACTACTCCTCTGGTAAACTCCACTAGACTGCCCAATTTCACTACTCCCCTGGTAAACTCCACGAGACTGCCCAATTTCACTACTCCCCTGGTAAACTCCACTAGACTGCCCAATTTCACTACTCCCCTGGTAAACTCCACTAGACTGCCCAATTTCACTTCTCCCCTGGTAAACTCCACGAGACTGCCCAATTTCACTACTCCCCCGGTACACTCCACGAGACTGCCCAATTTCACTACTCCCCTGGTAAACTCCACTAGACTGCCCAATTTCACTACTCCCCTGGTAAACTCCACGAGACTGCCCAATTTCACTACTCCCCTGGTAAACTCCACGAGACTGCCCAATTTCACTACTCCCCTGGTAAACTCCACTAGACTGCCCAATTTCACTACTCCCCTGGTAAACTCCACGAGACTGCCCAATTTCACTACTCCCCTGGTAAACTCCACTAGACTGCCCAATTTCACTACTACCCCTGGTAAACTCCACGAGACTGCCTGATTTCACTACTCCCCTGGTAAACTCCACGAGACTGCCCAATTTCACTACTCCCCTGGTAAACTCCACTAGACTGCCCAATTTCACTACTCCCCTGGTAAACTCCACGAGACTGCCCAATTTCACTACTCCCCTGGAAAACTCCACTAGACTGCCCAATTTCACTACTCCCCTGGTAAACTCCACGAGACTGCCCAATTTCACTACTCCCCTGGTAAACTCCACTAGACTGCCCAATTTCATTACTACCCCTGGTAAACTCCACTAGACTGTCCAATTTCACTACTCCTCTGGTAAACTCCACTAGACTGCCCAATTTCACTACTCCCCTGGTAAACTCCACTAGACTGCACAATTTCACTACTCCCCTGGTAAACTCCACTAGACTGCCCAATTTCACTTCTCCCCTGGTAAACTCCACGAGACTGCCCAATTTCACTACTCCCCCGGTAAACTCCACTAGACTGCCCAATTTCACTACTCCTCTGGTAAACTCCACTAGACTGCCCAATTTCACTACTCCCCTGGTAAACTCCACGAGACTGCCCAATTTCACTACTCCCCTGGTAAACTCCACTAGACTGCCCAATTTCACTACTCCCCTGGTAAACTCCACGAGACTGCCCAATTTCACTACTCCCCTGGTAAACTCCACGAGACTGCCCAATTTCACTACTCCCCTGGTAAACTCCACTAGACTGCCCAATTTCACTACTCCCCTGGTAAACTCCACGAGACTGCCCAATTTCACTACTCCCCTGGTAAACTCCACTAGACTGCCCAATTTCACTACTACCCCTGGTAAACTCCACTAGACTGCCTGATTTCACTACTCCCCTGGTAAACTCCACGAGACTGCCCAATTTCACTACTACCCCTGGTAAACTCCACTAGACTGCCCAATTTCACTACTACCCCTGGTAAACTCCACTAGACTGCCCAATTTCACTACTCCCCTGGTAAACTCCACTAGACTGCCCAATTTCACTTCTCCCCTGGTAAACTCCACGAGACTGCCCAATTTCACTACTCCCCAGGTAAACTCCACTAGACTGCCCAATTTCACTACTCCTCTGGTAAACTCCACTAGACTGCCCAATTTCACTACTCCCCTGGTAAACTCCACGAGACTGCCCAATTTCACTACTCCCCTGGTAAACTCCACTAGACTGCCCAATTTCACTACTCCCCCGGTAAACTCCACTAGACTGCCCAATTTCACTACTCCTCTGGTAAACTCCACTAGACTGCCCAATTTCACTACTCCCCTGGTAAACTCCACGAGACTGCCCAATTTCACTACTCCCCTGGTAAACTCCACTAGACTGCCCAATTTCACTACTCCCCTGGTAAACTCCACGAGACTGCCCAATTTCACTACTCCCCTGGTAAACTCCACGAGACTGCCCAATTTCACTACTCCCCTGGTAAACTCCACTAGACTGCCCAATTTCACTACTCCCCTGGTAAACTCCACGAGACTGCCCAATTTCACTACTCCCCTGGTAAACTCCACTAGACTGCCCAATTTCACTACTCCCCTGGTAAACTCCACGAGACTGCCCAATTTCACTACTCCCCTGGTAAACTCCACTAGACTGCCCAATTTCATTACTACCCCTGGTAAACTCCACTAGACTGTCCAATTTCACTACTCCTCTGGTAAACTCCACTAGACTGCCCAATTTCACTACTCCCCTGGTAAACTCCACTAGACTGCCCAATTTCACTACTCCCCTGGTAAATTCCACTAGACTGCCCAATTTCACTTCTCCCCTGGTAAACTCCACGAGACTGCCCAATTTCACTACTCCCCCGGTAAACTCCACTAGACTGCCCAATTTCACCACTCCTCTGGTAAACTCCACTAGACTGCCCAATTTCACTACTCCCCCGGTAAACTCCACGAGACTGCCCAATTTCACTACTCCCCTGGTAAACTCCACTAGACTGCCCAATTTCACTACTCCCCTGGTAAACTCCACGAGACTGCCCAATTTCACTACTCCCCTGGTAAACTCCACGAGACTGCCCAATTTCACTACTCCCCTGGTAAACTCCACTAGACTGCCCAATTTCACTACTCCCCTGGTAAACTCCACGAGACTGCCCAATTTCACTACTCCCCTGGTAAACTCCACTAGACTGCCCAATTTCACTACTACCCCTGGTAAACTCCACGAGACTGCCCAATTTCACTACTCCCCTGGTAAACTCCACTAGACTGCCCAATTTCACTACTCCCCTGGTAAACTCCACGAGACTGCCCAATTTCACTACTCCCCTGGTAAACTCCACTAGACTGCCCAATTTCACTACTACCCCTGGTAAACTCCACTAGACTTCCTGATTTCACTACTCCCCTGGTAAACTCCACGAGACTGCCCAATTTCACTACTCCCCTGGTAAACTCCACTAGACTGCCCAATTTCACTACTCCCCTGGTAAACTCCACGAGACTGCCCAATTTCACTACTCCCCTGGTAAACTCCACTAGACTGCCCAATTTCACTACTCCCCTGGTAAACTCCACGAGACTGCCCAATTTCACTACTCCCCTGGTAAACTCCACTAGACTGCCCAATTTCATTACTACCCCTGGTAAACTCCACTAGACTGTCCAATTTCACTACTCCTCTGGTAAACTCCACTAGACTGCCCAATTTCACTACTCCCCTGGTAAACTCCACTAGACTGCCCAATTTCACTACTCCCCTGGTAAACTCCACTAGACTGCCCAATTTCACTTCTCCCCTGGTAAACTCCACGAGACTGCCCAATTTCACTACTCCCCCGGTAAACTCCACTAGACTGCCCAATTTCACTACTCCTCTGGTAAACTCCACTAGACTGCCCAATTTCACTACTCCCCTGGTAAACTCCACGAGACTGCCCAATTTCACTACTCCCCTGGTAAACTCCACTAGACTGCCCAATTTCACTACTCCCCTGGTAAACTCCACGAGACTGCCCAATTTCACTACTCCCCTGGTAAACTCCACGAGACTGCCCAATTTCACTACTCCCCTGGTAAACTCCACTAGACTGCCCAATTTCACTACTCCCCTGGTAAACTCCACGAGACTGCCCAATTTCACTACTCCCCTGGTAAACTCCACTAGACTGCCCAATTTCACTACTACCCCTGGTAAACTCCACTAGACTGCCTGATTTCACTACTCCCCTGGTAAACTCCACGAGACTGCCCAATTTCACTACTACCCCTGGTAAACTCCACTAGACTGCCCAATTTCACTACTACCCCTGGTAAACTCCACTAGACTGCCCAATTTCACTACTCCTCTGGTAAACTCCACTAGACTGCCCAATTTCACTACTCCCCTGGTAAACTCCACGAGACTGCCCAATTTCACTACTCCCCTGGTAAACTCCACTAGACTGCCCAATTTCACTACTCCCCTGGTAAACTCCACGAGACTGCCCAATTTCACTACTCCCCTGGTAAACTCCACGAGACTGCCCAATTTCATTACTCCTCTGGTAAACTCCACGAGACTGCCCAATTTCACTACTCCTCTGGTAAACTCCACTAGACTGCCCAATTTCATTACTCCTCTGGTAAACTCCACTAGACTGCCCAATTTCACTACTCCTCTGGTAAACTCCACTAGACTGCCCAATTTCACTACTCCCCTGGTAAACTCCACGAGACTGCCCAATTTCACTACTCCCCTGGTAAACTCCACTAGACTGCCCAATTTCACTACTCCCCTGGTAAACTCCACGAGACTGCCCAATTTCACTACTCCCCTGGTAAACTCCACGAGAATGCCCAATTTCACTACTCCCCTGGTAAACTCCACTAGACTGCCCAATTTCACTACTCCCCTGGTAAACTCCACGAGACTGCCCAATTTCACTACTCCCCTGGTAAACTCCACTAGACTGCCCAATTTCACTACTACCCCTGGTAAACTCCACTAGACTGCCTGATTTCACTACTCCCCTGGTAAACTCCACGAGACTGCCCGATTTCACTACTACCCCTGGTAAACACTAGACTGCCCAATTTCACTACTACCCCTGGTAAACTCCACGAGACTGCCCAATTTCACTACTCCCCTGGTAAACTCCACTAGACTGCCCAATTTCACTTCTCCCCTGGTAAACTCCACGAGTCTGCCCGATTTCACTACTCCCCCGGTAAACTCCACTAGACTGCCCAATTTCACTACTCCTCTGGTAAACTCCACTAGACTGCCCAATTTCACTACTCCCCTGGTAAACTCCACTAGACTGCCCAATTTCACTACTCCCCTGGTAAACTCCACTAGACTGCCCAATTTCACTACTCCCCTGGTAAACTCCACTAGACTGCCCAATTTCACTACTCCCCTGGTAAACTCCACGAGACTGCCCAATTTCACTACTCCCCTGGTAAACTCCACTAGACTGCCCAATTTCACTACTCCCCTGGTAAACTCCACGAGACTGCCCAATTTCACTACTCCCCTGGTAAACTCCACTAGACTGCCCAATTTCACTACTCCCCTGGTAAACTCCACGAGACTGCCCAATTTCACTACTCCCCTGGTAAACTCCACTAGACTGCCCAATTTCATTACTACCCCTGGTAAACTCCACTAGACTGTCCAATTTCACTACTCCTCTGGTAAACTCCACTAGACTGCCCAATTTCACTACTCCCCTGGTAAACTCCACTAGACTGCCCAATTTCACTACTCCCCTGGTAAACTCCACTAGACTGCCCAATTTCACTTCTCCCCTGGTAAACTCCACGAGACTGCCCAATTTCACTACTCCCCCGGTAAACTCCACTAGACTGCCCAATTTCACTACTCCTCTGGTAAACTCCACTAGACTGCCCAATTTCACTACTCCCCTGGTAAACTCCACGAGACTGCCCAATTTCACTACTCCCCTGGTAAACTCCACTAGACTGCCCAATTTCACTACTCCCCTGGTAAACTCCACGAGACTGCCCAATTTCACTACTCCCCTGGTAAACTCCACGAGACTGCCCAATTTCACTACTCCCCTGGTAAACTCCACTAGACTGCCCAATTTCACTACTCCCCTGGTAAACTCCACGAGACTGCCCAATTTCACTACTCCCCTGGTAAACTCCACTAGACTGCCCAATTTCACTACTACCCCTGGTAAACTCCACGAGACTGCCTGATTTCACTACTCCCCTGGTAAACTCCACTAGACTGCCCAATTTCACTACTACCCCAGACTGCCCAATTTCACTACTCCCCTGGTAAACTCCACTAGACTGCCCAATTTCACTACTACCCCTGGTAAACTCCACGAGACTGCCTGATTTCACTACTCCCCTGGTAAACTCCACTAGACTGCCCAATTTCACTACTACCCCTGGTAAACTCCACGAGACTGCCTGATTTCACTACTCCCCTGGTAAACTCCACGAGACTGCCCAATTTCACTACTCCCCTGGTAAACTCCACTAGACTGCCCAATTTCACTACTCCCCTGGTAAACTCCACGAGACTGCCCAATTTCACTACTCCCCTGGTAAACTCCACTAGACTGCCCAATTTCACTACTCCCCTGGTAAACTCCACGAGACTGCCCAATTTCACTACTCCCCTGGTAAACTCCACTAGACTGCCCAATTTCATTACTACCCCTGGTAAACTCCACTAGACTGTCCAATTTCACTACTCCTCTGGTAAACTCCACTAGACTGCCCAATTTCACTACTCCCCTGGTAAACTCCACTAGACTGCCCAATTTCACTTCTCCCCTGGTAAACTCCACGAGACTGCCCAATTTCACTACTCCCCCGGTAAACTCCACTAGACTGCCCAATTTCACTACTCCTCTGGTAAACTCCACTAGACTGCCCAATTTCACTACTCCCCTGGTAAACTCCACGAGACTGCCCAATTTCACTACTCCCCTGGTAAACTCCACTAGACTGCCCAATTTCACTACTCCCCTGGTAAACTCCACGAGACTGCCCAATTTCACTACTCCCCTGGTAAACTCCACGAGACTGCCCAATTTCACTACTCCCCTGGTAAACTCCACTAGACTGCCCAATTTCACTACTCCCCTGGTAAACTCCACGAGACTGCCCAATTTCACTACTCCCCTGGTAAACTCCACTAGACTGCCCAATTTCACTACTCCCCTGGTAAACTCCACGAGACTACCCAATTTCACTACTCCCCTGGTAAACTCCACTAGACTGCCCAATTTCACTACTCCCCTGGTAAACTCCACGAGACTGCCCAATTTCACTACTCCCCTGGTAAACTCCACTAGACTGCCCAATTTCATTACTACCCCTGGTAAACTCCACTAGACTGTCCAATTTCACTACACCTCTGGTAAACTCCACTAGACTGCCCAATTTCACTACTCCCCTGGTAAACTCCACTAGACTGCCCAATTTCACTACTCCCCTGGTAAACTCCACTAGACTGCCCAATTTCACTTCTCCCCTGGTAAACTCCACGAGACTGCCCAATTTCACTACTCCCCCGGTAAACTCCACTAGACTGCCCAATTTCACTACTCCTCTGGTAAACTCCACTAGACTGCCCAATTTCACTACTCCCCTGGTAAACTCCACGAGACTGCCCAATTTCACTACTCCCCTGGTAAACTCCACTAGACTGCCCAATTTCACTACTCCCCTGGTAAACTCCACGAGACTGCCCAATTTCACTACTCCCCTGGTAAACTCCACGAGACTGCCCAATTTCACTACTCCCCTGGTAAACTCCACTAGACTGCCCAATTTCACTACTCCCCTGGTAAACTCCACGAGACTGCCCAATTTCACTACTCCCCTGGTAAACTCCACTAGACTGCCCAATTTCACTACTACCCCTGGTAAACTCCACTAGACTGCCTGATTTCACTACTCCCCTGGTAAACTCCACGAGACTGCCCAATTTCACTACTACCCCTGGTAAACTCCACTAGACTGCCCAATTTCACTACTACACCTGGTAAACTCCACTAGACTGCCCAATTTCACTACTCCCCTGGTAAACTCCACTAGACTGCCCAATTTCACTTCTCCCCTGGTAAACTCCACGAGTCTGCCCAATTTCACTACTCCCCCGGTAAACTCCACTAGACTACCCAATTTCACTACTCCTCTGGTAAACTCCACTAGACTGCCCAATTTCACTACTCCCCTGGTAAACTCCACGAGACTGCCCAATTTCACTACTCCCCTGGTAAACTCCACTAGACTGCCCAATTTCACTACTCCCCTGGTAAACTCCACGAGACTGCCCAATTTCACTACTCCCCTGGTAAACTCCACGAGACTGCCCAATTTCACTACTCCCCTGGTAAACTCCACTAGACTGCCCAATTTCATAACTCCCCTGGTAAACTCCACGAGACTGCCCAATTTCACTACTCCCCTGGTAAACTCCACTAGACTGCCCAATTTCACTACTCACCTGGTAAACTCCACGAGACTGCCCAATTTCACTACTCCCCTGGTAAACTCCACTAGACTGCCCAATTTCATTACTACCCCTGGTAAACTCCACTAGACTGCCCAATTTCACTACTCCCCTGGTAAACTCCACGAGACTGCCCAATTTCACTACTCCCCCGGTAAACTCCACTAGACTGCCCAATTTCACTACTCCTCTGGTAAACTCCACTAGACTGCCCAATTTCACTACTCCCCTGGTAAACTCCACGAGACTGCCCATTTTCACTACTCCCCTGGTAAACTCCACTAGACTGCCCAATTTCACTACTCCCCTGGTAAACTCCACGAGACTGCCCAATTTCACTACTCCCCTGGTAAACTCCACGAGACTGCCCAATTTCACTACTCCCCTGGTAAACTCCACTAGACTGCCCAATTTCACTACTCCCCTGGTAAACTCCACGAGACTGCCCAATTTCACTACTCCCCTGGTAAACTCCACTAGACTGCCCAATTTCACTACTACCCCTGGTAAACTCCACTAGACTGCCTGATTTCACTACTCCCCTGGTAAACTCCACGAGACTGCCCAATTTCACTACTGCCCCTGGTAAACTCCACTAGACTGCCCAATTTCACTACTACCCCTGGTAAACTCCACTAGACTGCCCAATTTCACTACTCCCCTGGTAAACTGCACTCGACTGCCCAATTTCACTTCTCCCCTGGTAAACTCCACGAGACTGCCCAATTTCACTACTCCCCTGGTAAACTCCACTAGACTGCCCAATTTCACTACTCCTCTGGTAAACTCCACTAGACTGCCCAATTTCACTACTCCCCTGGTAAACTCCACGAGACTGCCCAATTTCACTACTCCCCTGGTAAACTCCACTAGACTGCCCAATTTCACTACTCCCCTGGTAAACTCCACTAGACTACCCAATTTCACTTCTCCCCTGGTAAACTCCACGAGACTGCCCAATTTCACTACTCCCCCGGTAAACTCCACTAGACTGCCCAATTTCACTACTCCTCTGGTAAACTCCACTAGACTGCCCAATTTCACTACTCCCCTGGTAAACTCCACGAGACTGCCCAATTTCACTACTCCCCTGGTAAACTCCACTAGACTGCCCAATTTCACTACTCCCCTGGTAAACTCCACGAGACTGCCCAATTTCACTACTCCCCTGGTAAACTCCACGAGACTGCCCAATTTCACTACTCCCCTGGTAAACTCCACTAGACTGCCCAATTTCACTACTCCCCTGGTAAACTCCACGAGACTGCCCAATTTCACTACTCCCCTGGTAAACTCCACGAGACTGCCCAATTTCACTACTCCCCTGGTAAACTCCACTAGACTGCCCAATTTCACTACTCCCCTGGTAAACTCCACGAGACTGCCCAATTTCACTACTCCCCTGGTAAACTCCACTAGACTGCCCAATTTCACTACTACCCCTGGTAAACTCCACGAGACTGCCCGATTTCACTACTCCCCTGGTAAACTCCACGAGACTGCCCAATTTCACTACTCCCCTGGTAAACTCCACTAGACTGCCCAATTTCACTACTCCCCTGGTAAACTCCACGAGACTGCCCAATTTCACTACTCCCCTGGAAAACTCCACTAGACTGCCCAATTTCACTACTCCCCTGGTAAACTCCACGAGACTGCCCAATTTCACTACTCCCCTGGTAAACTCCACTAGACTGCCCAATTTCATTACTACCCCTGGTAAACTCCACTAGACTGTCCAATTTCACTACTCCTCTGGTAAACTCCACTAGACTGCCCAATTTCACTACTCCCCTGGTAAACTCCACTAGACTGCCCAATTTCACTACTCCCCTGGTAAACTCCACTAGACTGCCCAATTTCACTTCTCCCCTGGTAAACTCCACGAGACTGCCCAATTTCACTACTCCCCCGGTAAACTCCACTAGACTGCCCAATTTCACTACTCCTCTGGTAAACTCCACTAGACTGCCCAATTTCACTACTCCCCTGGTAAACTCCACGAGACTGCCCAATTTCACTACTCCCCTGGTAAACTCCACTAGACTGCCCAATTTCACTACTCCCCTGGTAAACTCCACGAGACTGCCCAATTTCACTACTCCCCTGGTAAACTCCACTAGACTGCCCAATTTCACTACTCCCCTGGTAAACTCCACGAGACTGCCCAATTTCACTACTCCCCTGGTAAACTCCACTAGACTGCCCAATTTCATTACTACCCCTGGTAAACTCCACTAGACTGCCCAATTTCACTACTCCCCTGGTAAACTCCACGAGACTGCCCAATTTCACTACTCCCCCGGTAAACTCCACTAGACTGCCCAATTTCACTACTCCTCTGGTAAACTCCACTAGACTGCCCAATTTCACTACTCCCCTGGTAAACTCCACGAGACTGCCCAATTTCACTACTCCCCTGGTAAACTCCACTAGACTGCCCAATTTCACTACTCCCCTGGTAAACTCCACGAGACTGCCCAATTTCACTACTCCCCTGGTAAACTCCACGAGACTGCCCAATTTCACTACTCCCCTGGTAAACTCCACTAGACTGCCCAATTTCACTACTCCCCTGGTAAACTCCACGAGACTGCCCAATTTCACTACTCCCCTGGTAAACTCCACTAGACTGCCCAATTTCACTACTACCCCTGGTAAACTCCACTAGACTGCCTGATTTCACTACTCCCCTGGTAAACTCCACGAGACTGCCCAATTTCACTACTACCCCTGGTAAACTCCACTAGACTGCCCAATTTCACTACTCCCCTGGTAAACTCCACTAGACTGCCCAATTTCACTTCTCCCCTGGTAAACTCCACTAGACTGCCCAATTTCACTACTCCTCTGGTAAACTCCACTAGACTGCCCAATTTCACTACTCCCCTGGTAAACTCCACGAGACTGCCCAATTTCACTACTCCCCTGGTAAACTCCACTAGACTGCCCAATTTCACTACTCCCCTGGTAAACTCCACTAGACTGCCCAATTTCACTTCTCCCCTGGTAAACTCCACGAGACTGCCCAATTTCACTACTCCCCCGGTAAACTCCACGAGACTGCCCAATTTCACTACTCCCCTGGTAAACTCCACTAGACTGCCCAATTTCACTACTCCCCTGGTAAACTCCACGAGACTGCCCAATTTCACTACTCCCCTGGTAAACTCCACGAGACTGCCCAATTTCACTACTCCCCTGGTAAACTCCACTAGACTGCCCAATTTCACTACTCCCCTGGTAAACTCCACGAGACTGCCCAATTTCACTACTCCCCTGGTAAACTCCACTAGACTGCCCAATTTCACTACTACCCCTGGTAAACTCCACGAGACTGCCTGATTTCACTACTCCCCTGGTAAACTCCACGAGACTGCCCAATTTCACTACTCCCCTGGTAAACTCCACTAGACTGCCCAATTTCACTACTCCCCTGGTAAACTCCACGAGACTGCCCAATTTCACTACTCCCCTGGAAAACTCCACTAGACTGCCCAATTTCACTACTCCCCTGGTAAACTCCACGAGACTGCCCAATTTCACTACTCCCCTGGTAAACTCCACTAGACTGCCCAATTTCATTACTACCCCTGGTAAACTCCACTAGACTGTCCAATTTCACTACTCCTCTGGTAAACTCCACTAGACTGCCCAATTTCACTACTCCCCTGGTAAACTCCACTAGACTGCACAATTTCACTACTCCCCTGGTAAACTCCACTAGACTGCCCAATTTCACTTCTCCCCTGGTAAACTCCACGAGACTGCCCAATTTCACTACTCCCCCGGTAAACTCCACTAGACTGCCCAATTTCACTACTCCTCTGGTAAACTCCACTAGACTGCCCAATTTCACTACTCCCCTGGTAAACTCCACGAGACTGCCCAATTTCACTACTCCCCTGGTAAACTCCACTAGACTGCCCAATTTCACTACTCCCCTGGTAAACTCCACGAGACTGCCCAATTTCACTACTCCCCTGGTAAACTCCACGAGACTGCCCAATTTCACTACTCCCCTGGTAAACTCCACTAGACTGCCCAATTTCACTACTCCCCTGGTAAACTCCACGAGACTGCCCAATTTCACTACTCCCCTGGTAAACTCCACTAGACTGCCCAATTTCACTACTACCCCTGGTAAACTCCACTAGACTGCCTGATTTCACTACTCCCCTGGTAAACTCCACGAGACTGCCCAATTTCACTACTACCCCTGGTAAACTCCACTAGACTGCCCAATTTCACTACTACCCCTGGTAAACTCCACTAGACTGCCCAATTTCACTACTCCCCTGGTAAACTCCACTAGACTGCCCAATTTCACTTCTCCCCTGGTAAACTCCACGAGACTGCCCAATTTCACTACTCCCCCGGTAAACTCCACTAGACTGCCCAATTTCACTACTCCTCTGGTAAACTCCACTAGACTGCCCAATTTCACTACTCCCCTGGTAAACTCCACGAGACTGCCCAATTTCACTACTCCCCTGGTAAACTCCACTAGACTGCCCAATTTCACTACTCCCCCGGTAAACTCCACTAGACTGCCCAATTTCACTACTCCTCTGGTAAACTCCACTAGACTGCCCAATTTCACTACTCCCCTGGTAAACTCCACGAGACTGCCCAATTTCACTACTCCCCTGGTAAACTCCACTAGACTGCCCAATTTCACTACTCCCCTGGTAAACTCCACGAGACTGCCCAATTTCACTACTCCCCTGGTAAACTCCACGAGACTGCCCAATTTCACTACTCCCCTGGTAAACTCCACTAGACTGCCCAATTTCACTACTCCCCTGGTAAACTCCACGAGACTGCCCAATTTCACTACTCCCCTGGTAAACTCCACTAGACTGCCCAATTTCACTACTCCCCTGGTAAACTCCACGAGACTGCCCAATTTCACTACTCCCCTGGTAAACTCCACTAGACTGCCCAATTTCATTACTACCCCTGGTAAACTCCACTAGACTGTCCAATTTCACTACTCCTCTGGTAAACTCCACTAGACTGCCCAATTTCACTACTCCCCTGGTAAACTCCACTAGACTGCCCAATTTCACTACTCCCCTGGTAAACTCCACTAGACTGCCCAATTTCACTTCTCCCCGGTAAACTCCACGAGACTGCCCAATTTCACTACTCCCCCGGTAAACTCCACTAGACTGCCCAATTTCACCACTCCTCTGGTAAACTCCACTAGACTGCCCAATTTCACTACTCCCCCGGTAAACTCCACGAGACTGCCCAATTTCACTACTCCCCTGGTAAACTCCACTAGACTGCCCAATTTCACTACTCCCCTGGTAAACTCCACGAGACTGCCCAATTTCACTACTCCCCTGGTAAACTCCACGAGACTGCCCAATTTCACTACTCCCCTGGTAAACTCCACTAGACTGCCCAATTTCACTACTCCCCTGGTAAACTCCACGAGACTGCCCAATTTCACTACTCCCCTGGTAAACTCCACTAGACTGCCCAATTTCACTACTACCCCTGGTAAACTCCACGAGACTGCCCAATTTCACTACTCCCCTGGTAAACTCCACTAGACTGCCCAATTTCACTACTCCCCTGGTAAACTCCACGAGACTGCCCAATTTCACTACTCCCCTGGTAAACTCCACTAGACTGCCCAATTTCACTACTACCCCTGGTAAACTCCACTAGACTTCCTGATTTCACTACTCCCCTGGTAAACTCCACGAGACTGCCCAATTTCACTACTCCCCTGGTAAACTCCACTAGACTGCCCAATTTCACTACTCCCCTGGTAAACTCCACGAGACTGCCCAATTTCACTACTCCCCTGGTAAACTCCACTAGACTGCCCAATTTCACTACTCCCCTGGTAAACTCCACGAGACTGCCCAATTTCACTACTCCCCTGGTAAACTCCACTAGACTGCCCAATTTCATTACTACCCCTGGTAAACTCCACTAGACTGTCCAATTTCACTACTCCTCTGGTAAACTCCACTAGACTGCCCAATTTCACTACTCCCCTGGTAAACTCCACTAGACTGCCCAATTTCACTACTCCCCTGGTAAACTCCACTAGACTGCCCAATTTCACTTCTCCCCTGGTAAACTCCACGAGACTGCCCAATTTCACTACTCCCCCGGTAAACTCCACTAGACTGCCCAATTTCACTACTCCTCTGGTAAACTCCACTAGACTGCCCAATTTCACTACTCCCCTGGTAAACTCCACGAGACTGCCCAATTTCACTACTCCCCTGGTAAACTCCACTAGACTGCCCAATTTCACTACTCCCCTGGTAAACTCCACGAGACTGCCCAATTTCACTACTCCCCTGGTAAACTCCACGAGACTGCCCAATTTCACTACTCCCCTGGTAAACTCCACTAGACTGCCCAATTTCACTACTCCCCTGGTAAACTCCACGAGACTGCCCAATTTCACTACTCCCCTGGTAAACTCCACTAGACTGCCCAATTTCACTACTACCCCTGGTAAACTCCACTAGACTGCCTGATTTCACTACTCCCCTGGTAAACTCCACGAGACTGCCCAATTTCACTACTACCCCTGGTAAACTCCACTAGACTGCCCAATTTCACTACTACCCCTGGTAAACTCCACTAGACTGCCCAATTTCACTACTCCCCAGGTAAACTCCACTAGACTGCCCAATTTCACTTCTCCCCTGGTAAACTCCACGAGACTGCCCAATTTCACTACTCCCCCGGTAAACTCCACTAGACTGCCCAATTTCACTACTCCTCTGGTAAACTCCACTAGACTGCCCAATTTCACTACTCCCCTGGTAAACTCCACGAGACTGCCCAATTTCACTACTCCCCTGGTTAACTCCACTAGACTGCCCAATTTCACTACTCCCCTGGTAAACTCCACGAGACTGCCCAATTTCACTACTCCCCTGGTAAACTCCACGAGACTGCCCAATTTCACTACTCCCCTGGTAAACTCCACTAGACTGCCCAATTTCACTACTCCCCTGGTAAACTCCACGAGACTGCCCAATTTCACTACTCCCCTGGTAAACTCCACTAGACTGCCCAATTTCACTACTCCCCTGGTAAACTCCACGAGACTGCCCAATTTCACTACTCCCCTGGTAAACTCCACTAGACTGCCCAATTTCATTACTACCCCTGGTAAACTCCACTAGACTGTCCAATTTCACTACTCCTCTGGTAAACTCCACTAGACTGCCCAATTTCACTACTCCCCTGGTAAACTCCACTAGACTGCCCAATTTCACTACTCCCCTGGTAAACTCCACGAGACTGCCCAATTTCACTACTCCCCTGGTAAACTCCACTAGACTGCCCAATTTCATTACTCCTCTGGTAAACTCCACGAGACTGCCCAATTTCACTACTCCCCTGGTAAACTCCACGAGACTGCCCAATTTCACTACTCCCCTGGTAAACTCCACGAGACTGCCCAATTTCACTACTCCCCTGGTAAACTCCACGAGACTGCCCAATTTCATTACTCCTCTGGTAAACTCCACGAGACTGCCCAATTTCACTACTCCTCTGGTAAACTCCACTAGACTGCCCAATTTCATTACTCCTCTGGTAAACTCCACTAGACTGCCCAATTTCACTACTCCTCTGGTAAACTCCACTAGACTGCCCAATTTCACTACTCCCCTGGTAAACTCCACGAGACTGCCCAATTTCACTACTCCCCCGGTAAACTCCACTAGACTGCCCAATTTCACCACTCCTCTGGTAAACTCCACTAGACTGCCCAATTTCACTACTCCCCCGGTAAACTCCACGAGACTGCCCAATTTCACTACTCCCCTGGTAAACTCCACTAGACTGCCCAATTTCACTACTCCCCTGGTAAACTCCACGAGACTGCCCAATTTCACTACTCCCCTGGTAAACTCCACGAGACTGCCCAATTTCACTACTCCCCTGGTAAACTCCACTAGACTGCCCAATTTCACTACTCCCCTGGTAAACTCCACGAGACTGCCCAATTTCACTACTCCCCTGGTAAACTCCACTAGACTGCCCAATTTCACTACTACCCCTGGTAAACTCCACGAGACTGCCCAATTTCACTACTCCCCTGGTAAACTCCACTAGACTGCCCAATTTCACTACTCCCCTGGTAAACTCCACGAGACTGCCCAATTTCACTACTCCCCTGGTAAACTCCACTAGACTGCCCAATTTCACTACTACCCCTGGTAAACTCCACTAGACTTCCTGATTTCACTACTCCCCTGGTAAACTCCACGAGACTGCCCAATTTCACTACTCCCCTGGTAAACTCCACTAGACTGCCCAATTTCACTACTCCCCTGGTAAACTCCACGAGACTGCCCAATTTCACTACTCCCCTGGTAAACTCCACTAGACTGCCCAATTTCACTACTCCCCTGGTAAACTCCACGAGACTGCCCAATTTCACTACTCCCCTGGTAAACTCCACTAGACTGCCCAATTTCATTACTACCCCTGGTAAACTCCACTAGACTGTCCAATTTCACTACTCCTCTGGTAAACTCCACTAGACTGCCCAATTTCACTACTCCCCTGGTAAACTCCACTAGACTGCCCAATTTCACTACTCCCCTGGTAAACTCCACTAGACTGCCCAATTTCACTTCTCCCCTGGTAAACTCCACGAGACTGCCCAATTTCACTACTCCCCCGGTAAACTCCACTAGACTGCCCAATTTCACTACTCCTCTGGTAAACTCCACTAGACTGCCCAATTTCACTACTCCCCTGGTAAACTCCACGAGACTGCCCAATTTCACTACTCCCCTGGTAAACTCCACTAGACTGCCCAATTTCACTACTCCCCTGGTAAACTCCACGAGACTGCCCAATTTCACTACTCCCCTGGTAAACTCCACGAGACTGCCCAATTTCACTACTCCCCTGGTAAACTCCACTAGACTGCCCAATTTCACTACTCCCCTGGTAAACTCCACGAGACTGCCCAATTTCACTACTCCCCTGGTAAACTCCACTAGACTGCCCAATTTCACTACTACCCCTGGTAAACTCCACTAGACTGCCTGATTTCACTACTCCCCTGGTAAACTCCACGAGACTGCCCAATTTCACTACTACCCCTGGTAAACTCCACTAGACTGCCCAATTTCACTACTACCCCTGGTAAACTCCACTAGACTGCCCAATTTCACTACTCCCCAGGTAAACTCCACTAGACTGCCCAATTTCACTTCTCCCCTGGTAAACTCCACGAGACTGCCCAATTTCACTACTCCCCCGGTAAACTCCACTAGACTGCCCAATTTCACTACTCCTCTGGTAAACTCCACTAGACTGCCCAATTTCACTACTCCCCTGGTAAACTCCACGAGACTGCCCAATTTCACTACTCCCCTGGTTAACTCCACTAGACTGCCCAATTTCACTACTCCCCTGGTAAACTCCACGAGACTGCCCAATTTCACTACTCCCCTGGTAAACTCCACGAGACTGCCCAATTTCACTACTCCCCTGGTAAACTCCACTAGACTGCCCAATTTCACTACTCCCCTGGTAAACTCCACGAGACTGCCCAATTTCACTACTCCCCTGGTAAACTCCACTAGACTGCCCAATTTCACTACTCCCCTGGTAAACTCCACGAGACTGCCCAATTTCACTACTCCCCTGGTAAACTCCACTAGACTGCCCAATTTCATTACTACCCCTGGTAAACTCCACTAGACTGTCCAATTTCACTACTCCTCTGGTAAACTCCACTAGACTGCCCAATTTCACTACTCCCCTGGTAAACTCCACTAGACTGCCCAATTTCACTACTCCCCTGGTAAACTCCACGAGACTGCCCAATTTCACTACTCCCCTGGTAAACTCCACTAGACTGCCCAATTTCATTACTCCTCTGGTAAACTCCACGAGACTGCCCAATTTCACTACTCCCCTGGTAAACTCCACGAGACTGCCCAATTTCACTACTCCCCTGGTAAACTCCACGAGACTGCCCAATTTCATTACTCCTCTGGTAAACTCCACGAGACTGCCCAATTTCACTACTCCTCTGGTAAACTCCACTAGACTGCCCAATTTCATTACTCCTCTGGTAAACTCCACTAGACTGCCCAATTTCACTACTCCTCTGGTAAACTCCACTAGACTGCCCAATTTCACTACTCCCCTGGTAAACTCCACGAGACTGCCCAATTTCACTACTCCCCTGGTAAACTCCACTAGACTGCCCAATTTCACTACTCCCCTGGTAAACTCCACGAGACTGCCCAATTTCACTACTCCCCTGGTAAACTCCACGAGACTGCCCAATTTCACTACTCCCCTGGTAAACTCCACTAGACTGCCCAATTTCACTACTCCCCTGGTAAACTCCACGAGACTGCCCAATTTCACTACTCCCCTGGTAAACTCCACTAGACTGCCCAATTTCACTACTACCCCTGGTAAACTCCACTAGACTGCCTGATTTCACTACTCCCCTGGTAAACTCCACGGGACTGCCCAATTTCACTACTACCCCTGGTAAACTCCACTAGACTGCCCAATTTCACTACTACCCCTGGTAAACTCCACTAGACTGCCCAATTTCACTACTCCCCTGGTAAACTCCACTAGACTGCCCAATTTCACTTCTCCCCTGGTAAACTCCACGAGACTGCCCAATTTCACTACTCCCCCGGTAAACTCCACTAGACTGCCCAATTTCACTACTCCTCTGGTAAACTCCACTAGACTGCCCAATTTCACTACTCCCCTGGTAAACTCCACGAGACTGCCCAATTTCACTACTCCCCTGGTAAACTCCACTAGACTGCCCAATTTCACTACTCCCCTGGTAAACTCCACGAGACTGCCCAATTTCACTACTCCCCTGGTAAACTCCACGAGACTGCCCAATTTCACTACTCCCCTGGTAAACTCCACTAGACTGCCCAATTTCACTACTCCCCTGGTAAACTCCACGAGACTGCCCAATTTCACTACTCCCCTGGTAAACTCCACTAGACTGCCCAATTTCACTACTCCCCTGGTAAACTCCACGAGACTGCCCAATTTCACTACTCCCCTGGTAAACTCCACTCGACTGCCCAATTTCATTACTACCCCTGGTAAACTCCACTAGACTGTCCAATTTCACTACTCCTCTGGTAAACTCCACTAGACTGCCCAATTTCACTACTCCCCTGGTAAACTCCACTAGACTGCCCAATTTCACTACTCCCCTGGTAAACTCCACGAGACTGCCCAATTTCATTACTACCCCTGGTAAACTCCACTAGACTGCCCAATTTCACTACTCCCCTGGTAAACTCCACGAGACTGCCCAATTTCACTACTCCCGTGGTAAACTCCACTAGACTGCCCAATTTCATTACTCCTCTGGTAAACTCCACGAGACTTCCCAATTTCACTACTCCTCTGGTAAACTCCACTAGACTGCCCAATTTCACTACTCCCCTGGTAAACTCCACTAAACTGCCCAATTTCACTACTCCCCTGGTAAACTCCACTAGACTGCCCAATTTCACTACTACCCCTGGTAAACTCCACTAGACTGCCTGATTTCATTACTACCCCTGGTACACTCTGCTAGATTGCCCAATTTCACCACTACCCCTAGGAAATTCTGCTAGACTACCTGACTTTACTACTACCCCTGGTAAACTCCACTAGACTGCCTGATTTCACTATTACTCTTGGTAACCCATTCAAGGCATCTGCACTCTCTGTGTAAAATAAAACTGTCCTTCATGTCACCTTTAAACTTTCTCCTCTGCCCAAAAAAGCATGCCCTCTGGTGTTCTACCCTGGGACAAAAGATTCTGACACTGCCCCCAGGTATCGCCACACTCTCCCACCAACTGCCTCAGATCCTGACTCTCATCAGCTCTCTAAGGGTAATTTTCATCAGTCAGTTAACCTCTTAATTTGGTCAAAGGCTTCAAGGTACTTTTTAAAGGAAGAGGGAAAAGTTGAGAGACAGAGAGATTTTGGGAGAGAGTTCTAGATGGTAAAGTTTTGGTGATAATAATACCCACTTGTGCCAGGTCTTTCACTGGTAGTTCTCTCCTTCGTCTTCATTTCTACTCGCCATTTACTCCTGAGCAAGAGAACTTGAGAGGGAGAGGCTTCAAGGAGTTCAGGAGTGCCCTTGGAAGGGGACAACCTGGGCCTGAAAATTACACGCAAAAAATCTCCTAGTTCTAGAGTACAGTACAAATGGGTTGGCTCCACGTCAAATTGAGCCACTCCAGAACTCGGAGTGGGAACGTCCAGCCAAACTCACTCTTGCGTTGATATGGCTTGTCTTTGGGAGTGACCTCAAGGAATTAGCACTGGGAGTAACCAGTGAGAGTGGTCATTGAGAACTAATCCTGGGGAATAATGAATAGCCATTGTGAATGTTGATTGGCCTTTTGGGAATATTGAATGGTGTATGGTCTTTGGGGAATTATCAGGGAATTAAACGGAGAATGACCACTGGAGAATTACCATTGGAAAATGGTCCTTGGATAACCACTGGAAAAGTCAAATGACCATTTGGAGTGACCACTGGAATGATTTCTAGGAATGACCATTGGGAATATTCAAATGAGAAGACAATAGAGAAAAACTTTTAGGAATGTACTTGGAAAACGCCTTTGGATCGATCTTTGCCTCTACACGGGGCATCGCCACTTGGGTGATTCCCGTGTGCCGGCGACAGGCGCCCGGAGACCCGCCCCCCATGCCCGGCTACTTACTGCGGAGTGCCCGGCCGTGGTGCGCGGAGAGCGGCAGATCCCGCGACATGGTGTCGGCTCCCTCTCGCTCTGTGCCGACTGCGGCTGCTGTTTGCTTTTCACCCTGGTTCCACCTGCGCCTCTCGCCGCCTGTTCTCACGCCCTGCCCCGCGCCGTCAACAAACAACAGGGGGACGGGCCGTGACTGAGGGAGAGGGACCCGGACCCAGCGAGGCCAGGGTGCGAGAGGCGGGGTCGTGGGGGCACCAGAGGCAGGGGTACATATAGAGAGAAAGGGGGAGAGAGTGGGGAGAACTGAGGGTGGGGACTTACAGCGGTGTGAAGAAAGTGGGGATGGAAAAACAGGGAGAGGAGGGGGGAACAAAAATGGAGGGGGGGGGATTTGCAAAGACATGGGGAAAGTGGGGAGACCTTACAGAGACATGAAGGGAGAGGGGGGAACTCAGAGATGAAGAGATGGGGAAACTTACAGGGGCAAGAAAGGGGTGACATGGAGGGTGGGGAGAGTGAGAGTGAGGAGAAGAGGAATAGGAAAGGAAGAGGCGGGGCAAGGATAAAGAGGGTAAAAGGATAAAGGAAGGGTGGTGTGTGTGTGTGTGTGAGAGAGAGAGAGAGAGAGACATTGAGAACTGGGGGAAGAGGGCGGGGTGGTGGCGAATTTAACGAAGAAGTAATACGGGGCAATAACCATAGTGCAAGGGCTACAGTAGTATCTTAACTAAACATTAATACACCGGCGCGTGCAGATTCAGACTGGAGCCGCAGAAGGGTTACCATGGGAAGGCACCTTACATGTTTGAGTGTCTCGTTTGAAAGAATTAGGTTGGGAGAGGAAATCCAACTGTAATATCTTTATTAAATCTTAAACTCCAATACATATCGCTTCAAAACTGCGATGGGAAACACCGCTGCATTTTAATATATTGAAGGTACAGCATCTAAAGTGGCCCTTCGGCCCACCTCTATTAATCTTTCATCCACTTTCCTAGCTAAGAGTCTCTTAAGTGTCCCTAATGTATCTGCCTCTACCACCACCCATGACAGCACCCACCACTCTCTGTGTTTAAAATTTACCTCAGACATCCCCCCTCTTCTTGCCCCCAATCACTTTAAACTGATGCCCCCTCATATCTGCGTCATGGGTAAATGTCTCCGGCTGTCCACTCAATCTCTGCCTCGTATCATCTTGTAGTGAGTCACCTTCTATCGTCCTTCGCCCCAAAGAGAAAAATCTTAGCTGGCTCAATCTATCATCATAAAACATGCTCTCCAATCCAGATGATTTAACCCAGATGGTAAATTTTCCCAGCATCCCCTCTCTAAAGCTTCCATATCTTTCCTTTAAAACTATAAACCCAGCCTTCTCATTCTCTCCTCAGTAAGACACTCCACCTAGCTACCTTAGAAGATAGAACACTACAGCACAGTACAAGCCCTTCGGCCCACAATGTTATGCCAACCTTTTAACAAACTCCATGGTCAATTTAACACATCTCTTCCACATGGCCCTCCATTTCCCTTTCATCCATGTGCCTGACTAAGAGTCTCTTAAACGTCCCTAATATATATGCCTCTAACACCACCTTGGCAGGGCATTACACACACCCACCACTCTCTGCGTGAAGGATTTACCTCTGATAACACCCCCCTCCCCATATTTTTGAAAGTTCAAAGTAAATTTTATGATCAAAGTACATAGATGCCACCATATACAATGCTAAGACTCATTTTCTTGTGGGCATACTCAATAAATCCATAGAATAATAACCATGAAGGGCTTCCCAACTAGGGTGTTCAACCAGTGTGCAAAAGACAACAAACTGCAAATACAAAAAGAAGAAATTATAATAAATAAATAAGCAATAAAGATCGAGAACATGAGATGAAGAATCCTTGAAAGTGAGTCCATAGGTTGTGGGAACATTTCAATGATGGGCAAGTGAAGTTAGTTGAAGAGTTTCCAATTCCCTTAAAAGTCTGCCCCTTGTACTAGCCTTGGCGAAAAAGCCTCTGGCTGTCCACTCGATCTATGCCTCATATCATCCTGTACACCTCTCATCCTCCTTTGCTCCAAAGAGAAAAGCCCTAGCTTCCTCAAGCTGTCTTCATAAGACACGCTCTCTAGTCCAGACAGCATCCTAGTAAACCTCTGAGCAGATCTGGTGTGAATCAGTCTCCTGGGGTGAAGGGTTACTGTCATGAACAGCTAGCAGAAGATAGACCATAGGGAAATCTCCTATGAGGCCACTCTGTCCATGACATGCTCATGCTATTGCTGTTGGTACTGGGGAGGTGGAGCAGGTTGGGACTTCAACCAAAACTGGAATATTTACTGGAGTGTTGAAGAAGGAGGGATGATCTTGTAGAGGTGTATAAAATGGACAGACAGTAGAGTAGTGGTTAGCGCATTGTTTTACAGCACCACCTGTAAGATTGGGGTTCAATTCTCACTGCTGTCTGTAAGGAGTTGTGCATCCTCTCTGTGATCGTGTGGGATTCCTCAGGGTGCTCTGGTTTCCTCCCACATTCCAAAGGTGGACGGGTTAAGGTTTGTGAGTTGCAGGCATGCCATGTCGGCGCCAGAAGTGCGGAGGTACTTGCAGTTCGCCCAGCTCCATCTTTGCTGATCTGAATTGACAGTGTGCTGAGGAGACAGTGCCAGGACTCGAGGGACTGAGTTAAGGAGTGAGGATGAGGAAATTGGGACTTCTGAGGCAGTTCCATGGATAGGAAAGGGGTCCCCCACGGGGGTCCAAGGGCTTCTCGGTTAATGGTAGGAGTCCATGGCATAAAGAAGGTTGGGGACCCTTGGATTAGAGGAACATGGGCAAATGGGAACCTTGGTGGGCATTGACCTGCTGTGCTGAAGGGCTTGATTTGTGCTGTGTGTCTCTGTGCTAGGCATCTAGTAACATTATCACCCCAAGCAGAAAGTTGGTCCTGAGCACTATAGATGTATGACTGAGTTCTTCAATATATCACACATTGGTTAATAAATAACTAGTAAAAGCAAACAGGCTTACTGAAAGTTATTGCAAGACAATATTGTCTTCAAATGGAGTAGAACTAGCACTTGGAATCAGAATCAGATTACAACCTATTAATGATTCCGCACCCACTGACATCTGGCACAGGGAAACCTCTTTAACGTTAGACCATAAGACATAGGAGCAGAATTAGGCCATTCAGCCCATCAAGTCTGAGCTGCCATTCCATCATGGTTGATGTATTATCCCTCTCAACCCCATTCAGACTTTGACCAGGTTCAGACTTTATCTGTAAACACCGCACTCCCAACACCCTAATCAGAGTTGCACTTGAGCTAGTTGGTCATTTGCTCAAGAAGGGGCATTAAGAAGATACTGTTCTTGTGTCTCACATATCTCAGTGTTATGTTTTCAGTGCTTATCATACAGTGCACCCTTCCGTTCTAAAACAACCAACTTGAGAAGAACTGGTGCAGGGAACAGATATTTAACTTCGATTTACAGCACAGAGTCAAAAGTCTGAATAAAACATTAACAAATGGATCAAGTGATACAAGATACCTTTTCAATGCTTTTAAGTCATGTGGTACGGAGTTTCCAGCCATTAACAGTTTGTAATCAATCGATTAATCCTCAGGAAATAATACTTGTGTTAAAGGAAGATCTCTATTTATACCTCACCTTGGGACATTTCTAAGTACTTTACAGGCAAACTGTAATCACCATTAAGGAATAGGCGTTGGGCAATTTTCACTTTGCAAAATGACAGAGCTTTATAGAATTCTGAGAGACGTAAGCAGGCAGCCGGTATCTCTTACCCGGGGTTAATACCAGAGGGCATGCGTTCAAGGTGAGAGGGGAAAATTCAAAGGAGATGGTGTGTGGCATTTTCTTACACAGAGAGTGGAGGGTATCTGGAATGTGTTGCTGGATGATTGGGGGGTCAGTGGAGGAGAGGTTAAGTGATTGCTAGAGGCAGATATGATAAGAGTTGTATAAGAGGCTCTTAGGCATAAGAATGTGCAAAGATGGAGGTCTACGGGCCACATGCAGGTAAACAAGGTTAGATCAGAATCAGAATCAGGTTTCATATCATCGGCCTATGCTGTGAAATGTGTTGTTTTGTGGCAGCAGCACATTGCGATACATAATAATAGAAGCTGTAAAATATGGCAATATATATTTTTTTGAAGTTAAGTTAAATAAAGTGCAAATAGAGAAAAAAACAGTAGCAGGGTAATGTCAGTGGGTTCAGAGATCTGATGGCAGAGGGGAAGAAGCTGTTCCTGAATCGTTGAGTGTGCCCCTTCAGGCTTCTGTACCTCCTCCTTGATGGTAGCAATGAGAAGAGGGTCGTGAGTGATGGAGGTCCTTAATGACGCACACGGCACTCTTTGAGACATCGCCTTCTGAAATTGCCCCCGATGCTGGGGAGGCCAGTGCCCATGATGGAGCTGGATGAGTTTACAACTTTCTGCAGCTTTCTCCAGCCCTGTGCAGTGGCCTGTCCGTACCAGACAGTGATGCAACCAGTTTCAATGTTACTCTGCATTGGGTAGACTCTCAGCATTACTGGAAGGAGTCTGCAGCAAGGAAGCCAGTCTATCTAACGTTTGGAAGGACCGCAGAAGTCTCCATAACACTCCAGAAAGGTCACCACAAGAGCCGAGGATCGATCTCTCAGCTGCTCACTGAAGTGGGGCAATTAGTCAGAGGATTGTGCTAGTATCAACATGCTTCCAATACCACCATATCATGCCCCCCCCCCATTTGCTGGCCCTAACCAATATGTCGTTAAAATGTGGGAGGAAAAGCACCCAGAGGAGTCCCGCGTGGCCACAGGGAGAGCGTACAAGTTCCTTACAGACAGCGGCGGAATTGAACCCAGGTCGCTGGTGCTGTAAAGCGTCACACTGACCACCACACAACAAGCTCCAGTTACAACAGACAATAAATAGGTAAATAAAAACAGAAAATACTGGTAGCGCTCATCAGCTCAGAGAGCTTCTGTGCAAACAGCAACGTTTACCCTCCTCTCCTCTCCACAGATGCTGCCCGACCGTATGAGTGTTTCCAACATTTTCTGTTTTTTCTTCAGATTTCCAGCAACTGCAATTCTTTAACAATAAAAGCATGTTAATGATAGCTATACACTGTCAACAAATAAATTGAAGTGAAAATGAATTAAATTAAAGTTGGTACGGGCGGAGTAACAATCAGTTTGCTCTCCTTTCACTTGTGTACCGAAGAATGATGATAAATAATCTTGAATTTTGAACAATGTCAAGGACTGTTGCTGGAGGAGAACGTTGGGGATGTACCAGGTGGTCACAGATTCAGACAGAAACCCAGCATCTGCCTCAGCCTGCTACTCACACCAATCACTTTGCAACAGAGCTTATACACTCAGTGGCCGCTTTATCAGGTACATCTGTCCACCTGTTCCTCTGTGCAAATATCTAATCAGCAACTCAATGCATAAAAGCACGCAGACATGGTCAGAAGGTACAGTTGTTGTTCAGACCAAACATCAGAATGGGGAAGAAAGGTGACCTGAGTGATTTTGACTGGGGAATGATTGTATGTCCCAGACAGCGTGGTTTGAGTGCCTCAGAAACTGCTGATCTGCTGAGATTTTCACACACAACAGTCTCTAGACTTTACAGAGAATGATGTGTAAAAGAAAGAAAAACATCCAGTGAGTGGTGGTTTTGTGGATGGAAATGCCTTGTTAACGAGGGAGGTCAGAGGAGAATGGTCAGACTGGGTCAAGCTGACAGGTAACTCAAATACACTGTGTTACAACAGTGATGTTCAGAAGAGCATTTCTGAATGAAACCTTGAAGTGAAAGGACTACAGCAGCAGAAGACCACCAGCATACACTCAGTGGCCACTCGTGGACCTAATACAGAAGTCTGAAAGTCTATGACTATAATTCTACTTCTATGAAGACAGGAAAAAGGAAAGAAAGATTTGTTATTGTTTTATTTATTTAGAGATATGTTGCAGAATAGGCCCTACCAGGCCAAAGAGCCACACACTCCTGTACCTAATAAAGTGGCCACTGAGTGTTTCAACAGCTCAGCACCTTATTTGTTGAATTTGCTGTGATCTCAATGGGACTGGAGAAAGTGGGACTGGAAAGACTCCAGCAGGCATGAAAAATGGACAATTAAACTCACTTGATGTTTAGATTCTGATTCAATTAACAGCCCAATGTTTGTAGAAATGACAAGAGGGAGAATTAAACAGCTAATTAAATGCGTGCTGGGTGAAGATGGCAAAATTAAATTAAAATTACTTATCCGATGATAGACTCAAAGGTCAATCAAATAAATTAGTGATGAAATTATTGCTCTAATAAGCTTTAAATGGGATAGACAAAATAGTAATGAAAAGTGGCTTGGTACATACATCAGATAATTAATCACACACAGTATCAAACAGGGAAGAGGGAGTGAAAGGCAGCCAAGGCTTTGGTAATAGCACAAAACATATCGGTAGGTTTATGCTGCCAGAGACTTCAGAAAGGCAAGAGGTCCCGAACAAACCCCACTATTCAGAAACGGTGAGATAATGGAAAGGGTCTCCAGTTTCAAGTTTTAGAGATAAACATCACCGAGGAGCCATCTTGGCCCATCAACACAACCTCGATAGCTGGGAATGCACAACAGTGGTTATACTACCTGAGCTGCTTAAGGAGAGTGTGGTGAACTACATATACCTGTCTGGACACGCCCCCCCCCCCCCACCCGCTGACTGCTCCTGTGGCTCTTCCCACGGACCCCGGTATAAAGGCAATTGGAGACAGCCCCGGCCTCAGTCTCCAGGATGTAGTGTGGTGGTCATTTGCTGCTTGTTCTTTCTTCCAGACAATAAAAGCCTATATCTCGCCTTACGTCTCCAAGAGTTACTGATGGTGCATCAGAGAGCTAATCTGTCCCAAAAATTGCTGGCCAACTTTTATTGATGTGTGATAGAGAGCATATAGACACATGGAATGACAGCGTGGTACTCTAGCTGCAGCAAGACGGATCACAAAGGACTCCAGTGGGTGATTTGGACAGCTCACTACGTCATTGGGACTCAACTACCAGACCTGGAGACAATCTACACCCTCAATGCCTATGGTGCACTCACAACATTGTTAAAGACCCATCCCATTTCGTGCACTGTCTGTTCAGTCTCCTGCCATGTGGTAGCAGATACAGAAACATCTCAGCCAAGAGCAAAAAACAACTTCTTCCCGAGGGCTGTCGTGCAGCTGAATAATGCTACACCCCAGCGTGCCAAAGGCCTTTGAGTGTTAAGGACTATCAAAGTCACTTGTTGCATGTAAATGTGGGAAATTTTATTTGCTTATCTATCTAGTTATCTATCCATCTAGTGTCATAGAAAATCATTCCTGCCTGTGGCCATCAAACTTTACAACTCCTCCCTCGGAGTGTCAGACACCCTGAGCCAAAAGGCTGGTCCTGGACTTATTTCCACTTGGCATGATTAACTTATTATTATTTAATTATTTATGGGTTTATATTGCTATATTTCTACACTATTCTTGGTAGGCGCGGCTGTAACGAAACCCAATTTCCCTCGGGATCAATAAAGTATGTCCGTCCGTCTGTCTGTCTATTTAAATTAAGCCATACCACATGCATTGTAAACATCTGTTTCACATGGACTGCAGTGGTAACTGCAACCTCATCTCGAGCAATGACAATAAAATTCTATTCTATTTCATCAATTTTCATTTGGACTAGAGGGCAATAGGAGGCATGAGCATCAGAGTTAAAGGAGGATCCTGATGAAGGGTCTCGATCCGTAACCTCAACTCCTTATTTTTCTCCATAGAACCTGATTTCCTCCAGCATTTTGTTTGTGTTACTCTGGACTTCCAGCATCTGCAGAATCTCCTGTGCTTCCGAAAGGAATTGGAAGGTTTAACATCAAGAGCCTGTTCCTTAAGGATGAAAAGTCTAGAGCGAGTATGTGGCAGCCTTGGAATAAGGGTGTGGCCTATGAGGATTGCGGGGTTTAGGATGGTAGAGGACTGCAGTTGGTATCAGAATCAGAATCAGGTTTATTATCACTGACATGTGGTATGTTCTGAAATTTGGTGCTTTGTGGCAGTAGTGCAAGGCATAGAAATTATTATAGTTTATAAATAAATAATTCTATAAACTTTATTTCTACATTTAAGAGAAGTTTATATAGGTATATAGATGGGAGATTATGGAGTGCTATGGTCCAGGCACAGGTCAATGGGACTAAGGAACTAATTAGTTTGACATGAACTAGATGGGCTGAAGGGTTAGTAGTACTGTAGTGTTCTGTGTTGTGGTGTTGTTTGACTTTATAACTCTACTTCTATAAAGATAGGAAGAAGGAAAGAAAGACTTATATTTATTTACAACAGTGTTATGCAGAAGAGCATCTCTGAAAGCACAACACATCGAACTTTGAAGTGGATGGGCTACAACAGCAGGAGACCCCAAACACACACTCAGTGTGTTACAAGATACAGAAGGTGCATGATAAAGTGTATATCTTAGCACAATAACATTATCCTTTCAAAGGAAGTTGAGTCTGGGCAAGCATTAATTTGGTTCAAAGTGCGCAGATTAAACTGCAAGAAGCAATTTCCTGTTAAGCCCGCCGATCCCTCTCTTGGAAAAGCAACAAGATTAAGGAGTGTGGGAAAAGGATTATTACACATAAAGTTGGACTTTGAGGTAAATTCTATTGTTGGATTGTGTACCTTTTATCTGAATCTATGTTGTTGGAAGATAAACTTTCTGCCGCAGTTTTCTGGCTGGAGCCTAAACAAATGGATTTGCCAGTGTTGTGGAGACTGTCAGCTTCTCTGATTTCCCCACTGAGCCCTTGTTCTTGCTCCAGAGCAAGGTCCCTGCCTGTAAGTCTGATACTGAGATGCCAAAAACTAATATCTACTTGTTCACACACGAAAACAAAAGTGGATAAAAGCAGCAAGCTTAGACATGGACCATCTGTCCAGTTGTTCCAGAGCAGCACCCAGCTCCCACTCTCTGTTCACTTGAACTCATTTACCGATCAAACATAAAAGCAAAATACTGCAGATGCTGGAAATGAGAAATAAAAATGCTCAGCGGGTCAGGCTGTGGAGAAGAAGAGGGAGTTAATATTTATGTTGGTTGACCTTTCATTGCAACTCATTGCAAAACCCTTTGACTTGAAACGTCTCCTGACCTACTCACAGACCTGCTGAGAAATTTCTTGTTTATTATTCAAATTCCAACTTTGCTTTATAAACATTCAAAACTCTTCCACCACAGCTTATCTTACACTGAATCCCATTCGCTCACTGACTTAATATGGCTCTTGGTGTAGCCTTAAAACTTCCATTCTTCTTTCAGGCCATGCCCTCCCCGCCCCCATCCTCCCAACCTACCCCCCCCCCCCCCACAGAGCATTGCCTCTCCTTGTTGCTGGTGGAAAATGGACTCAACAAAGCGAAGTAAGAGCTGAGTCTCATTGAAGTCCCTGATAAAGGGTCTCAGTCAGAAAATCCGACAGTTTCTTCTTCTCCTGACCCGCTGAGTTCCTCGGGGTTTCCAGCATCTGCAGAATCTCTTGTGTTCATAGTGTTGCTAAACTGTGGTGATCAGGGTTGTGTTGGTTGGCTCCAGAACCAAATGGTTGAAGGGAAGTAACTGTCCTTGAACTTACCGGGAGAGGACCTCATGCTCCTGTAGCTCCTGTTACAGGAGAGGGGCAAGACTTCTAAAGAACTTCCAGTACCTTGTACTACCTCAACTTCCAAAGAAAGATAAAGATTAGCTTTATTTATCACATAAACATCAGAATATCGAAACATATGTCATTTTATATCAAATCATCTCAGTGAAAAGCATGCTGGTCACACTTCAACACCATCACAACTTACTAACCCTAATTGTACGTCTTTGGCATGTGGGAGGAAACCAGAGCACTTGGAGGAAACCCACACGATCCCAGGAAGAGCATACAAATGTCTTACAGACAACAGCAGAATTAAACCCAATTGATGAAAACTGTAAAGTGATGAATTGTTATGCTGATATTGTCTCTTCCAATGATATGACCATCCCATTGATTAATTTTAAACATTCCCACTGCCCTCCAACTATCAGTTACCAGACAGAGTAAGGCATGAGAACCAGTGGTTCAGTGTTCAATCCTGGCTTTTGCAGGGTTAAATGATTCCCTTTCTTTGCTTTCTAGGTGTGTGTCTGTCTCTCTCTGTCAATCCCATCCTTGCTTTGAAAGATGAAGCTTCCACTGGCAGCCGCCTTATTCCTAATAACGAAAGTTCTCCTCATGGACGGGGTTCAGACGGCCAGGATTAAACATATGAAGATGCGGGATGAAATGGCTGCAGGTGAGGAAAGTGTTTTGAATTGAAGAGCAAAGTCTTTCTGTAACTGACAGGCTGGGGCTTGGCCTTAGTATAATGCCTCATCGTTCATAGATCCCTGAGGGTGTATGATAAAGAAGGTTTATGGCATGCTTCTCTTTATTAGTCAAGCTACTGAGTTGCAAAGTCAAGAAATTCAAAGTTCAAAGCAAATTCATTATCAAACCTGATATGCAGCCCTGAGGTTTATTTTCTTGCAGGCATACCCAATAAATCCAATAACCATAATAGTGTCAGTGAAAGGTTGCATCCAAATGGGTGTACAACCAGTGTGGGAAAGACAACAAGGAAAAGAAAGGAAGTAATAGAAGTTGCAGCTTTATAGAACTCTAGTTAGGATATTGCACACAGTTCTGGTCTCCCCATTATAGGAAGCAAGTCGAGACTTTGGAAGAGGTTTACCAGCATACTGCCTGGATTAGAGGGTGTGTGCGGTTGGACAAACTTGGGTTATTTTTTTCTGGAACAGCAGAGAGTGAGGGGAGATCTGATAAACGTTTATAAGGTTATGCAAGGCATAGATAGAGTAGATGGACGATATCTTTTGAAATGTCTAATACCAGAGAGCGTGCATTCAAGGTGAGAGGGGATAGGTTCAAAGGGGATGCAAGGGGCAAGATAATTACACAAAGATTGCTGGGTGCCTGAAATACACTGCCTGGGGTGGTGGTAGAGGCAGGACTTTTAATAGATGTTAAGATGCACACATAAATATGAGGGAAATGGAAAGATAGGGATGTGTAGGCAGAAAGGATTCGTTCAGTTGGTCATTTGATTACTAATTTATTTAGCTCAGCACAACATTGTGGGCTGAAAGGCCTTTTCCTGTGCTGTACTGTTGTGTTCTGCTGTCAACTGTCCTGTCTTCCTTTACAGATAGAAGATGTACGACTGGCCCCATTGATCTGCTGTTTGTCATTGACAGCTCCAGGAGTGTCCGACCCTTTGAGTTTGAGTTGATGAGGAACTTTGTCATTGACATGATCAACTTCTTGACCGTGGGACCTGATGCCAGCAGGGTGGCGCTGGTCCAGTACTCCAGCCAGATTGAGAACGTCTTCTCCTTCAAGACATTCCAGAAGAAGGAGGACATGATCAAAAGCATCAAGGAGGTGATCCCACTGGCCCAAGGCACGATGACCGGGCTGGCCATCCAGTACGCCATGAACGTTGCTTTCACTGAGCGGGAAGGAGCCCGGCCTCTGTCAATGAAGATCCCAAGGGTCGCCATCATTGTGACAGATGGGAGGCCCCAGGACAGGGTCACGGAGGTGGCAGCCAGGGCTCGCGAAGCTGGTATCGAGATCTACGCTGTCGGAGTTCAGAGGGCAGAGATGAGCTCCCTCAGAGCCATGGCCTCCTTGCCTCTTGAGGAACACGTCTTCTTGGTTGAGTCCTTTGACCTGATCGAACAATTTGCAAAGACTTTCCAGGACAAATTATGTGGTATGTGATAAACAAATGCAGAACCAAAGTGCTCGAGAGAGTTTATATTGAAAACTATGGAAATTGAAAGGCTTGAATGGACAAGGGAAGGATGTTTCCAATAGTGGGGGAGTCTACGATCTGAGGGCACAACCTCTGAATGTCTCTTTAGAATAAAGATGAAAAGGAATTTCTTTAGCAAGAGGGCAGTGTATCTATGGAATTCATTGCCCAGGATGTCTCCAGAGACCAAGTCATTGGGTATATTTAAATTGGAGATTGATATGTTCTTGATTAATAAGGGTGTGAAAGGTTACATAGAGAAGGCAGGAAAATGGGTTTGAGAAGAAAAATAGATCAACCATGATTAAATGGTGGAGCAGACTGGACAGGCCCAATGGCCTAATTCTTCTCCTATATCTTATATTCCATTTCATTGACCCTACTCTCTACATTCCCCATCCCAGATAATGTTCCTCTCTTTATGTGATGCCTCTGGGTATCATCTGCGACATTGATTCTTATATCTTTGTAGACAACACACTCCAATAGCTCAAAGTTTAAACTGCATTTGTTATCAATGTATGTATACTATATATAACCTTGAGATTTGTTTCCTTATAGGCAGCCAGAAAACAAAAAAAAAGCCCATTAAAAATACAAGACTGTCAAGCACCCAATGTTCAGGAAAAAATAACAAATTGTCCAAACAACAAAATTAAGCAAATAACTTTCAGAACCGAAGTTCATGAAAGTGACGAAGCCAGACACAGCTGATCCAGGAGCCTGTTAGCTGCAGGCCACAGCCTCAATTCAATGCAAAGACTAGTAAACACTAGTGAGCTAAACACTGGCCTGCCCTCGGGCCTGGGCCTCATCAGCTTGGTTTGGCCTGTACCTGACCTTTCAGTTCTGGCCCTGGTGCTTAAATCAGCCAAACAGCAGGTCATTCCTCGCTCTCGGGCTCGAGCCCCGCTGCTTCAACTTGCCTCACTTCAGTTCTACTGTTTTGCATCACCTCCAAGTCCACCCTAGGAATGGCCAAAGCATTGGCTCATACCCTGATCTTGGGCCCGGACTTGAACCCCGCCGGCTCAACCTGGCCCGTCCCCACCAAGCTGCACCATCCTTCGCCTTCAGTTCACACCACACGTCCTACAGGCGGTTCAGAGGCTCAACTCCAAAAGGGAAGTTACTGTCTATTGATTGCAGTGATCGTTCACCAGAAAAAGTCTGAGTAATAAAGTAGTTAAAAGGTGTGCTTGTTGTCAGCAAGTCATTGCTGTACTTCACCAGCGCCATCTTAAACTGCCATCTTATACCTGTGTATAATGCATCCCGATTACTGTCGGACACACTTCCGCAGAGATAGCATACTTCAGACTGAGTGCTACTCTGGGTAAACAGTATATAACACCCTCGCTAATGAATGGATGATCACAGCCAGTTGTTCTGTGCATTACACTCCAGTCTGTTTGGATCCACAGTTATACTGGATCAAAGATCAGCTCTTCCGCCATATACGTTTGCATGTGTTCGGAATTTACCCTGTCGAGTTACATGTAACAGGAAACTGCAACGTTCAACACTTGTAAAGGATAAAGAACGATATAAAAATAAGGTTAGAGGTTAAAGTACAGTGGGTTACGACCAAAGATGAAATGGCTGGAGTCGCTTAGCACTTCAGTACGAGGGTGTTTAATAGATGTGGCAAAAACTGAACACAAAATTTAGTGAGAAGAAAAATGCCAATAATTACAAAATGATATCTACATGAAAACTCATGAATAGCTCCAGACTTATTTGTGTCCAGTGTGAACTCCTAGCAGCCCTGATCTCTCTCTCTCTCTCTCTCTCTCTCTCTCTCTCTCTCTCACTGAAGGTGAAGAGCTCCTGTTTATTTGACGTCAGGACAAACCATCTTTAATTACCCACAAAGTTAACTTATGACTACACTTGGATGAGAATATGATCCACCCCACACTGGAGTTGCAATTATTACTAAATACACAGAAGTGTCCACCTTAAATATAGTGTTCAAAAAACATACATTTACTGAAGAGATGGAATTTTCCACCACAAATGGCAGGATAAAGCCGACCCGAATGCATCGGCTCAGTTTAGGGCTCATTATGAGAATGTAGAGGGGACGACATTGAAGTGCACACACTCAGCATGATGACAGCAGCATGACGAGTCAATGTTTGTGTGTGTGAGAGGAGTGCATTTAATGAGCGCTCTCTACTGATATGGAGTAGAACGTGCAGAAATACAGAAGTGCCAGCATGTATTTACAAAGTAAACATTATAAGCAGCGTGTTTACAGTGCAATGCAGTGGTAGGGGTAATAGCTACAGAAGGTGGGGGGGGGGGTAATGGGAATGGTTGATCAGATTATGCACCCTGCCTTAACATAAGCTCCATCTACTCATCCTGCTCTTACCTCGGGATAAGACAATCGCCTGAGTTTGATGTATCTGTCTAACTTTCCAGCTCAGGACCTGTGTGCTGACGGGAGTCACGGCTGTCAACACATCTGCGTCTCCAGCCCTGGATCGTTCCACTGCGCCTGCCGTGAGGGTTACGTGCTGAACCCAGACAGGAAGACGTGTGCAGGTACAGTCGGGGGTGCTTGGTGTACCGAATCTGCAGTGGTGATATCAGGATCAGAAGGAAGCTCATGTGGAGAGGATGTTTCCTATAGTAGGGGAGTCTAGGACCAGAGGTCACAGATAGAGTGGATGTGGAGAGGATGTTTCCTGTAGTGGGGGAGTCTAGGACCAGAGGACACAGATAGAGTGGATGTGGAGAGGATGTTTCCTATAGTGGGGGAGTCTAGGACCAGAGGTCACAGATAGAGTGGATGTGGAGAGGATGTTTCCTGTAGTGGGGGAGTCTAGGACCAGAGGACACAGATAGAGTGGATGTGGGGAGGATGTTTCCTGTAGTGGGGGAGTCTAGGACCACAGGACACAGATAGAGTGGATGTGGAGAGGATGGATCCTATAGTGGGGGAGTCTAGGACCAGAGGACACAGATAGAGTGGATGTGGAGAGGATGTTTCCTATAGTGGGGAGTCTAGGACCAGAAGACACAGATAGAGTGGATGTGGAGAGGATGTTTCCTATAGTGGGGGAGTCTAGGACCAGAGGACACAGATAGAGTGGATGTGGGGAGGATGTTTCCTATAGTGGGGGAGTCTAGGACCAGAGGACACAGATAGAGTGGATGTGGGGAGGATGTTTCCTGTAGTGGGGGAGTCTAGGACCAGAGGACACAGATAGAGTGGATGTGGGGAGGATGTTTCCTGTAGTGGGGGAGTCTAGGACCAGAGGACACAGATAGAGTGGATATGGAGAGGATGTTTCCTGTAGTAGGGGAGTCTAGGACCAGAGAACACAGATAGAGTGGATGTGGAGAGGATGTTTCCTACAGTGGGGGAGTCTAGGACCAGAGGACACAGATAGAGTGGATGTGGGGAGGATGTTTCCTACAGTGGGGGAGTCTAGGACCAGAGGACACAGATAGAGTGGATGTGGGGAGGATGTTTCCTGTAGTGGGGGAGTCTAGGACCAGAGGACACAGATAGAGTGGATATGGAGAGGATGTTTCCTATAGTAGGGGAGTCTAGGACCAGAGAACACAGATAGAGTGGATGTGGAGAGGATGTTTCCTACAGTGGGGGAGTCTAGGACCAGAGGACACAGATAGAGTGGATGTGGAGAGGATGTTTCCTATAGTGGCAGAGTCTAGGACCAGAGGACACAGATAGAGTGGATGTGGAGAGGATGTTTCCTATAGTGGCAGAGTCTAGGACCAGAGGACAGCCTCAGAATACAAGGACATTTCTTTAGAGCAGAGATGAGGAGAAATTTCTTTAGCCAGAGGGTGGTGAATCTGTGGAATCTGTTTCCACAGACAGCTGTGGAGGCCAAATCGCTGGGCATATTTAAAGCAGAGGCTGGTAGTCAGGATGTCAAAGGTTACGGGGAGAAGGCAGGGTAGTGGGATTGAAAGTAAAGTGAAGTGAAAATACACTTGGACTAAGATGTTAACTGTCCTGTGTTATCACCAGTGGGATCATCAGTTGATCTGCCACCTGCCTTCAGGAGTTTCGGCCCGCTTATGATCAAGACTCCCTCGAGGTGGTGGGCCAGCAGTGCTAAAGCACCACCTCCCACTGATGAGCTTAACAACTTGGCATCTGCCTCCATCAGAATTGTTGGTCGCTTCCATCCAACAGATAGTCTACTCTTCAGGTGTCTATGCAACTACTGAAGAGTTTACAAAAGATGGACACACTGTCCGACTCTCTGCCCCTCTGGACGTACTTGGTCCACACCCATGATGATCCTGCCTCTGTTGCCTCAGCTACAGCCCTGTTGGTTGACTTGATCTCTCTTCTAGTGGAGCCAAGGTCACACAATCACTTCTGGAAAGTGAACGCAATAAAGCCACAGCACCCGACTTCGAATGGATAGCATGAGACCTTCCACCCTCTGTCTCTGCACTCTGATCTTAATTCTGCATACTTGGCTAACTTGCACTCATGCGCTTCATTGATCTTGTCTTCCCAGGGGACTGTGAGTTCACCAATAAACACTTCTCTGCTGGTGTCAGACCAGACGACTATGTCTGGACGCAATGTGGTGAAAACTATTCGCTCCGGGAAACTGCCTTTCCCATCCAGGTCGGCCTTGACACACCAATCATTGGCTGAAGAAAGTCTGCTTGATAGTGGGCCTGCGCTGTACACCCTTGACTTCTTTCACAAATGATATGCGATGTTCTGTGCAGCATGGGGCATGAGATAAGTTGTGCTGCAGTACTCTCTGCTCAACCGCTTCTGTTACAACTTTGAGAACGTCGTTATGTCTCCAAGTGTACATACCATTGGAAAGATTGACACTGCATGCACTCGAAATATGCTGAAGTGTTCCCTTCTCACCACAAGCAGTACACCTGTCTGTCTTATCTTCATTCCAGCTGCTGAGGTTGGCAGGTGTTGGGAGCAGGTCATTCACTGCTCTATATAGAAAAGAAATGCGGAGTGGTTCCATCTGCCACAGAACATTCCAAGATAGATGTCGTTGTTCAACACTTTCCCACCAGGTCCAAGCCCCTTGTTTGGCCAGGCCAGCTGTTTTAGCTAACCTGTTCTCCTCCTCTACCTCTCGTATTTCTTGCATTACAAGCTCATGGTGCTCCTTACCTATAGAAGATGACCAGCACTAATAAATCAGCCATGATGGAATGGTGGAGCAGACTCAATGGGCCGAATGGCCTAATTCTGCTCATGAGTTTTATGGTCTTATGACCTATACATCATGAAATGTGTTTTGTGGAAGCAGTACTGTGCAAAGAACATACAATTGCTTTAAAATGCAAAATAGTTAAGTGGTGTGCAAAAAAAGATCACAGTAGTGTTCATGGGTTGTGATTCAGATTAATTTATTTGTCAGGCGTACATCGAAACATGCTGCAAAATGCATGGTTTGCTTCAACAACCAGCACAACCTAATGATGTGCGGGTGGCATCCACAAGCACCAGCACACATTCCAGCGCTAACATAGCGTGCCCATTTGTTCAGCAGAACAACACAGATGTTCAGAAATCGGGAGGGGGAGAAGCCGTTCCTGAATCATTGAGTGTGGGTCTTAGGCCTCCTGTACCTCCTCCCCAGATGGTGAGGATCCTCAGCGATGGATACCGCCTCCTTGAGACGCCATCCCTTGAAGATGATCTTGATAGTGGGGGGTGGGGGGTTGTTGTGTCTTATTGAACTGTATTATACTTGACAGGAGAGAATGCTCAGCAGTGCCTGTACTATCTTAGGAGTTTAAAGAGAGAAAATCTGCCCCAAAAGCTGCTGGTAAACCCTTATCAGTTTGTAATTGAGAGCATGCTGACCCACTGCATGACAGTATGGTACAGTAGCTGCGGCAGGATCGACTAAAAGGCTCCTCAACTAGTCATTAGGACTGCACAGAGTGTCATTGGGATACAGGTACCAGATATGGAAACCATCAAAAACTCGTGGCATCTACGACGGGCTCACAACATATCGCCCCAGTGTTAAGACCATAGTATATTAGGAGCAGAAGTAGGCCATTTGGCCCATTGAGTCTGATCTGCCATTTCAGTTTGGCTGATCCATTTTCCCTCCCAGCCCCAGTCTCCTACTTTCTCCCCATATCCCTTCATGCCCTGACTAATCAAGAATCTATCAAACTCTACCTTAAATATACCCATCAATGGCCTCCACAGCCACCTGTGGCAATGAATTCCACACATTCACCACTCTCTGGCTAAAGAAATTCCTCCTTATCTCCATTCTGAGAGGACCCTCTCCATGTCCTCTGGTCTAAGACTCCTTCACCATAGGAAACATCCTCTCTGCATCCTCTCTACTGAGCTTTTCAATGTTTGATAGGTTTCAATGAGGTCCCCCCTCAGTCTTCTGAATTCCAGTGAGTAGAAGCCCAGAGCCATCAAATGCTCCTCATATGACAAGACTTTCAATCATGAATAACTTTCTTGAGCCTCCTTTGAACCCTTCCTAATATCAGCACATCCTTTCTTATGTAAGGGGCACAGAACTGCTCACAATACTCCAGGTGAGGCCTCACCAGTGCTTTATAAAATCTCAACATTACATCCTTGCTTTTATTGTCTAGTCCTCTTGAAATGCCTTCCTCACCACTGACCCAATTTGCAATTAACCTTAAGGGAATCCTGCACAAGTACTCCCAAGTCCTTTTGCACCTCAGATTTTTGAATTTTCACTCCATTTAGAAAATGGTTAGCCCTTTCATTTCTTCTACCAAAGTGCATGACCATACACTTTTCAACACTTCATTCCATCTGCCATCTTTTTCCCATTCTCCTAATCTGTCTGAGTCCTTCTGTGGCCTTTTTGTTTCTTCAAACCACTCTGCCCCGCCATCTATCTTCATTTTGTCAGCAAACTTGGCCACAAAGCCATCAATTCCATCATCCAAATCATTGACATATAACATGAAAAGAAGCAGTCGGACATACAGACCCCTGTGGAACACTGCTAGCCACCAGCAGTGAACCAGAAAAGGCTCCTCTTGTTCCCACTCTTTGCTTCATGCCAATTAGCCAATGATCTATCCATGCTTGTATCTTTCCTGTAATACCACGGGCTCTTAATTTGTTGAGAAGCCTATGTGTAGCACCTTGTCCAAGGCCTTCTGAAAATCCAAGTACACAACATCCATGAATTGTCAAACATGAGAAAATCTGTAGATGCAGGAACTCCAAAGCAACACAAAATGCTGCAGGAGCTCAGCAGGTCTGAAGGCATCTATGAAAAAGAGTAAATAGTTGATGCTTCAGGCCAAGACCCTTCATCAGGACTGAAAAGGAAAATAAGATCCGACTAAGGTGGTGGTGGGAGGGGAGGCAGAAGTGCAAGATGGTAGATGATAGGTGAAATCAGGGGAGGGTGAAGTAAAGAGCTGGGAAATCGATTGGTGAAAGAGATAAGTGGCTGGAAAAGGGGGAATCTGATAGGAGAGGACAGAAGACCATGGAAGAAAGGAAAGGAGGAGGAGCACCAGAGAGAGGTGATGAGCAGGTAAGGTGAGAGGGGGAAACAGGAATGGAGAATGGAGAATGGTGAATTCTCCTTTGTCTACCCAGCTTGTTACTTCTTCAGAGAATTTCAACAGATTTGTCAGATTTGTAATCACCTGTTCAAACTTCTACCACTTTTTCCCCAGGACTGTCAAGAGATTAGAGCTGCTTGTTTTTAATTCAGTTGTAACTGAGATGTCATTCTAAATAACTCAGACGTTATTTTAAATTTAGTTGCTGTGTTTTTTGTAATTGAATTGTCAGTGTGCTGTTTTACACTGAAAAGAGTGGCAAGGCACTCTCATTGTCCTCACCAATGACAATAAAACTCTAATTAACTCATACGGTACTGTACAAAAGTCTTATGCACAGTACTCTAGTGATTTAATGATTGCACTGTACTGCTGCCACAAAAAATCAAATTTCATGACATATGTGAGTGATATGGGTCTATTGTGAACTGAGAGTGGGATTGGGACATGGAGAAGGGAATCATGGTTGGTGTAATGTATAGATCTATTTCTTTTAAAGCATTGACTCCCCTTAGCACATTGCACTCTCTCTCCCTCTCTCACTCGCTGCAATGTGAATACACCAGTTAAAGACATGTCCCACATGTCTTATTTTATTTAGTTGATATGTAGTTGGGAAAGTACATCAAGTCGGCGATGAGTACGAACCTGAATGTCAGGAAATACCACAAACTGCACCGACAGTTATGGGACGAGACAGCAACAGGAAAGAGTTAAATGGTACGATGTAGGACATCACGAACGCTAGCCAAGATCTGCATGGATACAGCATTGTACTCACAACTAGCAAAGCTAAGGTGAAAATAATGTGGTGCTGGCTTTAATCAGGAAAGTTGATGAACTTGATAGTGCTAATGAAGGCTGAAAGTCATATATCAAGAGGGTGGAACTGTACTGTAACGCGAACAGTGTGGAGAAGGAAAAGAAAAGCCCCACACTTCTTAGCTTAATGGGTGCCAGAACGTTCGGTCTCTTACTCAACTTAGAAACTCCTGAAAAGCCAGCAAGCAAGACAGTCAACAAAACTGTTACAATTTTACAAAATCTATTGAGCCCTAAACAGTTGGTAATAGATGAGAGATTTAAATTTTACAAGAAGAATAATCAAAGGATGAAAGCATTTCTGAATACATTGCAGAACTGCGGAAACTTTCACTGTACTGAGACTTTAGAGATGAACTTTCTGTTACATTAAGGGATAGGCTTGTATGTGGCACGTATAGTCAAAGCACTCAAAAGAGGCTACTGTCCAAAAGAGACCTAACCGTAGAACGGGCATTGACCATTGCAATATCATTAGAGACCACAGCAAAAGATGCAGCAGAACTACAGAAAAGGAGGTTAGAATGTGAAATGCACAAAATATCCTTGAATGCTGCAAAAAGCAAAAAATGTTATCGATGTGTCAAATCCTCTTATGATGCAAACGACTGTTGGTTCAAAGAAAAAGTTTCCAGAAAGTGTCACACACAAGGTCACGTAGAGAGAGTGTGCAAGGCAGACAAAAAGCACAACCGAGTGAAAAGCTTCAAATACAAAACTAAGCAAGTGCATAAAATGACCGAATGTGAAACAGAATCAGACAACACAGAGCTGCCATGTATAGTATTACTGAAAAAGATCACAAACTCATCTGGATCACAATAGATGTGTCCGGTCAAAATTGAAAATGGAGCTGGATTATGATCAGCTTTGTCCATAATTCCAGAGTATGACTACAACAGATTGTTTTCTAAGATACCATTGGAGAAGACCTCAGAGATGCTAAAGACCTACACAGGCAAAAATGTGTCTCCCAAAGGCAAACTGAAAGTAAATGTGACATATGGAGGCCAAGCACAACAGTTAGAGCTTTTTGTGTTGAAAAGAGGGGGGCCAGCGCTTTTTGCACATAACTGGTACACAGTCAAAGCTCTCAATGTGTCATCAACAGACGACGACAGCCCAAACGGTTGCACTAACCAGAAACTGTCAGAGCTGATTAATGCTAATGAGAAGGTGTTTGAGAAGGGGATGGCATGAAGGCCAGAATTGAACTGGATGAAACAGTATTAGCAAGATTTCATAAAGCACATCCAGTGCCTTATACACTACATCCTAAAGTGGATACTGAACTGCAGAGTTTGGAGGCATCTGGAATTCTCTCCAAGCCATGCCCATTGTCCTGGTGATCAAGAAAGGGAAGGTTACAATCCACAGTATGTGAGCATTTCAAAGTGAGTGTCAACCCGGTTGTGATTCACAACCACAATACACGTCAGAGGAACTCCAACTGCTCATGAAGTAAAATGGCATCAGGCATTTCAAGTCAGCTCCTCACCACCCAGCAATGAATGGGTTCGCTGAGAGGTTTATCCAAGAAGTCCACTAAAACAATGGATAAGGAGAACATTTCTCTACAGCACAATGTGGACAACTTCCTTTTTGTGACTTGGAACTCTGTTCATGCAACAACAAATCAAACACCTGCAATGCTGTTCATGAACAGAATCTGAGATCTCACATAGACCTCCTGAAACAAGATCTACAGAGGGAAGTGCAGAATAAACATTTCAACTAGTTGCCAAGTGAAGCAGCAAGGAGCTTCAAGATTGGCCAGGAAGTCCTAGCGCATGATTACTGAGAAGATAATTGGACACCTGAAAGGATAGCTTCAAGAACTGGACCACTGATGCACACAGTGGATGGTGGAGATCAGACATGGAGACATCATGTGGACCAGATACTGGAGGCTCAACCGAAGATGCTCACCTGAGCCGACGGCATTCAACAAGATGGACACATTGCATCCACCGATTTACCTCTCAATGATGATCATGTCATTGACAGCAACGTGAAACTGGAAACTGAGAACGTTGTCTTAGACAAGACACCTACCAAACCTGCTCCACCCCACAGGTCCAGAGGCGCGATGAGAACATTATCATTGATAAAACACCCGCCAACCTGCTCCACTCCACTGGTCCAGAGGCATTATCCTGAAAGTAACAGAGCACCACTGTGAAATTAGTTATGGACTGTTGTTGTGAAAGCATGTTTATTTGGAATATGGGTTTAAGAAAGGGAAATTGGAAAGTTTGTACATATACAGTTTTATGTTGATTTAATCTAAAGGGGGAGGAAGAGTATTGTATGGATCTATTTCTTTTAGACCAATGACTCCCTGTTAGCACTACATATGGATTGTTGTCTGAGCATGTGTATTGATCTCTCTCTCGCTGCAATGTGACTACACCAATTAAAGTCATCTCACACTTGTGTGCTTTTATTTCATTGATATGTAGTTGCATAGACACAACAGTTGGGAAGAGGGGATGGGAGAGGGGAGGGAGCAGGAAGCACCAGAGAGGCATTCTGTAATGATCAATAAACCAATTGTTTGCAATCAAATGACATTGCCTGGTGTCTCAGGGTTGGTGTGTCTGGACCTGGACCACGCCCCACCCCTAGCACGCCTTCCCAGCCACCTGTCCCACACCCCGCCCACGGCCCTCTACCCCTCACCATTCCCAACATCATTTGCTCTCGCCAGATTTACGAACTCACTCTCTGCTCCACATTGGCAAACAGAGTACTGTTGGGCAGCCTAGCTACATACGGTGTCTGCCTAGTACTGTGTGTAGTCTTAGAGCACTTCAACTTCACAATAGATGGGACAAGTGTTGAAAGCACAGGTGAGAGGATTAAAAAACTGCATGAAGAAAATTTGCTGGAAACTCCTCTAATTTTCTGTGTGTCTGTCTACAGCCATTGACCTTTGCTCCCACGGAGACCACGACTGTGAACAGATTTGCATCAGCTCCCCAGGATCGTACAGGTGCAGCTGTCGCCAGGGTTTCAGACTCAACCAGGACCAGAGAACCTGCAGTGGTCAGTATTCCATCACTCACTGCTGCTACTGCACATCACTGTTCTTAACCATGACTGCAATTTATACGCTTCAGCCCCTGAGGGGAGAAGGCAGGAGTAAAGGATCAGCCACGATTAAACGATGGAGCAGACTCGATGGGCTGAATGGCCTAATTGTGCTCCCCTTTCTTATGGCTTTACGGTCTTATTTGTCCCAATCTTTTTTTTTAATCACTTGTGGCGAGACGAATATTTTAAGATTTTATTTAGAAATACAGCATGGCAACAGGGCCTTCTAGCCCGACGAACCTGAGTTGCCCAATGAATGATAAAGATCTTTAAAGATTAGTTTTATTTGTCAGGTGTACATTGGAACATACAGTGACATCTGTCCTTTGCACCAAACAGATCTGCAGAGATTGTGCTAGGGGCAGCCCAGCGAGCATCACCATGCTTCCAGTGCCAGCATAGCATGCCCACGACTCACTAGCCATAATCCATACGTATTTGGAAGTAGGAGGAAACCAAAGCTCACAGAGGACATTTCTGGCTTCCTCCCCCTTTCCTTTACAGTCGTGTCGAAGGGTCTCTGCCTGAAACATTTCACTGTTCATTCCATTCTGATGACCTGCTGAGCTCCTCCAGCATTTCATGTGTGTTGCTCTGGATTGCCAGTGTCTGCAGAATCTCAAGTTTATGTTTGGTGTCTCCAGAGGAAAAGCATGGTCTTGGGAGGGGAGGAATGGATGGTGGGAAGTGAACGCTGAACGTAAAGCATCACACTAACCGCTACCCACTACACCACCCTGTGACTGCTACACCAGCACTGTGCAGTGTTAGCATTGAGGAACAGGGTTCAGACCAGGGGTCCATGGACCCCTCGGTTAATGGCATGAATAAGGTGTGGAGACAATATTTCCTGCAGTGAAGGAGTCTAGGACCAGAGGCCACAGCTTCAGAATAGAGGGACAACTATTTCATAACAGAGATGGAGGAGGAATTTCTTTAGCCAGAAGGGGATGAAAGGGATCCGGGTTCAGCCATGATGAAATGGTAGAGAGGACTCAATGGGCTGAAAGGCCTAATTCTGCTCCTTCCTCTGTGTTATGGTCCCATGGTGGTGAATCTGACAGCCATGGAGGCCAAGTCATTGGGTATAGTTAAAGCGGAGGTTGATAGGTTCTTGATTAATCGGGGTGTCAAAGGTTATAGGAAAAGGCAGGCAAATGGGATGGAGAGGGATAATAATGAAATGGCAGACCAGACTTGATGGGCCAAATGGCCTAATTCTGCTCCAACATCTTGTGAACTTATGGTCTAACATGAGTTTGAACGCTTTTGCTAGAGTGTATCACACTGAATCAATGTTTGACACAGTGAATCTATGTTATTGCTACCTCTCCTCACAAACTCACCCATCACCACCTTCCCTTTCCAGCTGTCAACCTCTGCGACCAGGGAGACCATGGCTGTGAGCACGTCTGTGTCAGCACCCCCGGCTCGTACTACTGTCGCTGTCGTCCTGGCTACACCCTCAACCAGGACCAGAAGACCTGTAGCAGTGAGTAGCGGGGCACCTGCTGAGGGGGACATGGAGTGGTTAGAGCATGGGCAAAGTCCTGTCACTGCTGTTAAATGGGCTCTGAAAACTCATTCCTCAATCACACTTTAATTACACTCAGTGGCCACTGAGTCTATGTTCGTGGTCTTCTGCTGCTGTGCCCCATCCACTTCAAGGTTCAACATGTTGTGCATTCAGAGATGCTCTTCTGCACACCACTGTTGTAACACGTGGTTATTTGAGTTACTGTCACCTTCCTGTCAGCTTGGAGCAGCCTAGCCATTCTCTTCTGATCTTTCTCATTAACAAGGCGTTTTCAGCCCAGTGAACTGGACGTTGTTGTTAACTGCAAACCCTCTGTAAATTCCAGAGACTGTTGTTTAACACTTTCATACCTGGGTAGCCCTTCTTTTGTGGCTCACACCTCTCCTTTAAAACCTATTCTCTGTAAACTCTAGAGATTATTGTGCGTGAAAATCCCAGGAGATCAGCAGTTTCTGAGATACTCAAACCACCCCATCTGGCACCAACAATCGTTCCACAGCCAGAGTTACTCAGGTCACATTTCTTCCCCATTCTGATGTTTGGTCTGAACAACAACTGAGCCTCCTGACCATGCCTGCGTGCTTTTATGCATTGAGTTGTTGCCACATGATGTAGGTATTTGCATTAATGAGCAGGTGTACAGGTGTAGCTCATAAAGTGGCCACTGAGTGTGCTTGTGCACAAGTATAGTTTCTGTCTCTATCATCAAACCATTCTGAAGTACGAACAAAAAAAATGCAATTTTTGTTGACAGTTGATCCACAAGAAACCTTGTTAACTTGAATCCCATGATCTGCATATTGAAATATAAATCATGATATAGATTTCAGTTGTTAATAAGCAATTAAATCTAAATGTTAAAGGGCAATCATACTCGAGAATTTGTAAGATAACTGTCCAAAAATGTTGTCCTAGGATTCTTCATTTCCCGATTTCTAGATGCCCCCTCCAGAAACATCCTTCCCATGCCCACCCTTTTAAAAGTGCCCTCAGGACTAACTTCCATTTCAATACAATCCTCTGGCCTTCACGTGTGTTTTAGCTATTAAGCCTGGCAGAGCCAGTTCTACTGGCAGAAGGGGCAAAGGCCCATTACTGGCACCTTAAAACCAGTCACTTCAGTCAGATGGGGCTCATCAGCTGTGGTTGGCAGCTCAAGTGGGAGAAGGAAAACTCTGATCTCAAACCTCCGCTGCCTTGCGGCTAAACCCACTCACGGGGAGGGCTTTGGGAGTAAACCCTGAGGAAAAATACAGAGCTGGAGTCCTGGAAGTAGATCTACTTTGAGTCCAACACTGGCTGGCAACTCCTGCAACTCTGTTGGTCTCGAACTGTGTCGGTCTCTGCTGTTCCTTTGCATTCATTAGCTGCGCGGAGGTGGGGGGGGGGGGGGGGGAGTCTGCTACCTGGGTAACAGCTTGCTCTCCATATCGTATTGGCCTGCCTTGCATAGACAGCTAGGACGCAACACCCATGGTTGACCCTGACCAAGGGAGGGTTTAATCCTCTGGATTACGGTAGATAGAAGCTTAGTCTGTCCAAATCTTTCCTTTCTGTAGTGATAAATTACTGTTCATTCGGGAACCACAGCTGCCAACATGACTGTGTGAACGTCCTCAATGGGTACTACTGCACATGCCGGGACGGCTTTGAACTGCAGAACGATGGCAAAACCTGTAAAGGTAATGTGAGACCATGGTGGGATTTTGGGACCTCCGACTTCTGGCTAATTTCAAGCTGTCCCTCATTTGTCAATCTGTACATGTCATGCAAGATGGCAGCCACAGCTATGCAGCAACTCCTCCTTCCCTTTCTCCCATGGTCCACTCACTTCTCCAATCAGATCCTTCCTTCTTCAGATGTCACCTCTTCCACCTATCACCTCCCAGCTTCTTTCTTTAGCCTCCCTCTCCCCAGTCACCTACCTTCCCCCTCATCTGGTCTCACCTATTCCACCTCCCCCTTCCTTTCCAGCCCTGATAAAGGGTCTCGTCCCAAAATGTTGACTGTTTATTCATTTCCATTGATGCTGCCAGGCAACAACTATGGAAATGAATAAACTGTCAACATTTCAGGTTGAAACCCTTCTTCGGCACTGGAAAGGAAGGGGGAAGATGCCAGAATGAAAAAACGTGGGGAGAGGGGAAGGACGATAGCTAAGAGGTGATAGGTGAAGCCAGGTGGGTGGGAAAGGTAAAGGGGCAGGAGTGGAAGGAATTTGATAGGAGAGGAGAGTGGACCATAGGAGAAAGGGATGGAGGAGGGGATCCAGGGGGCAGTGATAGGCAGGTGAGAAGCCAGAGTGGGGAATAGAAGAAGAGGGGCGGGGGAGGGATTCTTTTTACCGGAAGGAGAAATTGATATTCATGCATCAGGTTGGAATATAAGGTGTTGCTCCTCCACACTGTGGGAGGTCTCATCTTGGCACAACAGGAGGCCATGGTCTGACATGTCAGAATGAGAATAGGAATTAAAATGTTTGACTGCACTTTGATGATAATAAATATACTGGAAATTTGAACATTGCTGTGTGTCAGATACTGGTAGAATCTGGGGGAAATTGATGAAAACACAAGGGGAATAAAATGGGATTAGTCTAGGATTGGTGCACTAATAAACTAGTACTTTAACTTATAACTTTCTTTAATATAATTCTTTATGATTGTTGAATGTTGTTTTATTGTTGCATGTCACACCAACACTCCATAGCAAATTCGTAATGCATGTAAATGTATATAGTATACGGAGAATAAAGTTGATCCCTGATCTTGCTGTATCTCCATTTAATTCCTGATCCTTAGGATTCATCCAAGAGTCAAGAATGATGAATAGTCGTAATTTTAAGATTCTAGTTCATTTTAGAGTACTAACAAGCATAAAAATACCGAGCAAACTAAATAAGGAGCTGAGAAACGATGCTAAGAGTGGAATTAATGCAAAGATAAAAGAATAAAGAAGAAGCACTTCTGAAGTGCTGAATGGCACTTCTGAAAAATCCCTCACTGTTATAGATAAGATCAGCAAAATTCCTTAGATAGAGTTGAATTAGATTATAGGCTACATAATTAAAACTATTACATCACTTTGGTAATATGCTAATACATAGACGAAGAAAAATGAGAATGGTGATAAACTGGTAGTTTAGCTGCTCTATCCCTTTCTGCCAGTGTGTGTGAAAGTACATGTTTGCTAAAAAGCACAACTCTTATAAAAAGTATTATTTAAAAAAACAGTGGTTTCCAACAATCTTAATAATCTAGCATGGACTCAGTCGGGCTGAAGGGCCTGTTTCCATTCAGCGTGCCTCCGAAACCTTCCTGCGTACTGGAACGGGCTGAAGTGGCCTTGTGTTCCATTCTTGATCCCGCTTCTAATGTACTTATTCAGAGGCAAGAGAAAGCTGCAAGAACACTTATTGACAAATAAATAATTTACTGAAATTCTATTAAATCTGCTTCCTAGCTGACAGTGCATTCCAGGGCATCACAATAAAAGTTTACCCAAGATGACTTGGGTTGCTCTGCCTGGTTCCTTAAGACCAAGGTCTTCTTGTCGTCTATTGAACTGGAACGATTTCAAGGCAACACTCTGACCCTGGTACGATATTGGCAGGAATCAGAACAGCCAGACGTTGAGCGAGGAGCGGGGTTATCGTGGCGATGATGTGAAACTACATGATAAAATATTTATTGGGCAGCAGTGACTTGAGATATTCTTGCTTTCTTTCATATGGTAAGAAAGCGGACTTTGGGATTAGCTTAAGTACTTTTAAGTTCATGCTGGGCAAACGTACAAGGGAGAAGGAATGGAGGCTGCCCTGACAAATTCGAAGAGCGTTGTACAGCATGGAGAATAAATCCTTCATCCCAACCTGTCAATTGTAACCAAGTTGTCTGTCTAAGAGATAAACTAATCCTGTTTATTATATCCATATCCCTCGAAGCTACTCCAATCACAGACATGGAGATAGAAAACTGCAGCACAGAAACAGGCCCTTCAGCACATCTAGTCCATGCCAAACAATTTTGTTTATTTATTTATTTATTGAAATACAGTGTGGAACAAGGCCATCCTGGCCCTTCAAGCTGCATCGCCCAGCAAACCCCCGATTTAACCCTTCCCTAATCACAGGATAATTTGCAATGACCAATTGACCTACCAACCACTACGTCTTTGAATTGTGGGAAGAAACCAGAGCACCCGGAGGAAACCTACACAGTCACGGGGAGAACGTACAAACTCCTAACAGTTAGTGGCAGGAATTGAATCCGAGTCGCTGGTACTGTGAGGCATTGTGATAATCACTACACTACCGTACCACCCTAAACCAAACTGCCTATCCCCATCAATCTCCCTCCCATCCATGTACCTATCCAAAATTCTCTTAAATATAGAAATTGATATTGCATCCACCCCTTTTGCTGGCAGATCATTCAACATTCTCATGAACCTCTGAGTGAAGAAGTTTCTCCTCATATTCCCCTTAAACTTTTCACCTTTCACCCTTAACTCATGAACTCTAGTTGTAGTCTCATCCAACCTCAGTGGAAAAAGCCTGCTTGTATTTATCCCATCTCTACCCCTCATAAATTTGCATACCTCTACCAAATCTCCTCTTAATCGTCTGCATTCTAGGGAATGAAGTTCCAACCTATTCAGTCTTTCCTTACAACTTAGATCCTGCAGTCCCCGCAACATCCTTGTAAGTTCTCTCTGTACTCTTTCAATCTTATTTTCATCTTTCCTGTAGGTAGGCGAGCTAAACTACACATACTATTCCAGATTAGACCCCACCAACACCCTAAACATTAGACTTGTCCAACTGTCTTTTAAACGTGTAATTTTAAGGTCTAATGAGTCTTTAAGCTAGGGCTTTTCTCCTTGGAGGAGAAGAGATGACTTGATAGAGGTGAAAAAGATGAGAGGAGGCAGAGATTGAGTGGCTGGCCAGAAACCTTTTCCAAGGACTGAAATGGCTAATTATAAGAAGATATAAATTTATGGTGACTGGAAAAAGGTATAGAACATTGAACATAGAATAGTACGGCACAGTACAGGCCCTTCGGCCCACAATGTTGTGCTGACCCTCAAACCCTGCTTCACATATAAACCCCCACCTTAAATTCCTCCATATACCTGTCTAGTAGTCTCTTAAACTTCACTAGTGTATCTGCCTCCACCACTGACTCAGGCAATGCATTCCACGCACCAACCACTCTGAGTGAAAAACCTTCCTCTAATATCCCCCTTGAACTTCCCTCCCCTTACCTTAAAGCCACGTCCTCTTGTACTGAGCAGTGGTGCCCTGGGGAAGAGGCGCTGGCTGTCCACTCTTAATATCCTGTACACCTCTATCATGTCTCCTCTCATCCTCCTTCTCTGCAAAGAGTAAAGCCCTAAATCTCTGATCATAATCCATACTCTCTAAACCAGGCAGCATCCTGGTAAATCTCCTCTGTACCCTTTCCAATGCTTCCACATCCTTCCTATAGTGAGGTGACCAGAACTGGACACAGTACTCCAAGTGTGGCCTAACTAGAGTTTTATACAGCTGCATCATTACATCACATCTCTTAAACTTTATCCCTCGACGTATGAAAGCTAACACCCCATAAGCTTTCTTAACTACCCTTTCTACCTGTGAGGCAACCTGTATGGGAGGGATGTCAGAGTTTTTTCTACAGAGAGCATGGGTGGGGGGGGAGGTACACAGAACACACCGCTGAGGGTGTGATAGAGCCAGATACATCAGGGGCATTTCAGAGACTCTTAGATAGGCACATGAATGAAAGTAAAAATGGAGGGCTACGTGGGAGGGAAGCGTTAGAGTAGATTAAAGGACCTGTACTGTGCTGTAACGTTTGTATGTTCTATGTAAAGAGGTTGTAAATGAAACACACCCAGATGTTAGTCCCCAGGATCCAGGGGCAGCTGTCGTGCATCAGTGACGATTGATCTCCTAAGGTCTTGGGGGTTTTGTTTTGCAGCTGTTAATGTGTGTGACACTGTGGAACATGGCTGTGAATTTAAGTGCGTCAGCACACCCGGCTCATACTTCTGCATCTGTCCCCCGGGGAGACAACTCAACGTGGACGGAAAGACCTGTAACAGTGAGTACTCTTCCTAGTGACCTCACCTCCCCTGCCCCAGCACAAGACCACGCAACACATCTGCTACTACTGCAGGGCTGGAAGCCCGTTCAGCAGACTGATCCTCTGTTGGCTTCAGAGCGATGGAAATATTTGCTTCCGGGCATTCAACTGACCCATTGTGTTCACGCCAGTTAAAAATGAACCTTGGGTTAATCCCACCTCCCTTTTAACGCCAATGAACTCCCAATTTGGCAACCGGTAGCTCTAACCCCTTTCAGGGCTACCAGCACCCCAATCTTTCCAAGCTTATCACTCCAAACCTAACAATATTCTCTACCCCTTTCAACCCCACCAACTCCTTTCTACCATTTTCTGTCCCCACCAACCACTGTCTCCCTCTTTCCAACCCCACCAATAACCCCTTACTCCTTCCTAACCCTACCAATACCCTTTACATATCCACCCTTCTCGCCCCATTTCCAACCCTACCTGCCCTCTCTACCCCTTTCAGCCCTACTGATCTCACTCTACTCTTTCCACTTACACCAACCCCTCTACCCCTTCCAATTCTGTTAACTCCCTTCTACCCCTTCCAATTCTGCTAACTCCCCTCTACCCCTTTTTAATCCCACTAACCCCTCTCTACACCCTTTCCAACTCAGCAACCCTCTCTTCCCATTTCAATCCTACCTCCTTTAGCTCACCAATACCCGCTTTTAACCCTTTCCAAGTCAACCAAGCCTTCTCTCCCCATCTCCAACTTGCGTCACTGGATTTTCCCATCCCACCGTCAACCCTCCAAACACCCACCTGTAGCCCCTTTCCCACTTGCCTCTCCAGTCCCCCATGCCTCCCCACCTCATTCCAGCCACCCCTCCTGTAACGTGGGATCTTGTTGTTTCACCCAGAGTGCAGCCGAGCCAACATCGACCTGGTCTTTGTCATTGATGGCTCCAAAAGTGTGCGACCTGAGAACTTTGAGCTGGTGAAGAAGTTTGTCAATAACATTGTGGACGCACTGGACGTCTCCACCCAGGGCACCCGGGTGGGGCTGGTGCAGTACTCCAGCAATGTCCGAACGGAATTTCCCCTGGGCAAGCACACCACCACAGCGACGCTGAAGTCGGCAGTGAACAGCGTGCAGTACATGGAGAAAGGCACCATGACTGGACTCGCCCTCAAACACATGGTGGAGAACAGCTTCACGGCGGCTGGGGGAGCCAGGCCAATGGCTGAGAACTATCCACGGGTGGGCGTCGTGTTTACTGATGGACGCTCTCAGGACAGCATCTCTGAGTGGTCCAAGAAAGCCAAAGATGCAGGTAGGACACAATCGGACCACAGAGGGATGGTGGAGGTGGGCCAAGCGGCCTAGTTCAGCTCCTATGTCTTATGGCCTTATGGTAACACGCTCAGATTGCTGACGGAACTCAGCAGACCAGGCAGCATCTATGGAGGGAAGTAAACAGTCGACGTTTCAGGCCAAGACCCTGCATCACGAAGGATCTGAAGAAGTCCTTCATCAGGATGTGTTTTGGCCCGAAACATCGACTCCTTATTCATTTCCACAGATGATGCCTGACCTACTGAGTTCCTCCAGCGCTTTGTGTGTGTGTTGCTCAAGATTTCCAGCATCTGCAGAATCTCTTGTGTATTTTTTAATGCTGTGTGTTTGGGAGAGGTGGAAATCCATGCTCATCAGTATTGTACAAGAGGCATTTGTCTGGGGGAGAGGGAGGGAACTCCAGGGCTTAGGAGCCAGCACTTTGAAGGCACATCTGTCGGCAGCAGCAGTGTTGACAACGGAGCGAGCAGGAGTCACCGACTGCAGGAGCGTAGACTTCGCAAGTTTTAAAATATCCTGAAGGGCATCATCAGGGAGGGGAAGGCCACAGAGGAAGACAGATGAGAATCAGAAAGTTGTGGGGCATTGGGTGGTCAGTGAGTGAGATGCTGAAAGTGAGGGTATTAGAGGAGAAATTAAAATAAAATTGCACACACTAGTTCAAGTTAATTGTCATTCATGTGTATACATGTACACAGCCAAACGAAACAACATTCCTCCAGGCCAAGGTGGAAGGGCTGTTTCCCATTCTAATAGACCTTGTTTTAATGCTACCGTACCTCCTGCCTGATGGTGGGGGGTCAAAGAGATTGTGGGATGGCTGAGAGGGGTCACTGAGAGCACAGTGCCCCTGATAAATATCTCGGAATAGTGGAGGAGAGACCCAGATGATCCTCTCAGCGGTCCTTGCCATGGTTTGTAGGGCATCGCGGCCCGATGCCTTGTGATTCCCGTACCAGACGGTGATGCGGCTGGTCAGGACACTCTCGGTGGTGCTCCTGGAAAAATTGGCTAGAATTGAGAGGGGAGGAGACCTCACTCGCCTCAATCTCCTCAGGAAGTGATGCTGCTGTGGTTTTCTGACTAAAAGGATGGTGTTGAAGGACCAGGTGATCAAACAGAAATATACACAAAGAAACACACTCACACACACACACACACACACACACACACACACACACACACACACACACACACACACACACACACACACACACTCACACACACAAACACAGAGACACACTCACACACACAAACACACTCACACACACACAAACACTCTCTCTCACACCCACACACACTCTCACACACACACACACACACACACTCACACACACAAACACAGAGACACACTCACACAGACACACACTCACACACACAAACACACTCACACACACACAAACACTCTCTCTCTCACACCCACGCACACTCACACACAGACATTCACACACACAGAGACACACTCACACACACACACTCTCTCTCACACCCACACACACTCAACACACACACACACACAAACACACTCACACACACATACAAACACTCTCTCTCTCACACACACTCACACACAGACACACAAACACACTCTCTCACTCACACACACACTCTCACACACACAATGGTAGACTGTATTGAGCTTGTTCCTTTGCTGTTCAGTTTGGGTGAACCTGTCCCCTGTCGCCATCTGCTTCTGCAGGTATCACCATGTATGCAGTCGGCATTGGGAAGGCCGTGGAGGACGAACTGCGGGAAATTGCCTCAGACCCTGTGGATCAACACTTCTTCTATGCATCCGACTTCAGCGCCATCGATCAGATTGCAGAAAATCTGAAACTCAACATCTGTGAGGGTAAGTGTTGAAACGAGCACCTGTCTGACAGTCAGGGTGCCATGTGTGTGGAGAAATCCCTGCGAAGGGGGGCCTGCTTCTTCCCATCTTCTTCTGCAGATCAGATAAGGACAAAAATTAACTTTATTTGCCGCACGTACGTATATTGCGTATAGTATAGTGAAATGTCGCTTTCTTCAACGGGCAACACGGTCTGTGGATGTGCTGGGAGCTGCCCGCCAGTGTTGCCATGCTTCTGGCACCAACGTAGCGCGCCCACAGTTTCCTGACCCTAACCCTTACGCCTATTGGATGTGGGTGGAAACTGGAGCACCTGGAGGAAACCTACATGGTTATGGAGAGAACGTACAAATGGCAGGAATTGAACACCAGTCTTGTGATTACTGGTACTGTAAGGAGTTATGCTAGTCTCTACACTACTATTCTACCGTGTCAGTCAACTGTAAATGTTGCGAATGGGGCGGTAGTGTTTAGCGTGACACTTTACAGTACCAGCGGCCTGGGTTCAACTCCCACCGTTGCCTGTAAGGAGTCTGTACATTCATCCCATGACCATGTGGGTTTCCTCTGGGTGCTCTGGTTTCCTCCCACAGTCCAAAGGTTAATTGGTCGTTGTAAATTGTGTGAAAAAGCGTGGAAGTTAAAGTGCTCTATAAATACAAGCCTTTCTTTCTTTCTTTCTTTCAGAGGAAGTTACTGGACAGGAAACAATTAAAGACCCGTGTGCATGTGAAACTCTTGTAGCCTTCCAACAGGACACACTCTCGGTGCTGGAAGGATTCTCACAAAAATATATCCTTCACGATTGCAGTAAAACAGGGAAGACTGTTAGCCCAAACAGGGGCTTACAGATAGTCAGCAAAGTTAATATAGACAAGATTTAGTTGAGTGAAACATTACACATGTAATGAAACATGGAGCTCCCTGGGTCCCTTTACACTCAGTGGCCACTTTATTAGGTACACCTGCTCATTAACGTAAATATCATGGGGCAGCAACTCAATGCATAAAAGCAGGCAGACATGGTCAAGAGGTTCAGTTGTTGTTCAGGCCAAACATCAGAATGGGGAAAAAATGTGATCTAAGTGACTTTGACCATGGAATGATTGTTGGTGCCAGACAGGGTGGTTTGAGAATCTCAGACACCACTGATCTCCTAGGATTTTCACACACAACAGTCTCCAGGATGGGTCTTAAAGAGCTGTAGATTGGACGAAGAGATGTGAACCCCAAAAGAAGGGCTGCCCAAGTATGAAAGCATTAAACCGTGAAATAGAACCTAGAACAGCAAAGCACAGGAACAGGGCCTTCAGCCAATGCTGTTGTGTTGAACCAATTAATTTAATAATCAAATTGCCAACTAAACTAATCTCTTCTGACTACACAACATCCTTCCATTTCCTTCACATCTGTGTATTCTAAAAGTCCCCAATGTAGCTGCCTCTATCACCACCCCTGGGAGAACATTCTAAGCACACACCACTCTCTGTGTAGAAAAAACTTGCCCCTCATATCTCCCTTGAAATTATCCCCCCTCACCTTAGGTGCTTGCCCTCTGGTATTGTATATTTGTATTAGACAAATAGCTCTGTGTTTCAGAGTAACCAGGGTACTGGAGAAGGAAAAATTATACAAAGTGATGAAAATCAGAAACTGCATCTCCTGCAATTATAAAATAAAATCAGAAAACACTCAGCAGGTCAGGCAGCATCCGTGGAGAGAGGAATGAAGTTAATGTTTCGGGTTGATGATTTTTCATCCACCACAACTTTATCATTTCCTGTCAGTCACCTTATGTATAGACATTCCTGTGCCTGTCATCACTTTATGGACACACAATCAATCTATTTTATGTATTTATATTTATTGTGTTGTTTAGTCTTGTGTTCCTTATCTTATTGTGTGTGTTTTTGTGCTGCATTGGATCAGGAGTAACAATTACTTCATTCTCCATTACGCTTGTACAGGAAATGACGTTAAGCAATCTTATAGAAAGGAGGTGGGTGCAGGGGAAATTGACTATCTGCCTTCATTAATCTGGATTGGAGAGCATGTTTTATGATTGAGTGAGCTAAGATTTTTCTCTTTGAAGCGGACGATAGAAGGTGACTCAATACAAGATGACAAGAGGCAGAGATCGAGTGGGCAGCCGGAGACATTTACCCAGGATGCGAATAGGAGGGAGCGTAGGTTTAAAGTGATTGGAGGAGTGACTAGGGGAGACATCAGAGCTCAATTTCAAACACAGAGGGGGGTAAGTTTGTGGGAACACCCTGCCGGGGGTGCAGGTAGAGGCAGATACATTGGGAACATTCTCAGAGATTCTCAGATAGACACGTTGCTGATAGACAATTGATGGCTCAGTGATTAGTGTGACACCATTACAGCTCAGGGCATCCCAGACTTCGGAGTTCATTACAGTAAAGTTCTGTAAGGAATCACAGTACATCCTCCCAGTGGAATGCATGGGTGTTCCCTGAGCACTCCAGTTTCCTCCCGCAGTCCAAAGAATTATCCCACCGGAATATTAACAGCTATTCTATTTTTTCTTCAGAGTGGAAAAAGGACTTGAAATAGTTTATAAAAGATTTATAGAAATGAGGGCATACAACTCCACACTGTGTAGCTCTATGACTCCAGAAGTTTGTGACAGGTGAATGTCAGTCACTTCAGAAAGTGATTTTACTGTGACGTACATGAAAACATACAGTGAAATGTGCCATTCGCATTAACAACCAACACACTAGCGGTCGTGCTGGGGGCAGCCTGCAAGTGCCAGCACATATTCTGGCAGCAACATAGCATGCACACAATGCTGGGCAGATCAGAATCAGGTTTGTTATCACCGGCATGTGATGTGAAACTTGTTAACTTAGTAGCTGCAGTTCAATGCAATACATAATGTTCAGCACAGCATTGTGGGCTGAAGGGCCTGTATTGTGCTGTAGGTTTTCTATGTTTCTATGTTTACTATAGTACAGAAAAAAAAAAAATAATAATAATAATAAATAAATTGCAATATGCATATATTGAATACTTTAAAAATCATGCAAAAAAACAGAAATACTGTGTATTAAAAAGTGAGGTCATCTCCAAGGGTTCAGCACAGAGCACAGCAAAGTTTCAATGTTTTTATTCTTTAAGTGTTTTCATGTGTTTATTGACTAACTTTACATTCTTTTATGATTTTACCATTTTAAAAAATATCTACATTAATATTTTCTCTGAAAACTAGAGACATTTAAAATAGGTAAAAAAGATCCGAGATTCTAATTGGTGATGAAGCTTCAGCCCCATCTTTGCCTTCTGTTGGTCAGGTATTCTTGAGTTGAGGCCTCAGCAATGCATCAGATGAGGCCAACTTGTCGTGAGGCCTAGTTGTCACTGGAGCTTTGCTCCAGTCCTCGATGAGGCAGGCAAGTGAGATCAGCTCTTCACACCCAGCTTTCATAAGCACAAGTGGGCACCAATATTGGGTGGGGTTGTGTACTGGGATCAGCATGATCTAATCCCTTCAGTAAGATTCATGATTCAGGGGCCAGAAACCAAAGCCAGACTCCAGAGGCCAAGATTCAAGGCCAGGATCCAGGGTCCAGGATTCAAGGCCAAGCTCCAACGGCCAGGATCCAAGGCCAGACTCCAGAGGCCAGGATCCAAGGCCAAGCTCCAGAGGCCAAGATTCAGGGCCTGGCTCCAAGGGCCAGGATCCAAGGCCAGGTTCCAGGGGCCAGAAACCAAGGCCAGACTCCAGAGGCCAAGATTCAAGGCCTGGTTCCAGAGGCCAGGATCCAAGGCCAGGCTCCAAGGGCCAGGATCCAAGATTGTTTATTGTCATTCTGCAGTACACGAGTGCAAAGGAGAACCAAGGGATTGTTACTCTAGATCCGATGCAGCATAAAAATACTCAGCCAGCACAAGAAACACAATAACCGTAAGTATAAAAACAATCCTATTAAACAGAATGTATCAGTAACTGTTGAATGTTGCCATACACACATAAGATTAGCTCGTATACATATAATAGGTGACAAAGTAACTCATGACAAGAGGACCTCTTCTGGGTAGCAGCAAGGAATAGAAAACCCTTCGATGTTGCAGTGTTCATCAAGCTGGGCAATTAGATTGCAGATGTTTCATCACCAATTGCAGTGACATGCTCAGCACACAGTTGTTGGTGTTTCTAGGAGTGCTTGTGTTTATATAGGCCCCTCAGTCCTGACTAGCTACCCCTTCAGTTGACCCTTGAATTCTAATGGCTCGCATTTTTTTGGCTCTTGGGGGTGCGTGGATGATGTCTATTTTGATATGTTTGGTTACGGAGTTATCTGAAGAGAGCCACTCTTGTAAAAACTCTCATGTCATGTCTGCTTCGTGTGTCTGCGGCAGGACCTCTGTGGTGTCCTTCATGTGCCGAGAACAGCAAATGGCGGATCATGTCTTCCCGTAAACGAGTTGAGAGTTTACCTCCTGTCAAGCCGACATAGTTCTTATTGCAGTTTCCACAGGTGATCCTGCGCACCACGTTGCCTTTGTCGGTGGTCTTTACTGGCACCTCAGTCCTCGAGACAAGCTTCCTTGTTTTGTGGGCGTTTGAGGTTCGAGCGGTCAAGCTGCCATTTTTCAGATATTCTTGATGTAGGGCAAGGTCACACATTTCAATGCACAGTCGAGACATGATCGTGTTACATGAAGCCTGAGAAGGACGCCAATTTAACTGGGACCCTGTGGAGGTTCTAGTGCAGGCAAACACGAAGGAAGCACAAGAATTTTTAGTAGCATGGTTCTCTTCAGATAACTCTGTAAACAAGTATATTAAAATAGACACCATCTACGAACTCCTAAGATCCAAAGAAATGTGGGCCAATGGAATTCAAAGGTGAACTGAAGTGGTAGCCAATCAGGACTGAGGCAAGCAAACGGTGGTTGGGGGGTGGGGGGGGGGGTGGAGAGGTCTATACAAACGCGAGCATTCCCAAAGAGAAACACCAGCTACCAACTGCACACTGAGGATGTCACCTCTGCTGGTGAAGAGACACCTGTAAGCTAATTGCCAAGCTTGACGAACACCGCTACATCAAACAACTCACCCCAAGCTACCAATGTTCAACACTATCCTAACTATGAAGCCCTGCCGATCGGGAATTGAGATGAAAACCTTTTTACCAGGAAAGGAAGGTTACATTGCAAGGAAGATGTAAGTGGGAAGATACAAAGGCCCTGAGTTTTGTGTTCATTCATCATGCTATCTTCCTTGACCTCAGACACTGGCCCAGATGACAGCCAAGCTGGAAGATTTGGAAAACCGGGTTATCAAATCAGTGAAATGAAATGTAAAAGTAAATGACCACCATCTTCACATCATCAGAGGTGTTTCTAAGTCGCTAAAATTGATTTAGCTTTATGTGTTTTTTTTTTGTCTCATTTTCCTGGAGTTATTTTTTACAAAGAAAATATTCATTTAGGATGCATTTATTTTCTACGGCTTCGAACTATTTAACAGTAAAAGACCATTTTTACAAGATGTATATCTTTACTCATTTTGTATTGTACCTATACTTGCAACAAGAATCGGCTGAGAAACAGGCATGTGAAAACTGGGCATTAGTCATGGATCAGAGAGTCATTGAGGGAGAAGGGTTCCATGGTCAGTACACTCTGGACTTCCTTCAAAGGGAGACGAGGAAAGTAGAATGGTGAGTGTCGTGACTGTGAACAAATCCACCGGAGGGACAAAGCTGGGAGATATAAAAGTCTTTTTTGGGGATTCACGGAAGCTGACAGCCTTTGGAGTCACTCAAGAGAGAGTCTCCCTGGTCCAACATTACAGGACATTTTTGTATGTTAAAGAACAAAGGTTACGGGACAATATCTATATTACAATGCCCTCATAATACTTCTTTTGAGCTACATGTAATTTTTCAAATGACTGGATCTTCTCACCAACACACCCAAAATGAGTGTTAATTACTGTGGTCTCTGAGTCCTATAGTTGATTGTATTCATGCATATTCAGGCATCTCAGCCAATTGGGTGTCTCCTGGTCTGCAACTTACTCTAAAATGCAGTTTCAGGAAGACCATTGCTCCAAGCTGCATTTTAAATTTAATTTACAATCCACATTCAGATCAGAAGGTTGGTTGCTGTTGAAATTAATATTTGTTGATATTCCTAACTCCAGAATATGCCCTAACTGTGGGAACGAGAAATAAAAATAAGTAAAAATGCTTAGATCTGGAAAGGAAATTAATTGATTAGGGAAACAAGTGACACCATCACATCTTATGCCTTGTGACTGAGGGCATGTTTGAGGGAGAGACTTTCACAAGGTTTATCTAGACAAGCATTTGAATTGCCAAGGCTCGGAAAGTCACAGTTGCTCCCACTCACCCACCCCAACTATTCCCATTTACTAGCACAAGGGCCAAAGGGTCTTCTTTGCACTCCATGAGTCTATAACCAGATAATACATCAGCATTCACCACCCAGGGAAAGCTCACACCAATGCCAATAAACACCCTGGAAAATATCTATCCAGGCGATCAAAACCATTATCTGGTGATCAATCATGCTGATTAGGAGTAAATCCTTCAATGCATCACTGTCCCAGTCAGAATTGAGCTCTCTGCTGAAGGATAATTCAACTATAAGACCTGTTAGTTTTTATTAATTTCTTACTGCCCATTATGCCGCTGGTGTTTAAGGCAGCAATGAATGGTCTCTATTTCTGACTGTCTTTAACCATCTTCTCTATTGTCACCCAGGTGTGGTTCAGGGTCCTCATTTTTACTCTACAGTATGGTGCCAAGTTGTCTTTGGTCTCCCGTGTTTCTTCTAACTGTCAGGGGTCCAGTGAAGTACTGTCTTGATGATAGAGTTGGCCTCTGTTCTCATCATGTGCTCAATCCATCTCCAGTGTTTCCTCATGATGATTGTGGCCATGCCCTCTTGATGACACTGAAAGAGTAGGGTATGGTTGGAGATCTTTCTTGGTGTTGGCTTTTATACAACACTTTTAATGGAGTAAAATGTCAAAATGAAAGATAATCTATGACTGAAATGCTTCTCACTCCCCTTTCTCAGATTAACCAGTGGGTCCAGCAGAGGAATTTCTACTTTTATTTTTGCTTTCAAGTCAGGATGTCCTCTTTTACAGTGTGTGACACACACAAAATGCTAGAGGAACTCAGATGGTCAGGCAGCATCTATGGAAAGGAATGAAGAGTCAATATTTTTTAGGCTGATGAACAGTCAGCCCAAAACGTCAAAAAAGAAACTCAAGATGGTATGTTGCCACCCAGATGCCAGGGTCAGGGATGTCTCTGATCAGGTCCACAGCATTCTGAAAGATGAGAGTGAGGAGCCAGAAGATGTGGTACATATTGGAAGAAATGATACAAGTTGAAAAGTGAGCAGGTCCCTGAAGGGAGATTATAGGGAGGTAGTTGCAAAGCTGAAAAGCAAGACCTCCAATGAAGCTAAGAATATGGTAATTTGGCAGGTAAATGTGAGGAATAAGTGAAGGGGCAGAGGTTCAGCTTTCGAGATCATTGGGATCTCTTCTAGGGAAGGTATGACCTGTACAAAAGAATAGTTTACTCCTGAACGTGAGGGGAACCAATATCCTTGTGAACAAGTTTGCTAGAGCTGTTCAGGAGGGCTTAAGCTAATTGGGCAGGGGAGTGGGAACTGGAGAGATAGAGCTGGGGATGAGGCAGTTGGTACACAACGCGATGCAGTTTGTAATGAGACTGTAAGGAAAGCAGGCAGATGATGAGACAAAATTGCAGTTAGTGGGATAAGTTGTAATATGATTTAAAGTATTCTGTCAGTTTTCACTGTGGAAGACACTAACAGTATACCAGAAAATAGAGGGTATCAGGGAGCAGAATTGAATATAGTTGCTATTACTAAGGAGAAGATATTTGGGAAGCTGAAGGTTGATAAAAGTCACCTGGACCAGATAGACTACGCTCAAGGGTTCTGAAAGAGGTGGCTGAAGAGATTGCAGAGGCATTAGTAATGATCTTTCAAGAATACTAAATTCTGGCATGGTTCCAGAGAACTGGAGAATTGCAAATGTTACTCCACCCTTTATGAAAGGAGGGGGCAGAAGAAAGGAAATTATAGGCCAGTTAGTTTGACTTCAGTGGTTGGGAAGATGTTGGAGTCCATAATTAAGAATATGGTTTCAGTATATGTGGAAGCACATTATTTCCTTAAGGGGAAATCTTGCTTGACGAATCTGTTGGAATTCTATGAGGAATTAACAGACAGGATAGACAAAGAGTCAGTGGATGGTGTTTACGTGGATTTGCAGAAGGCCTTTGACAAGGTACAGAACATGAGGCTTCTTAAGAAGAAAAGAGGCCTTTGTATTACAGGAAAGATTGGCTGACTGGCAGGAGGTAAACAGTGGGAATAAGCAAGCCTTTTCTGGTTGGCTACTGGTGACTAGTGGTTTTCCACAAGGATCGGGTTGGTACCACTTCTTTTCATGTTATCATTTGGATGACAGAATTTGTGGCCAGGTTTATGGATGATACAAAGATAAGTGGAAGGGCAGGTGGTGTTGAGGAAGCAGGGAGTCTGCAGAATGTGCAAAGAAATGGCAGATGGAATATAATACAGGGAAGTGTATGTTCATGCACTCTGGTAGAAGGAATAAAGGCATAGACTATTTTCTAAATGGGGAGAAAATTCAAAACTCTGAGGTGCAAACAGGTTTGGGAGTCTTTGTGCAGGATTCCCGAAAGGTTAACTTGATAAGAAATGCAAATGCAATGTTAGCATTCATTTTGTGAGGACTAGAATATAAGAAAGGATGCAATGCTGAGGTTTTATAAGGCACTTCTCAGACCACACATTGAGTATTGTGGGCAGTTTTAGGCCCATTATTAAGAAAAGATGTTCTAGCATTGGAGAGGGTCCAAAGGAGCTTTAGGTGTGTGGTGAACTACATGTGCCTGTCTGGACACTCCCCCTGCTGACTGCTCCTGTGGCTCCTCCCACAGACCCCGGTATAAAGGCGATTGAGGCCTGAGCCCTGCCCTCAGTCTCCAGGATGTAGTATGGTGGTCAACTACTGCTTGTTCTTTCTTCCAGTCAATAAAAGCCAATATCTCTCCTTCACGTCTCAGAAAGAGTTATTGATGGTGCATCAAGGTGAATGATTCTGGGAATAAAAGGGTTAACATATGAGGAGCATTTCACACAAAATGCTAGGAGCACAGCAAGCCAGGCAGCCGTCTATGGAAAAAAGTACAATCAACGTTTCAGGCCGAAACCCTTCGGCAAGACAATCTCCCTTAGTCTCGTCAAAGTGTTTTGACCTGAAGAGTTGACTGCACTTTTTTCCGTAGATACTGCCTAGCCTGCTGAGTTCCTCCAGCATTTTGTGTGTGTTCCTCAAATTTCCAGCATCTGCAGATTTTCTCTTGTTTGCGAGGAGCATTTGTTGGCTTTGGGCCTATACTCATTAGAGTTTAGAAGAATAAGTAGGGGGGGGGGACTCATTGAAACTTATCGAATATTGAAAGGCGTTGTTGGAGCAAATATGGAGAGGAAGTTTCCTATAGTGGGACAGTCTAGGACCAGAGGGCACAGCCTCAGAATAGAGGAATGTCCATTTAGAACAGAGATGAGGAGGAATTTCTTTAGCCAGAGAATGGTGAAACTGTGGAATTCATTGCCACAGACAGTTGTGGAGGCCAAGTCATTGAGTATATTTAAGTGGATTAGTTAGGACGTCAAAGGTTACAGGGAGAAGGCAGGAGAATGGGATAGGGAAGGTTATTAGATCAGCAATGATGGAGCAGACTTAATGGGCCAGGCGGCCTAGTTCTGTTCCTATGTCTTAAGGTCTTTTTGTAGATTCTGCCTGCCCTGCTGAGTTCCTCCAGCATTTTGCATCTGTGTGTTACTTTGGACTTCCAGCATCTACAGAATCTCGTGTTTGCAATACCTGAGTGAGATTGCTGACAAAACGGTGCAGCCATTTTAGGGTGGTGTATAGTACCAGGCATCAAATTGCCCCATCCAATTCAGTCCTCTATTGGCATTGCTAGGTGGAGAAGTTATCGGCAGGGTACAGTAATATTAGTTATCACAAAGCAATGCTGTTGTTGAAACACTCCTGCATTATGCAGCCACGGACGGACCCAGGACTCTGTGTGAGAAGTAAAATCAACACAAACTGTGATGGGCCTAATTAGATATTTTAAATGAATAAAAACAACCCATTTCATTAAATAAAAATGTGCATAAACAAATTAAGACGTTTCATCGTGTCGTGCTACACCTTGGATTTATACTCACAAAGATCAAAAGTTTTCCCAGACCGTGTGTCTTTTCAGAGGCATTTTCCCAAGTATCTGTGGTGGAGAACTGCCACGGAAAACAGACATCAGCCCCTCTGCAACACAAGTATGATGCTGGAGGAACTCAACAGGTCAGGCGGCGTCTATGAGGGGAAAACACGGTCAGCGTTTTGGGCCGAGACCTTTCATCAGGACTGGAAAGGAAGGGGGAAGACAGGAGAATAAGAAGGTTAGGGGCGGGGAAGGAGTACAAGTTGGCAGGTGATAGGTGAGACCAGGTGAGGGGAACATGGCTGGCTGGGGGAGAGGGATGAAGTAAGAAGCTGGGAGGTAAAGGGTTGAAGAAGAAGGAATCTGAAAGGAGAGAAGCTTGCGCCATGGAAGATGATTGAATATTGAAACAGCTAGATAGAGTGGACATGGAGAAGGTGTTTCCTGTAATGGGGGTGTGTAGGACCAGCAGGCACACCCTCAGAATACAAGGATGTTACTTTAGAACAGAAGTGAAAAGGAATTTCTTCAGCTAGAAGGCGGTGAATCGGTAGAATTCATTGCCACAGAAGGCTGTGCAGGCCAAGTTATTTGGTATATTTAAATGGAAGTTCATAGGTTCCTGATAGGGTGTCAAAGGTTACAGGGAGAAGGCAGAAGCATGGGGTTGAGAGGGAAAATAAATCAACCATGATGGAATGCAGAAAAGACTCGCAGGGCTGAATGGCCTAATTCTGCTCCTATGTCTTATTATCTAATGGAAGGAAGAGGGGCATTTGTGGGTGAAGAGAAGAGATGAAGCATTCCACTTTCAAATCTGTCCCAGAGGAGGTAAATGGGGATCAAAGAACAACCTGCTGGAGGAACCTGGTAGATCGAGCGGCATCGGTGGAGTCAAATGGTTAGTTTACATTTCAGGTGAGACCCTCCAGTGGGGGCTGTGGCCAAAATGGGGATTGAGTTTAGAGAGAAGAAGAAGAAGAAAGCACAAGAGAGTGTATTGATGTTGGTTTATTACTGTCTCACGGCTACTTGCAAACATGGGCAGATACATGGATACAAAGGGTTCGGAAGGATATGACTCAAACACAGTAAATAAGACCATAAGATGAAGGAAGCATAATTAGGCTGTTTGGCCCATTGAGTCTGCTCCGCCATTCCAACATGGCTGATTTATTATCCCTCTCAACCCCATTCTCCTGTCTTCTCCCCGTAACCATTGACACCCTGGCTAATCAAGACCCCATCAACCTCCACTTTAAATATACCCAATGACTCAGCCTCCACAGCTGTCTGAGGCAACTAATTCCACTTATTCATCACCCTCTGGCTGAAGAAATTCCTCTTCATCTCTGTTCTAAGTGGGCATCCCTCTATTCTGAGACTGTGCCCTCTGGCCCTATAAGGAAGAAAGGTGGAGCAAGATGAGAGTGAAACATTGGGTCCAGCAGGGCAGAACTGCTTGTGGATCTGGGCCAAGAGATAGAAGCAGCTGTGTGGGACTGGAGATGATAAGGGAAGATCTCCCAAGGTCTGTGACAGCTTGGGTGACCATTGCCTGACGTTTGATGGTGGGTCATGATCCAAGGGTACAGAAGGGGTCTGAGAGGTGATACCTGGCCTCTGACAGATAGAGGTCAGTTCACCACACCACAGCAGTGCCACCCTCGTCAGCGGGTTCATTGGGGGTCAACACACCCAAAAATTCTGGAGGAACTCGGCAGGTCAGGCAGCGTCTATGGAGGGGAATACACAGTCAATGTTCGGGTCCGATACCCTTCATCAGGACTAGACTTGAAGGGAGAAGAAGCCAGAATAAGAAGGTGGAGGGAGGGGAAGCTGGCATGTGACGGGTAAGACCAGGTGAGGAGGAATTTGGGTGGGGAGTGTGGGGAAGTGTGAGGGTCAAGAAGTGAGAATCTGCAAGGGAATTGATGGAAGAAGCAGAGAGCTGTTTCTTGGTGAATGTGTGCTACATATTCTGAATGGGGTAGGTGAGTGTACGGGGGGGGGGTGAAAAGTTCTATATGGTCACTATCTTGTTAAAAGTTGGCAATTAATAGATCTGGAGCAGGTAATTGGCCAGAGGGAAGGGCAAAGGTGATACAGAAGAACTGAAGGCACGTGAAAGGGTCCACAACTGTTAAAGCGTGGAGGTGTAGGGGGCAAAAGCTGAGGTCAGATGTCGTTATGTAGGGGAAGAGGTTGAGGACACAACTGAGGTCTGTCCATTTGGGATATACGAGAAGATGGGAAGAGACAGTGAAAATGTGGTGGGGGTGGAACTGTAGGGAAGAGAAGAGGGAGAGAGATCTGAAAGGAAGTGTTACGAATGTGCCACAACTCTGAGGGGCCGAAGGGTACAAAGTCGCCCCCTCCTTTTTGAGAATCGCAAGATCGCTGTTAATTCTGGTCTGGGACCCAGGAAATGAGAGAGAATCCACAAGGTTTGGAATGTGTCCTGGCCTCAGCGAAACAAAGCCACTGATAATGGCTATTGTCTCTTGGAGACGGAATTGTGTGTTGAGTACTGTACTATTCATTGAAGCCCCTCAGGGGATGACCAGAGTGGGCTGGTTGAGGGTTTGCATCATCCCAACCTGATTGACATCTGAGACCCCGAGAGTAAGGATAAAAGAGGGTCTGGGGAACAACCACTTGAGACGCACCAGGAGAAATGCTAGAAATCCCGTGACAGCGTTTAATAGCGACAGCCGGTGGGGGCCTCATGTGCGTCCTTCCCTTGCCAGGGATTGGCGGGCTCACCACGGAAGAACGGCTTAGCTAAAGAAGAGGCCACGAGTGAACGGCCACACCAACGGGACTCCCGACGGATCAAAATCATAAAAGGAAAGCCGGCAAGTTTTTCTCCCAAAACTCTCTCTCTCTCCAACCATTGCAACAAAGCGGTCCCCAAAGGCTGCAGCCTGCATGAACTGAGTGACTTTTATATTTCCATCAGACAATAGATTATCCCCTAGACAACGATAGAGCTTATTTCTTATTGATTATTATTATACCTACACTTTTAGATTTAGTATTGACAACATATATTATCTGTATGTTTGCATTGATATTATTTTTGTGTATTTTTACTAATAAATACTGTTAAAAATCGTATCACCAGGCTTCAACGGACCTCTCTATCTTTGCTGGTAAGTGACCCAGTTACGGGGTTCGTAACAAAGTGGGGTCTCGTCTCGAGATTTGATACCAAATTGGAGGGCCAGTGAATCGGGCTTTTAAGTCCAGATGTGGGTCTGGTTGCACGGGTAACCAGATGGGAAACCAGCAAAGATGGACATTGACAAACTTATAGAAAACCCGACTCTGGAGGCGCTAGAGGCTGCCACAAAGTCGGACTTGATAAATATTGCGAAAAGACTAAATCTCACAGAGGTGAGGTTGTCGATGAAAAAGCGGGAGGTGCGGAGGGCCATAACTCAGTACTATATTATGAAGAACGTGTTTTCAACTGAGGTATTGGAAAATATCCCAGAAAAGGTACCAGCTAGTGGGATGGCTCAGTTAGAGTTGGAGAAATTAAGGTTGGAACATGCAATTAAGTTAAAGCAGCTGGAAGCAGCTGAAAAAGAAAAAGAAAGGGCCAAAAAGCAACGGGAGCATGAGGACCAGCTAAAGGAGTTAGAGGTGAAGAGGGAGCAGGAAAGAGCTGAGAAACAAAGGGAGCATGAAATTCAGTTAAAACAGCTGGAAGCAGCTGTAAAGGAGAAGGAAAGGGCCAAGAAAGAGAAGGAGAGAGCCGAGAAGGAGAGGGAGTATAAGAAGAAAGAGAAACAGAAGCAACATGACTTGGATATGGAGAAGTTAAGGCAAGAGCAAAGAGCTCAAGGGTCAGACCGAGAGGAGCGGTTTAATGTTGGTCGGGAGTTTAAGTTAGTACCTCCGTTTGAGGAGACGGATGTTGATAGTTATTTCTTGCATTTTGAAAAAGTGGCAGTGAGTCAGAAGTGGCCCAAAGAGCAGTGGGTGGCGTTGTTACAAAGTGTGTTCAAAGGGAAGGTACAACGGGCATATGCGGCGTTGTCCATGGAGGAGGAGGGGTCTGAGAATTATGAGAAAGTAAAGGAGGCCATTCTTCAGACCTACAAATTGATACCGGAGGCCTGTAGGCAAAAGTTCAGAAATTTAAAGAAAGGGTGGAATCAGATGTTTGCAGAGTTTGCCTATGAGAAGGGTGTGCTCTTGGATCATTGGTGTGCAGCAGAAATAGTGGAAGAAGATTTTTGGCGTCTCAGGGAGTTAATTCTGACTGAGGAATTTAAAGGTTGTGTTTCGGATGATATCCGGATGTATTTGAATGAGAAGACGAATAAGTCCATATCCGAATTTGCTAGGTTCGCAGATGAATATGCCCTAACCCACAAGACAAAGTTTTCCTCGAATAAAAGTTACCAGAGAGACCGTGGGAACGGTAAAGAAAGCCCGCCGGCTGAGGCAGAGATTCAGCTGGGAGCTAGTAGTAAGATTAAGGAGGAGGAAAGGCAAGACAGCAGGAGAGGTCCTGGCTCGACCTGTTTGAATTATGGAATGGTGGGTCATTTTGCATCTAAGTGCCTTGCTTCGAGGAAGGAGACAGGAAAATGGAAAGCAGCAGTCCCTACAGGACGTATTGCGGTGATCAGTAAATCGACGAGAGAGCCCCAGGTAGACAGAGTACGAGAAGGGTCTGAGAAATGTATTTCAGAAGGAACCGTGTCTGTGAAAGAGGGAGACACACCAGTTCCAGTGCGGATCTGGAGAGACACTGGAGCTGAGCTGTCATTGATTCGTAGTAAGGTACTAGACTTTGGTCCCGAGACTGGAGAGGCATAAGAAAAGGGACAGAAGCGGTGCCTTTGCATAGGATCTTTATAAATTGTGAGCTGGTATCTGGACCAGTTGAAATAGGGGTGCGTTCCGAATTTCCGAGAACTGACATAGGCGTCCTTCTGGGTAATGATTTAGCTGGTGGTGACGTTTGGTCGGCCATGGAGCTGCCGAGCCAGTCTGTAAGTGTTGAGGACCCGCCCCTAGGTTCCAAGATCTATCCCGCATGCGCGACCACTCGCAGCATGTTGAGAAAGGCAGCTGAGAAAGAGACCAGTTTAAATCTGGCCAGTATCGATTTGGCCGAGACCTTTTTACCGACCCTGTACCAAGAGGAGTTAGAGGGTGGTAAAATGGAGAATAGGAAAGTGAAAGAGAGTAAGGGCGAGGAGGTAGTCCTCCCCTTAGCCAGGAGGAAATTTATAGAGACACGAAGTAAAGATGAGAAACAGATAAGGTTGTTAAAAGGTCCAGGGTTGGACATGGATGATCTGTCTGGTTTGGCAGAACTGTTTGAAGAAGTTGAAAATTCTAAAGGTGTTCCCGATAATGAAATGAGGGCAGTCCTAGATGAAAAGGATGCCATTACCTTGAAGAAGTCTGCTGGGTTGGCAGATGAGGTTGTTTCAGCCCGCGGGGTTGAGTTTACTCCGGAAGGGAGTTGCCCAGAGAGTACCTGGGAGAATCAGGGGAATTTAGAATTTGGACTGGGTACGGGTATTGAAAGCCTGGAAGAGGCAAATATCCCATTTGAGTGTGTTCAAGATGTGGATGCACGTGGTACTGAACCTAGTAATGGAGCTCAGAAAAAGTCTGAGGTATTTGATTCAGTTGAAAAGGAATGCAGTCCTTGTGGGTCAGATGGACTTGGTTCAGTGAAGAAAGGGTTAACCTTGGTAATAGTGGGAAGTGAGAATTCCCAGTTGGTTGTGTTCGAAGATATGTTAAAAGTTAGTGAGGAGATAAGAGGTGGTGAGGTGAATATTATTGTTGAAGGAAAAGGGAAAAGTGTAGTTCCCAAATTGAATAAAGAAAATTTGAAGTCTGGATTGGTGTCAGAAGCAGCCACCAGGCTGCAGAGACAATGGCTTGGTAACAAGGTGCCTGCGAATCAATTACAGGTTGATTTGGAATGCAAAGGTGCCCCACATGCTATTGTTATTCAAGAGTGTGCTGTGAAAAAGCAGAATTTGAAATGCTGTTTGGACAAAGAGTTTAAACTGAAAACTAATAGCATGAAGGGTCCTGAAGAGAAAACTAGTAACTTGCTTAAAATTAAAGAATTGTGTGGAAATTCGGAAAATGGTCTAAGTTTGGAACACATTGTTGATAAAATAACTCCTATGAAAGGAGCATGCGAAAGCCTGTTCCACACTAGTATACAAGCTAACCACATGGGAGTTAACAGGAAAAGGGGCGAGAGTTGACGGGATGCCACTTTAAATAACAGGATCCGGTTTTAAGGGATTTCGACAAAGCATGTGAATAATAAAGACAACCCCCATGGAAGATTGACTGTTAAGTTTGAAAGTAAAATAAAGATTAGTATTTGCATGAACTTTTGTAATATACACGTAAGCTAAGATCACAACTCCTTAGTTTTTGTTTGCTGAAGAAAAGGAATAAAAATGGGTGGTTATTAAATTGGAGTCTGATGCTACAAGATTTTATTAAGGTACAAGATGTTAAGATATTAAAGGAAGTGACAATGTAATCGCTAACTGTTTAGATGCTGAATTGAATGTATAACTGTATTACTCTGTAGTGAAAAAAAATCTTTTGTATTGTGTTAGATTCTGAAAATCCTGTAAGACTCTGTATTAATTCATTTTTACCGATGGTAAAAACCTTAGAAGAAAGGGGGTGTTACAAATGTGCCACAACTCTGAGGGGCCGAAGGGTACAAAGTCGCCCCTCCTTTTCGAGAATCGCAAGATTGCTATTAATTCGGGTCTGGGACCCAGGAAATGAGAGAGAATCCCCAAGGTTTGGACTGTGTCCTGGCCTCAGCGAAAACAAAACCCCTGATAACGGCTATTGTCTCTTGGAGATGGAATTGTGTATTGAGTACTGTACTATTCATTGAAGCCCCTCAGGGGACAACCAGAGTGGGCTGGTTGAGGGATTGCATCATCCCAACCTGATTGACATCTGAGACCCCATAAGTAAGGATAAAAGAGGGTCAGGGGAACAACCCCTTCAGACACCCCAGGAGAAACGCTAGAAATCCCGTGACAGCGTTTAATAGCGACAGCCGGTGGAGGGCTTGCGTGTGTCCTTCCCTTGCCTGGGATTGGCGGGCTCACCACGGAAGAATGGCTTAGCTAAAGGAGAAGCCACGAGTGAATGGCCACACCAATGGGACTCCCAACGGATCGAAATCATAAAAGGAAAGCCGGCAAGTTTTTCTCCCAAAACTCTCTCTCTCTCCAACCATTGAAAACCCAGCAGTCCCCAAAGGCTGCAACATGCATGAACTGAGTGAACTTTATATTTCCATCAGACAATACATTATCCCCTAGACATCAAAAGAGCTTATTTCTTATTGATTATTATTATACCCGCACTTTTAGATTTAATATTGACGACGTATATTATCTGTATGTTTGCATTGATATTATTTTTGTGTATTGTTACTAATAAATACTGTTAAAAATCGTATCATCAGGCTTCAACAGACCTCTCTATCTTTGCTGGTAAGTGACCCAGTTACGGGGTTCGTAACAGGGGGTAAAAAGGCCTCCACTGTATCAGTGAGTACAGCAAAGAAGAAAGTGGAACCGTGGACCATGACTGCTTTGAGATGGGGTGATGCTGCAGAGAGAGGTCAAGAGGAGTCACGGGTAGGCAGGGAGGTGAAGCAGCATTTCGGCACACTGCCCTTCACTAGTCAGGTCACTGAGAATCAAAGGTGGGAGGTCATGGTATTGTTGTACAAGGCTCTGGTGAGGCTGTACTTGGTGTATTATGTTCACTTTTGTTTGCCCTGATGCATGAAAGAGGTTATTAAGCTAGAAAGAGCACAGAAAAGACTTACAAGGATGCTAACAGGACATGATGGACTGAGTCATTGAGAGAGGTTGGACAGGCTAGGACTTCATTCCTTAGAGTGTAGGAGATTAAGGGGTGATTTTATAGATGCGTATAGCATCATGTGGGGTAAAGAGTAGGTGTCTTTCTCCCGGGTGGGGGGGGGGGGGGGGAGGGTTGGAGAACCAAGACCTCAAGGGTAGAGGTTTAAAATGAGAGGCGAACAATGTAAGTGAAACTTGAGGAACATCAGGTTGTGTCCATGTTGAACGAGGTGCCTGAGGCAGGATCTGTAACAACTTTTAAAAGACACTCAGATAGGTACATGAAGTGTTAGGTTATGAGTCAAACACTGGCAAATGGCTCTTGTTTGGATGGGGCATCTTGGCCAGTGTGAACAATAGACCAGTACAGCACAGAAATAGGCCATTCAGCCCACAATGTTCTATTTAGTAATCAAATGCTCAACTAAGCTAATCTCTCTGCCTCCACAATGTCCATGCCCTTCCATTTTCCTGCACATACTTGGGCCTATCTAAGAGCCTTTTGTATTTGCCACCATGACGAACCCAGGCACTCTCTGTGTAAACACACTTGTCTTGTACATCTCCTCTGGACATACCCCCTCTCATATTAAATACATACTCTCTGGTATTAGACACTCCAACGCTGGGAAAATGCTGGCTGTCTATCAATGCCTCTTACGAACCTTTATCAGTTCTCTCAGCCTCTGCCACACCACAGGAAATAACCCAAGTTTGTCCAACTTTGTGTTATCTCACATGCCCTCTAAACCAACAGCACCTTAGTAAAACTCTTCCGCACCCTCCCCAAAGCTTCCATTTCCTTCTTATAATGGAGTGACTGCAATTAAAAGCAATACTCCAGATGCAGGAAAACTAGAATTTTGTAAAGATGCAACATAGCTTCCCAACTTTTGAACTCAGTTCCTTGACTAACAAAGGCAAGAAGTCTGGACACCTTCTTGGCCACCTGATCAAACTGTGTAGCACTTTCAGGGAGCAGTGTCTTTGCACCCCAATATCCCACTGTACCTTAACACTGTTAAGGGTCTTGTCATTAACAGATGCTGCTCCTTTACGTTTGATTTCCCAAAGTGCAAACTTGGCTTGGGTTAAATTCCATCTTTCATTACTCTGCCCATATCTGCATTGAGTCCTTTACTGATCGTCTACTCTATTTGAACCAAAGGACCGGTTTCTGTATCTCTCCTCACTACCACTGGGCAGGGCGTACAAAGCCTCTGGTCCCGCACCTCCAGGTGCAGGAACAGTTATTACCCTCCAACCATCAGGCTCCAAGAACACATGATACTGAGTGTGCATCTGAGGATAGCTCGATACACATTGGATAGAGTAGACTCATCTGTCACCCTGGGTGGGTCCAAATCGTGAAGGAAGGGATTTCCGTTCGAGTCCACATGGCACAATCTGGAACCAGAGACATGGTATAGTGTAGAAGTTAGTGCAATGTTGTTACAGCTTGGGGTGTTCCAGAGCTTGGAGTTCAGTTTTGCCACCCTCCATAAGGAAGTTGTACGTTCTCCCTGTGACCAAGTGGGCTTCCCCAAGTGCTCTGGTTTTCTCCCACAGTCCAAAAGCATAGGTTAATTGGTCATTGTAAATTGGCCCGTGATTAGGCTGGGGTTAAGTAGGAGGGTTGCCAGACAGTGCAGCTCATGAAGTCAGTTCTGCCTGTTCTGTGCTGTATCTCAAAATAAAAATAAATAGCAGTAAAAATATTTACTAAGAAAAGTGAAGTGTCCAGAGAAGTGGGTTTGGTTAACACTTTAGCAAATACAAGGGGGGAGGAGACACCACAGAAGGTGAACAAGGCAAGAGAGACAGACAGAATATCCACAAATTCTGTATGGTGCAGCATCATCATTGGTCAGGGTTGACCATGGATGTTATTGCCCTAACTGTCTACATGATATGCAAGCCAGGATGGTACGATATGAAGACCAAGCTGTTGCCCATGCAGCAGGCTGCCCTCTCCACGCAGTTGATGAATTCAAAGGAATGGCAGAGAATGGTACAGTTTGGCTCTGGGAGTTGCCAGTTAGTGTTGAACTCAGCGTAGGGCTGCCTTAGGGACTTCAGCTCTGGATTCTTTCTCCTGGGGCTTACTCGCAAAGCCTTTCTCATGAGTGGGTATAACTGCAAGGCAGCAGAGGTTTGAGATCAGAGTTTTCCTTCTCCTAGATGAGCTGCCACCCATGGCTGACGAGCCCCATCTACCCGAAGTGACTGGTTTTAAGGTGCCAGTAACCCACGTTCGCCCCTTCTCCTGTCAGTAGAAATGATTCCACTGGGCTTAGGAGCTAAGCCACATATGAAGGCTATATCATCTGCTTTAATCCACTTGATGTAGATCACTCCTTAATCTTCTACACTCAAACCTGCGATCAATTTCTGTGGCATCAGTAGCTGTAAGAAGGTACACAGTGTAACTTTAAACACAATCCTTGTAAAGACAATCCTTGTCATGGGCTTCTGTGTGCTTCACTTGTAGTTTCTGTGAAATAAATATGAATTAAAATCTCCATAGTTTTCAAATCAATGTGTTGTCCAAGACTGTGTGTTCAATACTATTTAGTGTCAAATTCAAATTTATTATCAAATTACATATACTCCCTTGAGATTAATTTTCTTGTAAGCACTCACAGAAAAATAACAAAATAAAAGAATTTATGAAAAACTATACATAAACAAAGACTGACAAACAATGTGGGAAAAAACAACACACATGAAATGCTGGAGGAACTCAGCGGGTCAGGCAGCATCTCTGGAGAAGAATGAAGAGTCGATATTTCTGACCGAGACCTGAAGCATCAACTGTTCACTCTTTTCCATAGATACAGACTGACCTGCTGAGTTCCTCCAGTATTTTGCGTGTGTTGCTTGCTTTTCCAGCATCTGCCGATTTTCTTACGTGAATGTGAAATAAAGACAAACTGCAAATAAAAAATAATAATACTGAGAACCCAAACTGTAGAGTCCTTGATAGTGAGGTTATAGGTTACTGAGTCAGTTCAGGGTTGAGGTGAGTGACGTTTTCCACACTGGTTCAGGAGCCCGATGGGTGGAGGGTAATAACTGTTCCTGCACCTGGAGGTGCAGGACCAGAGGCTTTGTACCCCCTGCCCAGTGGTAGTGAGGAGAGAGCATGGCCTAGAGGGTGGGTTTTTTGATGATGGTTGCTGAGGCAACACTCCAAGTGAGTGTGCTCAGCGGTGGGACGGGATGGACTGTGTTTCTGTTCCTACAGAGTACGGCGCTCTCCTAGCGTCTCGGGTCAACAGGGTTACAGTGTGAATGCCTGGAAACAGTTAAACCAACACACTCCGAGTTTGCCTCCATAAGAGAAGTCGACTCACAATTTCAGGTGGAAGTATTGAATTAGTGCTGAGGTGACCTTCTCTCTGTATACATTGAATGAAGGGCAGCTCAAAGACGATGAGTAAGAGCTGGCGAGCTAATACTCCCTTTCTCACCCATCCAACCCCAGAGTTCCACTGCGTCAATAAATAAAGCACAATTTGTCTGATAATTCCAACTCGGTTGAAAGCAAAGGCAAGGAAAATCTCTTGCCCACAAGCCCTCCACTAGCGAAAAATAAATCCTGTGTTTGCCTGTGGGCTGACAGAAGAGCGTGCTCCTCTGCGTCCCGTGGTTGCAGCCTGCATTTACTCAGGATTCTGACCCAGACCACAGGTACCAAATGCTAAGGCAGCCATCGGGTTATGCAGGAACACAAGAAAATCAGAGAAGGAACGCATTCAATGGCTGCTTTATTCAGTACCTCCTGTACCTAATAAAGTGGCCACTGAGTGTCTGCTGGTGGTCTTCTGCTGTTGTAGCCCATCCACTTCAAGGTTCGACATGTTGTGCATTCAGAGATGTTTCTCTTCACACCGCTGTTGTAATGCTTGGTTAGTTGAGTTACTGCCACCTTCTGTCAGTCTGAACCAGTCTGGCCACTCTCCCCCAACCTCTCCCATTAACAAGGCATTTTCACCCACAGAACTGCCGCTCACTGCTTTTCTTATTTTGGTTTTACTCACCATTCTCTGTAAACGCGAGAGGCCGTTGTGCACGTAAATCCCAGGAGCTCTGCAGTTTCTGAGATACTCAAACCACCCTGTCTGGCACCAACAACCAGTTCACTCAGATCACATTTCTTCCCCCATTCTGATGAATGGACTGAACAACAACTGAACCTCTGAACCATGTCTGTATGTTTTTATGCACTGAGTTGCTGCCACGTGGTTTTATGATTAGATACTTACATTAACAAGCAGGCGTACAGGTGTACCTAATAAAGTGGCCGCTGAGTGTATATTGCTCACATCTGCCCCACCATTCAATAAGATCATGGGTAATCTCGACTGGCCTCAGTTCAGAGTTGAGGTGAGTGAAGTTATCCATGCTGGTTCAGGTGCCTGATGGTGGAAGGGTAATAACTGTTCCCGAACCTGGCGGTGTGGGACCTCACTCTCCTGTACCTCCTACCCGATGGCAGCAGTGAGAAGAGAGCATGTGCCAAGTGGTGGGGCACCTCGGTAATGACGCTGCTTTCTCATGGCAGCACTCCTTGTACGTGAGTTCAACAGCAGGGAGAGCTTTTCGTATGATGCACTGGGCTGTATCCACTGCTTTGTGGAGGGTCTTCTGTCCCTGGGCATCGGTGCTTCCATACCAGCCCATGATGAGACCAGTCAGGATACTCTCCACAACGCATCTGTCGAATTTCGTGATCACATTCTGTATCTAGTTCAGATTTCTAGAATCTATAGTTTTTGGGTTTTTTTTAGCTAATCCAAGAAAGAGAACTGATTTATTTTATAACCATAGAACAATTACAGCACGGAAACAGGCCATCTCGGCCCTTCTAGTCAGTGCCAAACGCTTACTCTCACCTAGTCCCACCAGCCTGCACTCAGCCCATAACCCTCCATTCCTTTCCTGTCCATATACCTATCCAATTTTACTTTAAATGACAATACCGAACCTGCCTCTACCACTTCTACTGGAAGCTCATTCCACACAGCTACCACTCTCTGAATAAAGAAATTCCCCCTCGTGTTACCCTTAAACTTTTGCCCCCTAACTCTCAACTCATGTCCTCTTGTTTGAATCTCCCCTACTCTCAATGGAAAAAGCCTATCCACGTCAACTCTATCTATCCCCCTCATAATTTTAAATACCTCTATCAAGTCCCCCTTCAACCTTCTACACTCCAAAGAATAAAGGCCTAACTGTTCAACCTTTCCCTGTAACTTAGGTGCTGTAACCCAGGTAACACTCCAGTAAATTTTCTCTGTACTCTCTCTATTTTTTTGACATCTTTCCTATAATTCGGTGACCAGAATTGTACACAATACTCCAAATTCAGCCTTACCAATGCCTTGTACAATTTTAACATTACATGCCAACTCCTATACTCAATGCTCTGATTTATAAAGACCAGCACACCAAACGCTTTCTTCACCACCCTATCCACATGAGATTTCACCTTCAGGGAACTATGCACCATTATTCCTAGATCACTCTGTTCTACTGCATTCTTCAATGCCCTACCATTTACCATTTTTGAGTGTCAGATTCCCAGAAACAATTTGCTGATGTGAAATCCAATTGATTTTGGCAGCCAACTGTTGACCGGCAAGCAATCATCACATTCCAATATCATCCCATAATGCTAAACCTTTAAACCACAGTCCTGTAGTTCAAAGTTGCTTTAATTCTTTCCCACAATCCACAATTCCATCTAGCACACTTTGGTATGAACTTATGTTTATGAACAGTAATTAAATGTTGTGGCCATACAGGATGTGGCTGGGTAAACAGAGGTTGAACACTTGTACCTTTATATTGCAATGATAGTTCTGCTATGTGTGGTTTGAGCAGCTGAAGCCAAATTAGAATCAGGCTGACGATCACTGATATACACTCAGTGGCCTCTTTATTAGGTACACCTGCACGTTAATGTAAATATTTAATCAGCCAATCACATGGTAACAACTCAATGCATAAAAGCAGGCAGACATGGTCAGGAGGTTCAGTTGTTGTTCAGACTGAACATCAGAATGGGGAAAATGACTTGGAATGATTGTTGGTGCCAGATGGGGTGGTTTGAGTATCTCAGAAACTGCTGATCTCCTGGGGTTCCCACATACAAGAGACTCTGGAGTTTACAGAGAATGGTGTGAGAAACAAAAAACATCCAGTGAGTGGCAGTTCTGTGGGTGAAAATTCCTTGTTGATGAGAGAGGTCAGAGGAGAATGGACAGACTGGTTCAAGCTGACAGGAAGGTGACTGGAACTCATATAACCACATGTTACAACAGTGGTGTGCAGAAGAGCATCTCTGAACAGACAGCACATCAAACCTTGATGTGGATGGGTTACAGAGGCAGAAGACCAGGAACATAGACCCTAGTCTAATCACAGGGTGATCATACACCTCTTTTTAGGAGGAATTTAATAAAGTGGCAACTGAGTGTAGAGACCTGGAGCTGTATGCGTAAAAGGCCATTCAGCCCATCAAGTCTATGTCTACCTACACTGATCCCACCCGCCTTCATTAAGCCTATATTCGCCTATCACTGCTCATTCCTCTTAAATGTTTTTGCTGTACTGCTGCCACCACCTGCTTGGGCAGCAGATTCCAGACACCAGCTACTTTTTGTGTGAATATGTCACCCCTCAAATCCCTTTAAATCACCTCCCTCTCACCCTAAACCTATGCCCTCTGGACTTAGACTCTGGGGGAAAGACCTGGCAATCTACCCTAGGTATTTTATAACTTTATGTACCTTGATCAAATTACCTGCTTGTCTCCATCGTTTCAGGGAAACCACGGCAGTGTAATGGCTAGCACAATGCTTCACTGAACAGGTGACCCGGGTTCGATTCCTGCCGCTGCCTGTAAGGAGTTTGTACGTTCTTCCCGTGACCGTGTACATTTCCTCTGGGTGCTCCGGTTTCCTCCCACAGTCCGAAGACACACCAGTTGGTAGGTTAGTTGGTCATTGTAAATTGTCCTGTGATTAGGCTGGGGTTAAATTGGGAGTGGCTGGGCAACACAGCTTGAAGGGCTGGAAGGGCCTATTCCACACTGTATCAATCAAAAATAAATAAACTAACAGATTCAGTCTATCCAATATCTTCTTATGTCCCAAGCTCTCTCAACCAGGCATGTGAATCTCTTCTGCACCTTCTCTGGATTGGCGGGGTGGAGATACCTCTCTACCAAAGGAGGTGTAAGGTGTTCCGTCCCTCTGCTAGCCTGCAGCTCACCCTTGGGCACCTGCTTAGCAACCCCCCCCCCCCAATCAGGGTCACGTGAACCCCTCATAATTTTGCGTATCGCTATCAAATTTACTCTCAATCTTCAACGTTCAGAGAAATGAAGTCCAAAACTATTCAATCTTTCCCTACAACCATAGCTCACACCCTCCAGACCCAGCAACATCCTTGTAAATTTTCTTTTACAGTACTCACCAGACCTTGCTATAGCAACAAAGAAATTTTGTACCATACTTCCATAGTTAAATAAATTCAGATTAGGTTTACTCGTCAGATGTACATCAAAACATCGAAACGTACAGTGAATTACAGAGTTTGTATTAACAATCAGCACAGTCTGAGGATGTGCCGGGGGCAGCCCACAAGCGTTGTCAAGCTTCTGGTGCCAATGTAGCATGGCTACAACTCACTAAACTCTGATCTGTACATTTTTAGAGTGTGGGAGGACCACCATGCCGAGAACGTACTTAGAGAACCTGGGTTACTGGCACTGTAAAGTGTTACGCTAACTGCTAGGCTACTGTGTCTCCCCCACTACACTATGTGCTGAGTAATGTTATCATCATTTAGTACAATTGTAATTCAGTAGCAGTGTAATAGAGGACATACTAACATCAGTAAGGAAATGACAGTGGTATTGGCTGCTGTAAGAAAGGAGTATGGTAACACAAGAATGTTCTTTATCAATCATTCCATTTAAAAGACTTGTACAGAAACCCCAGAACTCTCCTGTGATATATTGCTATCATTTACAAACTTTAATAATCATATAAATCCCTTTAGAATCATGTCAGCATCCTTTATGAATCTTGGCGGGTTTCCTTCCCAGCCTCTGCGCTGGGAATTTGTTCCATGTATAAATCAACCTGAAGACAAAATAATTCTCCCTGAATTGCCTTCTTTTTTATTTTTGTTTTGCTCTTCCTTACCTGAGGGATTGACAATGATGTTCTACCTCCCGCTGACTGAATCGGTTTATGGGTTCAGCAACTACCATTTCACTTTTCACTTTTCAAGAGCGAAAATTGCAGAATATTGAAACATTCCTCATTGTAGTTTCCTCGGTATTCAGATTCAGATCCATTTATTTATCACATGTGCACCAAAACGTACGGTGAAATGTATCAACACGAGAAAATCCAAAGCAAAAAAAAACACAAAATGCTGGTGGAACGCAACAGGCCAGGCAGCATCTATAGGGAGATGTACAGTCAACATTTCGGGCCCAGACCCCTGGTCAGGACTTCATCAAGTCCTGATGAAGGGTCTCGGCCCGAAACGTCGACTGTACATCTTCCTATAGATGCTGCCTGGCCTGCTGCGTTCCACCAACATTTTGTGTGTGTTGCTTGAATTCTCAGCATCTGCAGATTTCCTCATATTTGCGAAATGTTAGAGGAGCTCAGCAGGCCAGGCAGAATTTCGGGAAAAGCATAAACAGTCAACATTCAGGCTGAGACTTCCTGATGAAGGGTCTTGGTCTGAAATGTCAACTGTTTATTATTTTCCATAGGTGCTGCCTGGCCTGCTGAGCCCCTCCAGCATTTTGTGTGCGCTTGTTGGGTGAAATGTGACGTTTGTGTTAACAGCCAACACAGCCAAAGGATTTAACACATACAACATACTGGAGGAACTCTGCAGGTCAGACAATAGACAGTAGGTGCAGGAGTAGGCCATTCGGCCCTTCGAGCCAGCACCACCTTTCAATGTGATCATGGCTGATCATCCACAATCAGTATCCCGTTCCTGCCTTCTCCCCATATCCCTTGACTCCGCTATCTTTAAGAATTCTATCTAACTCTTTCTTGAAAGCATTCAGAGAATTGGCCTCCACTTACCTTCCGAGGCAGAGCATTCCATAGATCCACAACTCTCTGGGTGAAAAAGTTTTTCCTGAACTCCGTTCTAAATGGCCTACCCTTTATTCTTAAACTATGGCCTCTGGTTCTGGACTCCCCCAACATCGGGAATATGTTTCCAACCTCTAGCATGTCCAATCCCTTAATAATCTTATATGTTTCAATCAGAGCCCCTCTCATCTTTCTAAATTCCAGTGTATACAAGCCCAGTCGCTCCAATCTTTCAACATATGACAGTCCCACCATCCCGGGAATTAACTTCGTGAACCTACGCTGCACTCCCTCAACAGCAAGAATGTCCTTCCTCAAATTTGGAGACCAAAACTGCACGCAATACTCCAGGTGTGGTCTCTCCAGGGCCCTGTACAGCTGCAGAAGGACCTCTTTACTCCTATACTCGATTCCTCTTGTTATAAAGGCCAACATGCCATTAGCTTGTGGACTCCTGATGAAGGGTTTCAGCCCAAAACGTCGTCACTACCTCCTCCCATAGATGCTGTCTGGCCTGCTGAGTTCTGCCAGTATTTTGTGTTTTTTATTTATGCCATTAGCTTTCTTCACTGCCTGCTCTACCTGCAGCGCCTACGGAAATGAATTCACCTAAGGATGTGCTGGGGCAACCCACAAGTGTCACCTCAATTCCGGCACCGGTACTGTGTCCGCAATGCTTGGCTCCTGGGAATCAGGAAGAAGGAACAAGAACCTCAGGACTCACACCACCAGGTTCAGGAACAGCTACTGCCCATTAACCATCAGGTTCTTGAAGCCGTGAGGATACATTCACTCAACTTCACTTGCCCCATCATTGAAGAGTTCCCACAGCTAATGGACTCACTTTCAAAGGCTCTTCATCTCACGTTCTCGATAATTAATTTTTAATTTTTTAAAATTATGGTTCTTTTTTCTTTTTGCATTTGCACAGCTTGTTGTCTTCTGTGTTAAGGTTGAGCGTTCCTAGTTGGCCAGTCTTTCATTATTCCATAGATTTGTCAAGTATGCCCACAAGAAATGAATCTTCAGGTTGTATATGGTGACATATACATGCTTTGAAGTTTGATACTGGGTCCTGGGCTTTGTGCTGACATTCACAGGGGGCTGAAAGGCAGGTGCACCGTCTCCACTGAGCCCTGGCTTGAAAACAAGGCCGAAGCCAGATTAAACTCCATGCTCTAATGACATCTCACATGAGGTTTCTCGTCTTCCATTACCAAATGCAGTTTATTATTCAGCTTTACAACAACCACGCTGGGAAATAATTTTTAAGCTATATTTGCTACAATTCACTTTGAAGTTGTATCTACAAAAACATAAAGACTAATCCCACCATCTTTAATCCACATAACACATGATACAGCTATGTTGTACAAAAGCATCCGTCATTAAGGACTCTCACCACCCAGGACTTGCCTCCTTCTTATTACTACCATCAAGGAGGAGGTACAGGAGCCTAAAGACGCATACTCAAAGTTTTAGGAACATCTTCTTCTTTCCTGCCGACAGATTTCTGAATGGACAATGAACCCATGAACACTACATCACTACTTCTCTTCCTTGCGTAACTTATAGTAATTTTTCATACATTGCACTCTACTGCTGACACAAAACAGCAGGTTTCATGACATATGTCCATGATAATAAGGCTGATTCTGACTCAGTAATGTAGTAATTATGTGAATTTGATGCATAAAATCATTGTGTATGTAAATGAGGGGGATTTTTCACTCTGCACTGGTCAACAGCAGTGTTCTGCTTTCAAGGGGTGGGGGTGAACATTTTGCATTAAAGTATTGTATTGAGAGAAGGAATCATTAACTCCTTGTGGACAGTCCAGAGCCATAACCCTTCCTCCCTTGCAGTTTGGTCAATAATTTTGCTATGTGGAAAAGGAGAGCAGCTTCAAGTTCCTGGGCATCAATGTGCAGGTGAAGGGGAAGGTAATATCCGATTTCAGGTTTGAGGAGAGCTTCTACCCTGCTGTTACATGACACTTTAATTGTTTCTGGTATGATAAATAATTTAGATTCTTGACCTCACAGTCTACTTTGTTATAACCTTGTGCCTAAGACTTTTGCACAGTACTGGAGTAATTTTATGTATTACACTGTACTGCTGCTGCAAAAATACAAATTTCATGACACACATGCACACACAAGGACTCAAATACTTGCACTAACAGCACTTTGTGCATTACTGTGACATTCTGGTGCTGCTGCAACTTATTTTCTGCTACTTAACCATTTAATACTGTTTTTCTATCACTGTCTTGTTTTTATCTACCGCTTTATTTAATTGCCTTAGAGGAAGCTAAACAGAGTTTCATTGTATCTATGTATAATGACAATAAAGATCATTCATCATTCATCATTCATCACTCATCATCATGTGAGTGATGATAAACCCATTTCTGATACGGGTCTCTATTGTGGACTGAGAGTGGGAAGGGGGCAGGGAGAAGGGAATCATGGTTGGGGAAAGGGGAATAGAGAGGGAAGTACCAGAGATAAATAAATATATTGATAAATAAACCAGCTGTTTGGAATCAAATGACCTTGCCTGGTGTCTCAGGACTGGGTATGTCTGCACCTACACCCTCCCCCTCACACTTGCATTCTTTCTCTGCTCCCTCCACGGCACTCCACCCTCACCATTTCCAACATTCTTTGGGAATGGCAGATTTACAAGTTCGATTTCAGCTCCAAGTTGACAAATACAGTACTGTGTAATGAACTGTATACGGTAAAAGACAAGTCTTTCACTGTCACCCTCAGCACAGATGCACCACAAACCTGCAAGAAAATGAATCTCAGGGTAGTATTGGTGACATATATGCAATTTAATAATAAATTTTACTTTGAACTTTACATGTGATGATAATAACCAATTCCAGAAGTTTGACTGATGGTGTTTCTTCAAGGTTCCAGTAGATGGCGATGTCTGGCAACCCTGCCACATTCACCTACAGAGTATAAAAGAATGAAGGTCAAATCAAGTGATTTGAATTGACTTTATTGCTTACATCTTTCATATCTATGAGGAGTAAAAATCTTTGTTACAAATCTGTCTAAATGTGCAATTTATAGTCATTTATAATAAATATTATGTACAACAGGATAGTCAATATAACATAGAAATACAGTTGCATCAGCGTGAGTTAATCAGTCTGATGGCCTGGTGGGAGAAGCTGTCCCGGAGCCTGTTGGTCCTGGCTTTTATGCTGCGGTACCGTTTCCTGGATGATAGCAGCTGGAACAGTTTGTGGTTGGAGTGACTCGGGCCCCCAGTGACACACCTGTCTTTGTAAATGTCCTGAATAGTGGGAAGCTCACAACTACAGATGCACTGGGCTGTCCGCACCACTCTCTGCAGAGTCCTGCGCTTGAGGGAAGTACAGTTCCCATACCAGGCAGTGATGCAGCCAGTCAGGATGCTCTCAATTGCGTCCCTGTAGAAGGTTCTTAGGAGTATATTGATTCATAGTTGTATTATTTATTAAGAGGAGATCCAGGAGCTGAACACAAAGCTAGTTATGCTGCACGGAATACTGCATTCAGTTCTGGCTACCCCGTTAAAGGGAGGACGTGGACACTTTGGAGAGGCTTACCAGGACATAGCCCAGTTTAGACAGCACGTGCTATAACGACAGGTTAGACAAACTTGAATTAGATCAGAACATAGAGCACTACATCACAGTACAGGCTCTTCAGCCCCCAATGCTGCGCCAACCTTTTAACCCTCACCAAGATCAAACTAACTTTTCCTTCCCACGTGGCCTTCCAATTTTCCTTCATCCACATGCCTGTCTAAGAGTCCCTAAAATGTCCCTTGCGGATCTGCCGCCACCGGGACGTGCCTCCCACACACCTACCACCCTCTGTCATCTTTATCGCCCTTTCTCTGGAGCAGCGGAGGCTGAGGGGAGATCTGGTAGAGGTTTATAAGATTATGAGAGGCAGACAGTATCGTTCTCCCAAGGTTGGAATATCCAATACCAGGGCGCATATTTTTAAGGTGAGGGGCTGAGTTCAAAGGAGATCATCTGCACCCCTTTCTGCACTTCTGAATGGGATATATCTGCTCAGGATGCAAGGAATTCCAAACAACACACTCCCAACCACATGGCCCCACTGTATTACAGAAGCATTAAGATTATCATTCAGCCATTATGAGCTCCAAGTAATATTGGTCAGGTTAGGCAGAGTATTACCTAGTTAATCTTGAGCAGAGGGATCTCGGGGCCCAAATACATAATCCCTGAAAGTGGCCACACATGGTGGTTAAGAAGGCATATGGCCTGTTGAGGGATTGAGCTCAAAAGTCAGGACGTTATGTTCTAGATTTATTAAACTAGTTAGGCAGCATCTGGAGGATAGTGTACGGTTCTGGTCATCCCTACTATATGTTGAGGTTATGGAGAAGAGGTTTACCTGGATGCTGCCTGGATTGGAGGGTGTGTGTTATAATGAGAGGCTGGACAAACTTGTGCTGTTTTCTCTGGAGCAGTGCAGGCTGAGAGGAGATCTGGTAGAGGTTTATAAGATTATGGGATGCATAGATAGGCAGACAGACAGTATCTTTTTCACAGGGTTGAAATACTTAATACCGGGGTCATATATATAAGGTTGTGGGGGGGAGTTCAAAAGAGGTGTGCGGGGCAGAGAGAGTGGTGGATGCCTGGAACGTGATGCAGAGGGTGGGGGCGGATAAAATATGACAGAGGTGTTCAAGAGGCTCTTAGACAGGCAGATGAATGTGCAGAGAACGGAGAGACACAGGCATTGCGTAGGCGGCAGGGATTAATTTAGTGAGCCATTTGATTACTAATTTCATTAGTTCTGCACAACATAGTGGGCTGAAGCGCCTGTTCCTGTGCTGAATGACAACGTCCTGTACCGAATTTTATGTCTTCGCACTATACCGCTACCATGAGTAACAAAAGTCATATAATCTCAGTCAGTGGTAATAAACTCAATTCTGACACTGATTCCTGTACAACTCTCTTTTGTGGCCTCCCACAGAGAAACTGGCAGCACATGTTTGTAATCGCCAATGGTGACTAATGACACCTAATCACTTCGGCCTGCACATGGTTTATATCCGTCCATTTTAGAATAGAATAGAACTTCACTGTCATTGCTCAGGACCATGATATTCTACACACTCGGGTGCTTGTCTAAGAACTCTTAAGTGCCTCAATCATATCAGCCTCTGCCTTCACCCGGGCAGTGCATTCCAGGCACCCACCATTCTCGGTGTTAAAAAAACCTTCCCCTCTCACCTTAAATGCATGCCCTCTGTTAGATATATTGACCCTGGGAAAAAATACCAGATGTCTGCTCCGTCTATGAGTCACATCATTTTATAAACTCCTGTCAGGTCTCCTCGCAGCCTCCACCATACTGACCGCTGGTTCTGGACTCAATCCAACAAGCTGGAAGCACCCGGCAGATTCATATTCTGTATCAGTGACCTTGAACACACTCACACACACCTACACACTCACTCACTCAGACACACACTCACACACACACACTCAGACACACACACACACACTCACTCACTCAGACACACTCTCACACACACACACTCACTCAGACACACACACACACTCAAACACACCTACACACTCACTCACTCAGACACACACACACACACACTCACTCACTCAGACACACTCACACACACTCACTCAGACACACACTCACCTACACACTCACTCACTCAGACACACACACACTCACTCACTCAGACACACACACACACACTCACTCACTCAGACACACTCTCACACACACACACTCACTCAGACACACACACACACTCAAACACACCTACACACTCACTCACTCAGACACACTCTCACACTCACTCACTCAGACACACTCTCACACACACCTACACACTCACTCACTCACTCAGACACATACACACTCACACTCACACACACCTACACACTCACTCAGCCACACTCTCACACTCACTCACTCAGACACACACACTCACTCACTCACTCAGACACACTCTCACACACACACACTCAGACACACACTCACACTCACACACACCTACACACTCACTCACAGACACATACACACACTCACTCACTCACTCAGACACACTCTCACACACACACTCACTCACAGACACATACACACACTCACACACACACTCACTCACTGTCTCTCTCCATTCTTTCTTCTCTCTCCTTCCTTCTCTCCCCTCTCTTCTCCTCTCTCTCCCCCCATTCTCCCACCCTTCTCACTCGCTCCCCCTTCTTTGTCTCTCTGTCTCTCTCCTCTCTCTCCACCTATTCTCTCACTCCTCCCTCTCTCCACCCTCTTTCTCTGTCTCTACCTCTCCCCTCTCTCCCCCAACTTCTCTCTCTGTCTCTTTCACTCTCTCTCTCCCCCTTTCTTTCTCCTTCTGCCTCTCTTTATCTCTATCCCTCCCCTCTCTTGCTTTCTCTCTCTCCCCCTTCTCTCTCTCTCTCTCTATTTCTATCCCTCTCTCTCCCCCCTCTCTTTCTCTCCCTCTGTCTTTCTATTTCTATCTCTACCTCTCTCCTCCTCTCCTCTCGCTCTCTATCTCTTCCCCTCTCTCTCCCTGTCTCTATTTCAGTCTCTCTCCCCCCTCTCTCCCTCTCTGTATTGCTGCACCTCCCCTACCAGACCCAACATTATCTACATGCTGTCACCTCACCTACACCCCCATCCAGTCAAATCCCAGACTTAATGATCCTGTCAAATCTCCATAACGTTCTTGGAGGAGTTGTTGGTTAGTGGTGCTGTCAGCTCTGCACACTTCCCTCAGGAACAGCAGCCGGAGTAACAGCAGGGGAGAAACATCACTGAGGCAATAAAAAGAAATGATTTTCTTGAACATTTCTGCTTGTTCATTACAGAAGTGTCAGAGATGGGACTATAAACCAATTCAAGGGACTGTCTAGACACATACAATTGGATAATAAGATGTCTTACTCACTTTTCAATTGAGCTAATGTCACCTAATCACTTCTGTCTGTACACGGTCCATATCCCTCTATTCTCTGCATATTCATGTATCTATGAGCCTCTGAAAGATCACAGGAGCTGCACAATATTCAGAATATTTGTTTCTGGGAAGGGGAAAGCAAATGGCTTAAACATTGGTTCCCAATGGCCACCATTTCAACTCAACTTCCCATTCCCCTTCCAACTTGTCTGTCCATGTCCTCCTCTGCTGCCACAATAAGGCCACACTCAGACCAGAGGAGCAACTTCTCATATTATGACCGGGTAGTCTACAAACTGATGACAAAATCTGCAGTTCCTCCAACTTCCTTCATCTTCTCTTTTTCCTTTCCCCTTCTGGCTCCCCTCTCACCTCTTTGCTTCTCCTCACCTGCCCATCACCTCCTTTTGGTTCCCCTCCTTCCCTTTCTCCCATAGTCCACTTTCTTCTCCTTAACCTTATGTCAGTACCTCTGGTTGAACTCTGTCTTTGTGTGTTTTCCCCTAGCTGTCAGTCTGTGGTTTTGTATTGCCATGTGCTCCCATCCCTGCTCCTGCTCCTGTTCTACTCCGGCCCCTGTATCACTGAGTACTCCATCTCTCACCTGTTTCTCAATTATTACCTGTATTGCTGCCACCTGTGTCTCATGGTGCTCCACCTATCATCTGCGTCTCTGTTTATTGCTCAGTGTATTTCAGTCCTGTGTTTTCACCAGTTTGTGCCAGTGAGTTTTCCTGAGCCCTTCCAGCATTTGTATCTGTACGTCTGAATATTGACTCTGCCTGTTTCCTGATTCTGGTTTCTGGATTTCTCTGGATGTTTTGATCTCTGAATGAACTTTGATGCTGACTCTGTTTGCACCTCGGGATTTGTGACTCAATTAGTATCACCGTGTGCACAGTACTGGGTCTGCGATTGGATCCCTGCTCCAGTGCCCTGACACCTTGTCCTTATCACAGGACAATTTAAACTGACCGATTAACCAACCAACCGGTATGTCTTTGGAATGTGGGAGGAAACCAGACCACACAGAGGAAACCTACATGTTCACAGGGAAGACGTACAAACTCCTTGCAAATAACACTGGAACTGAGCTTCAAACTCTGACACCCTACTCTGTAATAGTGTTGTGTTACTGTGGTGCCCACTGTTTGCACAATTTGCCCTTGCACACTGGATGTTTGCCAGTCTGTGTTATGTATGGATTTTCCTGGATTCCATCATTTTCCAGTGGGTGCCTGCAAGAAAATGGATATCCAGGCATCAATTAAGCAAATGAGAGACACCGATTGTGTGGGTAGCCAGAGGCTTTTTCCCAGGGCTGAAATGGCTAATGTGAGGGGGCATAGTATTAAGGTGCTTGGAAATGGGTATAGAGGGGGTGTTGGGGTAAGTTTTTCACAGAGTGGGGGGTGTGTGGAACGCATTGCCAGCAATGATGGTAGACATGGATACAATAGGGTCTTTTAAGAGCCTCTTAGATAGGTACATGGAGCTTAGAAAAATAGAGGGCCATGGGGCAGGGTAATTCTAGGCAGTTTCTAGAGTAGGTTACATGGTCAGCACAACATTGTGGGCTGAAGGGCCTGTAATGTGCTGTAGATTTCTATGTTCTAAGGTTGTACATGGTATGCCTACAGTACTTTGATAATAAATTTACTTTGAACATCTGATCATTCTCCAACGTCCATCCTACTTTCCTCCAACCTTCGAAGTTGGGAGTAAGTTCATTGTCAGAGTGCTTCTGTGCCACCATACGCAACTCTGAGATTCATTTCCCTGCCGGCATTTACAGGGATTAAAAGAAACATAATGGAATTGTATTAACATCTTTTTAAAAAGACTGACAAATGTCCAATGAGCAAAAGAAGACAAACTGTGTAAATAAAAATAATGCTGAGAATGTGAGTTGTAAAGAGTCCTTGATGGTGAGTCTGGAGGTTATAGCATCAGTTCAGAGTTGAGGTGAGAAGTTAAGTGGTTCAGGATCCTGATGGTTGTTGAGTGACAACTGTTCCTGGGCTTGTGGTGTGGGACCTATGGCTGTCCGTAAGGAGTTTGGACGTTCTCCCCATAACCACATGGGTTTTCTTCCAGCTGCTCCAGTTTCCTCCCAGAGTCCAAAGATGTACCGGCTGATAGGTTAATTGGTCATTGTGAATTGTCCCATGATTAGATTGGGGTTAGACCGTGGTCACTGGGCAGTGCAGCTCAAAGGGCCAGGAGAGCCTGTAGCTTAGCAAAAACCAAATCTCCTGCCCAGTGGTAGTGGTGAGAAGCGAGCATAGCCTGGAGGGCGGGAGGCCTTAATGATGGTTGTTGCTTTCTTGTAAACGTATGCATTGGTGCAGAGCTTTGAATGAGATGGACTGGACTGTGTCCAGTACTTTCTGTAAACTTTTCCATCCGTGTCCACCTCTTTCTGTAAATATTATTGTTCCTTTCCACTTCTTTCTCCCTTTAACATGCTCCAGAAAAGCTATTATTTGACCAAGTTTTCAATCACCACATATTTCCTACAATGTCCCAATGGCAAAGTTTGCCTCTTTCCTGTTTAGTAAGTGCTATGGGGAAACTTTGCAATGTTAAGGGTGTTAGCTAAGTTCAAATTGTCCAGAACAGGGAACGTCAGTAAGCTGGAGGAGGAAGTGGAAAAGATTCCGGAGGGTATTGCAGGACCACATGGTGCGTTGCCTCCCAGGTGCCAGGGAACGGGATGTCTCGGATTGGGTGCAGAGTATTCTGTAAGGAGAGGGTGAACAGCCAGGAGTCTTAGTGCATGTCGGTACTAATGACATAGGTAGAAAAGGGAGGAGATCCCGAAGAGAGAATTCAGCTGAAAAGCAGGACCTCCAGGGTAGTCATCTCAGAGTTGCTGCCTGCGCCACGTGCTAATGAGCGCAAGAATAGCATGATCAGGCATGTTAATGCATGGCTGAGAGACTGGTGTAGAGGGCAGGGCTTCAGGTTCCTGGATCATTGGGGCTTCTCCAGGGGGAGGTATGACCTCAGGTACCGACAGGTTACATCTGAAACCAAAAGGGTCCAAATATCCTAGAATTTAATAGAGCTGTTAAGGAGGGTTTAAACTAATTTGGCAGGGGTATAAGAGTGATAAGGCTGGGGGAAACAGAAATAAATCAAAGATAGTGTGCAACAGAGATGATAGAAAGGACAGGCAGGAGATGAAGCACAATCACAGCCTGTGGGTGAGATACAGGGCAATAGAGGTGTGATGCAGTTAAAACAGAAAGCAACAAATACTGGACTGAAAGTGTTGTATTTGAATGCACACAGCATAAGAAATAAAATGGACAATCTTGAAATTCAGCTACAGATTGGCAAGTATGACGTTGTGGTCATCTCTGAAACTTGGCTAAAGGATGGTTGCCATTGGGAGTTGAATGTCCAAGCATATACAGTGTATCAGAAAGATAGGTTAGTAGGCAGAGGGGTGGTGTGGCCCTGTGTATGAGAAATATTATTAAACCATTAGAAAGTGATGACACAGGATCGGAAGGTTTAGAGTCTCTATGGGTTGAGTTAAGAACTGGCGAGGGTAAAGGGACCCTAATGGCAGTTGTACACAGGCCTCCAAACAGCAGCTGGGATGTGGATTACAAATTACAGCAGGAGATAGAAAAGGCGTGTCAGAAGGGCAATGGCATGATAATCATTGGAGATTTTAACATGAAAGTGGATTGGGAAAACCAGGCAGTACTGGACCTCAAGCGAGAAGTTGTAGAATGTCTAAGGGATGGCTTTTTAGAACAGCTTGTTGTTGAGCCCACTAGGGGATCAGCTGTGTAATTCAACACAGGGTGTTGTGCCATGATCCGGAGGTGATAAGAGAGCTTAAGGTTTAGGAACCCTTAGGGAACAGTGATATGATATGATATGATATAATATATACATATATATCATATCATATCATACTTCAATATGATCAAGTTCACTTTTAAATTTGTGAAGGAGAAACTAAATGCCAATGTGTTGGTATTTCAGTGGAATAAAGGAAATTACAATGGCATGAGAGGGGAACTGGAAAAGGACACTAGCAGGTTGGCTGAAGTTTCTGTGAAAAATGAGGGAAGACAGGTATATTCCAAATAAAAAGAAATTTTCGAAAGGAAGACGGACACTTCTGTGGCTGACAAGTGAAGTCAGAGCCAAAGAAAAAGCAAAAGAGAGGGCATACAATGAATCCAAAGTTAGTGGGAAGATGGAGGATTGGGAAGCTTTTAAAAACTTGCAGAAGGAAACTAAGAAGGTCATTAGGAAGGAAAAGATGAATTATGAGAGAAAGCTGGTGACTAATATCAAAGAAGATACTAAAAGCTTTTTTTAAGTATATAAAGGGTAAAAGAGAGTTGAGGGTAGATATAGGACCGACAGAAAATGATGCTGGAGATATCGTAATGAGAAACGCAGAGATGGCAGAGGAACTGAATGTGTATTTTGCATCAGTCTTCATGGTGGAAGATATCTGCAGTATACCGGACATTCAACAGTGTCAGGGAAGTGAGGTTTGTGCAGTGAAAATTACGACTGAGAAGGTGCTCAGGAAGCTTAATGGTCTGAGGGTGGATAAATCCCCTGGACCTGATGGAATGCACCCTCAGGTTCTGAAGGAAGTAGCTGGAGAGATTGTGGAGGCATTAACGATGATCTTTCAAGAATTGATAGATTCTGGCATTTTACCAGATGACTGAAAAATTGCAAACATTACTCCGCTATTTAAGAAGGGTGGGAGGCAGCAGAAAGGAAACTATAGACCTGTTAGCCTGACATCAGTGGTTGGGAAGTCGTTGGAATTGATTGTTAGGGATGAGATTACAAAGTAGCTGGAGGCACATGACAAGATAGGCCAAAGCCAGCATGGTTTTCTGAAAGGAAAATCATGCCTGACAAATCTACTGTAATTTTGTGAGGAAATTACAAGCAGTGTAGACAAAGGAGATGTAGTAGATGTGGTGTACTTGGATTTTCAGAAGGCCTTTGACAAGGTGCCACACTTGAGGCTGTTTAGCAAGATAAGAGCCCATGGAATCACAGGGAAGTTACTAGCATGGGTGGAACATTGGCTGATCAGCAGAAAACAGAGAGTGGGAATAAAGGGATCCTATTCTGGCTGGCTGCTGGTTACCAGTGGTGTTGGGACCGCTGCTTTTTATGATGTATGTCAATGATTTGGACTATGGGATTAATGGATTTGTGGCTAAATTTGCTGACGATACAAGGATAGGTGGAGGAACGAGTAGTGTTGAGGAAACAAAGAGTCTGCAGAGAGACTCAGATAGTTTAGGGGAATGAGCAAAGAATTGGCAAATGAAATACAATGTTGGAAAGTGTATGGTCATGCACTTTGGTGGAAGAAGTAAACAGGCAGACTATTATTTAGATGGGGAGAAAATTCAAAATGCAGAGATACAAAGGGACTTAGGAGTCCTTGTGCAGGATACCCTAAAAGTTAACTTCCAGGTTGAGTCGGTGGTGAAGAAGGCAAATGCAATCTTGGCATTCATTTCTAGAGATGTAGAATATAAGAGCAGGGATGTGATGTTGAGGCTCTATAAGGCACTCATGAGACCACACTTGGAGTATTATGTGCAGTTTTGTACTCCTTATTTTAGAAAGAATAAACTGACGTTGGAGAGGGTTCAGAGAAGATTCATGAGAATGATTCCAGGAATGAAAGGGTTACCATATGAGGAACGTCTGGCAGCTCTTGGGCTGTATTCCCTGGAGTTCAGGAGAATGAGGAGGGGTCTCATAGAAACATTCCAAATGTTAAAAGGCCTGAACAGATTAGATAGGGCAAAGTTATTTTCCATGGTAGGGGAGTCTAGGACAAGAGGGCATGATTTCAGGATTGAAGGACGTCCATTTAGAACGGAGGTACAGAGAAATTACTTAGTCACATGGTTTACCCCACAGAGACAGGTACAATTACATTTCAACAGCACTGGGACAGATACATGGATGGGAAAGGTTTTAAGCAGGGGTTCCAAACCTGGCGTCCATGGACACCTCAGTTAATGATAGGGGTCCATGGCATAAAAATAGTTGGAAACCTCTGCTTTAAAGGGATATGGACCAAATATTGGGAAATGGGGCGAGCTCAGATCGGAATCTTGGTCGGCGTAGACTGGTTTCTGTGCTGTGTGACTGAATCAACTCTATCAGCGTTCCACACTTGTCCACTACCTTCATCCTGCTAAAGCTTCATGACTGGGGCAGGACACGGTTTGCCAGAAAAACAAGACCCACATCCCGTCACCCGCCTTCCCTGTAGAATATCCGAGGTGCATTCTGTAATTCAAGCAGATACATCTAGAACGGCAAACAACTGGCCCTGCACCAAGACAGCTCAGTGCTGCCACATTCACAAAGGGTCTGGTGTTACCTTGTGGGCTCTACATTTGGTCCTTAATCTCCCTGCCTTTCTCCACTTAGCATTTGTTCTCCGCTCAGACTCCAAATCAGTGCTTAGAGATCTGGAGCTGCTGTATTTGTCTCTCGATGGTTGACGTACTCCGTCAATATTCAAGGCTTCTCTCTCTCCTTCTCCCTCTCCCTCTCTTCTCTCTTTCTCTCTTTTACTCTCTCTTTCTCTCTCTGCATAATTTCCTCCAGATTTTGCAGTCGATGAGATAGAATCATAGACCACTACATCACAGAAGCAGGCCATTCGGTCTATCTAGTCTGTGCCAAACAGTTATTCTGTCCAGTTCCATTGATCTGCAACTAGACTATAGCCCTCCATACCCGTTCCATCTGTATAATCTTCTAAACTTCCTTTAAATATTGCATCCACTACTTCCACGGGCAAGTCGTTCCATACTCGCATCACCCTCAGAGTGAAAAAGTTCCCCTTTTTCCTGAAACCTCTGACCTTAACCTTTTTCATGCCATGGACCCCTATCATTAACTGAGGGGTCCATGTACCCCAGATTGGGAACCCCTGATCTAAACAAATCCCTGGGGCAGAGAACAGCAGATGCACCAGTATCTGTGAAGAATTTTTACAAACCTCAGCTTTCAATGCTCAGAGTCCCATCTTGCAACCAGTCCCCATCCTTCGAGATTGTCCCACCAGTGGAAACATCTGGGCATCTACCCTGTCATGTCCCTTTGGATTTTATATCTTTCAATATAATTTAATATATCTTTCAATATATGTAGAAGTCAGTTAAAAACTGCTTGGATGCAGTTTAATGCATAAAATGTTCACAGTTCTTGCAACATCCAGCCAATTGAGCATCAATGAAGTAGTTAAGGTCAGCAACTTAAAATTTCTTGGCATTATAATACCAGAGAATTTGTCTGGGACCAGCACAAAACAAAGAAGACACAAAAAATGCCTCTACCTCCTTAAATCTTGGCATAGATACAGAAACTCATAAGAAATAGAAGCAGGAGGAGGCCTGGCCCATCAAGCCTGCTCTGCCATTCAATAAGATCACGGCTGATCTGGCCATGGACTCATCTCCACCTACCTGCCTTTTCCCCATAACCCTAAATTCCCCTACTATGTAAAAATCTATCTAACCTGGTCTCAAATATATTTACAGAGGTGGCCTCTACTGCTTCACTGGGCAGAGAATTCAATAGATTCACCATTCTCTGGGAAAAGCAGTTCCTCTTCATCTCCATCCTAAATCTACTCCCCCAAATCTTGAGGCCTTGTCCCCTACTTCTAGTCTCACCTATCAGTGAAACAATTTTCCTGCCTCTATTTTATCTATCCCTTTCATAATTTTATATGCTTTTATAAGATTTCCTCTCATTCTTCTGAATTCCAGCGAGTACAGTCCCAGGCAACTCAATCTCTCCTCATAGTCTAACCACCTCATCTCTGGAATCAACCTGGTGAACCTCCTCTGCATCGTCTCCAAAGCCAGTATATCCTTCCTCAATTATGGAGACCAGAACTGCACACAGTACTCCAGGTGCGGCCTCACCAGTATCCTGTATAGTTGCAGCATGACCTCCCTGTTCTTGAATTCAATCCCTCTAGCAATGAAGGACAACATTCCTTTTGCCTTCTTGATAGCCTGCTGCACCTGCAAACCAAAGTTTTGGGATTCATGCACAAGCACTTCCAAGTCCCTCTGCACAGCAGCATGTTGCAATATTTTTACCATTTAAATACTAATCTGATCTTCCATTTTTCCTTCCAAAGTGGATGACCTCACATTTACCAACATTGTACTCCATCTGCCAGACCGTTGCCCACTCACTTAACCTATCTATATCCCTCTGCAGACTCTCCGTATCTTCTGCACAATTTGTTTTTCCACTCAATTTAGTATCATCAGAAAACTTAGTTACACCACACTCAGTCCCCTCTTCCAGATTGTTAATGTATATCGTGAATAGTTGCAGTCCCAGCACCGACCCCTGTGGCACAGCACTCACTACTGATTGCCAACCAGAGAAACACCCATGATTCCCAACTCTCTACTTTCTATTGGTTAACCAATCCTCTATCCATACTAATACATCACCCCTAACTCTATGCATCCTTATCTCATAGATAAGTCTTTTATGTGGCACCTTATCCAACATATTCTGGAAATCCAAGTAAATAACATCCTTCTGTTCTACTCTATCAAATGTACTTGTTATATCCTCAAAGAACTCCAGTAAGTTTGTCAAACAGGAACTGCCTTTGCTGAATCCATGTTGCGTCTGCCTGATTGATCCATTCCTTTCCAGATGCCTCGCTATTTCTTCTTTAGAAAAACATAGAAAAATCTACAACACAATATAGGCCCTTTGACCCACAAAGTTATGCTGAACATGTCCCTACCTTAGAAATTACTAGGCTTACCCATAGCCCTCTATTTTTCTAAGCTCCATGTACCTATCCAAAAGTTTCTTAAAAGACCCTATCGTATCAGCCTCCATCACCGTTGCCGGCAGCCCATTCCACACACTCACCACTCTCAGAGTAAAAAACTTACCCCTGACGTCTCCTCTGTACCTCCTCCCAAGTACCTGTGCCCTCTTGTGGCAGCCATTTCAGCTCTGGGAAAAAGCCTCTGACTATCCACATGATCAATGTCTCTCATCACCTTATACACCTCTATCAGGTCACCTCTCATCCTCCGTCGCTCCAAGGAGAAAAAGCCGAGTTCACTCATAAGGCACGCTCCCCAATCCAGGCAACATCCTTGTAAGTTTCCTCTGCACCCTTTCTATGGCTTCCACATCCTTCCTGTAGTGAGGCGACCAGAACTGAGCACAGTACTCCAAGTGGGGTCTGACCAGGGTCCTATATAGCTGCAACATTACCTCTCGGCTCCTAAATTCAATTCCACGATTGATGAAGGCCAATACACCGTACGCCTTCTTAACCACAGAGTCAACCTGCGTAGCTGCTTTGACCATCCTATGGTCTCGGACCCCAAGATCCCTCTGATCCTCCACATTGCCAAGAGTCTTACCATTAATACTATATTCTGCCATCATATTTGATCTACCAAAATGAACCATTTCACACTTATCTGGGTTGAACTCCATCTGCCACTTCTCAGCCCAGTTTTGCATCCTATCGATGTCCTGCTGTAACCTCTGACAGCCCTCCACACTATCCACAACACCCCCAACCTTTGTATCATCAGCAAATTTACTAACCCATCCCTCCACTTCTCCATCCAGGTAATTCATAAAAATCACGAAGCGTAAGGGTCCCAGAACAGATCCATGAGGCACACCACTGGTGACCGACCTCCATGCAGAATCTGACCCGTCTACAACTACTCTTTGCCTTCTGTGGGCAAGCCAGTTCTGGATCCATGAAGCAATGTCCCCTTGGATCCCATGGCTTTTACTTTCTCAATAAGCCTTGCATGGGATACCTTATCAAATGCCTTGCTGAAATCCATATACACTACATCTACTGCTCTTCCTTCATCAATGTGTTTAAATCCTTGTAAACCCTTTCTATTGTTTCCATATCCTTCCTGTAGTGAGGCAACCAGAACTGAGCACAGTACTCCAAGTGGGTTCTGACCAGAGTCCTATATAGCTGCAACATTACCTCTCGGTTCCTAAATTCAACTCCACGTATGACAAAGACCAATACACCGTACGCCTTCTTAACCACAGAGTCAAACTGCGCAGCTGCTTTGACCATCCTATGGTCTCGGACCCCAAGATCCCTCTGATCCTCCACACTGCCAAGAGTCTTACCATTAATACTATATTCTGCCATCATATTTGATCTACCAAGATGGACCACTTCACACTTATCTGGGTTGAACTCCATCTGCCACTTCTTAGCCCAGTTTTGCATCCTATCGATGTCCCACTGTAACCTCTGACAGCCCTCCACACTATCCATAACACCCTCAACCTTTGTGTCATCAACAAACTTACTAACCCACCCCTCCACTTCCTCATCCAGGTCATTTATAAAAATCATGAAGAGTAAGGGTCCCAGAACAGATCCCTGAGGCACACCACTGGTCACTGATCTCCATGAAGAATAGGTTCTTTGTGCATCCAGTTCTGGATCCACAAAGCAATGTCCCCTTGGATCCTATGCCTCCTTACTTTCTCAGTAGGCCTAGCATGGGGTACCTTATCAAACACCTTGCTGAAATCCATATACACTACATCTACTGCTCTTCCTTCATCAATATGTTTAGTCACATTGTCAAAAATTTCAGTCAGGCTTGTAAGGCAGGACCTGCCCTTGACAAAGCCATGCTGACTATTCGTAATCATCTTCTACCTCTCCAAATGTTCATAAATCCTGCCTCTCAGGATCTTCTCCATCAACTTACCAACCACTGAAGTAAGACTCACTGGTCTACAATTTCCTGGGCTATCTCTACTCCCTTTCTTGGATAAGGGAACAACATCCGCAACCCTCCAATCCTCCGGAACCTCTCCCATCCCCATTGATGATGCAAAGATCATCACCAGAGGCTCAGCAACCTCCTCCCTCACCTCCCACAGTAGCCTGGGGTATATCTCATCTGGTCCCAGCGACTTACCCAACTTGATGCTTTCCAAAAGCTCCAGCACATCCTCTTTCTTAAAATCTACATGCTCAAGCTTTTCAGTCTGCTGGAAGTCATCACTACAATCACCAAGATCCTTTTCTATAGTGAATATTGAAGTAAAGTATTCATTAAGTACCTCTGCTATTTCCTCCAGTTCCATACACACTTTTCCACTGTCACACTTGATAGGTCCTATTCTTTCACAACTTATACTGTTGCTCTTCACATACTTGTATAATGCCTTACTGGGTATATAATGCCTTAGGATTTTCCTTAATCCTGCCCACCAAGGCCTTCCCAAATAATCAATATTTGGTAAATTAAAATCTCCCACCACGACAGCTCTATTATTATTACACCTTTCCAGGATCTGTTTCCCTATCTGCTCCTCGATATCACTGTTACTATTGGGCGGGCTATAAAAAACACCCAATAGAGTAATTGATCCCTTACTGTTCCTAACCTCCACCCACAGAGACTCTGTTGACAATCCCTCCATGGCGTCCACCTTTTCTGCGCCGTGACACTCTGATCAACAGTGCCACACCCCCACCTCTTTTGCCTCCCTCCCTGTCCTTTCTGAAATAACTAAAACCCGGCACTTGAAGTAACCATTCCTGTCCCTGAGCCATCCAAGTCTCTGTAATGGCCACCACATCATAGCTCCAAGTACTGATCCATGCTCTCTTATCCACTTTGTTCACAATACTCCCTGCGTTAAAATAGACACATCTCAAACAATTGGTCTGAGCACATCCCTTGTCTATTACCTGCCTATCCTCCCTCACACACTGTCTCCAAGCTTTCTCTATTTGCGAGCCAACCGCCTTCCCCAGTCTCTTCAGTTCGATTCCCCCCCCCCCAACAATTCTAGTTTAAACTCTCCCCAGTAGCCTTAGCAAATCTCCCCTCCAGGATATTGGGCCCCCTGAGATTCAAGTGCAACTCATCCTTTTTTTACAGGTCACACCTGCCCCAGAAGAGATCCCAATGATCCAGAAATCTGAATCCCTGCCCCCTGCTCCAATCCCACAGCCATGCATTTATCCTGCACCTCATCCTATTCCTATACTCATTGTCACGTGAACGGGCAGTAATCCCAAGGTTACTACCTTTACGGTCCTGCTTCTCAACTTCCTACCTAACGCCCTGTAGTTTTTAATGATAGCTTCAAGCATTTTCCCCACTACAGATGTTAAACCAACTGGCCTATAGTTACCTGTCTTTTGCCTACATCCTTTTTCGAACAGCGGCGTGACATTCACCATCTTCCAATCTGTCAGGACCTGCCCAAAGTCCAGAGAATTTTGGTAAATCATCACTAAAGCTTCTACTATAACTTCTGCTGTTTCTTTCACTACCCTGGGATGCTCTTTAGTGATTGAGGTCCTCACCTCCCGTCGCATCCATAACATCCCTCTTCGGCATGTTAGATGTGTTCTCATCATGAATACTGACACAAAATAGTCATTCAAAGCCTCTGCCATTTCCTCATTCCTCATATCAATTCTTGTGGTGCTGCACTTAGTAAATTTATTTATTGATTTATTGGCTTAAAGCAAGGAGTAGGCCCTTCTGGCTCTTCGAGCTGTGCCACAAAGCAACGTCCCAATTTAATCCTTGCCTAGTCACTGGAAAATGTAGGAATCAATGACATAGGAAAACGAGGAAAGAGGTTTTGCTGAGGGAATTTGAGCAGCTGGGGACTAAATTAAAAATTAAAAACGGTGGCAATCTCTGGATTGCTACCTGAACCACGTGCTGCTCAAGTTCCCTCAGCAGAACCTCTTTCCTCATTCTACCTATGTTGTTGATACCTACATGTACCACAACAGCTGGATCTTTCCCCTCCCACTGTAAATTCCTCTGCAGGTCAGATAAGATGTCCCAAACCTGGGCACCATGCAGACAACACAGCCTTCAGGATGTTCTATCATTGTGACAGAAAACTCTGTCTATTCCTCTGACTATACTATCCCCAATTACCACTACATTTCTCTTCTTTACCCCCCCCCCTTGAATGGCTCCCTGAACCACAGTGCCACAGTTATGTTGTTAATCCTTCCTACAGCCCCCACTCTCATCCACACAGGGAGCAAAAATCTCAGACCTGTTGGACAGCTCAGGGGCTGAGGCTCCTCCAGCACTGTCTCCTGGATCCCACCGCCCACCTCACTCACAGTCACACCCTCTTGTCCCCAACCACAGACTGAATTTGAGGGAGCTAATCTGATGGGTGTAACTAACTCCTGAAGCAGAGAATCCAGGTAACTCTCCCCTTCCCTGTTGTACCGCAGTGTTTGAAGCTCAGATTCCAGGCCATCAACTTTGAGCCTGAGTTCAGCACGTCACCTAAAACTTTGACAAATTTCTATAGATACGCTGTGGAAAGTATCTTGAGTGGTTGTATCACAGCCCAGTGTGGAAACAGCAAGGTCCAGGAATTGAAAAGCGTATAAACAGTGATGGACACAGCCCAGTCCACTGAGCACCACATCAGTTTCCTCCCACAGTCCGGTAGGTAGGTTAATTGGTCATTGTAAATTTTCCAGTGACTAGGCAAGGATTAAATTGGGACGTTGCTTTGTGGCACAGCTCGAAGGGTCAGGAGGGCCTATTCCTTGCTTTGAATCAATAAATTAATAAATAAATTTACTAAGTGCACTGCCACAAGAAAGCAGCATTCATCATCAAAATCCCCCACCATCCATGCCATACTCTCTTCTCATTACCGCCACTGGGCAGGAGGTACTGGAGCCAAGGGTCCCACCACCACCAGGTTCATGAACAGTTAATACCCCTCTACCTTCAGGCTCCTGAACCAGTGTGGATCACTTCACTCACCACAACACCACACTCGATTTTTTATTTTCCTACAAATGCTTGAAGAAAATGAATCTCAAAGTAATAAATGGTAACATACGGAATATGCACTTTGATAATAAATTTACTTTGATTTCAGCTGTGATCAAGAAGACTGATTATCTGTGCATAATTATAACGGTGTTGATGTGACCTTACTATGTGCAAATGATCTGCCAAGTTTCATTGGAGGCCTTGGCAGCTACATCTCCTGTGCTAGCACAATAGTCAATCAACTGTAAAATCCTTTATACATGGAAAATGTTATATGAATGCAAGACCTCTTTCCTTCAAACTGCAGCACTTCTGATTGTGCAGCACTCTCTCAGTACCGCACCAAAGACTTTGTGCTTGAGCTTCTGAACTGTCTTCTTTATCAGTCTTTGTGTATAGAATCAGTTCAGAGTGGTGGTGATTGAAGTTATCCATGCAAGTTCAAGAGCCTATCTGTTCTCAGATTTATTAATTTTTATCAAAGGTTCATTTATTATCAAAGCATGCATCCATGTACAGCACTGAAATTTGTCTTCTCCAGATTGCCATGAAACAAAGAAAGATCGTGAAAGTCATTCAGAGAGAAACATCAAACCAACCCCATCATACAAAAAAGAGTGGCATTCGATCACCAACACACCCCCATCCACACAAAATGGAACAGGAACATCAACCCCCCAAATAAACAACCCCTCTGCACACAAAAAACTAACAGAACATCAACCCCCAAACAACCTCCCCTTGCACAACAAAATGGAAAAGGATCTGATGATAATAAAGAGAATATAAAAACCATAAGTCTGAAAAAACCAGTCCTTAAACGCAATAGTCCAATCTATAAATGCAATAGTCCAATCCATAAACACAATAGACCAATCCATAAACGCAACAGTCCAATCCATAAACACAATAGACCAATCCATAAATGCAATAGACCAATCCATAAACACAATAGACCAATCCATAAACACAATAGTCCAATCTATAAATGCAACAGTCCAATCCATAAACACAATACACCAATCCATAAATGCAATAGTCCAATCCATAAACACAATAGACCAATCTATAAATGCAATAGTCCAATCCATAAACACAATAAACTAATCTATAAACACAATAGTCCGATCCATAAACGCAATAGACCAATCCATAAACACAATAGTCCAATCCATAAACATAATAGTCCAATCCATAAACACAATAGACCAATCCATAAATGCAATAGTCCAATCCATAAACACAATAGTCCAATCCATAAACACAATAAACTAATTTATAAACACAATAGTCCGATCCATACACAATAGTCCAATCCATAAATGCAATAGTCCAATCCATAAACACAATAGTCCAATCCATAAACACAATAAACTAATTTATAAACACAATAGTCCGATCCATACACAATAGTCCAATCCATAAATGCAATAGTCCAATCCATAAAGGCAATAATCCAATCCATAAACATAATAGACCAATCCATAAATGCAATAGTCCAATCCATAAATAGACAATAGACAATAGACAATAGGTGCAGAAGTAGACCATTCGGCCCCTCGAGTCTGCACCGCCATTCTGAGATCATGGCTGATCATTCACTATCAATACCCAGTCCCTGCCTTGTCCCCATATCCCTTGATTCCCCTATCCATCAGATATCTATCCAGCTTCTTCTTGAAAGCATCCAGAGAATTGGCCTCCACCGTCTTCCGAGGCAGTGCATTCCACACCTCCACAACTCTCTGGGAGAAGAAGCTCTTCCTCAACTCTGTTTTAAATAACTGACCTCTTATTCTCAATCCATGCCCTCTGGTACTGGACTCTCCCAACATTTGGAACATATTTCCTGCCTCAATCCTATCAAATCCTTTAATTATCTTAAATGTTTCAATCAGATCCCCTCTCAATCTCCTCAATTCCAGCGTGTACAAGCCCAATCTCTCCAATCTCTCTGCGTAAGACAGCCCTGCCATCCCAGGAATCAACCTAGTGAATCTACGCTGCACTTCCTCAATTGCCAGAATGTTCTTCCTTAAACCTGGAGACCAAAACTGTACACAATATTCCAGGTGTGGTCTCACCAGGGCCCTGTACAAATGCAAAGGAACATCCTTGCTCTTGTATTCAATTCCCCTTATAACAAAGGCCAACATTCCATTTGCCCTCTTCACTGCCTATTGCACTTGCTCATTCACCTTCATTGACTGGTGAACTAGGACTCCTAGGTCTCTTTGCATTTCTCCCTTACCTAACTCGACACCGTTCAGACAATACTCTGCTCTCTTGTTCCAGCTTCCAAAGTGGATAACTTCACATTTATTCACATTGAATGACATCTGCCAAGTATCTGCCCACTCACTCAGCCTATCCAAGTCTCCCTGTATTCTCCTAACATCCTCTTCGCATGTCACACTGCCAAATGTAAATGCAATAGTCCAATCCATAAACACAATACACCAATCCATAAATGCAATAGTCCAATCCATAAACACAATAGACCAATCTATAAACACAATAGTCCAATCCATAAACACAATAGACCAATCTGTAAATGCAATAGTCCAATCCATAAACACAATACACCAATCTATAAACACAATAGTCCAATCCATAAACACAATAGACCAATCCATAAACGCAATAGACCAATCCATAAATGCAATAGTCCAATCCATAAACACAATAGACCAATCCATAAACACAATAGACCAATCTGTAAATGCAATAGTCCAATCCATAAACACAATACACCAATCTATAAACACAATAGTCCAATCCATAAACACAATAGACCAATCCATAAACGCAATAGACCAATCCATAAATACAATAGTACAATCCATAAACACAATAGACCAATCTATAAACACAATAGACCAATCTGTAAATGCAATAGTCCAATCCATAAACATAATACACCAATCTATAAATACAATAGTCCAATCCATAAACACAATAGACCAATCCATAAACACAATAGTCCAATCCATAAACACAATAGACCAATCTGTAAATGCAATAGCCCAATCCATAAACACAATAGTCCAATCCATAAATGCAATAGTCCAATCCATAAACACAATAGACCAATCCATAAACACAATAGTCCAATCCATAAACACAATAGTCCATTCCATAAACACAATAGACCAATCTATAAATTCAATAGTCCTATGCATAAATGCAACAGTTCAATCCATAAACACAGAACCATGTTACCATCTTCCAAGATCACCGATATTCATCAAAAGACAGGGACACCACACACTGCAGAAAGGCCTACCCACCCGCCGCAGTGAGCCGCACAGCAATAGCCGCTCACAGACTCCTTCTTGGAAGCAACCGAAATGAAGGCGGTCGGAGCTGAACATCACTCACCTTGATGTCTCAGTCCTCCTCGCCATCTTAAATCAACAATTAATGGATGTTTTAGTCAGGAAATGGAGTCAAACATCAGCTCACATCTCATCCCGAAGTTTCTTTGCGCTGAGGTGGTTGAGGCAAATAGATGAGGGACATTTAGCAGATTCTTACATAGACCCATGGAGGAAAGAAAAATGGAAGGTGATAGGGGAGGATTTAGTTAGTTTGATCTTGGAATAAGTTAAAAGGTTGGCACAACATCATAGGCTGAAATGCCTGTACTGTGCTGTACTGTCCTATATTCTATGTCCTATGTTCTATGTTCTATATTCTATATAAAAAGGAAACTCCCTCACTTACTGGATAAGAGAAGGTGCAGAATAAGAACTGGGCCACCTGCATGATGAGGAGAAGCACTTAGGCCATTAGACCACAAGATATAGGAGCAGAATTTGGCCCTTCGAGTCTGCTCCATTTTTTCATCATGGCTGTTCCAATTTTCTTTTTAGCCCCAATCTCCTGCCTTCTCCGCGTATCCCTTCATGCCTGACCAATCAAGAATCTATCAACTTCTGTCTTAAATATACACAAAGACTTGACCTTCACAGCAGTCTGTGGCAAAGAATTCCACAGATTCACCATTCTCTGACTAAAGAAATTCCTCCTCATCTCAGTTCTAAAAGGATGCCTCTCTATTCTGAAGCTGTGTCCTCTGGTCTTAAACTCTCCCACCATAGTAAACATCCTCTCCACATCCACTCTATCAAGGCCTTTCTCCATTTGATAGGTTTCAATGAGGCCACCCCGCATTCCTCGAAATTCTAGTGAATACAGGCCCAGAGCCATCAAACGCTCTTCATGTGACAAGCCATTCATTCCTGGAAACATTTCTGTGAATCTCCGTTGAACCCTCTCCAGTTTCAGCACATCCTTTCTAAGATAAGGGGCCCAAAACTGCTCATGCTACTCCAAGTGAGGCCTCTCCAGGGATTCATAAAATTTCAACATTGTATCTTTGCTTTTATATTCTAGTCCTCTTGAAATTAATGCTAACGTTGCATTTTCCTACCTCACCACAGACTCAACCAGCAAATTAACCTTTAGGGAATTCTGCTCAAGGACTCCCAAGATCCTTTGCTTCTCAGTGTTTTTGTATTTTCTCTCTATTTGGAAAATAGTCAACCCTTTCATTTCTTCAACCAAAGTGCATGATCATACACTTCCCAACAATGTATTCCATCTGCCATTCATTTACCCATTCTCCTAATCTTCCTTTTGTAGCCTCTCTACTTCCTCAAAACTACTTGCCTCTCCAGCTATCTTCATATCGTCTGTATATTTTGCATCAAAGCTATCAATTTCATCATCTGGATCATTGACATATATCGTAAAAAGAATCGGTTCCAACTCAGATCCCTGTGGAACACCACCAGTCACCAGCAGCCAATCAGAAAAGGCTCTCTTTATTCCCATTCTTTTCCTCCTGACAATCAGCCAATGCTCTATCCATGCTAGAATCTTTCCTGTATATCATGGGCTTGTAGCTTGTTAAGCAGCTTTGTCAAAGGCCTTCTGAAAATCCAAGTATACAACATCTATCAAGTCTCCTTTGTCTATCCTGCTTGTTACTTCTACAAAGAATTCCAACAGATTTGTCAGGCAAGATTTTCCCTTCAGGAAACCATGCTGTCTACAGTCCGTTTTATCAAGTGCCTCCAAGAACCATGAGACCTCATCCTTAATCATCAACCCCAACATCTTCCCAACCACTGAGGTCAGACTAACTGGCCTGTAGTTTCCTTTCTTCTACCTCTCTCCCTTCTTGAAGAGTGGAGTAACATTTGCAATTCTCCAGTCTTCCAGAACCATTCCAGAATCTAGTGGTTCTTGAGAGATCTTTTTCAGAACTCTGGGGTGTACATCATCTGGTCCAGGTGACTTATCTACCTTCAGACCTTTCAGTTTCCCAAGAACCTTTTTTCTAGTTATGGTAACTTCACACACTTCATGCCCCCTGACACCTGACTCCACCATACTGCTAGTGTCTTCCACAGTGAAGACTGATACAAAATGCTTATTCAGTTTGTCCCTCATTACTGCCTCTCCAGTATCATTTTCCAGTGGTCCAACATCCACTCTCACCTCTCTTTTACACTTTAAGTAACAGAAGAAACTTCCACAGACAAAGGGTCTTGAAAGCGAATTACTGCTGCAGAATCTGAAAACAAAAGATGGGAGATGCTGAAAACTTAGAAATAAAATTTGGAAACATTCAAATGGTCAGGCAGCATCTGCGGGGAGAGAGCTAGGTGTAAGATAAAGGGAGAGATGAGTGGTATAGATAGGGTAAATGGAGGCAGTTTTTTTTCACTGAGGTGGGGTGAGACTACAACTGGAGGTCATGCATGGGGTAAGGGGGGAAGGTGAAATATTTAAGGGGAACCTGAGAGGGAACTTCTTCACTCAGAGACTGTGCAAGAGTGGAACAAGCTACCAGTGGAAGTTGATTTATTGAGATACAGTGTGGAATGGGTCCTTCTGGCCTTTTGAGCTGCAGCACCCAGCAACCCCCGATTTAATCCTAGCCTAATCACAGGACAATTCATAATGACTAATTAACCTACCAACTGGTTCGTCTTTGGAATGTGGGAAATTTGGATAGGTATACGGTTGGGAGGGGTATGGAGTCCAGGTACAGGTTGATGGAACTGGGCAGAATAAGAGTTCAGCCTGCTTTTCTTCTGTAGTCTATGACTCTATGGAGTGACCTTTCATCTGATTACTTTTTTAATGTTCCAAGTTGTCGACCCATGATCAGAATTCAACAGGATTTATGATCAATCTTATTAAAGTTGTGAAGTCTATGGAATTCAGCACTTTTATTCTTGTCGATCAAGGCTGTGAAGTGGTTACAAGCCAAGGCATCCTGCAGAAAGGATCTTTGTAGTTAAGTGCCACTTGACAGCACTATCAATAACGTCTTCCATATTTAGCTGATAAATGAGAGAGGGAAGACCAGATGATAATTAACGAGGCTGGATCTGTCCCTCAGACATGACCTGTCAGACAACGTGCAGAGTCATAGAGTCATGGAGCACTACAGCGCAGAAACAGGCCCTTCAGCCCATCTAGTCTGTGACAAACTATTAACCCTTTGACTTGCACCTGGACCACACCCCTCCCATCCATGCACTTATCAAAATTTCTCTTAAATGTTGAAATCGACTGTGCATCCACCACTTCCCCTGGCAACTCGTTTCACACTCTTACCACCCTCTGAGTGAAGAAGATACTCAGACCTTTTCACAGATAAGAAAGGTGTAAGGCAAGGGTTCCCAACCTTTTTTAACCCATGGACCATTACCATTAAGCAAGTGGACCATGGACCCCAGGTTGGGAACTCCTGGTTTAAAAGAATATGGGCACGATGCAGGCAGATAGGACCAGCTCAGATCAGCAAGTTGTTCAGGGCGAAGGATCTGTATAACTCTATGACAAATCTCTGCTCTCTGGAGTAGATGCCAATGTGTTAACTGTACTGGAACAGCTTGGCTAGAAGCTGCATAAATTGTCAGCACTGCAGCTAGTGTGCAGAGTGGCCCCTCAGTTTCTGGCAGTGCTGTCTATGATCTTCAGAACTGGAATCAGGTTCAATATCACAAACAGATTTAGTGAAACTTGGTTTTGTAGTAGCAGTACATTGTAATACATAAAGAATACAAGTTGCAATAAGAAATAAATAGAGATAGATGTAGACAGATACACAGCTAGATAGACAGATGGATGAATAGGTAAATAGATAGATGATGAATAGAGAGATAAACCGATAGAGGCAAATAGACAGCTAGATAGGTAGACAGATAAACAGACAGACAGATGGATAGATAGATAAATAGATAGACAGAGAGAGAGCAAAATAGTGAGGTAGCATTCATGGGTTCGTAGGCAGTTGAATCCACAGAGGGACTGATGACTGGTGTGCCAACACTGAGTGCTCTAAATCCGTCCAAATGTAACACATACATGCTTCTCACCGTCTCAAAGATGTTCACTTTTCCAATTCTTCCATCCAATGTGCCGGATCTTCCTCTATCCACACTGATAAACTCCATCCCACCCAATGCGTCTGCCTATGCCCCTCTGCAGGCACAGCATCCTCTTCCCTTTCCCAGTGGACGGGGAATTTGGTTAAGATACTGAAAAGAGAGATCTGCTCTGATTACTAATCCAGTGACAATCCAGGGACAGGGTAACATAGCATGCATATCACTGGCTCAATAATCGAAAAGACTTGAGTAAAGATCCATAGATGAGAGTTCAAAGCCGCCGTGATAACAAAGGACCTCTAATTCAATTAGATAAATCTGAAACAAAAGTCTAGCATTAGTTGTGATTAACAGGGAACAAATGAGTTGCTGTTGAGGCTCATCTGATAAACTAATATCCTTCATGAAAGGAGGAAAATCAAACAAATTTACAGTGCAAATCAAAGCCATTGGAATTAGAGTCAGGTTTAATATCACTAACAAATGTTGCAAAATCTGTTTTTTATATATATGACATGGGCAATCATGGTCCTTCCATCACTATGATTGTTCTTCGCAATTCTACGAAAGTGGTTTACCACTGCCGTCTTCTGGGCAGTGTCTTTACAAGACAGGTGACCCGCGCCATTATCAATACTCTTCAGAGATTGTCTGCCTGGTGTCAGTGGTCACGTAACCAGGATTTGTGATCTGCACCAGCTGCTCGTACGACCATCCACCACCTGCTCCCATGGCTTCACGTAACTCTGATCGGGGGCTAAGCTGGTGCTACACCTTGCCCAAGGGTGGCCTGCAGGCCAGCAGAGGGAAGGAGCACCTTACACCTCCTTAGGTAGAGACTTACCTCCACTCCGTTAACTGATATATAATTATTCATTGGTACATATATAAGATTAAATGAATAGAGCAGAAAGAGAGAAAAACAATGAGGTAAAGTTCATGGGTTCATTGTCCATTCAGGAATCTGATGGAGAAGGGGAAGAAGCTCTTCCTAAAATGCTGTACATCTTCTGGCTCCTGTACCTATTGGCAGCAATGAGAAGAGGGCATGTTCTGGGTGGTGAGGTTCTTAATAATTGATGAGGCATTTTGAGGCATTGCTTTCTGAAAATGTCCTCAATGGTGCGGAGGTTTGTGCCCATGATGGAGCTGACTGAGTTTACACCTCTCTGTAGATATTTCCCCCGATCCTGTGTATTGCCGCCTCCATGCCAGATAACGATGCAACCAACTAGAATGATCTCCGGGATACATCTGCAGAAATTTGCTCGAATTTTGGGCCCCTTATCTAAGAAAGGATCCTGGGAATGAAAGGGTTAATATTTAAGGAGTGCTTGATGGCTCCGGGCCAGTACTCACTGGAGTTCAGAAGAATGGTGGGGGGGGGGGGGGGGCACGATGGATCTCATTGAAACCTATCGAATATTGAAAAGCCTCGATGGAGTTGATGTGGAGAAGACGTCTCCTCTTGTGGAAGAGTCTAGGACCAAAAGGTACAGCCCCAGAATAGAAGGACATCCCTTTAGAAGAGGGATAAGGAGGAATTTCTTTAGCCAGAGGGTAATGAATCTGTGGAATTCATTGCTGATGACAACTGCAGGGGCCAAGTCATTGGTTATATTTAAAGTGGAGATTTTTACATTCTTGATTAGCAAAGACAACAATGGTTATGTGGAGGATCAGGGAAATGAGGTTGAAAGGGATAATAAATCAGCCAGGGTGGAATTGTGGTGCAGACTGATTGGATTGTAGGGCTTAATTCAGCTTCTATGTCTTATAGTCTTATGATCTCTGGCCCTGTGGTCCAAAGCTCCCCCACTGTAGGAAATAACCTCTCCAAGACCACTCTATCTAGGCCTTTCAGTATTCGATTGGTTTCAATGAAATTTCCCCCTCATTCTTTTAAACTCCAGTGAGTACAGGCCCAGAACCATCAAGCACTCCTCATACGATGCTAATTTGCCATCACTCTCCCAACTAGCCAAGTGTGACCGTGGACCCATGGCAAAGTGATTGACTCCTGGCTATCTGCTGAAGTGACTCAGTTGGCCACTCAGTTCAAAGATAAATTGAGGTGTTAAATAAAAATGACACTCAATCAGAGTTCCCAACCTGAGCAACAGGGACCCCTCTGTTAATGGTAGGGTTGCATGTTTGGGAACTCCCCCCCCCACCCCCCCAGCTCTAAGTGTATAGTTAAAATGACATCATTTTCATTATCAACTCTGTCCTGGAATCACATCAAAGGAAATGAGAAGACAATGTTCTTTCTAGATGATTGAGGTTAAATGGACCAAGTCTTTTCCCTGACCGGGCCTGGAGAGGTTCAGAATAAGATTGCAGTTAAACCAATTGCTTTGTGTATTGATGAAATCATGTAATTCGCAGCCAGCCCAAATGAACCTTCAGTATTAATCATTTGTAGAAAATCATGGGGTAATGTCACAGATGTTAAAAACCCATTATTGGAAACAAATCTCCCAAAGCTCATTGTGTGTTATCGTTGTCAGAGTAACCGCAGATCCGTTGAGTTTGGAAATGATTATATATGGTGATCCTATGAACCATTAATATCAAATTAGATCAACTGAGACTGAGCAATAAAAAACACTTAGGTAATATTGATCCACACTCACAAGGAGTTGAACTGAACCATTCCAGGTGAGTCTATATTCATCATCTGTGATTCTCTTTCACCCTCCAGATAAACACATGAAAGTTATAGAAACAAATCTTTCTTCTCATTTCCATTCCAATTAAAAAACATGGAAAACACTTATTATAGACAATAGACAATAGGTGCAGAAGAAGACCATTCGGCCCCTCGAGTCTACACCGCCATTCTGAGATCATGGGTGATCATTCACTATCAATACCCAGTCCCTGCCTTGTCCCCATATCCCTTGATTCCCCTATCCATCAGATATCTATCTAGCTCCTTCTTGAAAGCATCCAGAGAATTGGCCTCCACCGTCTTCCAAGGTAGTGCATTCCACACCTCCACAACTCTCTGGGAGAAGAAGCTCTTCCTCAACTCTGTTTTAAATAACTGACCTCTTATTCTCAATCCATGCCCTCTGGTACTGGACTCTCCCAACATCTGGAACATATTTCCTGCCTCAATCCTATCAAATCCTTTAATTATCTTAAACGTTTCAATCAGATCCCCTCTCAATCTCCTCAACTCCAGCGTGTACAAGCCCAATCTCTCCAATCTCTCTGCGTAAGACAGCCCTGCCATCCCAGGAATCAACCTAGTGAATCTATGCTGCACTTCCTCAATTGCCAGAATGTCCTTCCTTAAACCTGGAGACCAAAACTGTACACAATATTCCAGGTGTGGTCTCACCAGGGCCCTGTACAAATGCAAAAGGACATCCTTGCTCTTGTACTCAATTCCCCTTGTAATAAAGGCCAACATACCATTTGCCCTCTTCACTGCCTGTTGCACTTGCTCATCCACCTTCATTGACTGATGAACTAGGACTCCTAGGTCTCTTTGCATTTCTCCCTTACCTAACTCTACACCGTTCAGACAATACTCTGCCCTCTTGTTCCTGCTTCCAAAGTGGATAACTTCACATTGAATGACATCTGCCAAGCATCTGCCCACTCACCCAGCCTATCCAAGTCTCCCTGTATTCTCCTAACTTCCTCTTCGCATGTCACACTGCCACCCAGTTTAGCATCGTCAGCAAACTTGCTGATATAGTTTTCAATGCCCTCATCTAAATCATTGACATAAATCGTAAAGAGCTGTGGTCCCAATACAGAGCCCTGTGGTACCCCACTAGTCACCTCCAGCCAGTCTGAGAAACACCCATTCACTGCTACCCTTTGCTTTCTATCTGCCAACCAGTTTTCTATCCATGTTGAAACCCTGCCCCCAATGCCATGAGCTCTGATTTTACTCACCAATCTCCTATGTGGCACCTTATCGAATGCCTTCTGAAAATCTAGGTACACAACATCTACTGGCTTACCCTCGTCTAACATCCTTGTTACACCCTCAAAAAACTCCAACAGATTAGTCAAGCATGATTTGCCCTTGGTAAATCCATGCTGGCTCGGCCTAATCCTATTACTGCCATCAAGATGTGCCACTATTTCGTCCTTAATAATGGACTCAAGCATCTTCCCCACGACTGACGTTAGGCTAACAGGGCGATAGTTCTCCGTTTTCTCCTTCCCTCCCTTCTTGAAAAGTGGGATAACATTAGCCACTCTCCAATCTTCAGGAACTGATCCTGAATCTAAGGAACATTGGAAAATGATTACCAATGCATCCGCAATTTCCTGAGCCACCTCTTTTAGAACCCTCGGATGCAGACAATCTGGACCCGGGGATTTATTAGCCTTCAGTCCTACCAGTCTACTCATCACAGTTTCTTTCCTAATGTCAATCTGTCTCAATTCCTCTGATATCTTATGACCCTGGCACATCCATACATCTGGGAGATTGCTTGTGTCCTCCCTGGTGAAGACAGATCTAAAGTACGCATTAAATTCTGTTGCCATTTCCCTGTTTCCCATAACAATTTCTCCCAATTCATTCTTCAAGGGGCCAACATTGTTCTTAACTATCTTCTTTCTCTTCACATAGCTAAAAAAGCTTTTGCTATCCCCTTTTATATTCCTGGCTAGACTGAGCTCATACCTGATTTTTTTCTCTCCATATTGCTTTTTTAGTTAAGATCTGCTGTTCCTTAAAACTTTCCCAATCATCTGTATTCCCACTCATCTTAGCCCTGTCATACTTCTTTTTCTTTAATGCTGTACAATCTCTGACTTCCTTTGTCAACCACTGTGGCCCCTTCCCCCTCTTTGAATCCTTCCTTCTCATTGGAATGAACTGCTTTTGCATCTTTTGTATTATGCCCAAGAATATCTGCCACTGTTGATCCACTGTCTTTCCTGCCAGGGCATCCGCCCATTTAACTTTGGCCAGCTCTTCCCTCATGGCTCCGTAGTCCCCTTTATTTAATTGCAACACTGACACCTCTGATCTGCCTTTATCCCTCTCAAATTGTAGATAAAAACTTATCATGTTATGATCGATCACTACTTCCTAATGGCTCCTTTACTTCAAGATCACTTATCAATTCCTGTTCATTACACATCACCAAGTCCAAAATAACCTCGTTCCTGGTTGGCTCAAGCACAAGCTGTTCCAAAAATACATCCCTTAGACACTCCACAAACACCCTATCCTGGGGTCAAGCACCTACCTGATTCTTCCATGCATGTTGAAATCTCCCATAACGACTGCATTACCTTTAGCACATGCCAATGTTAACTCCCTAATCAACTTGTACCCAATATCCACGCTACTGTTTGGGGGCCTGTACACAACACCCATTAGGGTCTTTTTACCCTTACTGTTCCTCAGCTCAATCCACACAGACTCTACTTCCCCTGTTCCCAAGTCACCTCTTGCTAAGGACTGAATCTCATTCCTCACCAACAGGGCCACCCCACCCCCTCTTCCCATATTTCTGTCTCTATGATAGCACGTATACCCTGGTACACTCAATTCCCAGGCCTGATCCCCTTGCAGCCATGTCTCCGTTATCCCAACAATGTCGTAGTTCCCCATTTTCATCTGAGCTTCAAGCTCATCTGTCTTATTTCTGACACTACGCACATTCAAGCATAGAATTCTTAGCCCATTCCTCCTCTCTTTGCTTAAAACACTGTCTATTGTACCTAACCCAGCTCCTTGAACTTCCATCGGGCTAATTGCACCTTGAATTTTGATGACCTTCTCAAGATCACCCAAACCTTCTACAGATTTAACCCCATGCTCCTTCTGACCAACCCTCTGGATCTGGATCCCTGCCACCTGCACATCTAGTTTAAACCCCCCTGAGCAGCACTGGCAAACATTCCTGCAAGAATGTTAGTACCCCTCCGGTTCAGATGTAGACCGTCCCTTCGAAACAGATCCCAATGTCCCTGGAACAAAGACCAATTATCCAAAAACCTGAACCCTTCCTTCCTGCACCATGCTCTCAGCCTCGTATTAATGTGCATAATCATTCTATTCTTTGCCTCACTCGCACGTGGCACAGGTAGCAAACCCAAGATTGTCACCCTGGAGGTCCTGCCTTTCAGCTTCACTCCTAACTCCCTGAACTCTCTAAGCAGGACCCCCTCACTCACCTTACCTACATCGTTGGTCCCTACATGGACCACTACATCTGGGTTCATGCCCTCGTTCTCAAGAATAGCCTGCACCCGATCTGAGATGTCTCGGACTCTGGCACCAGGGAGGCAACATACCATCCGAGACTCCCGATCTGCCCCACAAAATCTCCTATCTGCCCCCCTGACTATAGAATCCCCTAAAACTATCGCTCTGTTCTCTTCCCTCCTCCCCTTTCTAGTTGAGGGTTCAACCTCTGTGCCAGAGGCAGGACCACTACAACTCATTCCTGGTAGGTCATCCCCATCAACAGTATCCAGTACGGTATACTTATTGTTATACTTATTATCCCATGCACCAGACCAAATTCCGATGTTCTAAGTCAAAGTAAAATTTATCATCAAAGAGATGATAAATATGTTAACTCCTAGGAGAAGAGTTGGGCATGGGACTAGCAACCCCATCCTGTAAAAGCCTAGAGCTACAGAAACCACAACAAAAGCTCCAAAGACCTCATCCCTAGGAAAGGAAGGACCTTCATATAGAACAGGGGTTTCTAACCTTATTTATGCTATAGGCCCCTACCATTAACTGAGGGGTCTGTGATCTAGAAGATATATGAAGTCGTACAGTGAAAGCAGAAGCCACAGGGCCAGAGAACCTTTGGTCCAGGACAGAAGACTGGCAAACTGCTGTTGGTGACCTTTGAGCCTGTAGGGGTGAAGAAGACTAAACATTATCATACACTACCTTAAGATTCATTCTTCAGCAGGATTTACAGGAAAATAAAGTACAACAGAATTTAAAAATATCTACAAAGACTAGCAAACAACCAATGTGCAAAAGAAGACAAACAGTGCCAATTAAAATAATAGTACTGAGAATCTGAGTTGTAAAGAGTCCTTGAAAGTCCTCAATGTAAGCCATTTTACATTCACTCCTGCTACAGAGACCCAACTCGGCACACTTAGCCTCCTGTAGATAATTCCAAAGTAGCCAGTATTGTATTTGATTAGTGTCATAGAGTCATACAGCATGGAAACAGGCCTTTTGGCCCAACTGGACCATGCCAACCACGGTTCCAATCTAAACTGGTCCCATTTCCTGCATTTGGCCCATCCTCAAATATTGTTCTTTTTCTTCGCCCACTCCCCTCACTGATGTTGCTCGACCCATTGAGTTCATCCAGCAGATTGCTGGTTACTTCCGTATCAGCGGTCTCTTGTGTCTCCGATAACTGGGCCAGTTGGCTTCTGCTGTTCAAAATTTGAGCTGAAGACACTGCAGCATGAATCACTGGAATGAGCTTGAAGATGGGCACCTGTTCAGTAGGTGATTGTGACCTCTGTCCTGATGAGCACAACTGAGGGAAGTGTGATCTTGTACCCTCCAGAGAGTGTGGGAAGTGTTGCATAACAGAGACCTAAGAATACAAAGTCCTTCTGTTGCGAAAAAAGTACAAACAAAATTCATCAGGGCACTCTCAAACTCACCAAAATTTCAATGCTGTGCTGAAAATTCCGGTCTGCTCGAGAGCTCTGGAGGCTAAGTTGTTGAATATATTCAAGACCAGAGTAATTAGCTTTTTAGACCATAGGAGAATCTATGATAATTGAGCCCAGGCACGATCCTCTGAATGATCTTCAACCAAGGTTGGGAGACAAGAATTCACACCACTCTCTGAAAACATGCAATGAGTGTGTCCTCTATCTATCTATCTATCTATCTATCTATCTATCTATCTATCTATCTATGTATCTATCTGTATATATCTATCTATCTATCTGTATTTATTTATCTATCTATCTATCTATTTATTTATTTGCCTACCTCTCTATCTATTCATCCATCTATCTATTTATATCTATTGGTGCCTCCTGAAGAGAAGGGTCACGATCCAGGCAAACTACAGTACTGTGTAAAAGTCTTAGGCACATATACAGTACATAGCTCGGGTGCCTAAGACCTTTGCACAGCATTCTGGTAATTTTATAGATGGCACTGCACTGCTGCCACAAAATAAAACTAATTTCATGGCATATCAGAATCAGAATCAGGTTTATTATCACCGGTATGCGTCGTGAAAATTGTTAACTTAGCAGCAGCAGTTCAATGCAGTACATAATATCGAAGAAAAATAATAATAAATAAATCAGTAAATCAATTATGGTATATGTACATTGAATACATTAAAATCTTGCAAAAAGCAGAAATAATATATATTTAAAAAGTGAGGCAGTGTTCACGGGTTCAATATCCATTTAGGAATCGGATGGCAGAGGGGAAGAAGCTGTTCCTGAATCACTGAGTGTGTGCCTTCAGGCTTCTGTAGCTCCTACCTGATGGTAACAGTGAGAAAAGGGCATGCCCTGGGTGCTGGAGGTCCTTGACAATAGACACTGCCTTTCTGAGACACCACTCCTTGAAGATGTCCTGGGTACTTTGTAGTCTAGTACCCAAGATGTAGCTGACTAAATTTACAACTCTCTGCAGTTTCTTTTGGTCCTGTGCAGTAGCCCCTCCATACCAGACAGTGATGCAGCCTGTCAGAATGCTCTCCATGGTACATCTATAGAAGTTTTTGAGTATTTTTGTTGATATATCAAATCTCTTTAAATCCTTCTTTATAACTGCATTGATATATTGGGACCTGGTTAGATCCTCAGAGATCTTGACACCCAGGAACTTGAAACAGCTCACTCTCTCCATTTCTGATCCCTCTATGAGGATTGGTATGTGTTCCTTCGTCTTACCCTTCCTGAAGTCCACAATCAGCTCTTTCGTCTTACTGACGTCAAGTGCCAGGTTGTTGGCGCAACACCACTCCTCTAGCTGGCATATCTCGCTCCCGCATGCTCTCTCGTCACCACCTGAGATTCTACCAACAATGGTTGTATTGTCAGCAAATTTATAGATGGTATTTGAGCTGTGCCTAGACACACAGTCTTGGGTATAGAGAGAGTAGAGCAGCGGGCTAAGCACACACCCCTGAAGTGTGCCAGTGTTGATTGTCAATGAAGAGGAGATGTTATCACCAATCCACGCAGATTGTGGTCTTCCGGTTAGGAAGTCGAGGATCCAATGGCAGAGGGAGGTACAGAGGCCCAGGTTCTGCAACTTCTCAATCAGGATTGTGGGAATGATGGTGTTAAATGCTGAGCTATAGTCTATGAACAGCATCCTAACCTAAGTGTCTGTGCTGTCCACATGCAACCTGATTCTGATCTGGGTCTCCACTGTGGTCTGAGAGTGGGAAGAGGGCATGGAGAGGGGAACCACAGCTGGGGGTAAAGGGAAGGGAGAAAGGAGGGAGTGGGAAGCACCAGAGAGCCATTCTGTAATGATCAATAATCCAATTGTTTGGAATCAAATGACCTTGCCTGGTGTCTCAGGGTTGGGTGTCGCTGCACTCACACCAGCCACCCCCTGACTGGCAATCTTCCACTGCTACCAGTTCAACATCCCGCCCACAGCGCTCCACTCTCCCTTTTCCCAATATCCTTTCCTCCTGCCAGATTTACAAACTCGCTCTCTGCATCATGTTGACAAATACAGTACAGTGCAAAATTCTTAAGCACCCTAGCAATATATATAGTATATATCTAAGACTTTTGCACAGTGCTTGTATACTATATACATATATATTTAGAGACATAGCATGGTAACAGGCCCACTGTCCGATGAGCATGCAGCACCTAATTGAACCCATGTGATCAATTAACCTACCAACCAGCACATCTTTGGGCTGTGGGAGGAAACCAGTACACCAAGAGGAAACCTTTACGATCATGGGAAGAACCTATAAACTCCCTACAGGCAGCAGCAGGAATTGAACCAATGTCACTCGTACTATATAGCATTATGCTAACCACTTCACAGATAATCTTTTCCAAAACCCAAGAAACACCTCACTCCTGAACTGGGTGTTTGTTAGCCTTAGAAATAAGGGTCAGATTTGCTACGTACTCACCCAACAAGAATAGCTACAACTCTAAAGCTGTATAATGGGTCTTGATACATCTCAGGTATGCCGTATAAATGAGGTAAAGTTACACTATACCTATACAGAGTCCGGGTTAGACCATGACAATGATCAGGTTGGACACTGCAATTTACGAAACATGGATTGGTCTTGCAGTGGCGATGTAGCAGGAAGACACCAAGATTACACAGCTTAAACTACAGCAACAGGTTATGAAAAGCAACACTGTGTTCATAGAAAAGTACAGGCTCTTCAACCCACAATGGTGCGCTGACCTAAATAAACCTACTCCACAATTAATCTAACCCTCCTCATCTTTCCCACATCCCAAAATCTTCCATTAGTGGACCTCCCTAGGAGTCTTTTAAATGTCCCTCTCGTATCTGTAATGAGCTCTTCCGGCTTATGTGGGGTGCTGATGAGCACTGGGCTCTGAGGATTTTAGCGTACCTGAATTGGTTACTTATTGTTTAACGAGTGTCATTAATCATTTAGAGTTCCTTGTGTTCTTCTTGAGCGAATCTCTTTTTGTAAAGCATTCAGCTGGTGATTTCTGTATAAACCTGTTAAGTTTGTTTTGATAGGCTCAGGGATTTTGTGTAATTTGTGTATTTAAGTAGATGCCTGATTATTGCTAATTGTGGGGTCCTAGTTTTGAGAATGTTACTTTTTGCAGTGTCACTCAGCTGAACCACTATGGTTTTGTTGGAATTATTATGAATAGACTCTTCTTGGAGTCCCTATATGACAGACAGTCTTTCCTCTGCACTTGGGTTCCAACATTGCCAGTGAACATCGTGACAGTATCATCCAGTACCATCACCCCAGCACCCACCACTTCCTGTATGAAAATCTTTCCTTGGACAGTTCCTCTAAACTTGCCTCCACTCACCTCAAATGGATGCCCTCAGGCATTGAGCATTGCTGCCCGGGTAAAAAGTTCTGGCTGTCCAATTCATCTATGCCTCTCCAAATCCTATCTCTATCAAATCACGTCTCTTCCTCTGTTGTTTCAAAGAGAAAAGCCCTAGTTCGTCCAACCTATCCTTATAAAACATGCTGTCTAATCCAGGCAACATCCCGGTAAATCTCTGGTGCACTCTCTCGGAAGCTTCCACCTTTGCACCATCCACCACAAGTGAGGCTTCCCAGTGGCCAAATAATTTAATTTCCATTCCATTCTGACACGTCAGTCCACGGCCTCCTCTTGTGGCAAGATGAGTTCATCCCCAGGGTGGAGGAGCAACACCTTATATTCCGTCTGTGCAGTCTCCAACCTGATGACATGAACATCAATTTCTCCTTCTGGTTAACAAATTTATCCCCCCTCCCACCCCCACCTTCCTCTATTCCCCACTCTGTCCTTTTACCTCTTCACACCTGCCTACTACTTCCACCTGGGTCCCATCCTCCTTCCCTTCCCCCTTTGGTCCACTCTCTTCTCCTACCAGATTCTTTTTTGTCTAGCCCTTGACCCTTCCCATCCACCCAGTTTCACCTATCACCTTCCAGCCAGCCTCCTTCCTCTTCCACCCCCCCCCCACCCACTTCCTTCTCAGTCTTGCAGGGTCTTAGCCCAAAACATCTTCTGTTTATTCATTTCCATGGAGGCTGCCTGATCTGCTGAGTTCCTCCAGCCCTTTGTGTTGCTTTGGATTTCCAGCATCTGCAGACTTTCCTGTGCCTATAATGAGGAGAGCAGAACAGAACACGATACGCCAAGTGTGTTATAACCAGAGTTTTACAGAGCTGTAGTATTCTTGCCATTCAGTGGTTTGATTAAAAGGTTCAAATTAAAAAGGATATACAGAGTATAAAGTACTTTGCAGCTTAAGGAGTTGTAGATGTGGAAGTATTGGAAAGGGTACAGAGGAGATGTACCAGGATGCTGTCTGGTTTAGAGAGTATGGATTATGATCAGTGATTAAGGGAGCTAGGGCTTTACTCTTTGGAGAGGAGGATGAGAGGAGACATGATAGAGGTGTACAAGATATTAAGAGTAATAGACAGAGTGGACAGCCAGAGCCTCTTCCCCAAGGCACCACTGCTCAGTACAAGAGGACACGGTTTTAAGGTAAGGGGAGGGAAGTTCAAGGGGGATATTAGAGGAAGGTTTTTTACTCAGAGAGTGCTTGGTGCATGGAATGCACTGCCTGAGTCAGTGGTGGAGGCAGATACACTAGTGAAGTTTAAGAGACTACTAGACAGGTACATGGAGGAATTTAAGGTGGAGGGTTATATGGGAGGTGGGGTTTAAGGGTTGGCACAACATTGTGGGCCAAAGGGCCTGTACTATGCTGTACTATTCTATGTTCCATGTATCAGATTTGAATGCAACTGACAAAGTAGAATTGTCTGTTGTAGGAAAGAAGCAGCACATTGGTGGCTGGAGGCCTGGAGGGGGCCAGTCTTGGGACTGGAGGCCTACCTGTGTGTGAAAGTGGCTGGGAGGAAAGGAGCTTGTGTTGCTGTTGCTGTTTGGTTGTTGCTACTTGCATTGTCCTGTTGAACATGGTGCACATGCTATGTTGACACCAGGAGTTGAGTTAACACTTGCGGACTGCCCCCAGCTCACCTTTCAGTTGTATTGGTTTGTTAATGAAAATGACGCAGCTCGCCGTTTGTTTCAATGTACCTGTGATAAATAAAATAATCTGAATCCAGACATGACTCTTGAATAATGGGAAGGCTTGACTCCAACAGTGCCGGAGAGAGGACCTGGCAGAACTCTCTTGAGAGCAGATTCCTGTGAGTAAAGCAACAGCTGACAAGTGGGAGTCTTCTAAAAGGGAGTTAGTAAGAATTCAGGCCAGTATGTTCTCGTGAGGGTGAGAAGCAAAGATGGCAAGATTATGAAACTTTGATGGCAAAGGATCCTCCTCCCCTTCCCTTCTCTCTTTTTCCACTCCCCTATTCTTGCTCCTCTCTTACCCCTTCTCCTCACCTGCTCATCACCTCCCGTTGGTTCCCCTCCTCCTTTCCGTTCTCCTATAGTCTACTCTCCTCTCCTATCACACTCCTTCTTCTTCAGACCTTTCCATCTCTCACCAACCACCCCCTCCCAACCCAACTGCCTTCCTTCTCAGCTAGTCTCATCTAACACCTGCCAAATTGTATTCCATACCTTCACCCAGCTTCTTATTATGCCTTCAGCCCCTTCTTGATGAAGGGCCTCATCCCAAAATGGCTACTGTTTGTTCCCCTGCACAGATGCTGCCTGACCTGCTGAGTTCCTTCAGCATTCTGTGTATTACACTGAATTTCCAGCATCTGCAGAATCTTTACTGTTTATGATATTGAAGGTTTTATCGGGGGGGGGGGGGGAAGGATTATGGCAGGTATATGCATCCAGCATTGGGGAACAACAGTCTGCTGAATGAACTCAATAGGCCAGGCAGGCAGATCTGTGGAGGAAAAGAATTTTCAACATCTCAGGTCAAATCCCTGCATCAAGACTATCAGGATGAAATCAGGTCACTTGATTCCGAGGGAGCAAGACAAAACTAGGATGGTTTCTGCCAAAGGTTTTGATCCAAGATGTCAACAATTCCTTCCTCTCCCCACCGATGCTGCTTGACCTGCTGAGTTCCTCCAGCACATTGTGTGTTGCTCCAGATTCCAGCATCTTCAAGTCTCGTATCACTGGGGTGAGAGAGAGAGAGAGAGAGGGGAACAACGCAGAGGGTGTAGTGAAGAACTTAAGGAAGATGGTGGTGGAGGGGTGCATAAAAAAGCTACACGAAATATCCTTAGCAGAGAAAATTAAGGTAATTCTATATCAAGAGCAATATTTCAAAGTTCAAAGTACATTTATTATCAGACTATGTGTATATTTTCTGAGATATATTTTCTAGTGGGCATTCACATTAAAACAAAGAAATACAATGGAAGCAATGAAAAGCTACACACAAAGACTGCAAAAAGCAACAAATTACACAAATACAAAAAAATTAAACAGACAGACAACTGAAAAGAGAGGTAGATAGATAGATATACAGATAGACAGACAAATAGATAGACAGATGGATACATGCATAAATACATACATAGCCAGACAGACATACAGATACATAGATAGGTAGATCCATCAATGGACAGATAGATAGATAGATAGATAGATAGATAGATAGATAGATAGATAGATAGATAGATAGATAGATAGATAGATAGATAGATAGATAGATAGATAGATAGATAGATAGATAGATAGATACATATATAGATCAATAGACAGATAGATGGATAGATAGATAGATAGACAGACAGACAGATAGGTAGATGGATAGATACATAGATAGGCAGATATATATAGATGGGTAGATAGATAACATTGATAACATGATTTGTAGAATCCTTGAAAGTGAGTCCATAGGTTGTATCTCTAAATAAAATACCATAAAATAAAATAAGTTTTAATTTAATTGGAATCTCTTAAAATGACTTATCACCAAGGATGTGATTTGGCAAGGACTGTTTGTATTCTGGGAAACCCAGTAGAGGAATGCACAGGAAGGCCCCATAAAAAGCATTGTGACGTGTCCTGCTTAATGATACCCTTATCAAACAATGCAGCTGTGTCATTCCCAAAGAAACTATTTCCAACAAACCATTGATTAAATGGCTGTATAATCTGGGACATTTATACTTGGAAAGTGAGTATACTTCCGTTTTTAGAATCAGAATCGGAATCAGGTTTATCATCGCTGACATACGTCGTGAAGTTTGCTGTTTTGCAGCAGCTGTTCAGTGCGATATATAAAATACTTTCAGTTACAATAAGAAATATATATATATATATATATATATATATATATATATATATATATATAAATTTAAATAAATTGTTCAAAAAGAGAGCAAAATCAGTGAGGAAGTGTTCATGGATTCATCGTCCATTCAGAAATCCAATGGCAGAGGGGAAAAAGCTGTTCCTGAAATGGTGAGTGTGTGTCTTCGGGCTCCTGTACCTCCTCCCTGTTGGAAGCAACGAGAAGAGGGCAGGTCCTGGGTGGTTAGTGATAAATGCTGCCTTCTTGAGGCACTATATTTTCTAGTGCCCATGATGGGGCTGGCAGTGGTCATAGCTTTTCCCAATCCTGTGCAGTGGCCACTCCATGCCAGACGGTGATGCAGCCAGTTTGAATGCTCTCCACGGTACATATCTTTTAGCATAATGGATTCCAGTATTCTTGCTGGAGTTTTCGGTACCCCATTCCTCATGTTTTTTTGGAAAACCATGGGCTGTGTGGTGAGTTCTGGTATACCCACGGTACAGTTAACAAACATTTCATATCTGACAATGTTCCCAAAACTGCCAGCAAGAAACATGCCAGAGAAACACAATGGGTCAAACAGCGTCTGTGGGGGAAAAGGAATTCTCGACGTTTCAGGTCAAGGCCCTGCCTCAGGGCTCTGTTCGGTTGAAGTCCTGAGACATGCTAACGCAGTAATTAACATAACGCTTTACAGCACCAGCAATCAGCAAATGGGGTTCAACTCCCTCTGGAATTTGTTCCTTCTCCCCGTGACCATGTGAATTTCCTCAGGATGCTCCTGTTTCCTCCCATATTCCAAAGATGTATGGGTTACAGTTAGTGAGTTGTGGGCACCGGACATTTGGCAACTCTTGCAGGCTGTCCCCAGAGCATCCTCAGATGCGTTGGTCGTTGATGCAAACGACACATTTCACTGCAAGTTTCCATGTTTTTATGTGCTGTACATGTGAGAAATAAAGCTAATCTGAAAGTCCCTCCAACAGATTGAGTGTTGCTCCAGATTCCAGTATCTGCAGTCTCTTGTGTCTCTGAAGTTGTCACACAACTAATTTATCACTAAGATTAAATAGAAAGCCGTTATAAGCTGGAGAACAGGTAACAGACCTCTGCAATTAGAATCCGTCAGGGTGCATTAATCTTTGTTGTTCTGCGTCTTCACAGATTTAAATTAGTAAAGGAAAGAAAATTTGAATGCAGCCCAGTTCATAACAGGAAAAGCTCTCCCCACCACTGACCACATTTATGTGGAGGGCAGTCTCAAGAAAGCAGGACCCCCAGCATCCAGGCCATGCTCCCTTCTAGCTTCTAGCATTGGGCAGGAGGTACTGGAGCCTTGGGTTCCACACCACCAGGTTTATTTATTTATTTTTAAATCTTTTTTTATTAATTATTATTGAAGATTGACATAAAAAGATACATTAAGTTGATATATCATTATATACAATAAGGAATTAAATTAGCAAATAACTGATTAACAAAGCTAAACAATATATCAGTAATAATAAGAAAAAATAAAGTGTTAAGAATTTTTTTGAAAGAAAAAGAAGGAAAATAGAACCCCTACTCACTAAAACAAACCCTACTAACTGAAAAAAAACCCCACCAGGTTCAGGAAGAGTTACTACCCTATAACATTGAGGTTCCTGAACCAGCCTGGATCACTTCACTCAGCAGAACTCTGAGCTGATCCTGCGACATACAGCCTCAGTTTGAAGAACTCGACAACTCACGTTGTAGGTATTGCTTATTCGTTTACTTGCACAGTTTTTCTCCTTTTGTTCATTGATTCATGTGTGGATTTTCATTATTTTATCGAATTTTCCTGTGAATGCTGGCAAGGAAATGGATTTTAAGGTAGTATATGGTGACATTTATGCACTGACGATAAATTACGTTGACATGCACTTTGACTTTGGCATCTCCACAGTGTCTCGTTGGTGTCCTTGAGCATTCACTCACCAGTCTCACTGAGGGACTGCCACACTGTGGGAGGAGCCACCGTTGGATTCTGACATTTTTTAATCCAAGGTTTTTTCGGAAGTTAAGAAAGCGATGTAAAACTTGTTGATTCGTGATCAGTTTATTAAGCACTAATAGAACGAAGAGAGTTGGAGATGTAGAGTAGCAAAAGTCTAGTAGGTAAGAAGAAAGATGGTGGGCAATGAGTTCAACTCTTTTTATACCATAGATAAGAAACATTCCATTCAAATTTGTAGATAAGAGTTAACTAATCAGATAGCTCCTATTCAAATAATGTTATGCCAAGAATCTTCCAGAAAGAATCAGAACTGTAACCACTAGGGGACACACTGAACAATTGCATATACATACTGTGACCACTAGGAAACATATTGAACAGTTACATCTAGGTAGGTAGTTATAAAATACATAAATTATTAAACTGCAAAGGAAATAACAAAATTATACAGTCAAATCCAACACCACCTTTCAGAGGAGATGTTAAACCAGGATTCCTCCAGTTCCCTCAGAAAATATCATGATGTTATTTCAAATGAAGTCAGAGGAATTCTCGCTAGAGATTGGACAATATTTATCTCGTACTAGGTTACCTGGTCATGATCACTCCGCTGTTTGTGGGGCACCGAAAATTTAAGATCGGCTTAGTCACATGTACATCAAAACATTCAAAGGTACAGTGATAGGACTGCAATTATTGCAGATATGATAGCAATAATTCGGAGACAATTAGACCGGCGCGTGAACAGGCAGGGAATGGAGGGATATGGACAATGCGCAGGCAGGTGGGATTAGGTTGGATAGGGACACACATGGTAGGCAAACATAATGGCTTCTGCCCCTTCCTTTCTAGTTCTGATTCCCCTCCATTGATGCTGCCTGACTTGCTGAGTTCGTGTAGAACTTTGGGCATATTTCAGCATCTGCAGAATCTCTTGTGCTTATGAAACAGAATGCTGAAACATTCCTGTCCCAGCTCTGTGGGAAGAGCAGGACTATACATCGGCTATGATGGAATGGCGGAGCACACTTGACGGACCGAATAGCCTCATTCTGCTCCTATATCTCGTGGCCTAATGCTGTTGTCACCAAAAATAAAACACCAAGTTTCTCCTGCAGTTCGGTCCCATCCGAACCGGCATTAGCAACTGAGAGACACGAGTAGGAATAATTAAACACCCAGCCTTTGAAACTGAAAGAAACCCCGTGCTTCAGATCCACATCCGCCACGGGAATTAGTACTTCCATGCAGGCGTGGCCCCTGCATCGCGAACCCCTGTTAATCTTCGCATTTCGCATGTTACATGGTTAATTTGAATGCTGAGATTCGAATAGTGAAATCTCCGGATTTTGGGGAGTTAACAATGCTTTCGGGAAAAAAGGGAAGGCACGAAAAGGTGGCATCATTGTGTGGAGAGGGAGGGGATTCCCCGCCGGGGATTCCCCCCGCGCCACATTCCTCGTGACGTCGGCAGAGACTCCCCAGACTCAAAAGGGAGGGTTTCACTCGGCCTTAGAGAAGAAAAATACGGGAGATTAACTCCGCTTTCCAGTTAGCGAGATGTAAACGATTTTCTGATAATTCCTACACTGGGAATCCTTGATCCTTCCTGTGGAAATCACGTTCTCTCACTCTCTCTTTCCTTCTCTCTCTCTCTCTCTCTCTCTCTCTCTCTCTCTCTCTCTCTCTCTCTCTCTCTCTCTCTCTCTCTCTCTCTCTCTCTCTCTCAGGTTTTGTCTCTCGACCATCTGTCTCTTTGTCTCCTGTCAACTGTCTGACACCTCCGCCCCCCTCCCGCGCTCAGATGCATTTGTGTCCTTTCCTCTTACTCCCGTTTGCATGTCTCTCCCTCTGTCTTTGTCCCTGCATCCGTCCCTCTTTCCTTCTACCTTCCTCTTTTCCTAGTCTCACTCTCACGTATCGAACTCTGTCGTTGTCAACCTTTCTATCCCACTCTCTCTCCCTCCCCTTTGCCGCCTCTCTCTCACTGCCTCCCCTCCATCCTCTCCCTTTTTCTCACACCCTCTCTCCCCCTCTGTCCCCTCTTTCCCTCTCTATTTCTCCCCGCTCTCTCACTGTTCAACCTTTCCGTCCCTCTCTCTCTCTCTCTAACCTTTGTCCACCTTTTCCCTGTCTCTCTTCCCTCCGTCTACCCACCTTTATTTCTCTTCACTCTCTCCCCTTATCTACCCCTCTCTCTCCTTCTACTTCTCTCTACCTACCGCTATTGTTTTTTACCTCTTTCTCTATTCCTCCCATTGTTCCCATCTTCCCTTCTGTCAACCACCTCCGCTCCTCTCCGTCTACCCCTCGCTCTCCTTCCTTCTGTAAAATTACATGCTGGAGAACACAATTTAAAACTGAACGAGATCTAGAGATACAAGCCGACCGAGGTTAATCGCGACTTTCTCTTTCAAGATCGCCGATGTCGTAGTCAGACTCGACCCGCACAAAGACCGGTCTCACCCTTGGACCCTCCTTCGCCCCAACACTAATTCCGAGAGAAAAATCTCAAATCCCGAGGGCCCGGCAGTAGCCATAGCGCATAGGACGATTCGGCCCATCTATCTCTTCTTTTGAGATCAGCATACCCCACCCACCCCTCTCCCTCTAAGACTGCAATCTTTCTCAATTGGTTTTATTTCCGAAGGCACGGATTGCTCCGGCAGACGCGACCTCGTCCGTATTTGTTCACTGATGTGCCAAGCCTGCTCTCTCGTCCTCGGCCAGACTTCTGTGTCATTGTGAAAACCCCTCACTCTCCCATCGCAACGCCCAGCCCCGCACACCGCCGCGGAAAGTTCCCAGATAAGTCACTACAGATAACAAAAGGAATCCCGGTCCCTCCGGAGTTCATTGCCAACGCTGGGATCAGATGGGGATATTCTGTATGTTCCTGTCTGATCCGCTCAGACCGGAGTACGAGATGCGATGACAGCACCCTGGATTAAAGACATCTCCCCTCCAACCTTGCTCGAGGTCGCAAACAGTTCAGCGCAATGTCGCCGGTTCGAGACCTGACCCATATGTAAACGGCCTCTGATGTCCCACGGGTCGGGTGGCGGGAAGTCGCTGCTAATTCCGCTCGTCCTGCGGTGCATCAGTTCAAGGTAACTGCAAGGAGGAGTCCGCAGCCCCGGATCCCGCTCTCAGTCATTCCCGGCGTACAAATCCACTCAGAAATCTACCGTAACTAATCCGCATCCGTTTCGTCTAGAATATCTCGCTAGTCTGAGCCTATGATTTGCTTTAGGAAAAACAAAGGTATAAATTATTTATTTGTGTGCTTGAATTTGAGTAGAATTATCATGCGTGCACATTTGCATAGTTTGATATATATTCAGGTTGAATTGGGTTTGTATTGTAGATTTGTTATTTATATATGTCATTATTAATTTGAAATCAGTTTTAATTTAAATTTAATATATGTGGGTTTATGTCAATTCTATTTTGCAAGTTAAGAATGTACAAATGATATGATACAATCTTTGAATTGTAAGTCGTGACCACGGGAGTGTAGTGGATGCAGTTTAAAATGTGTTTATTTTATTGCTGTTTAGATCTCACGGGTCCTTGTGGAGTGCGATGACTTGTGGGAAATTCACGGCGGTCCGACTCCGGGGAGTGAAGCCCTCGACCCAGTCTGGCGTGTGATCCCGAACCCAGCAACGCCCGGGAAGAGGTCAGCTGGACCGCTGTAGTAAATGCCAGCACATCTCAGTGAGCAGAGACCGGACTGTTCAAACCCCGAGGCTCGTCTGAACTTTGTGCAAGCGGGGTGAAGCTGTCAGGGTGGGGAGATCAAAGGCCGTCTGGTCCGCTCTGGAGCTTCGGGGAACTTGAACGGACGTTGGTAGAATGCAGCCCCGTGTTCGTGGAGTTGGAGTAGGATAAGACCGCGACTAACCGTTCGAGAGAGAAAGCGAAGAGTCTGAACCAGACCAGGGGCGAAGAAGTGCGGGCAAATCTCGCTCAGAAGGTAAACTAAGTTAAATTATACAATTCAGCGGGCTTTCCTCGAGTAGGTTCTGTAACATTTCTTGCAATATTAATTAACTCATTCGCTCTCTATGTTCGGCACTGCAGCAAAGAACTGCCCATTGACTTTGTCTAAATAGACCTGTCACGACTCGTCTCCCAAAGAAATGCAATGAAGGGTCTCGGCCAGAAACGCCGGCTCTTTTATTCATATCCCTAGATGCTGCCTGACCTGCTGAGTTCCTCCAACATCTTGTGTGTGTGTGTGTGTGTGTGTGTGTGTGTGTGTGTGTGTGTGTCTGTGTGTGTGTGTGTCTGTGAGTGTGTGTGTGTCTGTGAGTGTGTGTGTGTGTGTGTGTGTGTCTGTGTGTGTGTGAGTGTGTGTGTGTGTGTGAGTGTCTGTGTGTGTGTGTGTGAGTGTGTGTGTGTGAGTGTGTGTGTGTGTGAGTGTGTGTGTGTGTGTCTGTGAGTGTGTGTGTGTGTGAGTGTGTGTGTGTGTGTCTGTGTGTGTGTGTGTCTGTGTGTGTGTGTGTGTGTGAGAGTGTGTGTGTGTCTGTGTGTGTGTGTGAGTGTGTGTGTGTGAGTGTGTGTGTGTGTGTGTCTGTGTGTGTGAGTGTGCGTGTGTGTGTGCGTGTGTGTATGTGCGTGTGTGTGTGTGAGAGTGTGAGTGTGTGTGTGTGTGTGTGAGTGTGTGTGTGTGTGGTGTGTGTGTGGTGTGCGCGTGTGTGTGAGTGTGTGTGTGTGTGTGTGTGTGAGTGTGTGTGTGTGTGTGTCTGTGAGTGTGTGTGTGTGTGAGAGTGTGTGTGTGTCTGTGTGTGTGTGTGTGAGTGTGTGTGTGTGAGTGTGTGTGTGTGTGTGTCTGTGTGTGTGTGAGTGTGTGTGTGTGTGTGTCTGTGTGTGTGTGTGTCTGTGTGTGTGTGTGTGAGTGTGTGTGTGTGTGTGAGTGTGCGTGTGTGTGTGCGTGTGTGTATGTGCGTGTGTGTGTGTGTGTGTGTCTGTGTGTGTGTGTGAGTGTGTGTGTGTGTGTGTGTGTGAGTGTCAGTGTGTGTGTGTGTGAGTGTGTGTGTGAGTGTGTGTGTGTGTGTGTGTCTGTGAGTGTGTGTGTGTGTGAGTGTGTGTGTGTGTGTGTCTGTGTGTGTGTGTGTGTGTCTGTGTGTGTGTGTGTGTGTGTGTGTGAGAGTGTGTGTGTGTCTGTGTGTGTGTGTGTGAGTGTGTGTGTGTGAGTGTGTGTGTGTGTGTCTGTGTGTGTGTGAGTGTGTGTGTGTGAGTGTGCGTGTGTGTGTGCGTGTGTGTATGTGCGTGTGTGTGTGTGAGAGTGTGAGTGTGTGTGTGTGTGTGAGTGTGTGTGTGAGTGTGAGTGTGTGTGTGTGTGTGTCTGTGTGTGTGTGTGTCTGTGTGTGTGTGTGTGAGTGTGTGTGTGTGTGAGAGTGTGTGTGTGTGAGTGTGCGTGTGTGTGTGCGTGTGTGTATGTGCGTGTGTGTGTGTCTGTGTGTGTGTGTGTGAGTGTGTGTGTGTGTGTGTGTGAGTGTCTGTGTGTGTGTGTGTGTGAGTGTGTGTGTGTGAGTGTGTGTGTGTGTGTGTGTGAGTGTGTGTGTGTGTGTCTGTGAGTGTGTGTGTGTGAGTGTGTGTGTGTGTCTGTGTGTGTGTGTGTGTCTGTGTGTGTGTGTGTGTGTGTGTGAGAGTGTGTGTGTGTCTGTGTGTGTGTGTGAGTGTGTGTGTGAGTGTGTGTGTGTGTGTGTCTGTGTGTGTGTGAGTGTGTGTGTGTGAGTGTGCGTGTGTGTGTGCGTGTGTGTATGTGCGTGTGTGTGAGAGTGAGTGTGTGTGTGTGTGTGTGTGAGTGTGAGTGTGTGTGTGTGTGTGTCTGTGTGTGTGTGTGTGTCTGTGTGTGTGTGTGTGTGAGTGTGTGTGTGTGTGTGTGAGTGTCTGTGTGTGTGTGTGAGTGTGTGTGTGTGAGTGTGTGTGTGTGTGTGTGAGTGTGTGTGTGTGTGTCTGTGAGTGTGTGTGTGTGTGAGTGTGTGTGTGTGTCTGTGTGTGTGTGTGTCTGTGTGTGTGTGTGTGTGTGAGAGTGTGTGTCTGTGTGTGTGTGTGAGTGTGTGTGTGTGAGTGTGTGTGTGTGTGTCTGTGTGTGTGTGTGAGTGTGTGTGTGTGAGTGTGCGTGTGTGTGTGCGTGTGTGTATGTGCGTGTGTGTGTGTGAGAGTGTGTGTGTGTTACTCCGGCTTTCCAGCATCTGCAACATCTCGTGTTCAAAACATCTCTCTATCTGATGCCGCTGTCTGTTTTAAAACAGTTTCCAGAAGCACATTAACTTTGCTCTCCACACCCCCTCCTTCCCCGCTAAAAGCCCCTAACAGCTATTGAACCAGTGGCGGGTGGCAGCCCCTGTCTGCCGATTTGTTTTTCAGTTGAGCGGCTGTTTGATTTTAAGTACATAGAGGAGTGAGGACGGGAAGATTTCAGAGGAGGGAATGATGAAAGGCGGCTGAGGAGAAGGAGGGGGCGAGAGCAGAGGAACAACAAATTCTTCATATGCCTATCTGGCATAGAAGCGAAATCAGGCCATTCTCCGTCGCATTCTCCTGCCTCTCCCCGTAACTTTTGACGCCCTTACTAAGCAAGAAGCTATCAAACTCCACTTCAAATATACCCACTGACTTGTCCTCTACAGCGTCTGTGCTAATGAATCCACAGATTCGCCAGCCTAAAGAAATTCCTCCTCATCTGTTTTAAAGACACGTCCTTGTATTCTGGGGTCTGGTTCTAAACTCACCCAGTACAGGAAAGGCATTGGGGACAAACGAAGGAAGATTTGGTCTGTAACCAGTAAACTTGAGGTTATCGAGGCACTTGGTGGCAATAACCACCAGGCAGAAAGCAAGCGAAGTTGTGGACCGATGTCCCGGTGAAATCAGCAGTGTCTCCAGTGCCGATAAGCTATCAGTCGGCAAAGAGAAGGTTAAAAGTGAAGGAACGTTTATCCCGGTCCACTTTACCCCAGATTTCCGAACGCTGCGGGCTGAGGGGGAGAAAGAGACAGAAATTGGTGGTGGGTGGAATGGAGGGGGGCAGGGGGAAGACGAGGGCAAGGGAGAGACTGGGGAGGGGTCTGAAAGGAAGAAATGGAGGGAAGGAGACTGGAGAGTAGAGAAAGTGGAAAATTGGCTAGGGGAAGAGGAGGGATAGTAGGAATAAGGAGGAGAGTAAGAGTAAGGGAATAGAAGAGAGAAAGTCGGAAGTGAGAGAGAAATCAAGAGAGTTGCTGGGGTAATGTGAGAGAGCGAGGGGGAGACTGGGAGAATGAGAGCGAGTAAAAGAACGGGAGAATAGGAGAGAGAAAGATTGAGGGAATGACTTGGAGAGAGAGATGGGGGGATGGGAGAGAGAGATAAAGGGAAAGAGATTAGGGGATTGTAAGAGAAAGAGAGAAAACATGAATAGGAAAGAAAGAGGGGCGATCAGAAGACTGAGAGAGAGACTGGGGAAATGGGAGAGAGATTGAGGAAGTCTGGGAGAATGAGAAAGAGGAAAAGAGAGACTGGGTGAATGGGAGAGAGAGCAGACGGATGGGAAAGACAGCATGTCTGGGGAAATGGGAGAGAGAGGGGATGAGGGAATGAGAGAGAGAGCAAGAGAGAAAGACTGAGGGAATGCAAGAGAGAGAGAGAGTCAGGGGCAATGGGAGTGACAGAGTGTCTTGGGGAATGAGAGAGAGGCTGAGGGAGTGTGAGAGACAGAGTCTGGAGGAATGAGAGAGAGAGAGTCAGGGGCAATGGGAGTGACAGTGTCTTGGGGAATGAGAGAGAGGCTGAGGGAGTGTGAGAGACAGAATCTGGAGGAATCTGGGGCAATGGGAGTGTCTTGGGGAATGAGAGAGAGGCTGAGGGAGTGTGAGAGTCAGAGTCTGGAGGAATGGGAGAGAGAGAGTCTGGGGCAATGGGAGTGACAGAGTGTCTTGGGGAATGAGAGAGAGGCTGAGGGAGTGTGAGAGATAGAGTCTGGAAGAATGGGAGAGAGAGAGACTCAGGGAAATAGAGAGGGACATGGGGAAATGGGAGAGAGAGAGAGACTCAGGGAAATAGAGAGGGACATGGGGAAATGGGAGAGAGAGAGTGAGGAATGACAGAATTTTGAGAAAAGAAGGGAAGAAAAGAAGACATGGGAATCTGGGAAGAGCTGGTGTGGGTGATGTAAGGGCTTTCGTTCCCTTCCCCATTTTTATTCATGCCTGATATACAGTAAATTTGGGAGATTGTTTGGAAGCAACTCACACTAATGAGTTCCTGCAGCCTTTTGTGTGTGTTGCTTTGAATTTCCAGCATCTGCAGACTTCCCTGGGTTTGAGATCATTTGGAAGTTGGGTTATTACAGGAAAACAGGCAGCTTTCAGGAACAGGCACTGTACACCCTCTGGATGCCTGCAGGTACCACCTTCATTCTCTGGAGAACCTGTTCACCCTTCAATGAGTATGAGAAATCAGCCACTCTTGTCGGCATAGCCAAGCTCTCCTGAAACCCTTGGACTGTGTGTAGAAACCGTACATCTATTTCTCCTATTCGCCTCCTGATAGGTGCCAATTTGACAAGTCAACTGACATGTTCCCTGAATAGTATTCGGCCATTCATGTACTCTATAATTCCCTTTTATAAATTAATTACTCTATTGCCCATTTGATGTCATCCCTTTGTCTCTCCTGCTTTCCATTCAGAAACACAGAACCTGTTTCCAGCTGTCAACAGCTAAAGCCATCAGCGCTGCAAACATCTCACTTTCGAGCTTGGACACACACTCACGTTCAGAGGAAACACAAGTCTACATGTTACTCCTGTGATGCTTTGCTGTCTAGTGCTCCTACTTAGATTTGTGATTATTATTTTAGACCGTAAGATTAGCCCATTTAGCCCAGTGAGTTTGCTCTACTGTTTCATTACAGCTGATCCATTTTCCCTCTCAGCCCCAGTCTCAGGGCTGGGTGTGTCTGCACCTGCTCCCCCACTCCTGGCACTCCTTCTCTGTCACCTGTCCCACACCCCTCCCCATTCCAAACATCCTTTCCTCCCGCCAGATTTACAAACTTCCTCTCCCCTCCATGTTGACAAATACAGTGCTGTGCAAAAGTCCTAGCTATATACTGTATATGTGCCTAAGACCTTTGCACAGGACTGTGTGCTGAGAAACCATTTTCTGACAGTGGGGAGGCAGTAGAGTCAAATACAATTACAGTTAAAAGGCACTTGAACAGACACCTGGATAGGAAAGACATAGAGATACAGGGAAATGGAATTAGCATAGACAAGCATGGATGAGTTGGGCTGAATGGCCTACTTCTGAGGTTCTATGATGTTATGATCAGTAGGCAAGTGATTGGGCGTGCAGGTAGAGCTATGGCTTTGTGCATATGGGAGCAGTCTTACCGTCTGAAACCCTAGTTCCTTCTCTTCATATTAGAAAGTGCAAAGAGACTTGGGAGTCCTTGTGCAAGATTCCCTAAAGTTTAGCTTACTGGTTGAGTCAGTAGTGAGGAAGGCAAACGTGATGTTAACATTCATTTTGAGAGGTCTCGAATATAAAAGCAACATTGAAACTTTATAAGACACTGGTGAGGTCTCACTTGAGTGTTGTGAGCAGTTTCGGGCCGCTTATCTAAGACATGATGTGCTGATGTTGAAGAGGGTTCAAATGAGTTTCACATTAATGATTCTGGGACTGAAAGGAGGGGAGTGTTTGTCATATGTCGTGCGTTTGATGGCTGTGGGCCTGTACTCACTGGAATTCAGAATAATGAGGAGGGATCTCAATGAAACCTATCAAATATTGAAAGGTCTCACGAGGGTGGATGTGGAGAGGATGTTTCCTGTGATGGGGGAGTCTAAGAACAGAGCACACAGCCTCAAAATAAAACAGAAATGAGGAATTCTTTAGCCAGAGAGTGGTGAATCTGTGGAATTTGTTGCCACAGGTGGCTGTGGAGGCCGTCATTGGGTATATTTAAGATAGAAGTTGATAGATTCTTGATCAGTCAGGGCATGAGTGGATATAGGGAGAAGGCAGGGAGAGAGGGAAAATGGATCAGCCTTGATGAACTAGTGGAGCAGACTCGATGGGCCAAATGGCCTAATTCTGCTCCTATATCTTATGGTCTTATAATTTTGCCTGCCTTAGTGTCCAAATGGTGGTTAGTTTTCTCTATTTAACTAACTATATAAACTTTAACCTGCTTTATTTACATGGGTGTTCTCCACCCTTTAATCAACTTTCATGTCAGTTGTTTGTTGCTGCTTCCACATACTCACAAACTCTAGTTTTTAACAATCTTATAAACCTTTTTAAATCTAATTTGATCTTTAGTTACTCTTCCATGGAAAGTTTGAATAGAACGTACTTTATTTATTTACTGCCCATTCCACCACTAGTGTTTAGGGCAGCAATGAAGGTTGGTTTCATCGCCGTTTGCATTACAATTTTTTTGACCAGTTGGGGGCTGTCAGCCCTGAGCTGAACCTCCAAAGCCGGAGGCTCGGTGGGCCACTACCCTTTGACCCATTTTGTTTGGGTGACCCTACCCTGACTCCAGCCAGCACAGCTGTCTGGGTCATTGAGGCACGCAAGCCTCCAAACCCTACGACAAGGTTGTGGTCCTCTTGATGGAAATAGAATATTAAACAGTACTTTGCTGGACAGGCTATTCAGCCAACAATGTGTTGATCTTCATGTAGAGGTCCCAACACTGTTTTTGAACTATTTATTATAACTTAACTGTTTAATATACATACATATACTGTAATTCAGTATTTTTTTATAGTTACCATGTAGTTACCGACAATTTTAAACCTGATTCTGATCCTTGCTCTAGCCAGAATAACAGCCTTCCATCCTACTATCTGTCTTTTCCATGGGCTAGCCAGTTCTGAATCCAACCTTGCAATTCACCTTGGGTCCTATACATCTTTATCTTCTGAATCAACCTACCATTATCAAATGCCTTACTGATGTCCATTATCTTACCCTTATCAAGTTTCTTTGTCACCTCCTCAAAAAAAAACTCAGTCAAGTGTGTAAGGCATGACGTGCCCGAAAAGCCTTGCTGGCATTCCCTAGCCTTTCCTTCATTTTCATGGTGTAAATCCTCTCCCTATGAATCCAGTCTAATAACTATCCTACCCTTGTTGCAAAGCCACTAATCTGTAATTGTCCCTACTCCCTTTTTCGAACAAAGGCACAACATTTGCTAATCTCCGAGACCTTGCCTTTTGCTAGTGAGAACACAAAGATCTTTGTCAAAGCCCCAGCAATCTCCTCACTTGCTTCTGTCAAAATTCTGGGCTATATGCCATCAGGCCCAAGGGATTTATCTATTTTAAAACCCTGCATTACCTCCGTCTTAATCTCACAATGTCCCAGCACATTAGCATGCCCTTTATGTTACCTCCAATGCTGAGGCTTTATCAGGCATTGGTCAGATGACATTTCAAAGTTCAAAGTACATATATGTCACCATATACAACACTGAGATTCATTTTCCCGCGGGAATACTCAGCAAACCCATACAATAGTAACAATAAAAGGATCAGTGAAAGAACAACTAGAGTGCAAAAGACAACAAACTGTGCAAATGCAAATATAAATAAATGGCAATAAATAATGAGATAATAAGGTAAAGAGTGAGATCAGTAGTTGTGGGAACGTCTCAGTGATGGGACAAGTGAATGTACGTAGTCATCCTGTTTCATTAAGAGCCCGATGGTTGAGGGGTAGCAACTGTTCTTGTACCTTGGAGTATTGTGAACAGTTATCTGATAAATGTAGTGCTGGCATTGGAGAGGTCCATGAAAATGATTTCCAGAATGAAAGGGTTAATGTATGATGAGCATTTGATGGCTGTGGGCCTGTACTTGTTGGAGTTTAGAAGAATAGGGTGGGGGATTCTCTTTGAAACCTATTGATTGTTGAAAGCCTGGATAGAGTGGATGTGGGAAGGATGTTTTCTATAGTGGGTGAGTCTAGGACCAGAAGGCACAGCCTCTGACTAGAGGGACATCCCTTTAAAACAGAAATGAGGAGAGGAGAAATTTCTTTAGCCAGGGGATGATGAATCTGTGGAATTCATTGTCACAGGTGTCTGTGGAGGCCAAGTTATTGAGTACATTTGAAGTGGAGGTTGATAGGTTCTTGATTAATCAAAGCATCAAAGCTAACGGGGAGAATGTAGGAGAATGGGGTTGAGAGGTTAAGTCAGCCAGGAAGAAATGGCAGAGCAGAGTCGATGGGCTGAATGGCCTAACTCTGCTCTTATTTAATTAGGCTGCAGGTTCTGAGGTGTTTGATGTAGAGACGCTCTGTCTCCTCCCAGCAACCTTGATGAGGTTAAGAGATTTCTCTCCAGTGCAAGGAGCTTAGAAAATTAAAAATCTGGAAAACAAGTAATGGCTTAATCATTGATTCCATCCCCGCATTTGTACAGTTTTAGCTGCCTGAAGGGCAGATTTAATTCTAACACGATTCCGTTTTGCATTATTGGCTCCAATTCCTTGTGAAACACATATACATTCTGTCATGGTGTGCATTAGATCAGTGGGGAGGAGTGACGATCAGATGGGATTCTGCTCTCCTTTATCCTCCCCCTCTCGCCCTCCTCCCTCCTGCTCTGTGTCCTTAATTTTCCCTTTCTTTATACTCCCTCTCCCCTTTTTCAACCCTGTTTGTCACCCCTCCACTTCTGGCCTGAACCCAAGTCCAATCTTTAACTGTCGCGGCCTCCTCTCCTGCCACAAAGAGACCGCTCTCAGGTAGGAGGAGCACCACGTCATATTCATTCTGGGCAGCTTCCAACCTGATGGCGTGATTTCTCCACCTTCTGGCAATTTATCTCCCCTTCCTCCTTCTCTCTTTTTCCATTCAATATACTGGTTTCCCTGTTACCCATCTCTTTTCCCCAAGTTCAAGTTTTTTGTCATCTGACTGTACATATATACAATCAAATGGAACAATGTTCCCCCGGACCACGGTTCACCCACAAAGCACTCACAGCACATAAAACAAAATATTACCACAAATAAGTAAATAAAATATAATTCAAAATGCATGTAGCGTGCAGTACAGGTAGACAGTAAACAGCTCGCTGTCATAGTGACGAGATCTCGATGGTGATATTCATCAGTCTCACAGCCTGAGGGAAGAAGCTGTCACCCAGTCTGGCAGTCCTACTCCCGATGCTCCTGTACCTCCTTCCTGATGATAGTGGATCAGAGAGATTGTGGGATGGGTGGGGGTCCTTCCCAATGCTCAGACCTGTCGAATAAAGTGGTCCCAGTGAAAAGTCACCGGTAGAGGGGAGGGAGACCCGTGATTCTCGGCAGTTTTTACTGTCCTCTGTAAAGTCCTGTCATCTGAAGCCTTGCAACTTCCATCCCACAAAATGCTGCAGCCAGACGGGGCTCTCTCGATGGTGCTCCTGTAGAAAGTTGTTAGAGTGGGGGCAGGGAGCCTTGCACGCTTTCTCAGAAAGTTTAGACGCTGCTCTGCCTTCTTGAGGTGTTGTGGGTCCGGGTAAAACCGTTCATTATGTGTACACCAAGGAACTTGATGCTCTGTACTCTCCCCACGGCAGAGCCGTTGATGTGCAATGGAGAAGAGTTCGACCTGTGTCTTCCTGAAGTCTACAATCATCTCTTTTGTCTTGTCCATGTTGTGGTCTCACACCATTGACGAGCTTCTCTACCTTCTCTCTGTACGCCGACTCATCATGGCTGCTGACTGGGCCAACCATTGTGAAGCTGATGATCCGGCTCGAGCGGGATCTGGCAGTGCATTTGTGAGTCAGCAGTGGACTGAGCACAGAGCCCTGGGGTGGGGGGCACCAGTGCTCAGCGTAACGGAGCTTGAGATGTTGCTACCAACTTGGACTGACTGGGGTCTTTCCCTCAAGACATCCAAGATCCAGTTCAAGAGAGCAGCCTCTCAGGGATGATCATGTGAAGTGCCAATCTGAAGTCGACAAACAACCTACTGGCAAATGAGGCATCATCATTTTCTAGGGGGGCAGCATTGGTGGACCAGTTTGAGTGGTGGGCAAACTGGAGAGGATTCAATATAGCTCAAAACTCTTAGGCCAGTTACTATCGCTCTCTTGGGCAACAGATTGATGGTGGCTGTCTAGAAGCCTGCAGGGACAGTGGATTGTTTCAAAGAGATGTTAAGGATGTCCGTTAAGACCTCTGTTAGCTGGACCACACAATTCCCCCGCACCCAACCAGGTAAGTTGTCCAGCTCCACAGCTTGGTGTGGGTTTACCCTGGCTAAGGTCCTCCTCACCTCAGCTGAAGCCAGTCAGGGTGCCTATTCCTCTGGGAGAGAGGGCATGCTGTCCTCAGTGTCACGTCAATCAATTCATCAATTTGTGAATTGAAAGCAATCAGTCTATTAGGAAGGGAAGCCTTTCCTATCAGATTCCTTCCTCTCCAGCCCTTCACCTTTTACCCTCCCAACTTCTCACTTCACCCACCTCCTCCACCCACTCACCTTCCTCCTCACTTGGCTTTACCTGTCACCTGCAGCTTGTACTCCTTCCCCTCCCCCTCCTTCCTACTTCCTCCTGATGAAGGGTCTTGACCCAAAACATTGACTGTTTCAACCATAAGACATAGGAGCAGAATTAAGCCATTCGGCCCATCAAGTGTGCTCCACCATTTCATCATGGATGATTTATTCTCCCTCTCAATCCCATTCTCCTGCCTTCTTCCTTGACAAGAACCTATCAATCTCCTCTTTAAAAAATACCTGATGACTTACCTTCACAGCTGTTTGTGGGAATTAAGTCCACAGATTCACCACCTTCTGGTAAAGAAATTCCTCCTCACCTCTGTTTATGCCCCTCATAGATATTGCCTGGCCTGCAGAATCTCTTGTGCCAATACATAAATGGTAATTATGTTGGCATGTGGCCTAGTGGGCAAGGCATCAGACTAGTAACCTGAAGGTCACTGGTTCGAGCCTCAGCTGAGGCAGCATGTTTGTGTCCTTGAGCGAGGCACTTAACAACACATTGCTCTGCAACGACACCGGTGCCAAGCTGCATGGGTCCTAGTGCATGGGCCCTTCCCTTGGACAACATCAGTGGCGTGGAGAGGGGAAGGCCTGCAGCTTGGGCAACTGCCAGTCTCCCATACAACCCTGTCCAGGCTTGCGCCCTGGAAACTCCAGGCGCAGGTCCATGGTCTCTCGAGACCGACGGATGCCACCACACCATAGTAGAAATAAAAGTGCAGCCTATTTTCTAAACAGGGAGAAAATCCAAGAATCTGAGATGCAAAGGGACCTGGGAATCCTTGTGCAGAACACCCTAAAGATTAGCTTGCAGGTGGTGAAGAAGGCAAATGCAATGTTGGCCATAGTTGGGAGCTTAACATCAAAGAATATATTTTGTACTGAAAGGACAGGCAGGAAGGCATAGGCGGTGGTGTGGCTCTGTTGGTAAGAGATGGAATTACGTCTTTAGAAAGAGGTTACATAGGGTCAGAGAATGTTTGAATCTTTGTGGGTGGAGTTAAGAAACTGCAAGGGTAAAGAAACCATTATGGGAATCATATATAGGCCTCCAAATAGTAGCCAAGATGTGGGGTTGAGATTGCAAAGGGAGCTGGAAAAGGCACGTTATAAGGGTAATGACACAATGTAATGGGGTACTTCAATATGCAAGGGGATTGGGGAAATCAGGTTGGTGTCAGATCACAAGAGAGGGAATTTGTTGAATGCCAACGAAATGGCTTTTTAGAGCAGCTTGTGTTTGAGCCTACTCGAGGAAAAGCCATCTTAGTTTGGGTGTTGTGTAGTAACTCAGATCTTATTAGGGAGCTTAATGTTAAGGAACCCTTAGGAGACAGTGATCATAATATGATTGAATTCATACTGCAATTTGAGAGGGAGGAGCATAAATCACATGTATCAGTATTGCAGCAGAATAAAGAGAATTACAGAGGCATGAGGGAAGAGCATGAGGGAACCGTGGCTGACAAGGGAAGTTCAGGACTGCATAAAAGTCAGGTAAAGGGCATATAAGATAGCAAAAGTGAATGGGAAATTGGATGATTGGGAAGCTTTTAAAATCCAACAAAAGGCAACTAAAAAAAGCTATAAAAAGGGAAAAGCTGAAATATGAAGGCAAACTAGCAGAATACTAAAAGTTTTTACAGTTATACAAAGAGTAAAAGGGAGGTGAGATTTGTTATTGAGGCAGTAATGGGAGACAAAGAAATGGCAGATAACTTAATGGGTGCTTTGCATCAAACTGCACTGTGGAAGACACCAGCAGAAGTCCATGAGTGTCGGGGAGCAGGGGCGAGTGCCATTGCCATTACAAAGGAAAAAGTGCTATGCAAGCTCAAAGCTCTTAAGGTGGAGAAGTCACCTGGACCAGATGGACTACATCCCAGAGTCCTGAGAGAGGTTGTTGAAGGGATTGCAGATGCATTGGTCATAATCTTTGGAAGAAATGGGCAACAAAGTTGCAGATGAAATATAGTGTTGGGAAATATATGATAATGAATTTTAGTAAAAGGAACAATAGTGCAGACTATTATCTAAATGGGGAGAAGGTTCAAACATCAGAGGTGCAGAGGGACTTGGGAGTCCTCGTGCAAGACTCCCAGAAGGTTAACTTACAAGTTGATTCTGTGGTAAAGGCAAATACAATGTTGGTATTTATTTCAAGGGGAATAGAATATAAAAGCAAGGAGATAATGCTGAGCCTTTCTAAGACACTAGTCAAGCCACACATGGAGTATTGTCAACAATTTTGGGCCCCATAACTCAGAAAGAATGTGTTGTCATTGGAGAGAGTCCAGAGGAGGTTCACAAGGATGATTCTGGAAATGAAGGGGTTAATGTATGAGGAGTATTTGGCAGCTTTGGGCTGTACTCACAGGACTTTGGCAGAATGCAGAGGGATCTCATTGAAACCTACCAAATGTTGAAAGAACCAGGTAGGGTGGATATGGAGAGGATGTTTCCTTTGGTGGGGGTATCCAGAACTAGAGGGCACAGCCTCAAAAGTGAGGGTCAACCCTTTAGAACAGAGATAAGGAGGAATTTTTTTAGTCAGAGAGTGGTGGATTTGTGGAAGGCTCTGCCACAGACGGCAGTGGAGGCCATGGATATATTTAAGGCAGGTTGATAGTTTTCTGATCAGTCAGGGCATCAAAGGATATGGCGAGAAGAGAGGTGTATGGGATTAAGTGGGATCCGAGATCAGGCATGATGGAATGGCAGAGCAGACTCGAAAGGCTGAATGGTCTAATTCTGCTCCTATGTCTTATGGTCTAACAAAGCACAAACCATTGAAGAACCTGAAATGATAATGTTGGCATTCATTTCAAGAGGTCTAGAATACAAGAGCGGGTATGTGATGCTGAGGCTTTATAAGGAACTGGTGAGGCCTCACCCTGAGTACTGTGAACAGTTTTGGGCTCCTCATCTAAGAAAAGATGTGCCGGCATTGGAGAGGGTCCAGAGGAGGTTCACTGAGGTGATTCCAAAAATGAAAGGGCTATCATACTGTAACCATTTGATAACTTTGGGTCTGTACTCACTGGAATTCAGAAGGCTGGGGGGGGGGGGGGAATCTCATTGAAACCTTTCAAATGTTGTAAAGCCTAGACAGAGTAGATGTGGAAAGGATGTTTCCCGTGGTGGGGGAGTCTAGGACAAGAGGGCACAGCCTTAGGATAGAGGAGCATCCATTTAAAACAGATGAGGAAAAACTTCTTTAGCCAGAGGGAGGTGAATTTATGGAATTTGTTACCACAGGCAGCTGTGGGGGTCAGGTCATTGGGTGTATTTAAGGCAGAACTTGATAGATTCTTGATTTGACGTGACATCAAAAGTTACAGGGAAAAGGCCAGGCAATGGAACTGAGGTGGGGAAAAAAAGGATCAGCTATGACTGAACGGTGGAGAAAAGTTGATGGGCAAGTGGCCTAATTCTGCTCTTATGTCTTATGGAATCAAGACTGCATGGGCAATGAGGAACTGGTGGAGGTCTGCATTATGTACAAGGCAAAGACTATAAATTAAAGCAATTTTATTTTCTCATTTATTTGTTGAGTATTTCTATTCTCCCAAGCCTATTATATCTATCCCCACCCACACCATTAAAGTAGCCTTGAAGAAATCCAATAGTCGCAGTTGCGCGATCACTTGAGCCGAGTATGATGATCCCCTAAGGGGTTGTCTATTGGCGAGTCCTCAAGTGTCTGTAGAGGCTGATTCAGGATCTACATATTGTGGTGCAGTGCAGACAAGAGTACGTGGTGGCTGTGGTCAATGGCTGGGTCTTCTGGTTAATCAGTCTCTCCTTTCACAGCCACCGCTTGTTCTCTGTGGCACAGTGGAGGTTGCTGTCATGTAGTGAGGCTCCCTCTTGAACAGATTTCCTCCCGGTGTATCTATTGAGTGCAATGTCTTCCCAGTTTTCAGAAACAATGTTAGATTTCTTCAGACTGATTTTGATGTTATCTTTAAAGATTTCCTTTGCCCATCAGGGGCTCACTGACCTTCCTTCCACTGGGAGTGAAGGATCTGTTTGGGGAGTTGTGAGTAAGGCATCCGGGTGAAATCATTGTCGGCTGAATTGACGTTTGAAAGCTGAATGTTACAGACCCATCCCTAAATTAATCACGTTCCCACTTCAGACAATTCTCTTCACTACTTACAGCAGTCAGTCTGTGAAATGATACCATTAGCCATCACTAATTAACTGTAATAATTTGTTGGATGAAATTACAAAGATGAGACATTATTTTAATTGTTTAAGCTCTAAAAGTAATATATGAATAAAGACTCATTCTATCTGTAATCGATGTAATTAATGAGGGAATCACACTTTGGTCCATTGTGCTTTGGTGGAACTATCCAATTAGTTTTGCTTCTCTACGTATTCCTCCTTTGCCTTGTTGATTTTTCCCTTTGTCTATTTATTTAACTCACTTCTGAAAACTACTTTTGAATCAATGCACCAAGCAACGTATTCTAGACCACAGAATAGCAGATGGAATTTAATCCAGGCAAGTGTGAGGAATTACACTTTGGGAGGACATGGTGAGTGGTAGGGCTCTGAGAGTGTGGTAGAACAGGGGGAACTGAAAATACAGGTCCATAATTCCTTGAAAGTGGCATCACAGGTAGTCCCCAGCATCATTATGTGCTGTGTTGTATGACGTGAGCAATCATGGTCCTATCCATGACCATGATTGTTCTTGCCAAATTTTTCTACAGAAGTGGTTTGCCATTGCCTTCTTATGGGCAGTGTCTTTACAAAACGGGTGACCCCAGCCATTATCAAAACTCTTCAGAGATTGTCTGCCTGGTGTCAGTGGTCGCATAACCAGGACTTGTGATCTGCACCGGCTGCTCAAACAACCATCCACCACCTGCCCCCATGGCTTCACGTGACCCTGATTGTGGGGGGGTGTGCTGCAAAGCAGTTGCTACACCTTGTCTGAAGGTGGCCTCAAGGCTAGCGGAGGGAAGGAGCACCTTACACCTCCTTTGGTAGAGATGTAACTCCACCCTGCCACCAATCACAGGCAGGTATGTCATACCACAGAAAATAGTATGGAGACTGTCCTCGCTGCGTCTCAACACCTCCCTCTGTGACTTGATTCTTGGGACTTTTTAACAGTAAGGCCATAGTCAGTCCGTGTGGGCTACGACATCTCTAGTCCCATTACGTTACGCGCTGGTGCTCCCCAGGGCTGTATGCTCAGCCCCCTGCTGCTCACTTTGCTGTTGCATGACCATGTTGCAGGATCCAGCAAACTGTGTCATCAAGTTTGCAGATGACACAACAGTGTTGGCTCCATCAAGGACAATGATGGGATGGAGTACAGAGAGGAAGTGGACTGGTGTGAGAGGAACAACCTAAGTCCGAATGGGGAGAAGACAAAGGAAATCACTGCGGACTTTAGGAAGGTGCAGATGAACCACCCCTCTCTGAAAATACGTGGCTCCTCCATAGAGAAAGTAAAGTGCACCAAGTTCCAGGGACCACACCTCATCCCTGAACCAGAGCACAGCAGCACCTCCACTTCCCAAGTAGATTGAGGCAAGCAAGGCTCCCCACCCCTCATCTTGACGGTGTTTTACAGGAGTACCATTGAGAGCATCCTGATAAGCTGCATTTCCATCTAGTATGGGAGCAGCTGAGTATTGGGCCGGAAATCCCTACAAAGGACTGTGAGAACAGCTGAGAGGATCATAGGCGTCCCCCTACAATTCCATCGGGGACAATTATCAGGAGCGCTGCCTACGCAGGGCCCTCAGTATTATTAAGGATCCCACCCATCCATCCAGCATCCTCTTTGACTTTCTACCATCAGGCAGGAGACTATGATACATAAAAACAAGAACGGTCGGGATGGGAAACAGTTTCTTCCCTCAGGCCACTCAGCTTCTGAACTCCCTGCCGCATAGTATTTGAGTGTCTCCAGTTCCGTACCTTACAATACATAATATTTGTACTTTAGCTTGCTATTTATGTGTAATTCATCTGTAGATGTTATCCCTACCTTCATAAGTTATTGTGTGTTTTGTGTACTACTGTGCTTTACATCCTGGTTTGGTGAAACATTGTCTCATTTTTACATAAATTATATGGTGATATAAGTTATATACAGGCAAATAGTCAAATGACAATAAACTTAACTTGATAAAAAGAGCTTTGGGCACGTTGGCCTTCTCTGGGTTGGACGTTAGACCAATAGGAGCGAACAGCCTGTTTCTGATCTACACTATGTTGACATCCCCTGTTCCATTCTCCTTGCCCTTCTCCTCTGAACAACACATGGTATGAAGCCCCCAGCGAGATCTGCACAGCAGCTTCACCACTGCCCCAAGCCACACTGCTTGACAGAATAACTTGTGGTCCCTGCGGTTATTGACATAAATTCTAACTGAAGAAGATTTCTGCATCTGTCACTTTGAATTTGCAAAGCAAGCATGCAGAATCCTGAAAACAATAATTTTTTACATAGAACACAAAGCAATACAGTGCAGTACAGCCCCTACGGCATATGATGCTGTCTGAACTTTGGTGCTACTCTAAGGCCAATCTGACCCTACCCTCCTATGTAATCCTCCAATTTTATATCATGAAATGATATAAGAGTTTAAAAGTCTAAGAGTTTCTTTTCTGTCCCTAATCTATCTGGTACACCACAACAGCACATTCCACACACCCACCACGCTCTGTTAAAAACCAGACTCTGATATTTCCCCTACACTTTCTACAATGGGCAGTCAACGTTTTAGGTCGAGATCCTCTGGATATTTAAAATATCTTAAGACCTGATATTTTTCCCCCTCCCCTTCCCTCTTCCTTACTACCCCATTTTGTCCTTTTACCTTCTCTCTTCATCTGCCTTTCACCTCTGGTATCCCTCCTCCTTCCCTTTCTTCCATGGACAAATCTCCTCTCCTATCAGATTCCTTCTTCTCCAGCCCTTTACCTTTTCTGCTTATCACTTCCAACTTCTTCCCTCCTCACCCACCTGACTTCACCTACTACCTTCTAGCATGTACTCCATCTGTCCCCCAGCACACCCCCCTCCTCCACCCTTCTTATCCTGGCATCTCCCCCCTTCCTTTTCAATCCTGAAGAAGGTTCTCAGCCTGAAATGCTGATTGTCTATTCATGTCCGTAGATGTGCCTGACCTGCTGAGCTCCTTCAGCATTCTGTGTGAGGTAAGAACTGAGAAATTACCTTAAAATAATGTCCCCCCCCCCCACCAGTATTAGCGATTTGTGCCCTGAGTGTCTAGTTGGGATGACCTTCCACTCATCTTCCCTTTGCTGGCCTTCTGACCAGGTTTGCAGATGATACAAAGGTAGATGGAGGGGTAGATAGTTTTGAGGATGCAGAGAGGCTGCAGAAGGTCTTAGGCAGATCAGAAAAATGGGCAGAGATGGCAGATGGAATACAACATCGGGAAGTGCATGGTCCTACACTCTGGTAGAAGGAATAAAAGCATAGACTATTTTCTAAATGGGGAGAAATTTCAAAATTATGAGGTGCAAAGGGATTTGGGACTCCCTGTGCAAGATTCCCAAAAGATTAATTTGCAGGTTGAGTTGGTGGTAACAAAGGAGTTTGTAATGTAATGTTATCTCATGAGGACTAGAATATCAAAGCAAGGAGGCTTTAAAAGCCTCACTTGGAGTATTGTGAGAAGCTTTGAGCCCCTTATTTAAGAAAGGATGTGCTGACATTGGAGAGGTTTCAGAGGAGGTTCATGAGAATGATTCTGGGAATGAAAGGGTTAACATCTGAGCAGCTGTTGAAGGCTCTGTTCCCTGTACTGACTGGAATTTAGAAGAACGGGAGCGGGGTGTTGATCTCATTGAAACTTATTGAATGTTGAACGGCCTCGATAGAGTAGATGTGAAGAGGATGTTTCCTTTGACAGGTGAGTCTAGGACCAGAGGGCACAGACTCAAAGTAGAGGGACATCCATTTAGCACAGGAATGAGGAAGAATTTCTTTAGCCAGAGAGTGGTGAATCTATGGAATTCATTGCCATAGGCAGCTTGGAGGCAAATTCACTGGGTGCATTTAAAGCAGAGGTTGATAGGTTCTTGATTAGCCAGGGCATGAAAGGTTATGGGGAGTTGTCACGAGAATCAGATTAAGAGGGAAATGAATCAGCCATGATTGAATGGCGGATCAGACTTGATGGGCCAAATGGCCTAATTCTGCTGTTATGTCTTATAGACTTATCTTAAAGCATGCCATCCTGCCTGTTACAGGTTGTGATAGTAATCTGTAGTGAGGTTGGTTTGCTAGAGGAGACAAAAGTACAAAACTCTGGAGGAATTAAACAGGTCAGGTAGCATTTGAGGAGGGAAACGGACTGGCGATATTTTGTGTTGAGACCCTTCCTCAGGACTAGAAAGATAGAGGGGAGATAGCCAGAGTAAGGAGATGGAGGGAAAGGGTGGAGAAAGATGCAGAAGCTGATAGGTGGATCTAGGGGAGGAGGGATGATAGGCAAACAGAGGAGTGGAGAGTGGAAATAGTGACAGAGGCTGGGAGATAACAGAAGCTGCAGATGGTGGATTCTGAGAGGACAGGAAGATGGAGCACAGAACCCAGTTGGAGAGGGCAGATGGAAATATTGGGAAATTGTATGGAAGGAGGGGAGCAAAGCAGGCAGGTGGGGTGTGTGGTGAGCGTAGGAGAAAGTGGAGAGAAAAAAATGAACAGGGAGGATAGTTTACTTGAAATTAGAGAATTTAATGTCCATGCCATCGGGTTGTAATATGAAGGGTATAGATAGGGTAATTGCAGGCAGGCTTTTTCCACTCAGGTTGGGTGAGATTAGGACAAATGGTCATATCAAAGGTGAAATAAGGGGAGGTTTAGAAAATGCATTCACAATGCCGAAGTGTTTAGACCATGTGAAATTTAATCTGGTGGAACGGGCGTCGGTAGCCTCAAGGATCATATTGAGAAAGTAAGAACATGCTGTGTTAATCTGATCTGATCTGGCAGCGGAAGCAGGTTCAAAGGCATCTCTTGACCTCACAACCTACCTCATCCTTGCACTTGTACCATGCTGTGTGCCTACACTGCACTTTGTAACCGTAGCACAGTATACAACGCTCAGTTAATGCCTTTCACTCGTACTGCCTCGATGCCGCTGATGTTTTGAAATGATCTGTATGGATGGCATCCAAAACAAAGTTTTTCACATCATTGAGTCATACAGCACAGAAACAGGCCACTTGGCCCATCTAGTCCGTGCTGAACTGGTATACTGCCTAGCCCCATCAATCTGCATCTGGACCATAGCCCTCCTAACCCCTCCCATCCATGTATCTATCCAAACTTCTCTTAAATGTTACAATAGAACCCACATCCACCACTTCCGCCAGCAGTTTGTTTCACGTTCTCACCACCCTCTGAGTGAAGAAGTTCCCCCTCATCTTCCCCTTAAATATTTCACCTTTCACCCTTCACCAATGACTTCTACTTCCAATCTCATTTAACCTCAATGGAAAAAGCTTCAGCCTGAAATGTGGACTCGTTATTCCTTCCCATAGGTGTAACCTGCTGAGCTTCTCCAGCGTTCAGGCATTCCTGGACAAAGCCTACATTTACCCTTTCTATGCCCCTCATAATTTTGTATACCTCTATCAAACCTCGCCTCCTTCTCCTACATTCCAGAAAATAAAGACCTAACCTATTCAACCTTTCCTTGTAGCCCTGGCCTCATCCTTGTAAGTTTTCTCTGTACTCTTTCAACCTTATTGATATCTTTCTTGCATCCCGGTATATGTAACAAAAACAATTACTGTACCAAGATGCTGGGAATCTGAAATCAAAACAGGGAATCCTGGAACCCCTCAGCAGTTTAGTCAGAATCAACCACAAAGATTGGCTTCAACTCAAAGATATTCATCATGACAGATGGCCTGTTGAATATTTCCTGCATATCTGTGGAATTCTCTGCCCAGGGAAGCAGTAGAGGATACCTCATTAAACATATTAGACACAGCTCGCTAGTTTTTGCATCATAGGTAAATGAAGAGTTATGTGGAAAAGGCAGGCTGGTGGAGCCAGATTAGCCATGATATTATTGAATGGCGGAGCAGGTGTGACAGGCCAGAGGGTCACAAGATCACAAGACAAAGGAGCAGAAGTAGGACATTTGGCCCATCGAGTCAGCTCCGCCACTTCACCATGAGCTAAACTATTCTCCCGTCTAGTTCCAATTTCCGGCTTTTTTCCTCATATCCCTTGATACCCTGACCAATCAGATACCTGTCAATCTCCTCCTTAAAAACCTTCAGTGACTGGGCCTCCACAGCTGTATGTGGCAACGAATTCCATAAATCCACGACCCTCTGGCTAAAAAAATTCCTCCTCGTCTCCGTTTTAAATGGGTACCCTCTAATTCTAAGACTGTGACCTCTTGTCCTGGACTCACCCACCAAGGGAAACAGCCTTTCCACATCTACTCTGTCCAACCCTTTCAACATTCGAAATGTTTCTATGGGATCCCCTCTCATTCTTCTATACTCTAATGAATACAGTCCAAGAGCCGACAAACGCTCCTCATATGTTAGTCCCTGCATTCCAGGAATCATCCTCGTGGATCTTCTCTGAACTCTTTCCAACATCAGCACATCCTTTCTAAGACAGGGGGCCCAGAACTGCACACAGTATTCCAAATGGGGTCTCACCAGTGCCCCATAGAGCCTCATCAACACCTCCTTACTCTTATACACTATTCCTCTTGAAATGAATGCCAACATAGCATTCGCTTTCCTTACTGCCGATCCAACCTGGTGGTTAACTTTTAAGGTATCCTACACTAGTACCCCCAAGTCCCTTTGCACTTCCAATTTTTGAATATTCTCCCCATCTAAATAATAATCTGTCCAATTGTTTCTTCTTCCAAAATGTACAACCATACATTTCTCAACATCGTATCTCATCTGCCATTTCTTTGCCCACTCTCCTAAACTGACCAAGTCTCTCTGCAACCTTTCCATTTCTTCAACACTTCCTGCTCCTCCATCTATCTCGGTGTCATCCGCAAACTTAACCACAGAACCATTTAATCCATAATCTGATTCATTGATACACAGTGTAAAAAGAAGAGGCCCTAACACAGTCTCCTGCTCCTTATCTCTTTGGTACTTATTTTCAGTTGCCAATAACATCTTTGGCTTGTGAACCCGGTATATGCAGTACATTACAGGAGAAAAGCAGACACTTGTCATGAACTCTTCGGACCAATGCAGGGGGACGAAGAACTCCTGGACTTGGCGCTCCAGCACACCTGAGCAGAATTGATTTGTTTAACTATCTACCTATCTATCTGTACGTTTGTTTATTGAGATCCAGCCTTTGAGTTACGCCCAGCAATCCCCTGATTTAACCCTAGCCTAGTCAAGGGACAATTTACAATGACCAATTAACCTACCAACCAGTATGTCTTTGAACAGTGAGAGGAAACTGGAGCACCTGGAGGAAACCCACACACTCACAAGGAAAGTTTACAGACTCCTTACAGGCAGTGGTGGGAATTGAACCCCAGTTGCTGGTACTGTAAAGCATTGTGCTAACCACTAGGCTACTGTGCCGGAGATCTTGATTAAGTTGTTAGGTTTTCCTTGTGTTCTTTGTGCCGCTTGTGTTTTTGAATGTGGGTTCCTCATGCATTCTGTTTTTAGTTTATTCAGTTTTGATTTTGATATACACGGAGTTCCCATGTTATATGCACTGTTCACATTCTTCACCACTAGTGTTCATCACTGAGTCCTGAATTTGGGTTCCGAGTGATCTGTCATTCTGTGCACGCTACCCCTCTCGAGTAAGTGCGTCTATTCCTCTGTTACATTCTTTAAATAAATCCTCAATATTACTTTCTACTTTCGAGTCTTGAGTTTACTCTGTGCCTGGGTTCGTTTGCCTGAAGATCTCTTTACAGAATTAGATCGATGCCACTGTTGGATTGCAGTGTAAAATTGTTATTTTCCTTTATACAAGAGATTCTGCAGATGCTGGAAATCCAGAGCACAATGCACACAAAATGCTGTAAGAACTCAGCAGGTCTGGCAGCGTCTATGGAACTGAATAAACAGTTGATGTTTCGTGCCAAGTCCCTCTTAAGAGAGAAGACATATCTTACATAATCAAAGATCAAAAGTTCAAAGTAAATTTTATCATCAAAGTACATATATGTCACCATGTACGACCCTGAGATTCATTTTCTTGTGGTCATTCTCAATAAATCTATAGAATGGTAACTATAACAGGATCAATGAAAGATCAACCAGAGTGCAGAAGACAACAAACTGTGCAAATGCAAATAGAAATAAATAGCAATAAATAACAAGAACATGAGATAATGAGATAAAGAGTCCTTGAAGTGAGATCATTGGTTGTAGAAACATCTCAATGGACGGGCAAGTGAGTGTAGTTGTTCCCTTTTGTTCAAGATCCTGATAGTTGTGAGGTAGCAACCTTTCTTGAAGCTGGTGGTGTGAATCCTATATAATCACCTATATGGGGGTAATTGTCCAGAGAATTTTCCAATAATTTCTAAGCTTCTGGAAAAATACAGAACCTGCTATAACTGAATATGTTCTTCTAGAGGCTTCTTAGATTTTCTACAGCAGATATCATGCCACAGAATCCGACTATTTAATTGGTTACTTCTCATCACTGGATTGTTCTTTATCTCTCTCGTCAGCTGGTTTTTATTATAAGACAACCACAGTTTCTTTCTCTTTGTCTTTTTGTTATTCACCTCCTTCACTCTCTCTCTCTCTCTCTCTCTCTCTCTCTCCCTCTCCCTCACAGTAGAGTGAGTTGGTTACCATTATTTTCACTGTTATGAACACCTAACAAAACAAGGCTATAATTTCAAGATTTATGCCTCATTCCTGACTTCTGAAGAATCTCTGGATCAATATCATCGGATCTAACAGCACTTTCCTCAGACAGGAAGGGCTGAGTCACCTCCTTCAGTGCTGTCTCAGCTGATGACTTTCTTGACCTCAGACCAGCTCAAAGCACCTTGCAGTTAGTGGAGTAATGTAGGAGTAAGCATAGCAGCTACCTGACCTGCTGAGTTCCTTCAGCAATTTGTCTGTGTTACTCTGGATTTCCAGCATCTGCACAATCTCTTTATAGCCTTCAGCACCTTCTTCCAAAATTAAATTGGTAAATTGATTTATTATTGTCACATGAACTTAAGTAGAATGATAAATGTTTTTTTTAGATCTTACAGAACTATGCAGAAGTCTTAGGCACATATATATAGCTAGGATGCCTAAACACTTTGTCACAGTACTGAAGTAATTTTATGTATTGCACTGTACAGCTGCCACAAAAGAAAAAAACAAATTCATGACATGTGAGTGATGATAAACCTGATTCTGATAGGGGTATCTGTTGTGGACTGACAGTGGGGAAAGGGGCAAGGAGAGGGGAATCATGACTGGGAAAAGAGGAAGTGAGAGGGGAGGGAGTGGGAAGCACCAGAGAGACATTCTGTAACAATCAATAATCCAATTGTTTGGAATCAAATGACCTTGCCAGGTGTCTTAGGGCTGGGTGTGTCTGCACCCACACCACCCTCAGCCTGGCACTCCTTCTCTGGCATCTGTCCCACACTTCTGCTGCAGTACTCCACCCTCATCATTCCCAATATCCTCTGCCCCTGCCAGATTTACAAACTCACTCTCCACTCCACGTTGACAAATACAGTACTGTGCAAAAGTCTTAGGCACCCTACATGTGTCTAAGACTTTTGCATTGTACTATAGATCAGTGTTGCACAATACAGGCCCCTCAGCTTACAATGTTGTGCTGACCAATCTAACCCTGCCCTCCTACATAGCCCTTCATTTTCCTTTCATCTGTCTTCCTATCTAACATGTCCTACCCCTTAAATGTCCCTAATGTATCTGCCCCTCCCATCAGCTCTGGATGTGCATTCCATGCACCCTGCAGTCTCTGTGTAAAATATCTACTTCCGATGTCCTCCCTCTACTTTCCTTCAATCACTTAAAATAATGCCCCACGTATTAGCCATTTCTGTCCTGGAAAGATGTCTGGTTGTCCACTACGTTTTTGCCTCATCATCTTGGACCCAGGAGAGATGGACATAAGATTCTGGACTGATGGTACAGGGCTGCGCTGAGGGAGTCTCACCCTTCTTGTTTTGACTTTTCACTTTTCCAAAGGAAGTTTATTCAGTGATTACAGCATCACAGCTTTACAATCCTGAAGTTTTCCACCATTCGCTCGATTTATAGTTAACAGTTCCAAATTATAATGTATTCATTTCTATCCAGAATATACTCAAGCCCCTGTGGCTCCCACCAGTCCTGGAAATCCTCCATAAGGCCATTAGACCTAGGAGCAGAGTTAGGTCCTCCAATCCATCAAGCCTGCTCCAACATTCCATCATGTCTGATTTGTTATCCTTTTCAAACCCATTCTCCTACCTTCTCTCCATAACTGTTGACACCCTGACTAATCAAGAACTTATCAACCCTCGCCTTACATATACCCAATAACTTGGTCTCCACAGCCATCTGTGGCAAAGAATTCCTCAGATTTATCACCCTCCTCCTCATCTCTGTTCTAAATCGATGTTCCCTATTCTGAGGCTGTGCCCTCTGGTCGTAGACTCCCCCACTATAGGAAGCATCCTCTCCACATCCACCCTACAGGCCCATGCTGGTCCAGGAGCCTGAACCATCCTCAGTATTGTTTATCTATCTATCTATCTGTCTATCTATCTATTGTATGTATCTAAGTATCTATCAAACAATCAATCTAGCTATTTATTTATTATTTGTTGTTCTGTTGTATTTGCATAGTTTGTCTTTTGGATATTGTCAATCTTTGTGTGTTGTTTTACATTGATTCTATAGAAATTCTTTGTTCTACTATGAACGTCTGCAAGAAAATGAATCTCAGGGTTGTGTATAGTGACATATATGTTATTTTGAAAATTTACTTTGAACTTTCTGATGGCTGTAGGTTAATAAATGTTTCACCTCTCAGCTTAAGTCTACGCCAATCTCGGTTTAAATTCCACCTTCCAGAGTGGGATTAACATTAGTAGGCATCACATTCACCATGTCTGTGCCAACTAAAGTGCCAAATTAAATCACCCTCATATGCCTGCACATGGTCAATATCCCCAATTTCCGGCCTATTCATGTGTCTGTCTGAATATCTCTTCAATGAGGCTATCGTATCCACTTCTACAGCCAGTGGCCACTTTATTAGGTACAGGAAATGTATTTTCATGTCTCTAGATGCTGTGGCCATCCACTTCAAGTTCAATGTGTTGTGCATTCAGAGATGCTCTTCTGCACACCACTGTTGTAATGCGTGGTTATTTGAGTTACTGTCACCTTCCTGTCAGTTTAAACCAATTTGGCCATTCTCCTCTGACCTCTGTCATTAACAAGTCGTTTTCACCCACAGAACTGACCCTCAATGTTTTTGTTTGCTTTTTTTGCACCATTCTCTGTAAACTCTAAGAGACTGTTGTGCATGAAAATGTCAGATCAACAATTTCTGAGATACTCAAACCACCCCTTCTGGCACCAATGTGGAAGTTACTTCGATCACATTTATTCCCCATTCCAAAGTTTGGTCTGAACAACAACTGAGCCTTTTCACTAAGTCTGCGTGTTTTTATGCATTGAGTTGCTGCCTCGTGATTGGCTGATTAGATATTTGCGTTAACGAGCTGAGGTAGAGGAGTACCTAATGAAGTGGCCATTGATTGTTTGCAGGTGAGGGGCAAAGGACACTTTCTGTTCCCAGTGTGTTTCCCAGTAAACTCCATGGTTTGGTGTAACCATATCCCTTTGTCCATTCCCAGGTGGTTCCGCATCTGTTCTCCTGGTTACCATGGTGAATGAGACATCTCGAACCTGGGATCCTAAGTTTGAGGATCAAGCTATTAATGTGAACGTTGGAGGGCTGAAGAGGAAGCTGAGCTCCAGCACGCTGTCTAAGTTCCCTAATACCAGGCTTGGCCAGCTACTCACCTGTGACTCGGAGGAGTCCATCCTCCGAATCTGCGATGACTATGACGTCTCCAAGAGGGAGTACTACTTCGACAGGCACCCGGGGCTCTTCCCGTACGTCCTCAACTTCTACCGGACTGGGAAGCTGCACTTGATGGAGGAGCTCTGCGTCTTCTCGTTCTCACAGGAGATCGAGTACTGGGGCATCAACGAGTTCTTCCTGGACTCCTGCTGCAGCTACCGATACCACGAGCGCAAGACTGAGAGCAGACGCAAGAACTGGGATGAGGAGAGCGACGTCAGCAGCATTGACACCTCCCCGGATGACATCTCCAATTTTAACCAGGACTTGCTGAGATTCGAAGGGATGAAGTACGGAAACTGCCGGAAGCAGCTCTGGTTGACGTTGGAGAACCCTGGATATTCCATCCCCAGCAGGCTCTTCAGCTTCATGTCCATCAGCGTTGTGCTGGGCTCCATCGCCACCATGTGCATTCACAGCATGTCCAAGTATCAGCACTTCGATGAATTTGGGGTGGAGATCGATGACCCCAGGCTACAGATCGTGGAGTACTTCTGCATTGCCTGGTTCTCCATGGAGGTGTGTTCACGGCTGCTCCTGACCCCCAACGTCAAGAGGTTCTGCTTCCACCCACTCAACATCATTGACATCATCTCAGTACTCCCATTCTATATCACCCTGCTGGTGGACCTGATCTTTGGACGGTCCATGGACTTGGAGAACTTGGGGAAAGTTATCCAGATCCTCCGGCTGATGAGGATCTTCCGGGTGCTCAAGTTAGCACGCCACTCTACGGGACTGCGATCGTTAGGGGCAACCTTAAAGGTTAGAGGGAATCTCTTCTGTTTGCTTTATAAAACCCTGATTAGGCAACACCTGCGGAAGGGTCTCGGCTCAAAACCTCGACTGTTAATTCCATCCCATAGACGCTGCCAGACCTGCTGAGTTTTTCAAGGATTTTGTGTTTGTTTCCTGGGAGTATTATATCAACTTCTATTCACCTCATTATAGGAAGGATGTGGAAGCTTTAGAGAGGGTGCAGAGGAGATTTACCAGGATGCCTGGATTAGAGAGCATGTCTTGAGGAAAAATTGAGTGAACTAGAGCTAGTGTTTTTCTTTGGAGTGAAGGAGGATGAGATGTGACTTGATAGAGGTGTACCAGATGATAAGAAGTGTAGATCCAGTGGACAGCCAGAGACTTTATCACAGGGAAGAAATGGCTAATACAAGGGGCATAATTTTAAGGTGATTCATCATTATCATCATTATTCCCATGGCATATGACCTAGGTGATCATGGTCTTCCATCTGTCTTTAATATGAAAAGTTCTAATAAGCTCTACAAAACTTTTGCATGTCCATCCCTTGACGTAACCCATGAACATCATGAGCTGCCAACTGTGACCTTTTCCTCCATCAGATTTTCCTGTCACTGCAAGTTGTTCGAGCTTCTCTTTCCTTAGTATGTGTCCCAGAGATTCCAGTTGCCATCTCCTGATCAATGATGCCGGCCCTCCTCCCACTCCAGCCCCTCACAACACTTCCTCACCTGTCACTCTGTCCCTCCATCATTCCTCTCAAAACCAGGAAAGTATAGGGGGGAAGGAATGCCAGAGGAAGTGTTTTACACAGAGAGCGTCAGCCCAGGCTCACTCTGTAGCAGGCTGGCCCTCGAGTCAGGAGGTTGCTGGTTCAAATCCACCTCTGGAGGGTTAACCATTAAAGCCCGAGGCTAAAGCACTAGTAGGTTTCTGTGGGAGTGCGATACTGCCTTCACACTCTGCTCAAGAATGTTACTGAACTTGGAGACTGCGAGGAGAGGCTGGACAAACTGGGATTGTTTTCCTTGGAGTGAAAGAGGATGGGGGTGTGACATTGAAATCAGAATCTGGTCAATTATCACTGATAGATGTCATGATAATTTTAGTCCTTTAAAAATCAATGCTAACTTTTGCCTTTCTCACCACTGACTCAACCTGCAAGTTAACTTTTAGGGAGTCCTGCACGAGGACTCCGTCCCTCTGCACCTCTGATTTTTGAGGTTTATAATATCATCTGGGGGATAGTTAGGGGGAAATGTCACTGTCTGCCTCCCAGGGGAAGAGTTTAAAACTAAAGGGCAGAGAATTCAGGTGAGAGGGGTAAGATCACACACAAAATGATGGAGGTACTCATCAGGCTAGGCAGGTCTAGGTCAGAAATGTCAACTATTTATTCCTCTCCACAGATGCTGCCTGGCCTGCTGAGTACCTCCAGCATTTTGTTTGTGTTGCTCTGGATTTCCAGCATCTGCATAATCTCATGTTTTTATGACATCCTTAGCTTGTGTTGGTTGTGTATGTTTTGATGTGAATGTGATAAATAAGTTCATGAATATGAATCTGAAAGAATCTAAAGGCTTAACAGACATTCGGACAAGTAGGGTTTAGAGCAGAGGTTGCCAACCTGGGGTCCACAAACCCCTCGGTTAATGGTAGGGGTCCATGGTATAAAAACAGTTGGGAATCCCTGGTTTAGAGGGATATGGGCATAACACGGGAAAATGGGACTAGCTCAATGTTCAAAGTTCAAAGCAAATTTATTATCGAAGTACATTTATGTCACCATATGCAACCCCAGGGTTAATTTTCTTGCCGGCATTCACAGAAAAGAAATCAGTGAAAATCTGTGCCCATCAAGACAGACAAACAACCAATATGTAAAAGACAATGAACAAAATAATAATAAATACACTTGCAATAAATATTGAGAAGATGAGGTGGAGGAACACCTGCTCATGGCCAGATGCTCTGTGGTGGAATTGACCTGAGCACAGACTCCCTGTGATGTCACTGCAGTGTAATAAAGATCCAAAGAGCACTCCAATGGTACTAACCTAGAGACATAGAGCACTACAACACAAAAATAGGCCTTTTGGCCCATTTAGTCCATGCTGAAACGTTGTTCCTCCTACTCCCATCGACCTGCACCTGGATCATTGTCCTCCATACCCCTCCCATCCAAGTACCTATCCAAACTTTTCTTAAATGTGGCATCCACTACTTCTGCGGGCAACTCGTTCCACACTCACATCACCCTCTCAGTGAAGAAGTTCTCCCTCAGGTTCCTCTTAACCTATGACCTCTAGTTCTAGTCTCACTCAACCTCAATAGAAAAAGCCTGCTTGTATTTAGCCATCTACCTGAAGAGGAGCAGGAGAGTTCTCCCTGGCCATTATTTACTCCCAGATCAGCATCACCAAAGTTACATCGCCTGCTCATTTCAGCTGCTGTTTGGCAGCATCTTGCTGAGCACAGACTCCCGCGAATGTTGCTGAAGTGACAAAGGCTTGCAAAGTACGTCACTGGTTGTTCATCACCCCAGCACATCTGTGAAGAATAATACTGACAGCATGAGTAGTAAAGAGTCCTTGAAAGTGAATCTGTAGGTTGTGGAATCAGTTCAGTGTTGAGGTGAGTGACGTTATCCACTCTGGTTTAGGAGCCTGATGGTTGAAGGGAAATAACTGTTCCTGAATCTTAGTTACTTATTTACTGCCCGTTATGCCACTGGTGTTTAGGGCAGCAGTGAAGGTCCTCCATCTCTGTCGGAACTTGGCCACTTTAGATGTAGAAGGATTCTTCATTGCTGTTTCCGTAACAGTTTTCTTTTACCAGTCAGGGTTGTTAACCCTGAGCTGAACCCCCTAACCCGGCAGACCAGTGGGCCATTCTTAGTCTGACTTTTGGCCTGTTTGGTATGGGTGACCCTATCAAGAGCCAAAACATGAAGCCCCAACTCCAGCCAGCATAGCTCTCCAAGTCATTGAGGGTTTGCAAGCAAGGTTATGGACCTCTTGGACGTGTTCCTGAACCTAGTGGTGTCTAAATGGCAAAGAAAGAACAAGGTTCTTCCCTCTCCTGCATCTTCAGCAAGTTGTTGTAGAACTCGCTGTTCAAAGGGGCAGTGGACACACTGTGCATGCAGTGGGAACTGTCAAAAAACGTATATATTAGGGAAGAGGAGACCTTCAGGACAGAGGAGCAGAGGGAGATGCCAGAAATGATTGGATAATTCCTTTATTTATTGAGACACAGCATGGAATAGGCCCTTCCCACTTTTCGAGCCAGGCTGCCCGGCATTCCCCCGATTTAACCCTGGCCTAATCACAGGACAATATTTACAATGACCAATTAACCTACCAACCAGTACATCTTTGAACTATGGGAGAAAACTGGAGCACCCGGAGGAAATCCACACAGTCAGGCTCCTTACAGGCAGCAGTGGGAATTGAACCTGGGTTGCAGGCACTGTGAACCACCACACTTCAGGAACGTTGAAAGTATTATCCTGATGAAGAGTCTCAACCCAAAACGTCGACCGTTTATCCCCCACTATAGGTGTTGCCTGCCCTGCTGAGTTCTGTGGAGAAACTCCGCAGGTCAGGCAACATCTGTCACCTGTCACCTTCCAGCTAGCCTCTTTCCCCTCCCCCACCTTTTTATTCAGGCATCTACTTCCTTCCTTCTCAGCCCTGAAGAAGGCTGTTGTCCCGAAACATCGACTGTTTACCAATCTCCATAGATGCTGCCTGACCTGCTGAGTTCCTCCATCATTTTGTGTGTGTTGCTCTGGATTTCCAGCATCTGCAGACTTTCTTTTGTTTGTGATATACTATCCCATTCATTTACCAAAAGAACATAATATATAGGAGCAGAATTAGGCCATTTGGCCCATTGAGTCTGTTCTCCCATTTCATCATGGCTGTTCCAATTTTCCTCTCAGCCCCAGTCTCCTGCCTTCTCTCTGTAACCCTTCATGCCCTGACTAATCAAGAATCTATCAGCCTCTCCCTTAAATACACTCAATAATTTGACTTCCACAGCTGTCTGTGACAATGAATTCCACAGATTCACTCCTCTCTGGCTAAAGGAGTTCTTCCTTATCTCAATGGACATCCCTCTATTCTGAGGCTGCGTCCCCTAGTCTTAGACTCCCCACTATTTGACACACAGACAGACATACTTTATTGATCCCGAGGGAAATTGGGTTTCGTTACAGCCACACCAACCAAGAATAGTGTAGAAATATAGCAATATAAAGCCATAAATAATTAAATAATAATAAGTTAATCATGCCAAGTGGAAATTAGTCCAGGACCAGCCTATTGGCTCAGGGTGTCTGACACTCCGAGGGAGGAGTTGTAAAGTTTGATGGCCACAGGTAGGAATGACTTCCTATAACACTCAGTGTTGCATCTCAGTGGAATGAGTCTCTGGCTAAATGTACTCCTGTGCCTAACCAGTACATTATGGAGTGGATGGGAGACATTGTCCAAGATGGCATGTAACTTGGACAGCATCCTCTTTTCAGACACCACCGTCAGAGAGTCCAGTTCCACCCCCACAACATCACTGGCCTTACGAGTGAGAAGGACACTCTATTGAGGCCTTTCTATTGATAGGTGTCAATGAGATCCCCCTCATTTTTGTCCAAATTGTTTATATATCGGAAACAATAGATCTCTGTGGAACACAAGAAGTCTCTGATCTCCTGCCATAACAGGTCCCATTGACCACTACTGTCTGTTCCCCATGGGCAAGCCAGTTCTGAATCCAAACAGCCAATTCACCACAGATCCAGTGCAGCTTAACCTGCTGGATGAGCTTCGTGTGAGGAACCTTGTCAAACGCCCTACTGAAATCCATCTGGACAACATCCACAGCGCTAATAGTGTCTGTCACCAGCTCGAAAACTCAGTCTAATGTAATAGATCAGGCTGTCGGAAGTGCAAACAGAGGAGGACAGAGGAGAGAGCAAAGACAGGATGTCTGATCTGTGTGACATGAAACATTTCAGTGGATGGAGCACTGAAGTAAAAGGGAATTCTGGACAGGTTGGCAGCAGCTGTAGAGGGGAAAGCAGGGGTATCAATACAGGTTTTTCATCAGGACCGGCCAATGCTGAGAGATAATGGCTATCAGAAATTGTTGGCAAGCCTTGAGAGCCATACTTTGACTATCTGGAAGTCCCTCTGCCTCCATCAGTACCCACTCGCCTGACACGGGACCTTCCCCTCCAATGGCAGTAGATGCAACCACCCACTCCTCGCTATCCAGGGACACAAACACCTTTGCACAGAGCAAAAATTCATGTGAACTTTCTTCAATTTAGCAGACTCCTTCAAATCAGAGACAAATCAAGCAGAATAGCTTGATCCAGTCTACGAGAGGGACCTGTCACATTAACTCTCCTCTCCTCTCACTGCTGAACCTGTCCATCTTTAGTCATTGAGTTACAGAGCACAGAAACAGGCCTTTCAGCCCAAGATATCCATTCCAAACAAGTTGCCTACCCGAGCTAGTCCCAATTACCTGCATTTGGCCCTTATCCCTCTCAACCCTCCCTATCCATGGCCTGTCCAAGTGTACAGTGAGATTCGCCATTTGCATTAGTGACCAAGATAGTAGTAGGGTGGCTGTGTGCTCCAAAGTGCTGGATTTAGGCTCCAGTCTCCACAGAGACACGGGTTCAAGTCCCACCACTGACATCGATGAAGAATAAATTCTCACTTTCTACTAGAATTTAATAAAAATGCACTGGAAAGTCTTCTGGGCACCATGATAGCGTAGCAGGGTTCTGGAGTTCAGAGTTCTAATCCTGCCCCATTCTTAGGGAGCCTTTGAGTGTCCTCCCTGGGTTGCAGATGGGTGAATTGGTCATTGTACGTTGTCCCGTGATTAGGTCGAGCTGGCATGGCTCAAAGGGCCAGGAAGTATCACTCTGCTCTGTATCACTAAATAAAAATAATAGTCTGATTTACATGCTCGTTAGTATCACCATGTGTCCAACGACAACAACTAGCTAACCCTAACCCATATGTCTTCCAGAGGAAACCCACCCGGCCATGTCAGGAACACACGAACCCCTTACAGAGGGTGGCGGAACTGAACCCGGGTCACTGGTGCTGTCATTGTGTTACACTAACTGTTCCGGCTGGACTAAGACTTGGAATATAGGAGACTATCGAGGCGATAGTGAGACTATCACTATCGAGGATAGTGATTCTATCGAGGTGTATAAAATGGTAAGGGGCACAGATAGGGTGAGTGTTCACCGTCTTTCCTCCAGGACCAGAGAATCAAGAAATAGGGTGCAGAGGTTTAAGGTGAAAGGGGAAAGATGTAACGGGATCCCGAGAGGCAACCTTTTCACCCAGAGAGTGCTCCTTATAGGAAATGAGCTGCCAGAGGGCGTGGTTGAGGGAGGCACAATAGCAACACTTGGGCAGGTACATGGATAGGAAAGGTTTAGAAAGAGACAGGATAATTGCTTGCAAAGATGCATCTAGCTTGGACAGTATTGGAATTGGTTTATTATTGTCATGTGTACCGAGATACGGTGAAAAGCTTGGATGGTATTTTGTTTATACAGATCAGGTCATTACACAGATTTAGAACAAGGTCAAACAATAAAGCTGCCAAAAACACTGCAGTGCAGGTAAACGATAAGGAGCAAAGATCATAGTGAGGTAGATTGTGAGGTCAGGATTCCATCTTATCATACTAGAGACCCAGTCGAATCTGGTGACGGGGATAGAAGCTGACCTGGAGCTTAGTGGTGCGTTGTAGAGGGGAGAAGTGAGAATGTGGGGTGAGTGGTGAATCTGATGATGCTGGCTGCATTACTGAAGCAGCGAAAAGTACAGACAGTCTGTGGAGGGGAGGCTGGTTCCTGTGATGTGCTGAGATGTGTCCATAACTCTCTGCAGCTTTGGGCGGTCACGGTCAGGCCAGTGGCCATGCCAAACATCCAGACAGAATACCTTCTGTGGTGCATCGATAAAAATTGGCAACAGTTGACAGGGACATGCTCTTTTTTTTTGCCTCCCGAGGCACTTGGTCAGCATGGATCAATTGGGCCGAAGGGCCTGTTTCTATGCTCCGTGACTAACGTTCCATCTAATTTTCTTTTTCAGCTGCTTGGGCATTGCTTTGAGCAGGAAATTTTTATAAAGCCTGAAAACTGCAAGGCACTTTAATTTAAAAAATTAAGTATTTTTCCCCCTCCCCTCTTCTTCTATTACCTTCTCTGGCCTTTTATCTTTTCTCTCCTGCCTATCACTTCCCCCGGGTCCCTTCCCACTTCCCTTTCTCCCATGACCACTCCCCTCTCCTATCAGATTCCTTCCTCTCCAACCCTTTATCGCCCCTACCCACCTAGCTTCACCTGTCACCTCCCAGCTAACCCTCTTTCCCTCTCCCACACCCCCCCATCTTTTTATTGTGGCATCTTCCCCCTTCCTTCTCAGTCCTGTAGAAGGGTCTCGGTCTGAAACTTCAACTGTTTATCCATTTCCATAGATCCATAGATGCTGCCCAGCCTGCTGAATTCCTCCAGCACTTTGTGTGAGTTGCTTTGGATTTCCAGCATCTCTCCTGTCCTTATGAAAGAAAATTTGAGCTGTGCAGTAATGCTGGCTATATGCCCAGGAATATTTCCATTACTGCATGGCTGTGCACCCCTGCAGCCTAGTGGGAGCAGTCTCTGTGATTCTCTATCTCATTTCCAAATGGCCTGCCCCTCCCTCACTATAATCGCTCCCCCCCCCCCCACCCCGGTGGCTGAACGTTCAGCTACTGAGACCCAAGTCTGTGCCTGCTGCCCTGGTTCCGCATCCCTGACAGCTCTCTGTCTCTTCTATTACAGCATAGTTACCGGGAAGTCGGGATCCTCCTTCTGTACCTGGGCGTGGGCGTGTGTGTCTTCTCCGGCATGGCGTACACGGCAGAGAAGGACGAGGACGTTGGACTGGGCACCATCCCAGCCTGCTGGTGGTGGGGCACAGTAAGCATGACCACGGTGGGCTATGGGGATGTGGTGCCCATCACAGTGGCCGGTAAGCTGGCCGCGTCAGGCTGCATCTTGGGCGGCATCCTGGTCGTGGCCCTGCCCATCACTATCATCTTCAACAAGTTCTCCCACTTCTACCGGCAGCAGAAGGCGCTGGAGGAGGCGGTGCGGGGCAGCCGCAGGGTGCGGAGAGAGGCGGGCAGCGACGGGAAGGACGAGGGCGAGGAGGCGGGGCAGCAGGATGACAGTGCGCCACAAGATGCCGCTGGAGTGGGGGACCACAAACCCACCACAAAGTAAGGCTGGCAGCCTCACAAGAGGACCCTCCTACCGAATCTATATTAGATCACAGGGCTTTCTTCACCCAGGAACATTCCGAAAAAATAAGGACTGTTGTCAGAACTTTAACATTGTCACACTTCCATTCACCCTTGAGAAGTTCAAGACAACCTCAATATGGAGGGTGTGGTGCACTTCCCCAGTTTGTTGGCCAGACAGTTGGGCACGCTGCCTGTTCCAACACTCTGCCAGTGGGCTAATGTCCCCACTGGAGACCCAGGAAATCCCTCATTTTTACCATTCCCCACCATCATCCTAACCTTGTTACACACAGCAATAATTGTAATACACCCTCAGTGGGGAAGACCGATCACAATCTTCAATGGGGAAGAGCGATCACAATCCTCAATGGGGAAGACCGATCACAATCCTCAATGGGGAAGAGTGATCACAATCCTCAATGGGGAAGAGTGATCACAATCTTCAATGGTGAAGAGTGATCACAATCCTCAATGGGGAAGAGTGATCACAATCCTCAATGGGGAAGAGTGATCACAATCCTCAATGGGGAAGAGTGATCACAATCCTCAATGGGGAAGAGCAATCACAATCAAAGGGGAAGAGTGATCACAATCTTCAATGGTGAAGAGTGATCACAATCCTCAATGGGGAAGAGCGATCACAATCCTCAATGGGGAAGAGTGATCACAATCTTCAATGGGGAAGAGTGATCACAATCCTCAATGGGGAAGAGCAATCACAATCCTCAATGGGGAAGAGTGATCACAATCCTCAATGGGGAAGAGTGATCACAATCCTCAATGGGGAAGAGCGATCACAATCCTCAATGGGGAAGACCGATCACAATCCTCAATGGGGAAGAGTGATCACAATCCTCAATGGGGAAGAGTGATCACAATCCTCAATGGGGAAGAGTGATCACAATCCTCAATGGGGAAGACCGATCACAATCCTCAATGGGGAAGAGTGATCACAATCCTCAATGGGGAAGACCGATCACAATCCTCAATGGGGAAGAGCAATCACAATCCTCAATGGGGAAGAGTGATCACAATCCTCAAAGGGGAAGAGTGATCACAATCCTCAGTAGGGAAGAGTGATCACAATCCTCAATAGGGAAGAGTGATCACAATCCTCAATGGGGAAGAGCGATCACAATCCTCAATGGGGAAGACCGATCACAATCCTCAATGGTGAAGAGTGATCACAATCCTCAAAGGGGAAGACCGATCACAATCCTCAGTTGGACTTTCCAGCTCCAATGGCAACGAGCTCTATTTAGATGCACAGTTGTTAGAATTTGCATTTTTGACCTACCAGACTCCTGCAGCTGGCTGAAGGGACAACATCAAATTGACTGTGGCACTATGCCAAATCAGCAAATGGCAGAGGGAAGGGAGTGGGGAGAGGGTGTGGAAGCTTGGTCAAAGGAACAGGTTATAAAAAAGCTTACTGAAGGAGAAAGGGAAGAGGTGGTGAAGAGGATGAGGGAGGGTATTGAAGGGTTCGGGGAGAGGGTAAGGGGGGTATTGAAGGAGAAAGAGAAGGGGTGGGGAAGAAGGTAAGGCGGGTACTGCAGTGTTGAGGGTTTTAACAGTTGAATGTCTGGCTGCCAATGGTGAAGCGATTACGTTCAGGAGGTCAGTGACCTTGGAGCTGGGAGAAAATGGCATGGCCCAGATGGTGAGAATCTTTGATGAGAGATGCCACCTTCTTTTCCCCAGGATAGGAAGTCCAAAACTAAGGGGCATAGGGTTAGGGTGAGAGGGGAAAATGTGAAAAGGGACTCAAAGGGCAATGTTTCCATGGAGAGGGTGGTGAGGGTATGGAATGAGTTGCCTGAGGATGTGGTTGAGACAGGTACTTAAGAAACACTTGGGAAGGTACATGGAGGGATGGGAATTAGAGGGATATGGACTGAATGCAGGAAATTGGGACTGGTTAGGTAGGAACAGTGGTTGGCATGGACTTGTCAGGCCAAAGGGGCTGTATTCAAGCTGTATTGCTCCATGATTCCATGATTCAAGTAAAAGTTTAATTGTCATTCAGCCATACACAAATACAGCCAAACAAAGAAATGTTCCTTCTGGGGCCAAGAGGCAAAACACATTGCCAACAGCACACAGCACATATAGATACCACTGCACAAAAGTATATGGTCACAAAAAACCTCTCTAGCCCAAGTCCCTGAATGGCATGGTCTGTAGATTGATGTTGTTCTGCTCCAGCTTGTTCTTCCACTGAGTGAACACTGGAGGGCAGCACTGATGGGAGGGGCCAGCCCAACCCAGTATGGTTTTCAGCAAGCCCACAGAGACCTCTGCTCACTTCTGGTGTCTCCTCTCCTGGGTGGAATACGGAATGAGTGGGTTAACTGAGGTCAGGATTCAGGACCAGGAAGCCTGCCATCCAACAGCCTGCCACATTATCCACAGCCCAGCCATTGGCGACATGGTTTCCAGATGCCTAATTCGTTGCCTCCATCACATTCCCCCAATCCATCTCCACAACATGCAAGCTTTCAAATCCAAAAGTTGGCATCAGCTTCCCATGAACCATGGCTTCATCTGAACGTCTCCAAGGGGGTTGTGTAAGAGTAAACAGCGATAAACCTTTCCCACTCAACACACACACACACACACACACACACACACACACACACACACACACACACACACACACACACACACGAAATGCCGGAGCAACTCAGAAGGTCAGGCAGCAGTCAAGGTTTGGGGCCGAAACCCTTCATCAGGACATCAGGATGGGAAAGGAAAGGGGGGAGAAGCCAGAATAAGAAGGTGGAGGGGGGGAAGGAGTACAAGCTGGCAGGTGAGAGGTGAAACTTGGTGGGTGTGAGGGAGGGTTAAGGTAAAAAGATGAGAGGTGATCGGTGGAAAAGGTAAAAGGCTGAAGAAGAGGGAATCAGATAGGAGAGGAGAGTGGAGTAAGGGAGAAAGGGAAGGAGGAGAAGCACCAAAGGAGGGGAGAGGCATCAAGGGAGGTGATAGGCAGGTGAGGAGCCAGAGTGGGGAATTGAAGAAGAGGGAAAGGGGAGGAGGGCAATTACTGGAAGTTGGAGGAATCAATGTTCATGTAATCAGCTTGGAGGCTAGAACCAACCATAGCCTGAAGGTCATTGCAGAGACTCAGAAGGGAACTGATAACAACAAGAGATTCTGCAAATCCAGAGTAACACACACAAAATGCCAGAGGAACTCAGCAGGTCAGGCAGCATCTATGGAAATGAATAAACAGTCAGCATTTGGGCCCAAGACCCTTCATCAGGTCGTAATGAAGGGTTTTGGCCTGAAGCATCGACTATTTAAGACCATAAGACATAGGAGCAAAATTAGGCCATTCAGCCCATTGAGTCTGTTCTGCCATTTGATCATGGCTGAATTATTAGCCTTTTCAACCCCATTCCTCTCTATAGATACTGCCTGGCCTGCTGATTTCCTCCAGCATTTTGTGTTAGAAGGGTGAAGTACAGCATTTATTAAATGTGGAGTGAACCAGAATACTCTGCCTTTGAGAATGATGGAAACCAATAACTTTCCAAAGGGAAATTGGCTAAATTGGTTTCACAGTTACTGAGCGTGGTTTCAGCATCTGACTTTTATTGTCAGCAAGGTGAAAGGTGAAATGAATTAGTATAGTGATTTGTGATTAGGAATGGCGTGTCTCAGTCTTTCTAAAATGTACTACATGAATAATTGAAGTCAAGGTGGGGTTGACCCTCTGCCAAAAGCAGAATTTCTCAGTGGCCAACCATTTAATTCCTATTCCCCATTTCTGTTCCAGTAACTTTCCCCTCCTATTCCCCACTCTGGCATATTACCTATTCTGCTCTCCTGCCTATCGCTTCCCTCTGGAGTCCCTCTTTCTTCCCTTTGTCCTATGGCCCACTCTCTTCTCTCCAATCAGAGTCCTCCCTTTCCAGTCCTTTACCTTTCACACCTGCCTGGCTTTGCCTATTACCTTCTAGCTTGTCCTCCATTCCTCCCCCCACTTTTCTTTATTCTGCTTCCTTTTCCCTTCTTTTCCAGTCCTGAAGAAGGTTCTCGGCTCAATGCATCGACTGTTTATTCCTCTCCATAGATACTGCCCGACCTGCTGAGTTCCTCCGGCATTTTGTAGGTGCTGTTCTCGATTTGGTGTCTGCAGAGCCTCTTGCATATGATTTACGTGTGTACACAGGAGTAATAAGAAAGGGGTAAATACAGAGACAAAGGGGCAGGCAGGTGAAGGGGGCTTGGAGTAGTACCGAGACAGGGACAATCCCCTTCCTCACACAGACGTTGCTTGACCGACTGACCTCCCTCCAACAAGTTGCTTATTGCTTGGGTTTGGGGCTGGTGGGACACTGCTTTCGACAGCCAGCTGGGGAACCGTGGGGTGAGTGGCCTCACCTGTCCCATGAACCCATGCGTGGGCATGTCGGCCAGCTGTGCCCATGGGCACGATCTCCTCGACTTCCAGCTGCTCACCCTGTGGACTTATGAAACCTAAATACAGAACTGAACCATTCAACTTAACTGCCAAGACAAGAGGAATCCAGTTTCCTGATGGGTTGGCAAGTCATTTGAAAGAGGCACAAGTAAAGGCATCAAGAAATCATCACTATGACCTTTACAGTTTACTCTTTACAAAAGTTATTACTGAAGGAGCTGATCAATAGAAATGATTAAAGAGCGTTGGGAGAAGAAAGACTATGAAAGCTGGAATAACAATGAGCTCGAGAGATCAGATGGATATTGATGTCAAATGACTGATGGTGTCTCGCTCCTCAGAGCTCCTGTTCCATGCTATTCTTATTGGAGGACATAGTGAGGTCCGGTTCTGCATTTCAAAAACCTCTCATCAGTCTTCCCCATCAATACAGAACGGAACAAATGAAGCAGGCAATCCGAATCACAAGCACTTTACTGCCAATATGTAAGACATACCGGAATTGATTGTGGTTGGTTCAGTACCAGGCATAAATACAGGACAATACCCTAGCATATGAGGATATGAGGAGCACTTAATGGCTCTGGGCAAGAATTCACTGGATCTCAGGAGAATGCGGGGTGATTTCATTGAAAACTATCGAACGGTGAAAGGTCTTGATAGGGTGGATGTGGAGAGGATGTTTCCTATGGTGGATGAGTCTAAGACCAGAGGACACAGCCTCTGAATAGAGGGATGTTCTTTTAGAATGGAGATGAGGAGGAATTTCTTTAGCCAGAGAGTGGTGAAACTGTGGAATTCTGTGCCACAGTCAGCTGTGGAGGCCAAGTTTTTATGCACATTTAAGGCAGAGTTGACAGATTCTTGATAGGTCAGGGCATGAAGGGATACGGAGAAGGCAGGAGATTGGGGCCGAAAGGGAAAATGGATCAGCCACGCTGAAATAGTGGAGCAGACTCAATGGGCTGAATGGCCTAATTCTGCTCCTATATCTTATGGTCTTATAACAGACATCACAATAGCAACCAACAATTTACAATAGTGCAACCAGCCATGAGCAATCAATAATCAGCAGAACAGTTACATGTACACACGTCAATAATCAAACTTAAATAAATGTGAACATATGAACAGACTCAATAATTCCCAACAGAACAAGGAGAGCAGGGAAGACCAATTAATGGATGTTGTTCAGGGACAACTAGGGTATTACACCTGAGTGGGTTTTGTTGAGAAGCTGAATGGTTACAGGAAAGAAGCTTTGGAGATGACGTGTAGTCCTGGTGGTGACGGACTTGCAGTCTCCCTGATGGCATTTTGGTGAATAGGTGACTGCGAGGGTAGGTAGTGTCAGCAGTAGTTTTTCCAGCTCTCCAACCCTACAATGTCCTTGCCAGGTAATACGAGTGACTGAAATCACAGCCGTTGTCCTCGATCCAGGACACAACCAAAGAGAAACACTGACATTTCTCCGCACAGGCACACACCCTGGAGGAGCTCAGCAGGTCAGGCATCTATGGAGGGGAATAGAGAGATGACACCTCGAGTCAAGGTTGCCTCTAGCTGATTGAGATATCTTGACCTGAGACATGAACTGCCCATTTCCCTCTGCAGATACTGCTTGACCCATTCAGTTCCTCCAGTGCCTTGTGTGTTGCTCCAGATTCCAGCATCGGCCTCACACACACACAAGTACATCACGTGCACAGGTATATGGGCACACTAAGAACTAGGGTGCATAGGTTGAGTGTGAGAGGGGAGAGTGTTGCTGTAGGAAGGATTTCAAAGCTTTGGAAAGGGTGCAGAGGAGGTTTACCAGGATGCTGCCTGCATGTGCTATCATAAGAGGCTGGATAAATCGGCTTTGTTCTCTTCAGAGCGCCAGAGGCTGAGGAGAGATCTGATAGAGATTTGTAAGATTATGGGAGGCATTGAGAGTTGACAGGGAGTATCTGTTTCCCAGAGTAGGAGGGTCTAACACCAGAGGGCATGCACTGGAGGTGAGAGGGGTTAGGTTCAAAGGGGATGTGAGGTTTTAGCTTTCTACTCAGAGAGTGTGGATGTCTGAAATGCACTGTCTGGTAAAGTGGTAGAGGCAAGTACATTCGAGGCATTTAGATAGGCATATGAATACGAGGAAAATGGAGGGATATGGACATATGGTAGGAAGGATTATAATTTTGGGGTTTTTTGACTTACGTTTTAGCTGGTTTAGCACAATATCGTGGGCTAAAGGGCCTGTTCCTGGGCTGTACTGCTCTATGTTCTGAGGGGCAACCTTTTCGCCTGAAGGGTGGTCAGTATGTGGAATGAGGTGCCAGAGAAAGTGGCTGAGACAGGTGCACGAACAACAATTATAAGGTACTTGGACAGATACATGGTTGGAAAGGTTTAGAGGGATTTGGGTAAATTGGGAAAAAGCATAGGGGGCACTCAACAAGTCAGGCAGTATCTGCAGAAGGGGAATAAATTGATGTTGCAGGCTGAGACCTGACGTTAGTGGGAAAATGGGATTACTCTTGGTCAGCATCGACCAGTTGGGCTGAATAGCCTTATTCTGTGTTGTTTGACTTTATGAGTCACACACACACAAGTATATGTGCACATACCATACAACAAGTAGACACTGGTACAGACTGGCCTTCGTATGCTTGCTTACGTAGAGGTATCCATGTTGTAAAAGGGTCCGTAATACAAAGGTGCCATTGGAAATATGAGGGGTTCTGCAGATGCTGGAAATCCAAGGCAAAGCACACAAGAGTATCATTGGAAATTATGATGTAGCTGTCAGATTATTCAGGGTCTGATGAAACGAGACTGGCGTCAGTCTCAGCCTGGCCTCCTGTGGGCACTGACCTGCAAGACAAACAGCAGCTGTTTGTGACTCGAATCGGAAAGCCGCCCAGAGCACCAGGAGGAAGCTCCCTCTGGTTATGAAGGAGTGCTGGGGCTGAAGGTCACGATTTCCCCATTGCATTTGTTTCTAAAGGCGTTACTGATCCAGCTGATAAACACAAGAGATTCTACGGATGCTGGAAATCTTGAGCAGCACACACAAAATGCTGGAGGAATTCAGCAAGTCAGGCAGCATCTGTGGAGGGGGAATACACAGATGTTTCAGGCAGAGACCCTTCATCAGTTTATCCAACTGTTCACTCCCCTCCGTAGACGCTGCCCGACCTGCTGAGTTCCTTCAGCACGTTGTGAGTGTTACCGCTGACAGAGAGGAGGCTTGCTTCCACTGCAGGAGGACAGCTCTCCTCAATACTGACCCCGCCAATCACACCCCCACAACACAACGCGTTCCTCATTGTCGCATTTTACATTCTCCTGCACGCTCGCTCTGCACCCCCAGGGGAACACATTCACCATATACAACACACGGTTTAAAGGTGCAATCTGGACAGCAATCTACATTCGTGTAGCACCTTTCAGGGCTTCAGGAAGTGCCAAAGCGGTGTGCAGCTAATAAAGCCGGCAAGTCTCTCCTGTAGTACTGGAAGCACAATGGCCACGTTAGGCATAGCAAGACCCCACAAAGAGCAGTGAGTTAAATTATCATCGTAGGCACAGAAATGCACCACCCACGCAAACACCCAACACGTGTGACACACACAAAACGCTGGAGTTCAGCAAGTCAGGCAGCATCTATGGAGGGAAATGAGCAGTCAAGTAATCGGGACGAGACCCCTCGTTGGGACAGGCATGTGTTTTTGTGGACAGGGGCATAAATGCATGGACAGACAGATGGACCAGAACATGGATATGCATGTGAAGACATGAACAAGAACGTGTATGCATGGAGAGATGTAGATAGGAACATTAATACATAGAGAGGCACAAGTACAGAAACATGTGTACTCAGACACAAGGACAAATGTAAGCTGACACAGGGCATGTCTATACATAGACAAAAACAAGTATTCATGGACAGATATGTGGAAAGGAACGTGTATGCTTGGAACGGCATGTCTATATATGGGGAGAAATGTGTGCATGGACAAATTGTAAAAAGGAATATGTATGCTTGGAAAGGTATGTCTATACATTGATAGAAATGTGTGCATGGACAGTTGTGCCCAAATATACAATCTCCTTTTGAGATGCGGATCAAAGGTGTTCAAGTGATCGTGGAGAATTTTCAAAGTCGTGTTGCGAGATCTGCGTTCACCCGATGAGGCAGATTAGCTTCTCATCCAAAGGACGATACCAGAGGCAGTGCAAGCCTTTTGTCGCGTTCCCCTGGGATTGTTGGAACGGACTGTGTCCTCTGCTCCTGGAGTGGGATACTGCCAGAATCCCCAGAGCAAACTGTGCTGTCACCCACCGAGGCATATACTGAACGACTCCTGACTCCCTCCCAACTCAAGGGCGAGAACCTCACAATTTATCCTTTGTGCAGAACGTTCCGCCTTGTCCTTTCTTGTATTTTTCCCCAGAGGATGTGAGTAAGGCTACCTTTTGCTGTTCATCGCCAGTCGCCCCAACAACAGGGGCACTTCAGAGTCAACGGCATTACCCAAGGACAAATTTAGGAACAGGAGTGACCATTAGGCATGTTCCACTGCCCCTTGGCAATTTGGAACTTAGCTCCATCTGGCCATCACAATCCTCACAAAAATCTGTCCTCTATGGTTCTTAAATTCTTAAGTGACTCCTGCAGTCTGAATAGTTCTTCCAGGGAGACAGCTCGAGATTTATTCATTTCTTTATGTGAATTGGTGCTTCCTAGGATCAGCCCTGAATGGTCTGGTCCTTATCTTTCCTATCAACCTCTTTAATCCTCTTAAATACCTCAGTTACACACCTTTATAGTCAAGGGAATATCAGTCTACCTAATCTATGCAACCTCCCGTCATTGCTCAATCCTTGTTTTGGTGGCTTTTCCCTGCAGCTTCTCTCAGCCCACTCTGGCAACCTAATGAAACGTTACGCATATCTACAAAACACTTGGGTTCAGACCCATCTGACCTTTTGTTGAAGGTGAGGGGAGTGATGAAAACATGGCTCAGGAATGGGACGGTTTATCAGTCTCAGGATGTGGACATTTACCCAATGTTCCTACTTGACCATTGGTGCATCTAGAGAAATCTAAGGTCCACATGTAGACCCTCCAGACTAGGTGAAGACATTATACCTCAACAGGACAGTGCACAGACGTCGAGAAAGTCGAGTAGAAATGAAGAGAATCATTCAATTTTTCAAGTTTCAGATTCTCAAGGGCGGGCCAAAGGCAAAAACACTTAAACTAAAATAAAAGATACCAATATGAGATCGGGGCACCATTAAAAACAATCTCCTGGGATATTCACTTGAAGACATTTGCTAAGATCTGTCTCAGTAACAGCATTCTAGGAATAAACTAATATTCAGAATAATCTATCAATAACACTGAGGATTACACTGTATTGATAAATATTTGCATGTGGAATTACATGCGGTTAAACACTATCTATGCATGCTGTACCTGATCGTGTAAAGCACTATTCAATTCAATAAAGAACTTCATCAAAAAGATGGTGGATTCATTCGTGTTTATTAATGAATGAAAAATATGCTCAATCATGTTCATAAGAGAAAGTAATGACACCAAGAAGCCTGAGTAAACCATTCTCCTATTCTTTCATTTACAAATGTTTATTCTAATCAGAATCAGGTTTAATAGCACTGGATTATGTTGTGAAATTTGTAGACTTTGCAGCAGCAGCAGTACAATGCAATACATAATAATAGAGAAAAAACTGTGAATTACAGTAAGTGTATTAACTAGTTAAATACATAGTGCATGAATAGAAATAAAGTAGTGAGGATGTGTTCATGGGTTCAGTGTCCATTCAGAAATTGGATGGCAGAGGGTTAAAAGTCTTTCTGAATCACTGAGTGTGTCTCTTCAGGCTCCTGTACTCCGATGGGAGCAATGAGAACAAGGCACGTCCAGGGTGTTGGGGGTCCTTAATGATGGACTCCTTTTTGAGGCACCGCTCCTTGAAGGTGTCCTAGATACTATAGAGTCTGGTGCCCATGATGGAGCTGACTGGGTTTACAACACTCTGCAGTTTACTTTGATCCTTTGCAGTAGCCCCCTCACCCCACCCCCCACCATACCAAACAGTGATGCAGCCACTTAGAATGCTCCTCCACAGTACATCTGTAAAAATTTTAAAGTGCTCTTGATGACATAGCAAATCTTCTCAAACACCTAATAAAATATAACTGCTGATGAACCTTCTTTGTAGCTGCATCGATATGTTGGATCCAGATTAGATACTCAGAGATGTTGACACCCAGGAACTTGAAATTGCTCTCTCTTTCCACTTCTGATCCCTCTATCAGAACAGGAGTGTGCCCCTCATCTTACCCTTTCTGAAGTCCACAATCAGTTCATTATACAGTAACCAGGGTTTTATAAGCTATTTAGAAATTCTAACTGAAATATAATTATTGCTACCTACAACACATTCAAGCTCCAGAGGGGCCCATCATTTTCAGAAGGATCTCCCCATAGGTCCTTCTCCAAGGACATCTGGGTACAGACATAACCCTGGAAGAGGCGCAGGTAGTTGGCTTGGGCAGAGCCTTTGACTGCCTACTGTCTGAAGCCATGAAGGGTCACCTTTACCAGGCCCTGAAGCAAACCCACCAGGAGATTCTCCCAAGCAGCCTTCTCCCTCCCCCCACCCACAGATGTGGAGATACAATTGAGGATAATATTTCAGTATGTTTGCACACACACCTACCCCAGGAGACCCAACATGGAGAGAACTGGGACGACAAACTATGCAGAGGAAGGGACCTGAATTTCCACATCTGACTCCAAAACTAGGCAGTACTGCGGAACAGAATGACCTGGGAGGACAAGTACACATTTCCTTGAAAGTGGAGTCCCGGGTAGACAGGGCGTGGAAGGTGGCATCAGACATGCTGGACATCGAGCTGGGACATTGCTTTGAAATTGTACAAGACGTTGGTGAGGCCACATTTGGAAATTGTGCTCAGCTTTGGTCACCCTGTGATAGGAAAGATGTCATTAAGTGGAAAGAGTGCAGAAAACATTTATAAGGATATTACCTGTTACAGGAGGAGGTTGTACAGGTTGGGATTTCTTGCCCACATCCCCTGGAGAATGAGGTGTATACGATTATGAGGGTCAATGTGCACGAGACCACATTTGGAATATCAGATTCTTTCTTCTTCAGCCCTTTATCTCTTCCACCTATCACTTCTCAGCTTTTTACTTCATTCCTCCTCCCCTCACCTGGTTTCATCTATCACCTGCAACACACACAAGCTGCTGGGGGGACTCCGCAGGCCAGGCAGCATCTCTGGGAAAGAGTAAACAGTGGAAGTTCCTGATGAAGGGTCTCGGCCCGAAACGTCGGCTGTTTTCCACAGATGCTGTCTGACCTGCTGAGTTCCTCCGGCATTTTGTGCGTCTTGCTCATGGTTTCCAGCATCTGCAGAGTCACCTGCGCTTATGGTTCGGAATATATGTTTGGTTTTTGTAAGCCCCGCTGTGGGAAAGATGCCATTAAGCTGAAAAGAGTGATTTACAAAGATATTTCCTGGATTCAGGGGAGAGAGGATGAGCAGGTTAGAACTGTTATTGTAATGTAGGAGAATGAGAGGTGTATAAATCATGAGGGCACAGACAGGGTGAATGTGCACAGCCTTTCTCCCAGTTGGAGGATTAAAAACCAGAGGGTACAGGTTTAAGCTGATTTAATAGGAACCTGAGGAGCAACTTCTTCACCCAGAGGGTGGTCCGTATATGGAATGAGCTGCCAGAGGAAGTGGTTGAGGCAGGTACCTTAACAACATTTAAAATTACTTGGACAGGTGCCTGATTGGGAAGGATATGGAGACATATGGGAGATGTGGGCAGCTCAGGGGTGTGGTAGCAGTTAGCACAATGCTGTAAGATTGGTGTTCAATTCCTGCCCTGTAAGATTGGGGTTCAATTCTTGCCCCGAATGTAAGAGTCTCCACAGTTAGTAGGTTCATGTGTCATTGTAAATTGTCCTGGGTTATGTTTTGTAACTTCAAAACATTAAACTAATTCAAAGGGAAACATGGAGCCCGGGAATGCGGGTCTGACTCTATCTTTACATTAAGCGAGGTGATCCCTTATCACTTGGTAGTGTGATGACGTATGTGCTGCGGAAATATTAAATACACAATATCCTGTGATTCAATAGGTGGTTTGCTAGTGGCCCATTGGGCAGGAAGGGTCTGATCCACGCTGTATTTCTAAAAGTTAAAAAAGATGGGTCTGTCTTACAAACATGAGGAAATCCGCAGGTGCTGGAAATCCAAGACAAAACACACAAAATGCTGGAGGAACTCAGCAGGTCAAGCAGCATCAATGGAGATGAATATACAGTTGATGTTTCAGGGTGAGACCCTTTAACAGGACAGGAAAAAAAAAGATAAGCAAGAAGGTGGGGGAGGGTCTAGCTTAGGTGGGTTAGCATGGCCCAGCAGGGCTGAAGGGCCTTCTTCCCTGCTGAGTGACATTTTGGTTAGGAGTAGCAATGTTCCATGTGGAATTTGTGCTATAATCCAGAGAAAGGTTGGATATTAATGGCAAGTTGTGTTTCAGGAGGACACGATTAGTTACCTTGCTAAAACACTTCTGATGAATTGATCCGTCTGTCTCAAATATTTCTTCAGCTCTCATTCACACAGGAACATCAGGCAGCAAAATTGGTTCAAATTATTCATTAGCATGCAAATGAACAGGAAATTTTGTTAAGTGGGCTAATTCTGTCACCAGCTACATCACGGTGAAGTGATTTGTCAGCTTTGAGAGAGTGTGCCCTTCACAAGTTCTCCCATACAGTCAGTTCCTCCTTTCTGTTCTCCTCTGGCTGCCGTAATCGCACTGGAAGAGCTGGTAATGATTGTGGCTGAGGGATAATTAGAGAGAGAACTCTTCATCTCTTCTGGCAGGATACTTGGGAGTGTGGAGAAGCAGAGGGGTCTGGGGGTATATGTCCACAGATCCCTGAAAGTTGCCTCACAGGTAGATGGGGTAGTTAAGAAAGCTTATGGGGTGTTAGCTTTCATAAGTCGAGGGATAGAGTTTAAGAGTTGCGAGGTAATGATGCAGCTCTATAAAACTCTAGTTAGGCCACACTTGGAGTACTGTGTCCAGTTCTAGTCGCCTCACTATAGGAAGGATGTGGAAGCGTTGGAAAGGGTACAGAGGAGATTTACCAGGACGCTGCCTGGTTTAGAGAGTATGGATTATGATCAGAGATTAAGGGAGCTAGGGCTTTACTCTTTGGAGAGAAGGAGGATGTGAGGAGACATGATAGAAGTGTACAAGATATTAAGAGGAATAGATAGAGTGGACAGCCAGCACCTCTTCCCCAGGGCACCACTGCTCAGTACAAGAAGACATGGCTTTAAGGTAAGGGGAGGGAAGTTCAAGGGGGATATTAGAGGAAGGTTTTTTACTCAGAGAGTGGTTGGTGCGTGGAATGCACTGCCTGAGTCAGTGGTGGAGGCAGATACACTAGTGAAATTTAAGAGACTACCGGACAGGTATATGGAGGAATTTAAGGTGAGGGGTTATATGGGAGGCAGGATTTAAGGGTTGACACAACATTGTGGGCCGAAGGGCCTGTACTGTGCTGTACTATGTTCTTCAAAGTGGTGTCTCTGGATCTTGGTGAAGAGGGCAGTCAGGATGTTGGGTTCACACAGAAGGTGACATCTTCTTGAGCAGCAACTCCCTGTGCAGATGTTTCTGCGTGAGCTTCTGAACCCGGGCTTGAACTTCCAGCCTTCAAGTCAATGAGGACAGCTAGGGCTTTTCTCATTGGAATGAAAGAGGGTGAGAGGTGACTTGAAACAGGTGTACAAGATGATGAAGCATAGATTGAGTGGATGGCTAGAGACTTTCTTAGACACTTCTGTAGATCAGCATGTCATCTAAAACTTTGACAAACTTCCTTCGATGTACAGTGGAGTTTGTATTGACTCGTTGCATCACAGCCTGGTATAAAAACACCAATGGCCAAGGATGGAAAATCATACAAAAAGTACTGGATACAGCCCTCAGTTTATCACAGGCAAAACCCTCCCCACCATTGAACATATTTACAGGGAGCACTGCCACAGAAAGCAGCGTCCATCATCAAGGACTCCACTACCCAGGCCACGCTCTCTTCCTACTACTGCCACCAGGAAGGAGGTACATGTTCGCTAGGTACAACACCACAAGATTCAGGAACAGTTATCCCTCAACCACCAGGCTCCTGAACTAGTGTAGACCATTTCACCCACGTCAACACTGAACTGATTCCACAACCAATGGACTTACTTTCAGAGACTTTACAACTCATATTGTCAGTTTTATTTATTTATTATTTTTTACTTTATTGATTTGCACAGATGATCTTCTTTTGCACATTGGTTGTTTGTCAGAATGTGTGCATGCTTTTTCATTGATTCTATTGTGTTTCTTTGTTCCACTGTGAATGCCTGCAAGCAAATGAATCTCAGGGTTGTATCGGGTGACGTATAAGTACTTCGATAATAAATTTACTTTGACTTTGAACTTTTTCCCAGGGCAGAAATGGCTAATATGAAACGTCGACAGCGCTTCTCCCTATAGATGCTGCCTGGTCTGCTGTGTTCCACCAGCATTTTGTGTGTGTTATTATGAGGGGGCATCATTTAAGGTGTTTGGATGAATGCACAGGGGAAATGTCAGTGGTAGGTTTTTCATGCACAGAGCAGTGTGTGCATGGAATGCCCTTCCAGGGCTGGCAGATACATTAGGGGTATTTAAGAAACTCTTAGATAGGCATATGGGTAGGAAAATAGGTACTACCTAGGAGGGAAGGGTCAGATTAATTTTATGGCACATGGGTTAAAAGATCAGCACAACATCATGGGCCAAAGGGTGCAAGTTGACTCTGTGGTGAGGAAGGCAAATGTGATGTTAGCATTCATTTCAAGAGGACTAAAATATAAAAGCAAGGATGTAATGTTAAGGCTTTATAAGGCACAAGTGTGAGGCTGGAGTATTGTGAGCAGTTTTGGGCCTCATCCAGAGGAGGTTCAGGAAATTGATTCTGGGATTGAAAGGCTTATTACATGAGGAGTGTTTGATGGCTCTGGGTTTGTACTCACTGGAATTCAGAAGGATGAGGGGTGGTGGGGGGAATCTCATTGAAACCTATTGAATATTGAAAGGCCTCGATAGAGTGGATGTTTCCTATAGTCTTTAAGACCAGAGGACACAGCCTCAGGGTAGCAGGACATCCACTTAGAATGCAGATGAGGAGGAATTTCCTGAGCCAAAGGGTTGTGAATCTGTGGAATTCACTGCCACAGGCAGCTGTGGAGACCAAGTCATTGGGTATATTTAAGGCAGAGGTTGATAGGTTGCTGATTAGTAAGGGCATGAAGGGATCCAGGGAGAAGGTACGAGAATGGGGTTGAGAGGGAAAATAAATCAGCCATGATGGAATGGCAGAGCAGACTCAATAGGCCGAATGGCCTAATTCTGTTCCTTTATCTGATGGTTTTATGGTAATATTCTCTGTTCTATGTACAGTAAATCTAGTTTGTTGTCCTGTTTGCAAATACAGGTGACATTGAAAAACTTGTTTGCAGCAGCCTCACAGACACCAAGTTTCAGACAATACACAGAACATAAATTATACAAGACAGTGAAGAAAAAGATGGTGTTAAACTCGACATTAGTACAAAAACATAGAAACAGTTCAATGGTATAATAACCATATAACAATTACAGCATGGAAACAGGCCATCTCAGCCCTTCTAGTCTGTGCCAAACGCTTACTCTCACCTAGTCCCACTGACCCGCACTCAGCCCATAACCCTCCATTCCTTTCCTATCCATATACCTATCCAATTTTACTTTAAATGACAATACCGAACCTGCCTCTACCACTTCTACAGGAAGCTCGTTCCACACAGCTACCACTCTGAGTAAAGAAATTCCCCCTCATGTTACCCTTAAACTTTTGCCCCCTAACTCTCAACTCATGTCCTCTTGTTTGAATCTCCCCTATTCTCAATGGAAAAAGCCTATCCACATCAACTCTATCTATCCCCCTCATAATTTTAAACACCTCTATCAAGTCCCCCTCTCAACCTTCTACGCTCCAAAGAATAAAGACCTAACTTGTTCAACCTTTCCCTGTAACTTAGGTGCTGAAACCCAGGTAACATTCTAGGAAATCTTCTCTGTACTCTCTCTATTTTGTTGACATCTTTCCTATAATTCGGTGACCAGAACAGAACACAATACTCAAAATTCGGCCTTACCAATGCCTTGTACAATTTTAACATTACATCCCAACTTCTGTACTCAATGCTCTGATTTATAAAGGCCAGCATACCAAAAGCTTTCTTCACCACCCTATCCACATGAGATTCCACCTTCAGGGAACTATGCACCATTATTCCTAGATCACTCTGTTCTACTACATTCTTCAATGCCCTACCATTTACCATATATGTCCTATTTGGATTATTCCTACCAAAATGTAGCACCTCACACTTACCAGCATTAAACTCCATCTGTCTTCATTCAGACCACTCTTCTAACTGGCCTAAATCTCTCTGCAACCTTTGAAAACCTACTTCATTATCCACAACGCCACCTACCTTAGTATCATCTACATACTTACTAATCCAATTTACCACCCCATCATCCAGATCATTAGTGTATATGACAAACAATATTGGACCCAGTACAGATCCCTGAGGTACATCACTAGTCACCAGCCTCCAACCCGACAAACAGCTATCCACCACTACTCTCTGGCATCTCCCATCCAGCCACTGTTGAATCCATTTTACTACTTCAATATTAATACCTAACGATCCAACCTTCCTAACTAACCTTCCGTGTGGAACTTTGTCAAAGGCCTTACTGAAGTCCATATAGACAACATCCACTGCTTTACCCTCGTCAACTTTCCTTGTAATCTCTTCAAAAAATTCAATAAGATTTGTCAAACATGACCTTCCATGCACAAATCCATGTTGACTGTTCCAAATCAGACCCTGTCTATCCAGATAATTATATATACCGTCTCTAAGAATACTTTCCATTAATTTACCCACCACCGACGTCAAACTGACAGACCTATAACTGCTAGGTTTACTCTTTGAACCCTTTTTAAACAATAGAACCACATGAGCAATACACCAATCCTCTGGCACCATCCCCGTCTCTAATGACATTTGAAATATTTCTGTCAGAGCCCCTGCTATTTCTACACTAACTTCCCTCAAGGTCCTAGGGAATATCCTGTCAGGATCTGGAGATTTATCCACTTTTATATTCCTTAAAAGAGCCAGTACTTCCTCCCCTTTAATCATCATAGTTTCCATAACTTCCCTACTTGCTTCCCTTACCTTACACAATTCAATATCCTTCTCCTTAGTGAATACTGAAGAAAATAAATTGTTCAAAATCTCCCCCATCTCTTTTGACTCCAAACATAGTTGTCCACTCTGATTCTCTAAGGGACCAATTTTATCCCTCACTATCCTTTTGTTATTAATATAACTGTAGAAACCCTTTGAATTTATGCTCACCTTACTTGCCACAGCAAACTCATATCTTCTTTTAGCTTTTCTAATTTCTTTCCTAAGATTCTTCTTACATTCTTTATAATCCTCGAGCACCTTATTTACTCCATGCTGCCTATATTTATTGTAGATCTCTCTCTTTTTCCTAACCAAGTTTCCAATATCCCTTGAAAACCATGGCTCTCTCAAACTTTTAACCTTTCCTTTCAACCTAACAGGAACATAAAGATTCTGTACCCTCAAAATTTCACCTTTAAATGACCGCCATTTCTTTATTACATCCTTCCCATAAAACAAATTGTCCCAATCCACTCCTTCTAAATCCTTTCGCATCTCCTCAAAGTTAGCCTTTCTCCAATCAAAAATCTCAACCCTGAGTCCAGTCCTATCCTTCTCCATAATTATATTGAGACTAATGGCATTGTGATCACTGGACCCGAAGTTCTCCCCAACACATACCTCTGTCACCTGACCTATTTCATTCCCTAACAGAAGATCCAACACTGCCCCTTCTCTAGTTGATACCTCTATGTATTGCTGCAAAAAACTATCCTGCACACATTTTGCAAACTCCAAGCCATCCATCCCTTTTACAGTATGGGCTTCCCAGTCTATGTGTGGAAAATTAAAATCTCCCATAATCACAACCCTGTGCTTACTACAAATATCTGCTATCTCCTTGCAAATTTGCTTCTCCAATTCTCGCTCCCCATTAGGTGGTCTATAATACACCCCTATAAGTGTTACTACACCTTTCTCATTCCTCAATTCCACCCAAATAGTCTCCCTAGACGAGCCCTCTAATCTATCCTGCCAGAGCACCGCTGTAGTATTTTCTCTGACAAGCAACACAACACCTCCCCCTCTTGTCCCTCCAATTCTATCACACCTGAAGCAACAAAATCCAGGAATATTTAGTTGCCAATCACACCCCTCCTGCAACCATGTTTCACTAATAGCTACATCATCATATTTCCAGGTATCAATCCATGCTCTAAGCTCATCCACCTTTCTTACAATGCTCCTAGCATTAAAATAAATGCATTTAAGAAATTCTCCACCTCTTGCTCTCTGTTTATCTTTAACAGCACAAAGAAATTTACTGTCTTCTTTTTCTTCCTTCTTGCATACATCCGTTCCTACACGCTGGTTCCCCTCCCTCCTTGTATCTAGTTTAAATCCACTGGAGCCTCTCTAGCAAACCTACCTGCAAGAATATTTGTCCCCCTCCAGTTCAGATGTAAACTGTCCCGCAGGAACAGATCTCACCTTCCCTGAAAGCTGCCCTATTATCTATAAATCTGAAGCCCTCCCTCCTACAACAGGTGTTCAGTCATGTGTTGATCTGTGCTAACTTACTATTTCTAAACCCACCTGCATGTGGCACTGGTAGCAATCCTGAGATTGCTATCCTGGAGGTCCTGTCCTTTAACTTGGCACCTGGCTCCCTAAACTCACCTTTCAGGATCTCCTCACTCTTCCTACCCATGTCATTGGTCCCTACATGGACCACGACATCCGGCTGCTCACCCTCCCTCTTGAGAATACTGAGAACCCGATCCGAGATATCGTGGACCCTGGCACCAGGGAGGCAACAGACCATCCAGGATTCTCGATTTCTTCCACAGAATCTCATCTGTCCCTCTAACTATCGAATCCCCTATCACTACTGCTCTCCTCTTTTTCCTCCTTCCCTTCTGAGCTGAGGGTCCAGTCTCAGTGCCAGAGACGCAACCACTGCAACTTGTCCCTGGTAGGTCGTCCCCACCAACAGTATCCAAAACGGTAGACTTATTGTTGATGGGAACGGCCACAGGGGTGCTCTGCTTTTCCTGTCTACTCTCCTTCCTTCTCGTGACAGTCACCCAGCTACCTGCCTCTTGACTTTTAGGGGTGACTACCTCCCTGTAACTCCTGTCTATTTCTGCCTCTGCCTCCCGAATGATCCGAAGTTTGTCAGGAGCTGCAGCTGGATGCGCCTTTTTACAGGTGTAGTCATCAGGGACAGTTGTGCTCGCCCTGACTTCCCACATACTGCAAACGGAGCACTCAACTGCCCTAACTGCTACCTCTATTACCTACTTCTAATCTCATTAGATTAATTAAAGGAGTTTACCCGGCCTTACCTCACCTGGAGTGAAGCTCGGACTCAGCCTCTGCTCGCTATTTAAATTCTCCCGCTGCCTCAGGGGCCGACTTTCACACGCTTGCGCAGTCGTGCCCCGTTCAAACCTCGCCTCTGCCCGATTGACCCACTCCGACCACGGCTCCTTGTCAAACCTTCGGCGCACCTGCGCAGTCTGGCCTCTTGGCCGCCATCAGTTAAAAAGTTTCTCTCCGAGCTTCTTTTACCTCTTCCCTCTCCTCTCCGCCTCTTGCTGCGACTTAAAGTAGCGCAAGGTGTGGTCTGTAGTTTCCTGTTGCTAAGGTAAGTTGTGCAGGTCAGTTCAAGAACCTGATGGTGTGGGACTTCAGGCTTCTGTATCTCCTGCCCGACAGCAGTAGTGAGAAGAAAGCATGTTCTGGATGTTCAGCAGCAGGGATTTCCCAGCCTGGGGTTGGGTCCACGGAACCCTCAGTTATTGGTTGGGGTCCATGGCATAAAAAAGATTGGAACCCTGGGTCAAGAACTTTGATGATGGATGTTGTCTTCTTGAGGCGTTGACCCACTGATGTGGTCGTGATATATTGAGGTAGTCCAATTGCCTGTGTTTGGCCCATATTCCTCTAAATCAGGGTTTCCTAACCTTTTTTATGCCTTGGACCCCTACCTTTAACCAAGTGGACCGTGGAACCCAGGTTGGGAGCCCCTGCTGTAAAGGGCCACTGTAGTGATGTGATTGGGCAGGTTGGTTGAAGAACCTAATAGTTGAGGGGAAGTCCAGTAGCTGTTCTTGAACCTGGTGGTGTAGGACATCAAGGTTCTGTATCTTCAGCCCGACAGTAGGTACGAGAAGGTGGCACGGCCCAGATTGTGGGAATCCCTGATGGCAGATGCGCCTTCTTCAGACAATGCCTCATGTACAAGCTTTTGATGGTTGGGAGGGCTGTGCCCGTGATGGAGCAGGCAGTGCCCATTATTCTGATTCAGAACTATTTATCACATGTACATCAGAACATGCAGTGGAATGCATCGTCCGCATTAGCAACCAACGCAGTCTAGGGATGTGCCGGGGGCAGCCCACAAGTGTGGCCACTCTTCAGGCTCCAACACTGCATGCCCACAACTCACTAATCCTAATCAGTAGGTCTTTGGAATACGGGAAGATACCGGAGTTCAGGCAGTCATGGGGGTTGGGGGGGGGGGGAAGAATGCACAAACTCGTTACAAAGCGCAGCGGGAATTGAACCCCAGTCTTAAGGCATTGCGCTAACCACTGCACTACCATGCCATCCTACTCAGCAAGTCTGGCAGCATCCATGGAGTGAGCAAACAGGCCACATTTCAAGCTGAGAACCTTCATCAGAACTGCTATACCGCAACAAACACAAGTGGTACTGCAGATACTGGAAATCTGGAGCAATACACACAGTGTGCGGGAAGAGCTCAGCAGGTCAGGCAGCATCTGTGGATGGTAATTAACCGATAATGTTTTAGGCCGAGGCCCTTCAACAAGACCGAGCACAGTTATTGGTCGCCATACTGAAGATGGTGCTGATGTCGCCCGGATATCTTATTTACACTGAATGTTCATGTCAAGAAGCATAGCTGATAGCTGATATTATTTCATGTCCTGATGGTTCGGATACACAGCAGTCAGTGAAGCAGCAGTAACAGCAGCAGCCAGGAGGCAGGAGGATGCTAAATATAGTCCATTACCGATAACTTAGGTTTCATTGTTTTCTTCAGGAACCAAGTCAGCCAGAAAGCTACCACAGATGCTGTCAGATATAAACAAGGTGCATGTATGTGACACTGTTCATTCCCCTTTAAGGATGCCCCAGTGCTCCTTGCATCCAATGAACCATTGTTTTGACGTTGAGTCATGGGTTGTGATCCTGAATGACAATCACCCACAAAGAGCCGTCTGATAATCACCTGATCGGCTGCAATGCCGCAGGCTAAAACTCCACCACTTCGTGCTGGAGCTGTGACAAGGAGCCCACTACATTGTCTCCCTCACAGACAAAACGGAGGCAGCAGGGTTGCCTTGGAAACATGTCATCAAAGATATCACTCCCTACTTTCATAATCATCAAAATGAGCAAAGGGAACATTTTTAGAAATTCCTGGTAGTTACCCAATTCAATGTAACTTTTTATTTCCATTCTGACATGCTGGCCCATGACCTCCTCTACTGGCATAAATGAGGCCACATTCAGGTTCAAGAGCAACACCTTACATTCCATCTGGGTAGCCTTCAACCTGATGGCATGAACATCAATTTCTCTAACTTCTGGTTAATTCTCCCCCACCCCTGTCTTTTTCCATTCCCCATTCTGGCTCCCCTTCTTCTCTTCTCCTCACCTCTCCTCTTCCCTTTCTTCCATGGTCTACTCTTCTCTCCCATCAGATTCCTTCTCCTGTCACTTCCCAGCTTCTCACTTCATCGCTCCACTCCTCCGCCTGCCCCCTCTTTAATCTGGCTTCCTCCCCTTTCCTTTCTGGTCTCAGACTGGATGGCTCATGAATGAGGTACATTCTTGGGAGTATTCCATTGATGATTCCAAGAATGTGGTTTCGCTGGAGAGAGTGCAGAGGAGATTCACCAGGCTTGAATCAACCAGCACAGCCTTAATCACTGCAATTTAGTAATACGGTCACCACTTTGCACTGAAATGCTTTTTTTTTCATTTGAATTGTGTTCTTTCTCGCAAAAATTATCTATTATTTATCTTTAGTTTGTGTTTCTGGTGAACTAAGCATTTCACAGTATATTTTGATGTGTAGATGACAATTAAAGTTGATAAAGATAAAACTAAACTTACACCATGCCATTGTAAACTTTTCATTGCACCTGTGCATGACAATAAACTTCACTTTGGCCATCTGAGTTTGAGTTTCTCCGGATTCCAGCACCTGCAGACTTTTGTGCCTCCACTGACATTGTTCTTCTGGGGTCAGGGGCATCTAGGCATCAAAGACTGGCTTTACTTGTCACCTGTACAGTGAAATGTGTTGTTTGCATCAATAACCAGGACGGTCCGGGAATGTACTGAGGCACAGTACACAAACGTTGCCATGCTTCTTTCAGTGCCAACGTAGATCTATAACTTACTAACTAACCAGTGCCCTTTGGAATGTGGGAGAAAACAGGAGCGCATGAAGGAAATGCAGTGATGGGTAGAACGTACAAACAATGGGAATTGAACCCTGACCAAGCTTGTCTAGTATAACTCAGAATTCAGATGCATTTTGTGCAACCTTGCTGTATTTTATCAGATCAAGAAAGAGCCCTTCAAACACTTCCCAACAATTTACTTTAATTGACATTATTGTTGTCAAACATAGTAAAACAAAGTTTACAGAACAAAGTGGCTGCAACATTAAATCAGAATTTAAAGACAGTAAAATTTACAAACTTTTCTTCACCCACAAACATACACATCTAAATTGAACATTTTATATAATATGCACACAGGAAAAAGACTGATTTGATCTCCAATCCAAATGTTCAGAACCTGCTGTGACAATACATCTCTTTGCAACAGTTTGAATCTTTAAACTGGAAAGTCCAATTATTTGTGTCTTTCCATCTCAGTGCTTTCATGATAAGGACTCAAACATCAGCTTAGCCTTTTGTAAGTTGACTGCAATATTAGTGAAGTCTCATTAGTTTTAGAAAATCGATCTTCAAATGGTCCCCACATTAATTTACCATTCTCTTCTCCCCCCCACCCCAAATTTACCTATAAACTGAGGGAGTTTGAACTTGCATTCACAATAACCTCTTTGAATGACAGCACAATTCTTCCAGGTTTCAGTCCCTGTAACAAAACTTGAATCACTAGTGGTATTTTAAACAAGTGAATGTGAGAAGAGCTCTACAGGGCTCCTGTACGTCTTTATTCCCCATGGTTTGGCGCTCAGTCAACTTCACGTACCATGCAAGCAAGGTCGCTTAGACAATGGACAGAAAATTTACAAGTGATGCAACAGGCATGAGGCGACAATCATCCCTTTAAGAGCATGCAAGCTAAGGGGAGGTTTAATAGAGGTGCTCATAATCATCAGGGAGGCTCAGGAGGGCTAGAACTCAGAGATTTAGGTTAATTGGATCAAGAATCTGACAGAAGTTACTGTTTTCAGGTCATGAGAGGCTGCCCATGACCTGAAAGGCCATTCAAAACAGTTTCAACAATAAATCAATATTTAGGTCTTGGAGAGATCTGTCAGGAACAGATTGGTGCAACTCCTTCTGAGCTGCAGGACAGATCAGACAGACAGAGGAGCTTCCTGGGCTGAGATTGAGGCCCTGAGCTCCCAAAATACCGGAAACATTTAATGACATTTGGATAGCAAATTGAGGGGAAGGGACAGATCTTGTCATGTTTCCTCAATCCACCCATGATTAGAGCAGCTTTAATATTAAAGTTGTTCTGTCACTTTCTGGATAAACCCCATCAGAACATATAGGCTCCGTTCATTAATTTACGAAATTATTTAATCAGCTCTACCTTATACACATCAACACTCTTGACAGACACTGAGGGACTGTATGTGCTTGCGTTGGTGGGGAGAGGGCTACTTCTACCACCATGAGTTGAGGCAATGCTTGGTGTTGGTGAGAAAGCTCAAGAGGTTCGAGTCAGTCTTTGATTAGCACTTAAAAAGTGGTCGCAAACCAATATAATATGACCATGAGCGGAAGAGGCCGTAGCTGTAGTCTGAGGTCACAGATTAAAGAAAGGGCAGACTGAGCAAAGGCTCATTCCTCCTTTCTCCCAAATCGTCTGGTAACTCAAACATTTGCAAATAATAACCTCTGTTATGCAGGATGAATTCAAGTTAATAGGTAACTAACTCTGTTAGGAAAGCACTTGGCTTTACATGCTCATAACCACAAAAAACTAACACAGAGGTACCTAATCTAACCCAACATCAGGTCAGTCTGGTCTCCACACTCCTTGCAGGTGACCGGTTAGAGTCAACGTAGAGGATCTGATAGAGGTATACAAAATTATGAGGATAACCACAAGCAGGCTGAACTACTGAGGTTGGGTGAGACTAGAACTAGAGGTCATGGGTTAGGGGTGAAAGGTGAAATGTTTAAGGGGAACAATGAGGGGAAACTCCTTCACTCAGAGGGTGGTGAGAGTGTGGAAAGAGCTCCCAGTGGAAATAATGAATGGGGAGGTTATGGCGGGCTATAGTCCAGGTATAGGAGAATGGGACTAGGCAGATTAATAGTTCAGCAAGACTAGATGGGCTGAATGGTCTGTTTCTGAGTTGTTGTGTTCTGTGACTCTATGAGAATACAAGCATTGGATAGGAAAGCCGTAATAGGCAATGGGAAAGTCCACTTCTAACACCGGTTGAAAACCGATCAACGATTTAGATGAGGGCATTGAAAACTATATCAGCAAGTTCGCTGATGATACTAAACTGGGTGGCAGTGTGACATGCGAAGAGGACATTAGGAGAATACAGGGAGACTTGGATAGGCTGGGTGAGTGGGCAGATACTTGGCAGATGTCTTTCAATGTGAAGTTATCCACTTTGGAAGCAGGAACAAGAGGGCAGAGTATTGTCTGAATGGTGTAGAGTTAGGTAAGGGAGAAATGCAAAGAGACCTAGGAGTCCTAGTTCATCAGTCAATGAAGGTGGATGAGCAAGTGCAACAGGCAGTGAAGAGGGCAAATGGAATGTTGGCCTTTATTACAAGGGGAATTAAGTACAAGAGCAAGGATGTCCTTTGGCATTTGTACAGGGCCCTGGTGAGACCACACCTGGAATATTGTGTACAGTTTTGGTCTCCAGGTTTAAGGAAGGACATTCTGGCAATTGAGGAAGTGCAGCGTAGATTCTCTAGGTTGATTCCTGGGATGGCAGGGCTGTCTTACGCAGAGAGATTGGAGAGATTGGGCTTGTACACGCTGGAGTTGAGGAGATTGAGAGGGGATCTGATTGAAATGTTTAAGATAATTAGATTTGATAGGATTGAGGCAGGAAATATGTTCCAGATGGTGGGAGAGTCCAGTACCAGAGGGCATGGATTGAGAATAAGAGGTCAGTTATTTAAAACAGAGTTGAGGAAGAGCTTCTTCTCCCAGAGAGTTGTGGAGGTGTGGAATGCACTGCCTCGGAAGACGGTGGAGGCCAATTCTCTGGATGCTTTCAAGAAGGAGCTAGATAGATATCTGATGGATAGGGGAATCAAGGGATATGGGGACAAGGCAGGGACTGGGTATTAATAGTGAATGATCAGCCATGATCTTAGAATGGTGGTGCAGACTCAAGGGGCCGAATGGTCTACTTCTGCACCTATTGTCTATTGTCTATAAATCTTGCTTTATGGCTCACGGCTTTCGTGAGGAAGATGTCAGATAAAATCTGCACACATACTGTATAATGCTGCTCAATAACACCCACATTCTTTAGTGTAAGTTGGAAGTGGACTTTTCCATTTGCCTGTCACAGCTTTTCTTTTTCATACTTGTTGGCTGATGTCTCATAAGAGGAGTGTGGAGACCAAAGTGACTTCTGGGTTAAATTCACAGCTTAGCTTACATTTTTATTTTGCCCTGAGTAAAACAGGCAGTACTCACTTAAAATAAAATAAGCAAATTTAATTTTCCTGAACACAAGATGAAGGGTTTTGGCCCAAATGTTGACTGCTTATACCTCTCCGTAGATGCCCAGCACCACTGATCAAATATATACAGTGTCTGGGTTTTAAAAGAGAAACTATATTAAACATGATTTTACAACAGTGCAAGTTGGGGATCACTGTCACCAGTAGATTGGAAATTAATTTCAAAACTCCGGGGGAAAGATGAATAAAATACTGCATGATTAAACTCTTTAATCTCATTGTCCTTGCAACATCACTCACACAGGTCAAGGGGGCTTCAGTACCTGAGTGTCAGAGTGCTCGTCAGAACTGAGATCAAGTTCCGTTATTGCGGTGTTACAGCCAGGAACATGCAATCTAGTCCAGAATGTAATGAAAGTAGATTCCACAGGACCACCTACAGAACATCAAGACACTCGGGGTGTTAAAACAATTTCCTTAATTTATCACGGTTCCCAAACATGCTACAATCCTCGTATATCTTTTGAGGTCTGCTGTCTCAAGTTCGTTAGTCAAGGGAAAACAATTCCAGGTGGTAACGAGAGCAGGCAGTGTTACTACATGGTGCCACAACAGAGTTAACTCACACTACCTTGGGTAGGGAGTCAAGCAGAGTTGTTTAGTGGCATAGGGGATTCCAAACAATGAACAGTCTTAATATTAGAGCCTTCCAAAGAATGCTGAAATCAGGGAACGTTTCTTCACATGTAAGGAAGCATGAATGCAGAGCATTTTCCCACAGAAACTGCTTGGATGGCAATATCTGCTTTGATCGAAGGTGTTACTGTACTACAGAAAGTGGTAATTGGGAGTGAAGGATGGGCCAACCCTGACTGAGTGGAATATACAATAACCTCCTCCTGTTTCTATCCTCTATTTTGCATATTTATTACAATCTGACATGTCATTTTGTTAGGAGACAACATAAGGCAGCAAGTGTTGGGGGACCATTCAAAAATGACTTGCCTCTCTCAGATACATCCTGCAAGACCAAAATGGCTTCTTCTTCTTCCAGGAGAGGACTTTATAGACAAATGAGGGTGAGAACTGTGGCTGCAATGAAACCTCATGCAGATTATCACAACTAGTCTCACTTGATCCCCAAAGTATTGCAGATTCTCTTACACAACTCTATTATTCAGCACCACTGTTGCCTCCGTGATTGTACCTGGCACCCAACCACTTGCTGTGTAAGATAAAATACAACCCTTGCGTCACTTTTGGCCCCTTTTGCCAGTCACTTCACTATGTGCCCTCGATCCCTCTAGTTCAAGAATTCCCAGCCTGGGGTCCACAGACCCCTCAGTTAGTGGTAAGGCTCTGTGGGAATCCTTCATCTAGTTCTTGATCCCTCTGCAAAACTACTTCTCTTTATCTAAGTCTCTGCAATATCTCGTGTTTAAAATGGTGCAGAGACTCAGGTAGAAAAAATGTCAAAGTTTCTCATTGTAACAAGCTACAGAAAGCAAGCATGGGGTTGCCACAAACAGAGGAACATGGGCCCATTTCTGTCTCATGAGCATTTCTCAAACAGTTTAAAATTGAACACTTTCAATCCAGTTTACTGAAAAACACCAGTGAAAATCTACTTTTTCACACCTCAAATATAACGGCGTAGATCTTCACAAGATGAGTAAATTCTTTACACCGTACATTTAACAAGTGTGGATATGTTCCAGGGTGGATCCCAATTAGCTAATTTGTGTACATTTTCTAAGGCAAGTTTACAGATCATTATATCCCAGTCTGCTGCCGAAACATCTCTATCAACATTGCTAATACACTGTGCTGTTCAAGGCTGCGGTGGCTACTCAGCCACTGTAAAACACTGTGTGGGAGGTACACGGGTCTTACATCCACAGGTGGATTTCACAGCAGTTGTTGGAGAGGGCAGGAGAATGGGGCTGAGAGGATAACAAATCGGCCATGAAGCAGACTCGGCTCAAATAACCTAGCTCTGCTCCGACATCTTATGGATGGGAGAGAGGTATTGGATCTGGGCACAGGGAGTCGACACAATGCACAACTCGCAACAGAAACCAGAGCCGTTCTAATCCATCTGAGATCTGCTTCATGAGAAGTGCAGGATGGACCCGTTGACGCATCTTGCAAATGCAGGAGCAGCAAGCACTCTGGTTGTGAAATTTTATCTGCAAAGAGGTAAAGGCAAGTCGTGTATTGTCCACCTGCCCTGGGTGAGCCAGGTGATACACACTATCATCAAGCAAAGACACAGCTGAACCAACCCAGAGACACCCTGTCAACACAAGATATTCTGCTGACACTGGAAATCCAGTGACACACATAAAATGCTGCAGGAACTCAGCAGGCAGCATCTACAGAGACGAATAAACTCTCGGCAGAGACCCTTCATCAGAACACAAGGATAAGGTTAGACAGGCACCTGCATAAGAGTCCACGGTATGGGAGCAGTTTTATTTTGATGCGTATCTCTGGTGTGAAAGAGTGTATATGCGTGTATGAGAGATGGCAAAAGAGCAAGAAAGAGGAAGAGTGAGAGGGAGAGAGGTAAGAGGAGGAAAGTGAAGGGGGGGCCACCGAGGGAGCCAGAGGGTCTATGTGAGAGATAGAGAGAGAAAGTGTGCATATTCCTCTCTTTGTGTGCATGTGTGTAACTGTGCGTCACAATGAGTGCAAATCTGTATATTCCACTCAAGTGCATGTGCAAAGTTACAGTGCAAATTGTGTGTGAGAACCTGTGGTGTTTGTGCACGAATGTATGCATGCATGTATGTTTTGGAAGCAATGCTTCTTCACAGAACCTGATGAAGGCTCTCGGCCTGAAGTGTCAACTGTTCATTCCTCTCCACACTCGCTGCCTGACCTACTGAGTTCCTCTAGCATTTAGTGTGCATTGTTTGGATTCCCAGCTTCAGCAAATTTTCTTGTCTTTGTGCTAAATCCCACGTCTGCTGGTTAAACACTGCAAAATAAAAAACAAAATACTGCGCGAATTATCATTTCTACAATGTTCAAAGCTTATTGCCTGGAGAAGTTTCACACTAATAAGGAGGGTGATCATTTAAGGGTGAATACTGTAATAAGGTATGAAACAAAGTTAGTCAGCAAGAGTTCACGGAGGAATGAATTCTGATGATGCGCTCCATCTAAATTGCTGAGCATTACTTTCAATAAACTATGAATTTCCACCAGTTTATATTTAGAGGGCAGTCTGATCATGAGTAATTACAGAACCAAAGAGCAACTGGCTCCAAAGCGAAGCAGTAACAGACTAAGTAAAAGAGTGCATACTAGGGAAAATGCTGTGGATATCAAGTAGATGATACTGGCACCACAGCAATGCCTAGTGAGGGCCAGCACAGCAGCATTTAACACCATCAGCAAAAGCAACAACAACTGCTTAAACATCCAAAGGATCTGAGGGCATTTTACACGCTGCAATTATTTGGGACACAAGAGATTTTTGCAGATGCTGGAAATCTTGAGCAACATACACACACACACAAATCCTGGAGGAACTCAGGAGGTCAGGACAGCCCCCGTGGAGAGGAACAAACAGTAGGCATTTCAGGAGGGGCGTCCTGAGGAAGATCCTTGGCTCAAATTATTTACTGTTTGGTCCCCACCCTCCACAGATGCTACCTGATCTACTAAATTCCTCCAGCATTTTGTGCGTAGCTCAAGAAAATGTACGCTTACTTCGAAGTAAGTTTACTTTGAACTTTGATTTCCAGAATCTGCAGAATATGGTGTTTTCCCTCTCTTGGTATCACCTCTCACCTGCCAGCTTGTACTCCCCCTCCCCCCACCTGCTTATTCTGGCTTCCTTTCCAGTCCTGATGAAGGGCCTCGGTCTGAAATGTCGACTGTTTATTCCTCTCCATGACCTGATGAGCTCCTGTGTGTGTAATATTTGAACTGAAAGGTTTGGCATGACATGGATGCCAGTCCAGAAATGCCACTTTGTAAAGGTGCCAGCAGTCTCATTCAGAATGAAATGGTCTTAAGTTCGAGTCTTAATGCATAATGCAGGCATAACAGCCAGGGTAAAACTTCCGTGTGTGCCACATTATCAGGTCAGCATTAAGCTGTGGCCCCATCTGCTCTGTCAGCTAAAGATAAAAGGTCCTATGAAACTCATCTGAAAGACGACAACAATGAGAAATAGAAAGCGAGAGGGTGGCGAACCTGAGGAATTTTATTGAGATACAGCACAGAACAGGCCCTTCCGGCCCTTTGAGCCGTGCTGTCCAGCAACCCCCGATTTAACCCTAGCCTAATCATAGGGCAATTTACAATGACCAATTAACCTACCAACTGGTACATCTTTGGACTGTGGGAGGAAACTGAAGTACCTGCAGGAAACCCACGCGGTCACAGGGAAGAAAGTACAAACATCTTACAGGCAGCAGTGGGAATTGAATCTGGGTAATGCTGCCATTCCACGCCTCCATTGCCACAGACGGTTGTGCAGGCCAAGTCATTGGGTATACTTAAAGCAGAGGTTGATAGGTAAGCATGTCAAAGGTCACGGGGAGATGGCAAGAGAACAAGGCTGAGAGTGATATTAAATCAGCCATGATGGAATGACAGAGCAGATTCGATGGGCCGAATTGCCTATTTCTGCTCCTAAGTCTACGGTCTCAGAGCAGGTGAGATCTCCGCTGGTGCCATGATCAATGCTTGTTTCTTTATCAACCTCTCTCTCTCTAAAAAGAACCTGACATTAGAATATTATTTCATTGATCGTTGTGGGAGCTGATTGGGGACTGATGCATAGTTAATTCCCTCACCCCCAAATATGCTGATTAACCCGCTGAGTTTTTTAAACCTCCACAGATATTTTTGTTGCAGGGAACAAGCTGGCTGCAAGGTGTACTACGAGTAAAGAAACTGCAATCTCAGAAACATTTCATTGGCTCATCCTAATGTTATGCAGCAAGTTCACCTGTCAAAACCACCTCGTTATTTTGATAGAACAAATTACAAAGCTGCAAAAGCTGTAAGAAACAAAATTTTAAGAGATAAAAATGTTAACAAAAGTTAGTTGGTGCCTTAGTCTCAGTTCGAGCATTTACAATAGCAGAGATCACTGGGCCTTCTGGTTGTGGAGGGCACTGTAAAGTACAGTACTTCAAGAGAGGAAACTGGAGAGAAACAGAGCAGAATATTTCTGTGAACGCAATTCCTTATGTTCCAGGTCATTTCATGTCTTGGAGATAGATGTTCCATCATAGTTCAAAGTCAACCTTTAGTGGTTAGGTAGGGGTGAGCGGAGACTGGGGATAGGCCCGAAGCCTTGATATACAGTAGCTTTGTTGAGAAGTGTTAATCTGGGGAGCTCCTCTCGTTTAAAATAGACAGCTTAAGGTTTCTCAGAATGATGATGGCTTCCGGAAAAAAAATCTTAGAAAAATAGTTTTTAAAAAATAAAATAAAAACAATGTTCATCCTGGTGGTGGCTCCTTAAAAGCCACTTAACCATAAGCAAGACTCCTGAGGTTAGAGGGGGCAACGTGCCTATTAGTCCATGGTAAGAGAGCTGTTTTGTTGTGTCTGTGTGAGAGTCTATGTTTGAGAGAGAGACGAAGTGGGGGGGGGGGGAGATATAGAGAGAGATACAGAGACATATAAAAAGAATATCTGGAGGGAGGGAGGGGGAGAGAGAGAGAAGGATGGAGGGTGGAGGAAGAGGGGGAGGGGGAGAGGGACAGGGAATGAGTGCAAATCTGTATACTCCCCCTAAGTGTGTGTGTACCTGTATGTGCAAAGTAACAGTAAGGATCGTGTGCTATGTATGCTGTGTAAGTGTGTATGAATGTGTGTGCATGTGTGCTTTGGAGACAATGCTTCTTCACAGAGCCTTGAGCGGGTTCAACCCATTGCCCCGCTGGTGGGAACTCCCGGGAGAGTCTCAGAAGTTCTGCTGCCGTCGTTTTTTGGCATCGATGGCATCCAGGATGGGCTGCCTCTTGGCCTGATAGCGCTGGCGAATCTCTTCGATCTCCTGCTCCATCGTGGGGTCCAGTGATGCGAGTCTCCTCTGCAATTCTTCAACGGTCCAGCTTTTTAACTGCAAATTATATTTTAAAAAAGGGGATAGATTTTAATTAGAGCAATTTCCAATGTTTAGGACAATAAGATTACAAGACCCATGAGCAGAATTAGCCCATTTGGCCCACTGAGTCTGCTCTGCCATTCCATCATGGCTGATTTATTATCCCTCTCAACCCCATTCTCCTGTCCTCTCCACATAACATTTGACGACCTGACTAATCAATAACCAATCTCTGAAGAGTACTGACAATGGCTGGGATCACCCGTCTTGTAAAGACACTGCCCAGAAGAAGGCAATGGGAAAACACTTCTGTAGAAAAAATTTCCAAGAACAATCATGGTCAAAGAGTCAGTGACTGGCCACATCATACAACATGGCACATAATGATGATGAGTAGGGGGAGAGGAAAATTACTTTCTCCAATTGGATAAGATTGACCCTCTGTACCGCTCAATATTTCTCTGCCAAGTTTCTTCTCCTAAACGTTTTATCCCACATTTCTCCAGTTTCTCCAGCCAAGTCAGAAGTATTGTAACTTGGGTTTTACTTGTTCATTTTCAAATTCACACAACTCTTGTCTGCTGAGTTCCCTCACAGAACCCTTACCAACTTTATCCATGCACCTTTGAAACTACCTATCCGAAGGCACCACTGCTTAGTATAGCAAATGTTCTACCCATGACCTCAACAAACTGCAGACACATTCGAGCACAACCTCACCTCCATGGCCTCTGTTTACTCTTGCTTGTCTGGGTAAAGCAGCCGGCATCACCCCCTCCACAACGGATATCCTCTCTTCTTCCTTTCCCCTACCCCCATCAGGCAGAAGATACAAAAGCCTGAAAGCATGCCCCACCATGGGCAACTTTCATCCTACTGATGTGAGATTAACTGAATGGACATCTTGTATGATAAGTTGGATTTTAGACCTCACAAACTATCTCACACTTTGTTGTCTATCAGCAATGTCTCTGTAACTGTAACACTTTATTCCACACTCCAGCATTGCCTGCCTATTGTTCTACCTCTGAACACTGATGTGAGGCAACCATCTGTATCGATGGCATGCCAAACTATTTCTCACCCCCTCTGTACGTATGACAATAATAAACCAAAGACCAGTTCCAGCAGGTTTCGTTCTGCCCTATTCTACTCTGTTCCTACTTACATCTTCTCCAGACAGATTACTGCACATGGACAATGGAAAAATGGAGGGCTTTGGGGGAGGAAAGGATGAGATTGATCTTAGAATAAGTTAAAAGGTTGGTACAACATCGTGGACTGCAGGACCTGCACTGTGCTGTGCTATGTTCTAACATGCCTTCAACATCTTCTCATAATGGACACCTAAACTAACCCCCTTTAAGGGGAACATGAGGGGAAACCTCTTCACTCATGAGTGTTGTGAGAGTGTGGAATGAGCTGCCAGCACAACTGAGACTTGTGAGCTTGATTTCATTGTTTAAGAGAAGTTTGGATAGATAAATGGATGGTAGGCGTGTGGAGGGCTATGGTCCCGGTGAAGGTCAATGGAAGTAGGCAGTTTAAATGGTTCAGCACAGATTAGATGGGCCAAATGGCCCATTTTGTGCTGTAGTTTGCTATGACTCTACCCTTTGAGGAAGGACAGAGAACAAAAATTCCTGTGCTAACTCACACTGTAATCTCATTGTAGTAAAGAACTATGAACTTGCTCTTGTATCAAAACTTATTTCACAATCAGAATCAATTTTATTATCACCGGCATGTGAAATTTGTTAACTTAGCAGCAGCAGTTCAATGCAATACATAATCTGGCAGAGAAAAAAAAGTAAAATAATAATAATAAATAAACAAGGAAATTAATTATGTATATTGAATTGATTTTTTAAAACTGCGAGAAAAAATACCCTATATTTTTTAAAAAGTGGGGTAGTGTCCAAAGATTCATTGTTCATTTAGGAATCGGATGGCAGAGAGGAAGAAGCTGTTCCTAAATCACTGAGTGTGTGCCTTCAGGCTTCAGTACCTCCTACCTGAATGTGAGAGTGAGGAAAGGGCATGCCCTGGGTGCTGGAGGTCCTTAATAATGGACGCTGCCTTTCTGAGACACTGCTCCCTAAAAATGTCCTGGGTACTTTGTAGGCTAGTACTCAAGATGGAGCTGACTAGATTTACAACCTTCTGCAGTTTCTTTCAGTCCTGTGCAGTAGCCCCTCCATACCAGACAGTGATGCAGCCTGTCAGAATGCTCTTCTACTTTCAAGTGGAACTCTATTGGGTTTGGTGAGTATTGAGCCCTTGAAGGGCAGGAGCCTGTGAAGCATAGTGAATGGCAGGTGCAGAGATGGGCAGGTGTTTGAGCAACGTCAAAGCCCCCTCAATGGGCAGTGGGGTCAGCATATCTGATGTGGACTCAATGAAATATGATGGCTTTGAAGGACAAATTGAGCTGTTTTGAGGCTTTGAAGGACAAATTGAGCTGTTTTGACGGACAACTCTGTATTTCAATGGCCATCTGGGATGCACCAGTTCACATAAAATAATGCTTTGTCAGCACGACTAATTGGTGTTCCTCGTACATTGAAGTGAGTCATGGGAAAGTACAGTAATCATAAAATATAAGTATGCTTAGATTCCAAAGAATAAATCCAAAAAGCACTTTAAAATAAACACCAAGTAATCAGTCATTCTCATAGTAGTTTCTCCTTACATTCTGAATAGATTTATTAGTGACACTTGTACCAAGGCACAGTGTTTTGCACGCCATCCATGTAGATTGTTTCATTAAAACAGTGTACTGACGTTGTACAAGAGAAACCAATAATAGAATGCAGAATAAAGCTGAGGAGTTACAGAGAAAGTGCATTCCAAAGTGCTAGGCCATAGTGAAGTAAATTGTGAGGTCAAGAGCCCGGTTTATTGTACAAGGGAATGGCACGATGGTCCCTCGTAATAATATTGTAACTTAGAGTAACTTTTCATGTTTTACATTGTCACAAAACAAAATATTTCACAACATGCATCAGTGGCCACTGTATTAACCATAGATGTGTACCTAATACAGAGGCCAAAGGACTGGAGCATAGTGTGGTTTTCTGCTGCTGTAGGGCATCCACTTCAATGTCTGATGTGTTGTGCATTCAGAAACACTCTTCTGCACACCACTGTTGTAACATGTGGTTATTTGAGTTACTGTCACCTTCCTGTAAGCTTGAACCAGTCTGGCCGTTCTCCTCTGACCTCTCCCATTAACGAGGTGTTTTCACCCACAGAACTGCCGCTCACTGCATGGTTTTGTTTCATTTTTCGCACCATTCTCTACAGCTCCAAAGACTGGTGTGCATGGAAATCCCAGGAGATCAGCAGTTTGTGAGATACACAAACCACACTGTCTGGCACAACAATCATTCCACAGTCAAAGTCATTTAGGTCACACTTCTTTCCCAATCTGATGTTTGGTCACAACAAATGACCCTGATGTTCTCACGTAACTGAACCTCTTGACCACGTCTGCATGCTTTTATGCATTGAGTTGTTGCCACATGATTGGCTGACTAGATATTTGCATTAACAAGATGTGCAGGTGTACCCAATAAAGTGGCCACCGAGCGTATGTTGGTGATAATAAACCTGTCTCAGACTCTTTTCTGCAGGAGGTGCAGTAAATTCTTAGTTGCACAGAGGATATCATCTCTGTGGATGGAAGCACGAGTCAGACGTTTGTCATTCCCCTCCCAGTGAGGATGAAACCAATCAAAAGCAAGCTGCTTGCTTTAACAAGGTGGATTGCATGTGCAAGCCCTTCGATGGAAGAACGCAGGTGTTTAACAGAGGGGTTATCCACCTTAAATAACTTGTTTACTTCACACACTCTCCTTCCAAGTATCCAAGTGGAAAAGACTGTTAAATGTAAGTGGTTTTCACAGACCCAGATTATAATTTTCAAATGCATTCCTACCTTTCATCGCAGTGAACTAAACCTTAATTAAGTGACAAATTAAATGAAATGAAATTTTTAATTTACAGCACAGAATAGGCCCTTCCAGCCCTTTGAGCCACACCGTCCAGTAGCCCCCGATAGCCCTGATGTAACCCTAACCCAACCATGGGACAATTTACAATGACCAATTAACCTACCTGGTACATCTTTGGAGTGTGGGAAGAAACCGGAATACCCGGAGGAAGTACAAATTCTTGAGAGGATGCTGGGATTGGTCTCTGAACTCCAGCACCCCAGGCTGTAATAATGTTGTGCTTGGTGCTATGTTACCATGGCACCCCAATAAAACTTTTAAGTTATTTTGTACTAACTGGAGGAGACTTGCACTTAAAGTCCTTTGACAGGCAACTCTGCACATTTGGATTCCCCTGTTGTCTATCTCTGGAAATGTAGAGAAAATATTCCCTATGTATAGATTAGACCATTTGGCCCTTGTTTACTCCTTAATTGAAAGGACTGTGGCAAATCTAACTGATTTAGACACACAGCACAGAACAGGGCTTTCTAGCCCATCAAGCCATGCTGTCCAGCAGTCCAACCATTTAACACTAGGCTAATCAACTTACAAAGATCAATTTACCTACAAACCGGTACATCTTCTGGACTGCGGGAGGAACCAGAGCAGCAGGGGGAATCCCACACACACAGGAAGAACATACAAACTTTCTTACAGAGGACACCAGAACTGAACTCTGTAACAGCCTTGCGCTAACTGCTACGCTACCCTAACACCCTTATAGCATTCTTCCTCCTATCAGAATTCTGGTCCATCCATGGGAACTTTTTTATTCCTTTTCTCAACAAATACTTCACTTCATGTTCGGCACTGCTTTGTGGGCTGAAGGGCCTGTATTGTGTAGTAGGCAGAAAGTGTTTCATCTGCCTTAATATTCAATCAGCTTCCACTGCTCTTTGAGAAAGAGAGATCCAAAGACTCCTGAAGCTGGGAGAGGAAAAGATTCACCTCATCTCTCCCAAAGGGGTGTTCACTTCAATTTGAACTACTGCACAAGAAGAAATACCCTCTTCACATACACTATGTTAATATCTGTCAGGATTTTATACTTTTCAGTCACGTCCTCCCTCATCCTAAACTCCAGACTTTCCTAAATATCATTCCAGCAAATCTTTAAACTGCTTTCCATGATTGAAAATTCTTCTTTACATAAGGAGACCAGAGCAACACGCACAGGAACTTAGCAGGTCAGGCAGCATCTGTGGGCAGGAATAAAGAGCTGACAACTTTGGGCCAAGCCCCTTCATCAGCACCCGTTTTTTATCTGTATAGCTTGCGTCAGACCTGCTGAGTGTTTCCACCATTTTCTGTTCTATTTTGGATTTCCAGCATCTAGTTTTTTGATTTTCTCCCCACTTTGGCTTCATTCCCCCCCCCCCCCACCCCCACCCCCAGCAATAAACAATATCACTGTTAGCTCTCCCAATTATTTGCAGTATCTTAGTACATCCAACGGTTCTTATTTACCCACAATGCACGTTACTTCTACAAAAACTCCAACAAATTCATCAGCTTTCCTTTCACAAAGCTATACTGACTTTGCCTGAGGACCTTGATTCTCCCTAAGTGTTCTGCTACAAAGTCTTTCATAATAGCTTAATAGCTACTAACATTTTCCTTATGACAGTTCTGACAGCTATATATCAATTACTGGGATAGAATATCTAAGCTAGACCATTATCAGCTTCCATATGGGTTAAGATTTATGTCTGAAAAGTCCCCCAGCTGAATTACTCTCCGAGTGCTAATCTTTAGGGAGTATAGAGAGTCAGTGGATGAAACACTCTGACATGACAAAGTAAGCCTCTTCACTGACCTTAAACCCCTACTGGTACTACACATCCAAGCCCTGAGTTAACACCTATGGCTCACTGGGTCTAAATGAAGCCCAAAGCAGTAATAGCCTCATCTTTGAAGTTTCCTTCCTCAAAACCTCATTGCTTCTTAAGGCACTTCACATGACAATACGGTAAGTACTTTAAAAAATAATATACTTTGAACTTTGAACTGAATTCTTTCATCAAATCTCTCCCCTAATTAGTCTACAAAACACTTACAGCGATCAACAGGGAGGCTATATAACTAGGGTACCTAGAACCAAGGTTTACTCTCTCAATATGAGGGTCAGTTGCCACAAGCTCAGCTAAGACTTCCCACGCCCCACAAGAGGAAGCAAACCTCTACTCAAGAGAGCTTTGGAGATTCAGTATATTCTCGAAGAATTCTGATTGCAGCGTTACTGCAGGAAGGTGATGCCAGGAAGAAAGGTCTGTTGTGGTATTACTGAATGGTGGTGTGGAAGAACATGATCAAGAGGGTTAGTGATTAACTGCACATCCTTGCTGCAGCACCCCCAAGTCTAAAGACAAAGATTAGCTTAACTTATCATACGCACATCGAAACATGCAGTGAAATGTGTCAAAGGCAAACACTGCCGAGGATATCCTGGGGACGGCCCTCAAGTATCACCACACTTCTGTTACCAACGCAGCATGCCCACAATTTACTAACTCATACCTCTTTGCTATCAAGAATCTTTAACCATTGGAATGAATTGAGCTTTGTAGAGTTATGTTTAAAAAATTGAACGGTACAGCTCAGGAACAGGTCCCCTGGCTGACAACCAGTTAAATTAATAATCAAATGGCCAACTAAAACTAATCCCCTCTGCCTACACAGTGTCTATATCCTTCCATTCCCTCACATTCATGTGCCTATGTAAATACTTGTAAAATATTCTGCAGCGGCTCTCCGTTGAGTCTGTTGACAGTGTGACCGCGGGACCGTCGCAGCAGGAGGAGCGAGAGGCTCGGGAGAGCGCTGAGTGCTGGGAAACAGCTGAGGAGCAGAGGCGAGTGTGCTTTAAAAGGAGTGTGGAGGGCAACTGAAGGGTTAAACAGAGTCTTGATTAGTTGATCACAGGGAGTGAGTACTTGAGATAATTGGCAGGGACAAGAATAAGGAGGGGTAACGGAAGAGGAGCGGCCAGTATGTGAGTGGCTCGGGGTAGGAGTGGAGTTTTGAGGCTTTGGCGAGCAGAGGCTGAGGATGAGCTTGCTCCAAGTGAGGTAAGGCCAGGTAAGTTCCTTTAATTAATTTAATTAACTTAGGAGTAGGTAAATGGAGGCAGCAGTTTGGGCAGTTGAGTGCTCCGTGTGCAGGATGGGGCAAGTCAGGGACAGCACAATTTGCCTGTAAAAGGTGCATCCAGCTGCAGCTCCTGACAAACTGTGTTAGGGAACTGGAGCTGGATGAACTTTGGATCATTTGTGAAGCAGAGGCAGAAATGGACAGGAGTTTCAGGGAGACAGTCACCCCTAAAGGTCAGGAGGCAGGTAGCTGGGTGACTGTCAGGAGAGGGAAGGGGAGTAGACAGGAAGAGCAGGGCACCCCTGTGGCCATTCCCATCAACAATAAGTCTACCGTTTTGGATACTGTTGGTGGGGACAACCTACCAGGGACAAGTTGTGGTGGTCGTGTCTCTGGCACCGAGACTGGACCCTCAGCTCAGAAAGGAAGGAGGGAAAAGAGGAGAGCAGTAGTGATAGGGGATTTGATATTTAGGGGGACAGATAAGAGGTTCTGTGGGAGAGATCAAGAATCCTGAATGGTCTTTTGCCTCCCTGGTGACAGGGTCTGCAATATCTCGGATCGAGTTCTTGGTATTCTCAAGAGGGAGGGTGAGCAGCCAGATGTCATGGTCCATGTAGGGACCAATGAAGTGAATAGGAAGGAGGAGGAGGTCCTGCAAAAAGTGTTAGGTGCAAAGTTGAAGGACAGGACCTCCAGGATTGCTACCCGTGCCACGTGCTAGTGAGGCTAGAAATGGGAAGATAATGCGGCTAAATACATGGCTAAGGAGAAGGTGCAGGAGGGAGGGCTTCATGTTTCTGGACAATTGGGCTTTGTTCCAGGGGAGGTGGGACCTGTTCTGACCAGACAGTTTGCACCTGAACTGGAAGGGGTCTAACGTCCTTGCGGGTAGATTTGCTAGTGCTGCTCCGGGGGTTTTAAACTAGATTTGCGGGGGAGGGGAACCAGAGTGTTAGAGCAGATAGTGATGTGCTGGAGGATAAAGGTCATGCGAGGACTGCATGTATAGAAAGAAATCATAGGTTTGTAAATGATAGAGATGTTCTCAGGTGCATCTATTTCAATGCAAGGAGTATTGTAGGTAAGGCAGATGAGCTTAGGGCGTGGATTGTTATGTGGGATTATGACATTATTGCTATTAGTGAGACTTGCTTGCAGGAGGGGCAGGACTGGCAGCTTAATGTTCCGGGGTTCCGTTGTTTCAGATGTGATAGAGGGGGAGGAGTGGCATTACTAGTCAGGGAAAATATCACAGCTGTGCGTAGACAGGACAGCCTGGATGGCTTGTCTACAGAGGCCATATGAGTGGAGCTGAGGAATGGGAAAGGTGTGACCACACTAATAGGGGTGTATTATAGACCACCCAATAGTCAGAGAATTGGCGGAGCAAATCTGCAGAGAGATAGCAGACCGATGTAAGAAACAAAAAGTTATAATAGTAGGGGATTTTAACTTGACTAGGACTCCCACACTGTGAAAGGGCTAGATGGCTTGGAGTTTGTCAAATGTGTTCAGGAAAGTTTTCTAAATCAATATACAGAGGTACCTACGAGAGAGGATGCAATACTTGATCTCCTATTAGGGATCAGACAGGTCAGGTGACAGAAGTATGTGTAGCTGAACATTTTGGGTCCAGTGACCATAATGTCATTAGTTTCAAGTTAAATATGGATAAGGATAGGTCTGGTCCTCGAGCTGAGGTTCTAAATTGGAGAAGGGCCAATTTTGTGGAAATGAGAAAGGATCTAGGAAGAGTGGATTGGGATGTTGTTTTCTAGCAAGGTTGTGTTCAATAAGTAGAAGGCCTTCAAAGGCAAAATTTTGAGAGTGCAGAGTTTACACGTTCCAGCCAGGATTAAAGGCAAAGTTAACAGGCATAGGGAACCTTGGTTTTCAAGGGATATTAGTGATCTGGTTAAGAAAAAGAAAGGTGTATAGCAAGTATAGGCAACAAGGAACAAATGAGGTACTTGAAGAGTGTAGAAAATGTGAAAAAATACTAAAGAAGGAAATCAGGAAGGCAAAAAGAAGACATGAGGTTGCTTTGGCAGATAATGTGAAGGTAAATCCGAAGGGATTCTACAAGAATTGGCCCTCTAGAAGATCAGAGTGGTCGTCTATGTGTGGAGCATCACGAGACAGGGAGATAGTAAACAGTTTTCTTGCATCAGTATTTACTCAGGAAACTGGCATAGCATATATGGAAGGAAGGGGAAACAAGCAGTAGTGTCGTGGAACATATACAGATTAAAGAGGAGGAGGTAATTTCTGCCTTACAGCGAATAAAGGTAGATAAATCCCCCAGGCCTGACATGATAGTTCCTCAGACCTTGAGGGAGACTAGTGTAGAAATTGCAGGGACCCTGGCAGAAGTATTTAAAATGCCCTTAGCCACGGGTGCAGTGCTGGAGGATTGGCCGGTAGCTCATGTTGTTCCATTGTTTAAAAAAAGGCTCCAAAAGTAAACCAGGTAATTATAGGCCGGTGAGCCTGACATCAGTAGTAGGTAAGTTATTGGAAGGTGTTCTGAGAGATCGGATATACAAGTATTTGGACAGCCAAGGGCTGATTAAGGATAGTCAGCATGGCTTTGTGTGCGGTAGATCATGTTTAACGAAACTTGTAGAGTTTTTTGAGGAGGTTACCAAGAAAGTAGATGAAGGAAAGGCTGTGGATGTTGGCTACATGGACTTCAGTAAGGCCTTTGACAAGGTCCCACATGGGAGGTTAGTTCAGAAGGTTCAGACACTAGGTATCCTTGGAGAGGTTGTAAACTGGATTTGAAATTGGCTGTGTGGGAGAAGACAGAGTGGTATTGGATGATTGCTTCTCAGACTGGAGGCCTGTGACTAATGGTGTGACGGGGATCTGTGCTGGGATATTGTTGTTTGTTATCTATATCAATGATCTAGATGATAATGTGGTAAATTGGATCAGCAGGTTTGCTGATGACACTAAGATGGAGGCGTTGTGGACAGTGAAGAAAGTTTCAAAGCTTGCAGAGGGATCTGGACCAACTGGAAAAATGGGCCAGAAAGTAGCAGATGGAATTTAATGTAGACAAGTGTGAGGTGTTGCATTTTGGAAGGACAAATCAAGGTAGGACATACACAGTAAATGGTAGGGCACTGAGGAGTGTGGAGGAACAAAGGGATCTGGGAGTTCAGATACATAATTCCCTGATAGTGGCGTCACAGGAAGACAGGGTTGTAAAGAAGGCTTTTGGCATCCTGGCATTCAAAAATCAAGGTATTGAGTACAGGAGTTGGAACGTTATGGTGAGGTTGTATAAGGCATTGGTGAGGCCAAATTTGAAGTATTGTGTACTGTTCTGGTCACCTAACTACAGGAAAGATGTCAGTGAGATTGAAAGAGTGCAGAGGAGATATACTAGGATGTTGCCAGGTCTTCAGGAGTTGAGTTACATGGAAAGATTGAACAGGTTAGGACTTTATTCCTTGGAGTGTAGAAGAATGAGGGGGGAATTGATGGAGGTTTACAAAATTATGAGGGGTATAGACAGAAAATGTGAGTAGGCTCTTTCCACTTAGAATAGGAGAGGTAAATACGAGAGGACATGGCCTTAGGGTGAAAGGGGAAAGGTTTAGGAGGAATTTCTTCACTCAGAGAGTGGAGGGAGCGTGGAACGAGCTGCCATCTGATGTAGTAAATGTGGGTTCTCTTAAGTTTTAAGAATAAATTGGATAGATACATGGATGGGAGAGGTCTGGAGGGTTATGGACTGGGTGCAGGTCAATGGGACTAGCAGAATAGTTTCAGCACAGACTAGAAGGGCCAAATGGCCTATTTTCTGTGCTGTAGTGTTCTATGGTTCTTTGAGTCTGTTTTCTAGTCATGTCTTTATTTGACTGCAGCTGATCTCTATATGACCTAGCACAGGTCATGGAAAGTTACTAACAAGGAGAAACTGTATACAAACGAATTGTACGTTGAGCCAGTTTTGGCTGAGTGCTTAATGCTTTCCCTTAACTGCTCTCTTACAAGAAAATAATAAGACAGATTTCACTGTCGGTGTGCTCAAATTAGTTACAACACAATGGCTGAATAGTCTACTGCTTTTTCTCTGTGAACACCATTAAAGTAATTGTTTTATAGTTTTTCATCTGAAGACCATGGGTTCCTTGGGTGCCACGACAGTGTTGCAGTTAGTGACACAGTTATAGCTCGGGGGTCAGATTTCACAGTTCAGAGTTCAATCCTGGCATCCTCTGTAACAATCTCTATGTCCTCCCTGTGGAATGTGTGGGTTTTCCTGGGTGCTCTGGCTTACCCCCACAGTCCAAAGACACACAGGTAGGTTAACTGTAAGTTGTCTGGTTGCCCCGTGGTTGGGTTAGGGTTAAATTGGGATTGTTTGGGGGGGGGGGGGGTTGCTGAGTTGTGTGGTTCGAAGGGCCTATTCCGCTCTGTATCACTAAATAAATATTAGAAATGTTCTTTAAAAACAAATTTTATTAGATGGAATAAAAATATCTTGGTATAGGTGGCATGCTTGCCTTCACTTGTGATGCCTCTGTTGACCCTCACCGATTTTTATCGATCCGATATAGATGCATCACAGCTGACTCTGCCCGAGACCACAAGAAAAAGCAGAAAGTGGTGGAGGCAGCTCAGCACATCATGGAAACTAGTTTCTCCTCCACGGACTCTGTCTATACTTCGATGACTGTAGTACTGCCACAAAACGTCAAATTTCACAACATATGTCAACGATAAGAGGTGAGATTGATCTTGGAACTAGGTTAAAAGGTTGACACAATATTCTGGGCCGAAAGGCCTGCACTGTAGTGTTCTATAATAAACCTGATTCTGATTCTAGCTGACTCAGATCTCCACAAAACTGTCAACTCAGTTTAAATGTCCTCCCTTTCAAAGCAGCAATGACAAGACTGTTTCAGAGAATAAACTGCAGATCAAAGCAGAGAAAAGTCAGCTCCCTTGGCTTACATTCTAATGACTTCCATCATGGTGATATTGAATGTATTTTGCTGGGTTATTTTCCATATGAAAGCTAACTTTCATACAAGCCCAAGAATTGTGCCAACCTTTGCTATAAGAGCATTGGGGGTCCGAACTAATTGTGCAGCCAGTTCCTGAACGCTCCACACAATGCACAAAATGATGACTGTCATCTCTGCCATTTCCTTTGGATCAAACTATTTTGTGATTAGTGTCCTGGACTGCTGTTCACCTAAGAAATTTATAGTGGGATCCTTTGTCTACAGCCATTATCTAAAGCTGACACCCCTGATGTGGGCATGCCATGAATGACAGCTAATTGGGGGGGGGGGGGTCAATTCCAAAGATCAGAGGCCACAGGGCGATTGTAGTGCAGAGGTCAAAGCCAGGAGACTGAAGGGTGAAGGCCTGAATGGTTGAATGGGAGGAAAGGGGCCTGCTTTTCTGTCGTTTTGTTGCTTGTGTTCAGTTTTGTCTGGTTCTGCTGAGCATTGTGCACATGCTATGTTGGTGAGGGAATTTTTGCAAACACTTGTGGGATGCCCCAGTTCAACCTTCAGCTGTGTTGGTTCTTACTGCAAATGACACATCACATTGTATTTTTCGATGTCATTACCATTATGTACCATGTCTACATGGCCATGGTCATTCTTGGCAAATTTTTCTACAAAACTGGTTTGCTCTGCCTTCTTCTGGGCAGCATCCTTACAAGATGGATGACTGCAACCATTATCAATACATTTCAGAGATTGTCTGCCTGGTGTCAGTGGTCACATAACCAGGACTTTTGTGATATTGATCAGTTGCCCGTACGACCATCCATCACCTGCTCCCGTGGATTCATGTGACCCTAATCGAGGGGGCTAAGCAGGTGCTACACCTTGCCTAAGAGTGACCTGCAGACTAGTGGAGGGAAGGGGTGCCCTACTCCTCTTTTGGTACAGACATATCTCCAACTAAGGTATTTGTGGTGACGTGACAATTATATTTAAAGTAAAACATGAGGCAAGATGCTTTTCCCAAAAGGGAAACCGGTTAAAGAGGATGAGGATTCATCTTCCTGATGCTCAGTCACAGATTCAGCGACAATACCTGCAAACTGACAAAGCAAATCTTTTGCTTTTCATACAGACAAATTAAACTACTTCTGAACATGTCCTTATTATAAAGTTCCCACATTTCAGACTATTCAAGAACGGATTCATTCTAAATGTGAAGTCATCTGACTTCGAATTGTGAATTTAAATCTCAGTAAATCCTAATTCTTAAGTGCTGAGAATCGCAAGTACCTCTCTGCAAAAGATCTGGGCTTCTCAAAGAAATTAACTATAGTGCTTATAGATTTCTGCAGCAATGCCAACCACCAAGCCTCAGGTAAATCTGGCATGATACTACACATCGAAGCTCTGTGTAGAAGACGCAATTAATGTGGACTGCCTTTCTATAAATCAGAACCAAGTGTGCTCATTCAGATTATTATTAAACTGTAAAGGCAATTACATAAAGTCTACAGCATTCAGACAGACAGCAACATTATTTCTTTCCTTGCAACAGTGCAAAATCTGACTTTTTGTGTTACCATGGTTTTATTTTTTGTAGCCTACATCGAGCCAGGTAATTAGAATTTTAAGGCACAGAGTAAAGGCCATTCTTTCTTGCAGCATTTTCAATGCCCTGCCTTTTTAAATAACCGTACACTGTACTCTAAGCTCCCTTGCATTACCTTTGTCTGCAACTGACCCAGCCCAAGGTGAGGAACTGCAGAGTGCTTATTCTTAAGGAATAAGAAACGTGACTCCAGGACAACCTCCCACGTACCGTCAACCTTTGGAACATGCCACTCAGGGACTTGTGCTAATAATATGTTGTGACAGGATTGTGCTGCATCGTATCTATATGAGCTGCATCACAACTATAAGTGCTGTATTGTAACCCTATGTACGGTGTTTTGCATCTTGGCCCCACAGGAATGATGTTTCATTTCACTGTGTACACCTGAATGATAGGAAACTTGAACTTGAACTAGTTTGGTACAAGTTTAACATGGTGAGTGGAAGCAAATGAATGGGTGGATGAACTTTGGAACTTCTACTGGAAATATTCAGTCATTCCCTGAATGCTCTCTCCTGCACAAGAGTGGAAGGCAAGTGGGTGTTTAGCACCACTGCCTGTGTTTGACCAGTCTCTCTCGCTTCTCGTTCACCACTCTCAGACAAAGGTGCCTGTATTTGACTGGTGTCTCCCTCCCTCTCGCTGAGTGCTATTGGAATATTGTGTTGAACTCTTGGGTCTTGGGAAAGGTTTAATTGACCTGGTTTGTGGATCGGACTCTAGTTCATGTTATGTGTGTTTCTGGTTGCTCCTTATTTTATTGCTATTTGTGTGATTTTGATCGGGCAGGCTGGTTCTGTGGCCTGCAGCCAACGAACGACGCAGCACTACATTGAACTGAACTGAACTAAACTGAGCACTCCTAGTCTGTTTCAATGACTTTGTGGTTAAGGTAGGTCAAATTCAAAGTAGATTTATTATCAAAGTATCAAAACCTATTGAATGCTGAAAGGCCGGAAGAGTGGACACGAAGAGGATGTTTCCTTCGAGGGAGTCTAGGACCAGACGGCACTGCGCCTGTGGAATTCGATGCCACAGTTGCCACCTCATGCCTTCGAAGTTTCCTCCCCAATTATCAACACTTACAGAAGGCTGTGGAAGAATTTTCTTTTCTTCTTTCTTCCATGGACATCTATCTCTTTCACCAGTCAACTTCCCAGCTATTTACTTCAGCCTCTCCCCTCTAGGTTTCACCTATCACTTAGTGGTTCTCTCTCCCCCCACCCCCCCAATTTTAAATCTATTCCTCAGCTTTTTTTACTCCAGTCCTGCCGAAGGGTTTCGGCCCAAAACGTTGACTCTACTTTTTTCCACAGATGCTGCCTGGCCTGCTGCGTTCCTGCAGCATTTTGTGTGTGTTGCTCGGATTCCCTGCATCTGCAGATTTTCTCTCGTTTGTGATTTTCAAAATGGAATTAGTTGAAGAATTAAAGTGGAAAATATACGAAGAAACATTACGACAGTGGGGCTAGTTGGGCAGTTCCTACAAAGAGAAGGGATTATCCTTTTCCTACATTGCTCTGTGAGTCTCCTGGCTCCTGGACAATATTCACCTCCATGTCCCTCTGGAGAGGCTTTTCAAAATGATGTATGCTGCTCCCTATAAACAAACCTCTCAGGGTTGGAGATACGGGAGTGTTTCAACAATGTTTTTCAACAATCGATCAATGATTGTTCCAAGTTGCTGTGCAAATATGTGCTTATTGCAACAGGATCAAACTTCCCGAACAGAACATTTTACACACTGTTGACTTCTGCCCTCCCTTTATCAACACAGTCTGACCTTTACGGCTGACAAACAGTCCTGAGCAGCAGTTTAAGGAAACATTTGAGAATACTACCCTTCAAACTGAATTATTAGACCATAAGGCAATGAGGCATAGGAGTCGAATTAGGCCATTCACTCCATCAAATCTGTTATCATTCTACCAAGGCTGAATTATTATCTCTCTCAACACCGTCCTCCTGCCTTCTCCCCAATTAATCAAGAACCTATAAACCTCCGCCTTAAATATACCCAAAGACTTGGCCTGCACAGACATCGGTGCCAGTGATTTCCACAGATTCACCACCTCTGGCTAAAGAAATATTTCCTCATCTCTACTAAATGGAGGCCCCTCTATTCTGATGCTGTGCCCTTTGGTCCTAGAATCCCCACTACAGGAAACATTCTCTCCATATCCACTCTGCTAGCCTGTCAATATTCAGGATTCAGTGAGATTCCTTCTCATTCTGCTAAACTCCAACGAGTACAGTATCAGAGCCAACAGACACTCCTTATACTGTGTGTTAACCCTTTCATTCCTGGCATCATTCTTGTGAACCTCCCCGGACCCTCTCCAATGCCAGCATATCTTCTCTTAGATAAGGCGCCCAAAACTGTTCACAATACTCCAAGTGCAGCCTAACCTATACCTCATAAAGCCTCAGCAGTATAGCTTAGCTTTTGTATTCTAGCCCTCTCAAAATGAATGCCAACATTGCATTTGCCTTCCTTACCTGCAAGTTAATCACTTCATATTTACTGAGAGATACAGCATGGAACAGGCCCTTCCCACCCAGTGCAGGGTGAACAAGCTGATCTTAAAGTGAATAAAGCTTCCTACCTATCTGTAACATGAAAAGAAAATCAGAGCCAGACTTGACCAAGGTGTTCAATATTTAGAACTTCAGTGCTGATTGGCCTGGAAAAAATACTATTACTGGAGTACAGTTTCCACAGGCAGTCATAAAACCATTTATCATGGAGTCTAAATGTATTTATATTTATGTATGCAGGACTAGCACCCCCATCCTGTTAAAAACACAGAACTAGAGAAACGGCAATAGAAGATCGCAGGACCTCATGCCTGGGCTATACCCGGTGACAACCTGTAAGACTGGCCCAGGACAGAGGACTGTGGCGAGCTATTATCTGTGGCCAATGCCCAGTAGGGGTGGTGCGCTCAAGAAGAAGACGACGAAGTACAAGGTGGACCCAAGGGCAATGAGAACCACAGACAGAGGGCCCGATGCTTTCTGTTTACTGGTTCAGGGAGCTGTAGGCTTCCAGCTCCAATAGTGGATGAAGAACACATGGTACTAGTTAAGATAACACCACCAGAATTATTACTGTCACATGTACCAAGGTACAGGGAAAAAGCCTTGCAGATCAGAGCACTGAGGTAGTACCAAGGGGAAAAATAATAACAGAATGCAGAATAAGGTGTTACAGTTACAGAGAAAGTGCAGTGCAGGCTGACGATAAGGTGCTAAATAGACTGAAGCCCATCTTATCTAGGGGACCATTCAATAGTCTTATAACAGTGGGATAGAAGATGTTCTTGAGTCTGGTGGTACGTGCTTTCAGGCTCCTGTGTCTCCTTCCAGATTGGTGCGGGGGTGGACCAGTCCACTGAGGAGCTGGAGCTCTAATGTGAGGCCGCCTGTCCTGGGGCTGTCTGTGTATGTGAGAGAGGGAGGGTAGGGGCTTGTTTTCTTGTGGTTGTTGTTGCTGGTATCATTCTACTGAACATTGTGAATGTGCAAAGTTGGCCTTGGAATCTGTGGCGACATCCAGCACATCCTTGGGTTGAGTTCATTGTTAACACAAATGACACACTTCACTGTATGCTTCGATGTGCATGAGATAACTAAACAAACTCAAATCCAAATGGATACCTGGGGTGGGTGAATACTGACTGCTTTATTGAGGCACTGAGAAGTAAAGACACAAAAATACAACTGCAGATGCTGTGGATCAAAGAATACGTGCACAACGTTGGAAGAACTCAGCAGGTCAGGCAGCATCCGTGAGAAAAGAGTAGCCGACGTTTCGGGCCGAGACCCTTCATCAGGAATGGGGGGGGGGGGGGGGGAGAGAGGGCCTAAGCCCAGTAATAGAGATAGGGGAGGGGGTAGGGCCTAGAAGCGCCAGGTGGAAAACCAATCAGAGGAGAGTGAAGACAGACTGCAAAGGGCAGGATAATTTCTATGATGCTACGTCGACAAGCCTCTTGCAAATTAACAAATGTTTCTAAATATTCATTACTAAACAGTAGACATAGGGTTAAAAGATTTTATAAGTTAATTTTGCTAAAATATACCATATTTCAAATTTGATCACTTGATACCCAACAAGCATATTATCAGCACCAAGGTATTCTTTATGAAAACTGATTGCAAAATTTAAAATCTAATTGATGTCAGTAAATCAATACAAATCTCATTTCTTTTTGAAACCCATCCAAAACATATGCTAATCGCCCTCAAACCATTCCTGCACACATTTCTGGTCAACCTCTCAAAACTCCTCACATTCCAAGTTTCCCAGAATCCAGTCACCCAAGAGGAATCACTACACTCTCTAAAACCTTATTCATGACTTCTACAGGGATTTTTAATTCCTATCTTGTTAAGCAACCAGTACCAAGTGTCAAGAGATATTTATGAGTTAAATGCACCTGCTGGATGTGTATTATCTGTCTCAGTCATTTGAAATATGGCCTTGTAATGCACTTAAAACATTGTATGGTACACTACAACATTAGCATATATTATCTCAAACCACTCTAGCCACAACTGTGAAGGTCAATTAAAAGGAATATTTTGGGAGAGAAGTATTCCACTATTGATCACTGAGCAATGGCCCTGAGACACAAGAGACTGCAGACACTGGAATCTGAAGCTACAGACAAACTGCTGGATGAACTCAACGGGGCCAGGCCGTATCCGTGGACAGTCGAGCTTCCAGGCCTCAAGCTTGACCCTCCACAGATGCTGACTGAACTGCACTGATTTCTTTAAAACAATCCTGAAAGCACAGACTCACTCCCTGCTTTAGCTCTACCTTGGTCTTGCACATTCATCCTTTTTGCAATATGATCTCCCGCAGCCCCTCTCTCCCTAATTCTCATTTTCTCTGCTTTAAAACTTGTTATATTGCTAAGATTTTCCACTTTTGTGCAGTTCCAAAAATGACCAGGAAATTCAACATGACGTGGAGCAAAGCAATACAACTAGTATCTTACCTTCATTAACTTTCATTTTCTCCACCCTCTGCAGTGTGGATGATCTGTAAAGCCCTCTGCATTTCATCCCCTTGCCTTCAATAGCACATTACAAACTTGCCAACGAAAAGGTCAGTAAGTGATGGGAGCATCACTCCCTTCTGTTCTACCACCAATTTACATACCAGCCATTCCTTCATCACTGCTGGATCTAACTCTTGGAACTTCATACCCACACTGCAGTGGAAGTTTCTTTAACAGAAGCACAGAAATTCAGGAACGTGGCTCACCCAATACCCTACTGAGGGCAATAGTTTTTAGTGCTGACCTTTCCATAACACCCATCTCTCATAAATGAATAGAAAAGAACTGAAACACTTGAGTATTTTGCTAGAGATGTTATAAATTTACTTAATTACATTATGTTTCCTACCTGGGATCTCATCTTTCCACCCTCTCAAAAAGTTCAGGTTTTTAAGGTGGAAAATGAGATTCCAGTCAGGAAACAAAACAGAATGAAGTTAGTTTACAATAAAACCCTGCTTTAAGCTCACTTCCTCCATCCATCTTTAGAGCCCTACCCCTATTTCTGTGGCCAACACCGAGCCAAAAATCCTTCTAGATCTCTTTACCCTTCCAGTTCTGATCTCCTCTGACATTTTACTGACATTCATTCTTTGGGGTTCCCTCTGTTTTCATGGATGTTTGTGAAGACTAAGAATTTCAGGTTGTATATTGTATACATTCTCTGGAATTAAATGGAACAATTTAACCATTGAATGGTGAGAAAAATGGAAGGATATGAGCATTGCAATAGGTAGAACAGATTAGTTTAGTTAGGCATTTGATTGGTTCACCACAGATCATGGGCCAAAGGGTGTGTTCTTGGGCTGCACTGTTCTATGCTCTCTGAGTCCTTCAAAATATGATCTTGGAAGTAGAACAAGGTTAAAATATTGGACCTTTCCAGCAGAGATGCTTTGGGTGGAATTCATTCAACTATTTCCTTGAAGTGCAAAAGAAAGTCATTTTGTTTGGCATTATCTCTGAACTCAGATCACTGTCATCTGTGCAGATGCCTCATTAATAAAATATATTTCCTATTTGAAAATTTGCCTTCCTGCAGTACAATACTAAGAAATTGTCCAAAGCACATCAAAACAGAAATCAATCAATCCAGCCTTCTACTTAAATGACAAGGTAACCTTCAAACATCAAGTCATCAGGGTTAAACCTTATTGTACATTATACGGCTTCTTCCTCGTACAACTCCTCCTACTCAAATAAAGCACTGGCTCTTAAATCATTATCCATAAGGCAAAGGCCATTTAGCCCATTGAGTCTACCCCATCATTCAATAATTGCTTATTTATTATCGTCCTCAACTCCATTTTCCTGCCTTCTCTCTGTAACCTTTGACACCCTTACCAGGAACCTATCAACCTCCACCTTAAATATACCTAGTGATTCAGTCTCCACAGCTGTCTGTGAAGATGAATTCCACAGGTTTACCATCCTTTCTAAAGAAAAATATTCCTCCTCATCTCTGTTCTAAAGAGAAGTCCATCAATTTTCAAACAAGACTTGATTGATATGATAATGACACTTCCTTTTTACTCAGCTCCAGGCTCTCATCTCTCACTGCTCGTGGATATTGTGCATCTCATTAATCAACATTTCACATGTCGCCTTGCTGTGCTCCTCGATGTCAAAGTAAATTTATTATCAAAGTACATATATGTTACTATATACTGTACTGAGATTCATTTTCTTGCAAGCAGTTTCCGGAAAGCAAAGAAATACAATAGAATTCATGAAAAAAGCTATACATAAAGACTGACAAACAATCAATGTGCAAAAGAAGACAAATTGTGCAAATAAAAGAATGAATAATATTGAGAACATGAATTGTAGAGACCTTCGTAGAGTCTGTAGGCTGTGGAATCAGTTCAGAGTTGAAGTGAGTGAAGTTATCCACGCTGGTTCAGGAGCCTGATGGTTGCAGGGTAATAACTGTTCCTGAACCCACACATCTGGGACCTGAGGCTCCTGTACCTCCTGCCCGATGGTAGCAGCGACTGGATGGTGGATGTCCTTGATGATGGATGCTGCTTTCTTGTACCAGTGTTCCTTATCAATGGTGGAGGGGGACTTTGCCTCTGAAGGACTGAGCTGCACCCATCTTGTCCTACTACCCCCATCCGAAGAATGCCAGCTGAACTATGATAGAATAACCAACTTGGTACTTGCAACAGAGAATTTGTTTCCTTCAGGCAAACACAGAATCAGGGTGAAAATCACCTAGGAGAAAATGAAAACGCACACTCTGCCTCCAAAGTAGATAACCAAGCGTTCTGCTTAAGCATGGCATAATTCTTATCTCCCAATCAAATGGTTTGGCATTACAGATAATGGAGTGTTCATTAACACTCAAATGGCAGGCAGTGAGCTGAAGCAGGACGGGACTCATAGCACAAGGGCATGTATGGAGACATAAGAGAGGCTTGCAGATGCTGGAACACAAAATGCTGGAAGGACTCAGCAGGGATGGCATGGTAACATAGCAGTTAGCAGAAAGTTTTACAGCTCCAGCAGTAAGTTCAACTGTTTTTTGATTAGGCTAGGGTTAAATAGGTGGGTAACTGGACAGTGCAGCTCATTGGGCTGTTCCATGCTGTATTTCTAAATAAATAAGTAAAATTCAGATTCATTTATTTACTACATGTATACTGAAACATACAGTAAAATGTGTCATTTGCGTTAATGACCAACACAGCCTAAGAATGTGCTGGGAGCAGCCCACAACACACATTCTGGCGCCAACATAGCATACCCACCATGCTCAGCAGAACAACACAACAAGGTAACAGTAAAGCAAGCCTCTTTCTTTCCTCCTACACATCCACCCACACACAGGCTAATAACTGTTCCTGAACCTGGTGGTGTGGGATCTGAGGCTCCTGAACCTTCTTCCTGAATGCAGCAGCAAGAACAGATCACGGCCTGGAACATGAGGGTGCTTAATGATGAAAGGTTATCCCAACAGCATCTCCTGAACCTGAAACATCTACCACCAATGATGACAAGAGCAGAACTTCAATGGGAACTCTATGGCTGGCAAGAACTCCCCTAAGCCATGACTTGGAAACATATCAACAGTCCTTCATCAATCCTTATTTGAATCTTGGAGCACCCCAACCAACAGCAAAGTGGAAGCATCTTCAGTGCAAGTACTGTAGTGGTTCCAGAAGACACAGGGCACAATAGAGGGCACCTGCTGGAACCTGGAACTTGGAGCAACACGCAGGAAGGTGGAGGATCTCAGTGGGTCAGGCAGCAGCTATGCAGGGAAATAAATAGTTGACACTTTGGGGCCTTGCTTCAGAATGAGCTATTCCAGCATTTTGTGTGTCGGTCCAAGAAGAGGGCTCACTACCATTTCCCAAGGACAAAGAGTAAGTGCTGATGATGTCAACAGCTTTCCGTTATTGAGAATTAATTCTTAAGAACGTATTTGCTGCTCAAAGCACAAATCAAGGTCAAAGATGACGAGATAATTTGATTTATGTGCAGGAAATTGTGAAGAAGAGATGGGAGTCAATGGCTGGAAAGCTTAGTTGCTAAGAAGGACAAAAGATTCAAGTTTCAAGTTTATTTATCACGTATACATGGAAACATACAGTGAAATGCATCATTTGCATTAAAAATATCATGCCAGAGGATGTGTTAGGGGCAGCCCATAAGTATTGCCACACATTCTGGAGCCTACCATGATCTACATGTTGGAGATAATGGCTTATCTTCCCAGTATGGAGTTGAAGAGAACTGTTGCCCAGCGTAAATTGTCAGATTGGTTTATTATCATCCAGGTAGTGTGAAAAACTCATTTCTTATAACATCCAAATTGTTTTATTACAATTGCACTGAAGTAGTACAAGGGAAAAGGATAACAGAGTGCAGAATACAGTTAGAGAAATGATAAAAGATTAGCTTTATTACAGGCACATCAAAACATACAGTGAAATGCAATGACAGAGAGAGAATGTCCTGGGTAGGAGGGGTAAACACGAGGAAATCTGCAAATGCTGGAAATTCAAACAACAACACACACAAAATGCTGGTGGAACACAGCAGGCCAAGCAGCATCTATAGGGAGAAGCTCTGTCGACGTTTCAGGCCGAGACCCTAGCAGCAAGAGGTGTAGACAGGGGAGGTTGGTTTCTCTGATGTTCTGAGCTGTGACTTCAACTCTCTGCAGTTCTTTGTAATCTTGCTGTATGAAGCCATGGTGCACCCAGATAGGATGTTTCCTACCTTTCTGCCTTGAAATAGGATGGTCTGTTAGAAATGCACTATTTTTAAACCACCTTTGCATGTGGATGACCATATAGCATATGAGCAGAATTACGCTATTCAGCCCATCGAGTCTGACCCGTGGTAGCTGATTTATTATCCCTCATAACCCCATTCTCCTGCCTTCTCCCTATAACCTTTGACATTCTTATATATAAAGAACCTATCAACCTCTGCTTAATTATACCCAATGACTTGGCCCGCAATGCTGTCTGTGACAATGAATTACACAGATTCACCACCCTCTGGCTGAAGAAACTCCTCCTCATCTCTGTTCTCATGGAATGCCCCTCTACACTGAGTCTGTGTCCTCTGGTTCTAGACCCAGCCACTACTGGAAACTTCTTCTCCACATCCACTCTATTTGGGTCTTTCAGTATTTGATAGGATTCATGTTACTTGATGATATTGATCTTAAAATCATTAAACTATTAAAACAGGGTGCTGTGGCAGGTTTGTATTAGAAATATAGAAACAAGATTAGGTTGTTCATTTTCAAATATTCAATAAGGTCATGACTGACTGGGTTTCCAAATACCATCTGTCCATTTTGATGCATAAGCATCCTGGGTCTTGAAAATGAATCAATCTTGAAATATCAGCATAACGTACAAATAGTTCCAAGCCCCCAAGAACTCCAAACTTTGATCAATATCTGATGAAGCAGCAAATGAGAATAATGAGTCTGAGGAACTGGACCGCAATCTGAAAGATCTTAGATACTCAGCTTCAGTCACTCCACCAGTGAACTGTTCCCACAACCCATGTACTCGCTTTCAAGGGTCCTTCATCTCATGTTCCCGATGTTTATTGTTCATTTATGATTATGATTATTTTTCTTTTTGTATTTGTACAGTCTGTTGTCTTTTGCACCTTGGTTATTTGTCCATTTTGTGTGAATTTTTCATTGATTCTATTGTGTTTCTTTGTATTTACCGTGAGTGCCTGTAAGAAAATGAATCTCAGGGTAGTACATGGTGATATACAGTATATGTACTTCAATAAATTAATTTAAGTAATTTCAGAATCAGGTTTATTATCACTGGCATGTGATGTGATTTTTTTGTCCCCTCAGAAGAGTAACATTATTGTGACTATAAGCTGGATTTTTCTTATTGGGAAAAAAACTGGAATTGAAATTTTATATTGTTCATCGTGTATCACCTCCTGGTACTAGAGGCACTTCAATGAAAAGTGCTGCAATAGTTCTTCAGACTCTCAGAACAAACAAAATGCACACTGCACTGACCTAAAAAACATCAAAAGGGTGAATGCATTTTTGGCTACAGGTCTTGACCATTGAGCACATCTACCAGGAGTGGTGCTACAAGAAAGCAGCATCCATCATCAAGGAACCCCCCCCCGTTCAAGATGATTGCTGATGCCTTCAAATTCCTCATAGATCCTGACTTGCTGAAGCAGTGAAATTGTTTCATTTTCACTCCCAGCTGTTTCTGGCATCTCCAAGCCTGAATGCTTGAAACCATAGTGAATAAAACAGTTCCAAATTGTCTTATTGCTTAATTTTTGCCAACTATCAATGACAAAGTACACTGGTTTTTGAACACAACACACACAACTGATGCTATTTAAAAACTATTCTCTCTAAGCATAGTATAACATCTAACAGCCACACAAGTGCATGTGACTGATGCCAGTTGCAAGCCATTCGGCATCAGCCTCCTGTCCCAATAAAGCATCTTTGTGTCCCGAATAAGTAAAGGGAACACCGGCAATTTTCTCAATTAGTTTTTTTTAAAAAAAAGAGTTGTTTCAAATAAGTGGCTGCCCTGATTAACCGATGGCCCAATTAAATGGAATCTCTGTATACTAGATTTTAGTATACAATCGGAAAACTCCATCATGTGAATACTTTAATTTGAGAGGTCATTGATAAATTTCCATGTACTTTGGTTTAAGCTGCCATGCCTGTGTAAGGCAGAAATGAGTGAACATCAACAGACTGCAGCAACTGAATCAACAAGAGACTTTTTGCACGTGGGTAGATAGGATCGTAAGAAGAGCTTTCGGCACATTGGCCTTCATAAATCGGCACACTGATTGCAGGAGTAGGCATGTTATGTTGAAGTTGTGTAAGATGTTGATGAGGCCAAATTTGAAGTATTGTGTGTGGTTCTGGTCAGATATAAGACTGAAAGAGTACAGAGAAAATTTAAAAGGATGTTACATGACTTGAGGACCTGAGTTATAGGAAAAGGTTGAATAGATTATGACTTCTTTTTCCCCAGAGAGCAGAAGAATGAGGGAAGATTTGATAGAGCTATACAAAATGATGGTATAGATAGGGTAAATGCAAGCAGGCTTTCTCCACTAAGCTTGGGTGATATTAGAACTAGAGGTTCAAAGCGTTCGAAGTAAATTTATCAAAGTACATATACAACCCTCGGATTCATTTTCTTTCTGGCATATTCAATAAATCCGTGGAATAATAACCACAACAGAATCAATGCACCGACCTGAGTGCTCAACCAGTGTGCAAAAGACAAACTGTGCAAGTACACAAAGAAGTAAATAATAACAATGAATAAAAAAACAACAAATAACGAGAACATGACATGTAGAGTCCTTGAAAGTCACTTTGTAGATTGTGGGAATATTTCAATAACGGGGCAAGTGAAGTTACAGACAATAGACAATAGGTGCAGGAGTAGGCCATTCACTGTGATCATGGCTGATCACCCAAAATCGGTACCCCGTTCCTGCCTTCTCCCCATATCCCTTGACTCTGCTATCTTTAAGAGCTTTATTTAACTCTTTCTTGAAAGCATCCAGAGAATTGGCCTCCACTGCCTTCTAAGGCACAACTCTCTGGGTGAAAAAGTTTTTCCTGAACTCCGTTCTAAATGGCCTACCCCTTATTCTTAAACTGTGACCTCTGGTTCTGGACTCCCCCAACATTGGGAACATGTTTCCTGCCTCTAGCGTGTCCAATCCCTTAATAATCTTATATATTTCAATCAGATCCCCTCTCATCCTCCTAAATTCCAGTATATATACGCCCAGTCACTCCAATCTTTCAACATATGACAGTCCCGCCATCCCAGAACTTAACCTCATGAACCTGTGCTGCACTCTCTCAATAGTAAGAATGTCCTTCCTCAAATTTGGAGACCAAAACTGAACACAATATTCCAGGGGTGGTCTCACCAGGGAGACTGGTTCAGGAGCCTGATGGTTGAGGGGTAGTAACTGTTCCTGAACCTGCTGGTGTGAGTCCTGAGCCTCCTGTACCTTCTTCCTGATGGCAGCAGCGAGAAGAGAACGTGGCCTGGGTGGTGGGGATCCCTGATGATGGATGCTGCTTTCCTGTGCTCAGTGGTGGGGAGGGCTTTACCTGCAATGGAGTGGGCTGTATCCACTACTTTTTGTAGGATTTTCTGTTCCTGTGCATTGGGCATTGCATGACAGGTTAAGGGTGAAAGACGAATTGTTTAAGGGGAACTTCTTCACCCAGAGAGAAGTGTAAGTGTGGAATGAGCTGCCAGCAGAAGTGGTGGATGTGGGTTTAATTGCAACGTTTAAGAGAAGCTTTGATAAATAAATGGATGGGAGGGATACGGGACTGGACAGAGTAACAGTCTGGCGTGACTAGATGGGGGTGGGGGGAGGGCCTGTTGTTGTGTTGTAGTGTTCTATGACTTAGTCCTCAAGTCAGCATTTTGCTAATAACTAACAACTCCAAAGTCCTTTAATCCCCGAGAAGAATGGATGTACTTGATGGGTCACAGCACAGTGGAAGAGTCAAATTAGTTCTGAACAAGTTGAATTACTTATAATTATACCCTCAGGACCTCCCATGCCCCAGTAAAATGGTGCTTGACATACGGCCAATTGATAGGGCAGTGCTAGTCTTGGGGGCTGAGCGGAGAACTGAACTGTGCGTTCAGGTCAAAGACAAAAAACAGAGGATATACTTCACGGCAGATGCTGAGAGACTAGATTGTGATTTATTTAATACTGCCGGGGTCAATTTAACAGTAACTCAATTTTTTATTTCTACCAGACAGTTTAACTCAGCAGAGGCTGGGGCTGCTGTAAGATCGATTTATCATGTACAAAATTTCACAGAGCTGATACCTAATTCTAGATGTTTTTGAAAGGCAACTAAGCAAAAGCAAGCAAAAAATGCAGCGTCATCAGGACAATTAACCCATCATTTTCTGCTGATGTAGTTTGGTAAAGCTTCATAAATATGCACATACACTAATTAAGGATAAATACTAGTTGACGTATTACCTCACTGTAGCCCCAACGATAAAAAGAGTACGCACATGTTGAAATACAATATTGGAAAATGCATGAACATGCACTTCGATAGTAGAGATAAATGTGCGGACTGTTTTCTAAACGGTGAGAAAATCCAGGAATCCGAAATGCAGATGCACCTGTGCAGAACACCCTGAAGGTTAACTTGCAGGTAGAGTTAGTGGTGAGGAAGGCAAATGCTGTGGCTTTATAAGGCACTGGTGAGGTCTCACCTTGAGTATTGTGAACAGTTTTGGGCCCCTCATCTTAGAAAAGATGTGCTGGCATCAGAGAGGCTCCAGAGGAGGTTCACAAGGATGATTCCAGGAATGAAAGGGTTATCATACGAGGAACGTTTGATGACTCTGGGTCTGTACTCACTGGAATTCAGAAGGATGAGGGGATATCTCATTGAAACCTTTCAAACGTTGAAAGGACTAGTCAGAGTAGATATGGAAAGGATGTTTTCCATGGTGAGAGTGTCTAGAACGGGGGTCGGCAACCTGCGGCTCCCGAGCCATTTGTGGCTCTTTCACCTCTGTGCTGCGGCTCCCTGTGGCTTTGGGAAATAATTGGTCAGTATTTAATTAAAATGTATTTTATGTTAGTTTGTTAGCTTTTGAAATGTAATTATGGTGATCTTGTACAACCTAAGTGTAGCGACACATTTCCTGCCACATCCGAAACGGCTCACAATTAGCCAGCATTCCGGCTAAGGGAGATAGCCTACGGGGGTTTGTGAGTACGCGTCTTTTGCAGCATCTGCGTCCATGGGGGCTGGGTTGAGGGAGGCTTAAAAGCAAGGCTGTTTAGTTCGAATAAAGCTATCTTTGACTGCAGTTTACTGACACCGCTACAACGTGTTTTTATCGCTGACTGTCCAGACGGAAGGTGCTGAAACGCTTTGTCGCGTGTCTGGAAGAAGTGAAAACTTTCCTGGGCAGCAAAGGGCTCACCTTTCCTGAGCTGGAACAGCCAGAGTGGCTGGAAAAGCTACACTTCATGGTAGACATGACAGCGCACCTGAACACGCTGAACACAGCTCTTCAGGGGAAAGGACGTACAGCCCTGCACATGTTGGAGGATGTTTTGGCATTCGAGCGCAAGTTGACAGTGCTTGCCAGAGATTTACAGAAAGGCACTTTGTCTCACTTCCCCAATTTGAGAGAGTTCAAACAAGGTCACGACATGATAATTTCGGAGTATTTACATTCTGCAATCATCGCAATGCAAACATCGTTTGGGAAACGCTTCTGTGAGTTCAGAGAGGAAAAAAACACATTATCCTTCCCGGTCACTCCCTTAAGCATCGATCCTTCCCTACTGAATACGACTGCATTGGCAGGTGTGAGTAAACCTGATCTTGAGATGGAACTGGCCGACATAGCCGACAAAGACATATGGGTGTCCAAGTTTAGACGCTTGACAGCAGACCTTGAAGATGTTGCCCGTCAGAAGGCCGTTCTTGCTCAGAAACACAAATGGAGTGATATTGAAAACCTCACAGATGACAGCTTGCGATCCTGTGTAAAGATGAAGGTGACGTCATACAGCCCTGATGTGCAGACGCTGTGCGCTGAGGTCCAGGTGCAGAAATCCCATTAACCAAGTATGATAAATATTTTAATTGCCTATTATTTTACTTATATTCATATTTTTTCATTGTTCAGTGAAATAGTCCTTTCATTTTTCAGGATGACAGCTGGCTGACGTTATTTTTGGTTTGCTGCTGGCGGAAAATTTAAGTTCGGCGTTTTTCATAAATACAAGAAGGACTCAAATAGACATTGAATATTTTACTTAAAAGTAACTTTCAACCCAACGTCTTTTTTTCGGAGTTCAAAATGTTTTTGTTGCATGCAGAAATGTAATTTCGTTTTCTCTGCAGGAGTTCATCAATTTCATAAATGCAACACATTATAGTTTGTTTATACATAGCATAAAGGCAAAAAAAACGTTGTATGCAGTGTTATTTCATTTTAAATGTCAAACGGGTTTTGTGGCTCCCAGTGTTTTCTTTTCTGTGGGAAACGGGTCCAAGTGGCTCTTTCAGTGGTAAAGGTTGCTGACCCCTGGTCTAGAACAATAGGGTACAGCCTCAGGATAGAGCCCTTTCAAAAAAGAGATGGGGAGAAACTTATTTTGCTAAAGGATGGTGAATTTGTGGAATGTGTTACCACATGCAGCTGTGGAGGCCGGGTCATTGGGTGTATTTAAGGCAGAGATTGATAGGTTCTTGTTTGGACATGGCATCAAAGGTTACAGGGAGAAAGCCAGGAACTGGGGTTGAGAAGGAAATAGTAAAAACGGTTCGGCCATGATTAAATGGTGCAGCAGACTCAATGGGCCAGATGGTCTAGTTCGGCTCCTGTATCTTATGGTCTTATGTGTGCGTGTTCATGTATGCCTCTGTGTGTCAGTGTGTCCGTGCACATCTGTGTCTGTGTAAATAGATCTCAATGTTTGGGTGTTCCCGCGTGTCTGTGCATGCGCGTTCGTATATACGTGACGTTTCTGTGTGCATCTTTCTGCATATGCTCTGCGTGTCCATGTGTATTTATTCTACATACGGCTTTAGATTTTTCCTGGGGAAGGGGCAGTAATCAGAGACACAGGCTGGTAAAAGATTGAGAGGTGAGGTCAATATAATTCATGTCACTGCAAGTGGAGAAGCTCTGCCTCAAAGGTTTGAGGAAGCCAATTCAATTATTGTCGCAGAAGCAAATTGAACGAACACTTTAAGAGAAACATTGCTGGGCTTGAGAAAGGGACAAGTAGCATAGTTCTATCAAAGTGCCTGCAAGCTGAATGCTCCCTGATACAATTACATATAAACACAGATTATTTTTAAACTAGCCTCAAATTTGACTCAAGCTATGGAGATTAAGAAGATCACTGATCTTAAACGTAACTGTCTCTCTACACATACTGCCTGACCTGCTGAGTATTACCATCATTCTCTGTTCTTAATTAAGAATATGCACTTTGGGATTCACCAGTTACTCGAATCTGTTAGGCTCACAAAGTGAGAGAAATTAATCTTAAACAAACTCTGACTACGGCAGATGGTAACCCCATCAAGTCAGCACAGCACATGAACAAACCGGAACTACTAGGATTTCAAAAGGCTTACTTCAATGTGACCTGCTCTGTGCTGTGCTGGGTTAGTGTCTAAAACCTTGTTATTCTTGTAAAATATTCTTCAATGTTCAAGGTGATTGTTGAAGTTGATATATTAAATCTTAAAATTCAGAGCCTCTGGGAAAATAACCCTCGCAGAAAAGGCAGTAGACATCTGAAACTCTACCCCAACAAGATTGTTTTACTCAGAATCAGAATTATCACAGACATATGTCATGAAATTCATTGTTTAGTGGCAGCAGTACAATGTAATACATTAAAAAATTATGAATGACAATTATAAGTACATTTATTATTGTGATCTCTCATTATATGTATGTGAGAAGAAGCTGTTCCTGAAACACTGAGTGAGTGTGTTCAGGCTCTTGTACCTCATTCTCTAATGGTAGCAATGAGAAAAGGACATTTCCTGGATTTCAGGAGTCCTTTATGACATACACTGACTTCTTTAGATGTTCTCCATGCTGGGGAGGCTAGTGCCCATGATGGAGCTGGCAGAGTTTACAGTGTGCAGTGGCACCTCCACACCAGAAGGTGTTGCAACCAGACAGAATGCTCCCCATGGAACTTCTGTAGAAGCCTACTGGAGTCTTTACTAGAGTAACATAACAAATCTCCAAAAATTCCTAATGAGATATAGCAACAGCAATAAACGTGACAGTATCAATGTGCTGAATGATCCCATTTATCCCTGCATCCAACTTTGCATACTATTTCCTTCATCCCACTCCACGCCTGGTCTGATAGGAGCCTGGGGCTGAGAGGGAAATGGATTCGCCAGGATGAAATGGCAGAGCAGGCTCATTGGGCCAAATGGTCCAATTCTGCTCCTCTGCTGGGAACCTCATTAGCATTTTTGAATCGGAGTATCAGATGGCAAACGATCTTTGAAAAATAATGAATGGATAATTGGACCCTGCACGTGACTGAAGAAACTGCAGAGAGAGCTGTGGACACGGCTCGGCATATCGTGGAAAGCAGCCTCCTCTCTGTGGATTCTGTCTACTCTTCACTGTCTCAGTAAAGCAAACAGCGTAATCAAAGATCCCAACCACTCCAGACATTCTCTCTTCTCCCCTCTCTCATTGGGCTGAATATAAAAAGCCCGAGATAACATACCACCAGGATCAAGAACAGCTTCTATCCCATTTCCCCACATTCTTGAGTGGACCTCTTGTAATGGGATGGCCTCTTGTCCTCACAATCTGCGTTAATCTGCTTTGGCACTTCACTACTTCCCTGCCCTGCACTTTTTCGCTAAACTTTGTTATTCTAGCTCAGTGCACTGTGTAATGATTTGAAGTGTAGGAACAGAATGAAGACAAGCTTTTCACTGCAGCTTGTACGTGTGACAATAATAAACCAGCACCAAATTTGCTTTTTCAGATCAGTCAGATTAAATAAATACAAACCACGGCATCAGAATTCCTCTTCAAAACGATCTCAGGGCACTGTTTTTAAGTTACTGGAGGGCACAAATCTTGCTGCAATAATGCTTCTGGCAGTAATGCTTTCTTTTTGTTCCCAAGTCCATGCATCAACAAACCGCTGATTCAGTTCTGCCCACCCAGTCAGAGCTGAACTCCACAAAAAGCAAGCAACAATTTTAGATCCTGGCGAATTGTTTTCTCCTCCTGGTTACTGTACTCATCTGCAGTCATTATAAATCCATTAAATTTAACTTCTAATTGATGGGTCTAGCTGAGCTCTATAGATCTCATCCAGGTGCTTCAGTGCATCAGCTTACTGGCAGAAGCTCCATTATACACAGCTTGTAAGATCAGCTCGCGTGGAGGGCAATAGCAGTGTGATATGGCTTCATTCTGCAAACACTGGTGGGTTTGTGAAGCATTGGTGAGAATAGAACAAAAGTAAATGCTGTTATGATAATCTGTTTATTTATTTATTTAGAGAATAATAGGTCTCTCTTCCCGCCATTATGGACATTTACACTACACGCTGCATCCACAAAGCAAACAGCATTATGAAGGACCCCACACACCCCTCATACAAACTCCTCTCCCTCCTGCCATCTGGGAAAAGGCACCGAAGCATTCGGGCTCTCACGACCAGACTATGTAACAGTTTCTTCCCCCAAGCCATCAGACTCCTCAATACCCAGAGCCTGGACTGACACCTTACTGCCATATTGTCCTGTTTATTATTTATTGTAATGCCTGCACTGTTTTGTGCACTTTATGCAGTCCTGGGTAGGTCTGTAGTCTACTGTAGTTTTTCCTCTGTTCATTTTTACTGTGTACTGTACCAGCAGTTACGGTCGAAATGACAATAAAGAGTGACTTGACTTGACTTGACTTGACTTGACTTGAGATACAGAATGGAATAGGCCTTTGCAACCCTTGAGCTGTAATGCCCAGCAGCCCCATTCAGTCCTAGTCTAAATCATGGGATAACCTAAAGTGACCAATTAACCTACTGACCAGTACGTCTTTCGATTGTGGGAGGATACCAGAGCACCTGGAGGAAACATATGTGTTCCATGGGAAAAAACGTATAAACTCCTTACAGATGGCGTTAGATTTGAACTCTGGCACCCTGAGCTGTAACAGCAATGTGCTCTAACTGCTATGCTATCCCAGCATTAGCATGGGGGAGGCTTTGCTTTCAGCACATGGTGGGGCAGCTTAGAATTTGAGAAGGAAGCTGTATATTGGTCTCAGTCTCTGACAGGGGATGTGAATGGTGTTCATAAGGAATCCATCATTAATATAGGTAGACAAGGTGAGGAGGTCTTAAAGAGAGATTTTAGGGAGTTAGATAGAAATCTGAGGAACAGGAACCCCCCAGGGTGATAATCTCTGGATTGCTGTCTGTACCACATGCCAATGAAGGTAAGAATAGGGCAGGGGTTTTGAAATGTTGGGATCATTGGGATCTCCTCTGGGAAAGGTATGACATGTACTAAAATGGGTTATACCTGAATCCAAGAGGGTCCTGTATTCTTGCAGGCAGGCTGGCTAGAGTTGTTTGGGTGGATTGAACTAATTTGGCAGGGGGATGGAAACTAGAATAATAGTGCAGAAGATGAGGTCGTTGGTTTACAAACATAGACAATACGTAGTGAGACTCCTAGCAAGGAGAGGCTGATGATGCCGTCAACAGGATGAGTTGCAATATAAAAGCGGGGTAAAATTGAAAAAGGTGAATGCAGGACTAAAGCTGTTGTAGCTGAATGTGCGCTGTGTATGGAATAAAAATGAACCTGTAGCACAGTTAGAGATTGGCAAGTATGATGTTGGCATCACTGAATCATGGCTGAAAGAAGATCATAGGTGGGAGCTTAAAGTCCAAGGATACACATTGTATTGAAAGGATAGGCAGAAAGGCAGAGGGGGTGGTGCAGCTCTGTGGGCAAAAACTGAAATCATTAGAAAGAAGGTGACATAGGATCAGACAGTGTTGAATCTTTGTGGACAGAGCTAACGAATTGCAAGGGGAAGAAGACTTGATGGAAGTTGTATACAGACCCCCAGACAGTAGTAATGATATGGTCTACAAGTTACATTGGTAGACAGAAAATGCATGCCAAAAGGGCAATGTTACAATAGTCATGATATATTCCAATATGCAGGTAGATTGGGAAAATCAGGTTGGTGCAGGATTTCAAGAGGGGGAATTCCTAGAGTGCCTGTGAGATGGCTTTTTAGAGCAGCTCATGGTTAAGTCCACTAAGGGATCAACTATTCTGTATTGGGTGTTGTGCCATGAAAAGGAATTGATTAGAGAGCTTAAGGTAAAAGAACACTTGGGGACAAGTGAACATAATATGATTGAATTCACCCTGGAGTTTGAAAAGGAGAAGCTAAAGCCAGATGTATCAGTATTACAGTGTAGTAAAGGAAATTACAGAGGCATGAGAGAGGAGTTGGTCAGAATTGATTGGAAAAGAACACTGGCAGGAATGATGGTAGAGCAGCAATGGCTGGAATTTCTGGAAGCAATTCAGAAGGCACAGGATATACACATCCCAAAGAGGAAGGAGTATTCTAAGGGCAAAATGACACAACCATGGCTAACAAGGGAAGTCAAAGCTAATATAAAAGCCAAAAGAAAGGGCATATGATAGAGCAAAATTAGTGGGAAGTTAAGAGGATTGGAAAGCTTTTAAAAACAAAACAAGGCAACTTAAATAGTCATTAAGAAAGCAAAGGTGGAATACGAAAGTAAGCTGGCCAATAATATTAAAGAGAATATCAAAAGTTTCTTCAGATACATAAAGTGTAAAAGAAAGGCAAGAGTGGATATTGGACTGCTGGCAAACTATGGAAACGGGGTACTATGAAATGGCAGATGAACTGAATAAGTATTCTGCATTAGTCTTTACTGTGGAGGACACTGGCAGTATGCTGGAAGTTCCAGGTGTTGGGGTAATGAAGTGTGAAGTTACCATAACTAGAGAGAAGGTTCTAGGGAAACTGAAAGGTCTGAAGGTAGATAAATTACACCCCATAGTGTACACCCCATGGTTCTGAAAGCAGTGGCTGAAAAGATCGTGAAGCATTAGCAATGATCTTTCAAGAATCACTAGATTCTGGAATGGTTTTGGAAGACTGGAAAATTGCAAATGTCATTCCATACTTCAAGAAGGGAGAGAGGCAGAAGAAAGGAAACTATAGGCCAGTTAGTCTAACCTCAGCAGTTGTGAAGATGTTGGGAGTCGATTATTAATGATGAGTTCTCAGGGTACTTGTAGGCACATGATAAAATAGGCTGTAGTCAGCATGGTTTCCTCAAGGGAAAATCTTGTCTGGCAAATCTGTTGGAATTCTTTGAAAAAATAACAAGCAGGATAAACAAAGGAGAATTCAGTTGATATTGTTTATTTGGATTTTCAGAAAGCCTTTGGCAAAGTGGCACACATGATGAGCCCATGGTATTACAGAAAAGATTTTAGCATGGATAAAGCAGTGGCTGATTGGCAGGAAGCAAAGAGTGGGAACAAAGGGAGCCTTTTCTGATTGGCCGCCAGTGACTAGTGTTGTTCCACAGGGGTCTGTGTTGGGACTGCTTCTTTTTACGTTATATGTCAATGATTTGGCTGATGGAATTGATGCTTTTATGGCCAAGTTTGTTGATGATACAAAGATAGGTGGAGGGGCAGGTAGTTTTGAGGTGGTAGAGAGGCTATAACAGGACTTAAGACAGATTAGGAGAATGAGCGAAGAAGTGGCAGATGGAATACAAGTCAGAAAGTGTATGGTCATGCACATTGATAGAAGAAATGAAAGGGATGACTATTTTCTAAATGGAGAGAAAATACAAAATACTGAGGCACAAGGGATTTGGGAGTCCTTGTGCAGGATTTCCAAAAGGTTAACTTGCAGGTTGAGTCTGTGGTGAAGAAGGCAAATGCAATGTTAGCATTCATTTCAAGAGGATTAGAATATAAACTTAAGGATGTAATGTTGAGACTTTATAAAGCACTGGTGAGGCCTCACTTGGAGTAGTGTATGCAATTTTGGGACCTTTATCTTAGAAAGAATGTGCTGAAACCAGAGACGGTTCAAAAGAGGTTCATGAAAATAATTCCAGGATTAAATGGCTTGTTATATGAAGAGGGGTCTGGGCCTCTATTCACTGCAATTTAGAAGAATAAGGGCCGACCCAATTGAAACCTATCAAATAGATCAGACATGATGAAATGTGGAGCAGGCCTAATTCTGCCCTATATCCTTTTTCTACAGAAGTACTTTGCCTTTGCGTTCTTCTGGGCAGTATCTTTAAAAGATGGGTGACCCCAGCCATTATCAATACTTTTTAGAGATTGTCTGGTGTCAGTGGTCACATAACCAGGATTTGTGATATGCACCGGCTGCTTTTTAAGACCATTCACCACCTGCTCCTGTGGCTTCATGTGACCCAAATCAGGTGGGGGGGGGGGGTGTGTGTGTGTCTGTGTGTGTGTGTGTGGTGGAGAAACTAAGCAGGTGCTACACTTGATCCAAAGGTGACCACAGGGTAGTGGAGGGAAGGAGTGCCTTTCACTTCCTTTGGTAGAGACGTCTCTCCACCTGGCCACCCAAAAGAATCCAGCTTGGTCAGTAAAAGCTCCTATCTGAGCACCACCAACCCCATTCACAGGGTAACGCGTACACAGTACCGGAGGAACTCAGCGAGTTAGGCCGCATTTATGGCATGTGAGGAGAAGAGAAGGGGTGAGAGGGTAACTGGAATGATAAACATTCGATTTTTCAAGCCTCCAGTAATTTCTCCTCCCCTTCCTCACCATTCCTTATACTAGTTACACTGCCACCCCTCCTCTTCCCCTCACCTGCCACAACACCTCATCTCCATCACATTACTGAACGCCACCACACATCAGTTCTAAGTGGGAGATCCCTGCCTTGCCATTCTCTATGAATCAGAGTCATAGAGTACCACCGCCCTTCAGCATATCTCATCAATGCTGAACACATTCTGCCTCGTCTTATGACCCACACCTGTTCTGTAGCCTTCCATACCCCTCCCAACCACGTACTTACCCTAACTTCTCTTAAATGTTGCAAATAAATCTGCATTTACCAGATCTGCTGGCAGCTCATTCTACATTGACTTTCAGTTCCTCTTGATTGTTCTTGGCAAGTTTTTCAACAGAAGTGGTTTGCCATTGCCTTTTTTCATCCTTAACCTATGATCTCCAATCCTAGTCTCAGCCATCTCAGTGAAAATAACCTGCTTACATTAACCCTCAGGTTCCTCTTACATATTTTACCCATGCTTTGACATATTATGTTTGTTTTTGAACAACCAAAAGACTCAGCCACTACCCACAGCCACCACTTACTTGTGCCCACACTGCACAGGAATATGTGGATCCCGGATCGGCCCCTACAGACACCTGAGGACCCACCAATAGACAACCCCTTAGGAGAACATCTTATACAACTTGAGTGATCACACCACGATGATGCTTGTTTCAGAATTTATCAACAAATCTGATTGCCCCCCCCCCCAAAAGGGGCAACATCTCTCGGAATCCTGAACACCAGGCGCCAAGATCAACAGCCATAAGGAGCCAGGAAGGATTGAGGGCAGGTTATCCCAAACATTGCTCACAGCACAACCAAGTCAGGGCAGGCTGACCCCAGAAACCATAGTCCTAATCTTTACGCTGATCTGCCCTCAAATATTGGAGTGGTTTTTATTACGCTGCTGCCACCTGCAGTCTGTAAGTCAGCAATGAGAAGAATATGAAGCTACACGCACAAAATGTTGGAGGAACTCAGGCTGGGCAGCATCTGTGGAAAAGAATAAACAGTCGATGTTTCAGGCCAAGACCCTTCTTTAGGACTGAACAGGAAGATGCCAGAATAAAAAGCTGGGGGGAGGGGAAGGAGGATAGCTAGAAGGTGATAAGTGAAATCATGTGGGTGAGAAAGGCAAAGGGCTGGAGAGGAAGGAATCTGACAGGGGAGGAGAGTGGACCATAGGAGAAAGAGGAGGAGGACAGGAGCCAGGGGGAAGTGATAGGCAGGTGAAAAGAGCTAAGAGACCAGAGTGGGGAATCGAAGAGTGGAGGGAAAAATTACCGGAAGGAGAAATTGATATACATGCCATCAGGTTGGAGGCTACGCAGGAGGACTATAAGGTAGTCCACCCTGATGGAAGGCCTCATCTTGGAATGCAGCATTGAAGTTGATTTAGCAAAGGTTCAAGGTGACTTTGTTACACAGTAGTATTACTAAATAGTGGTTACCCAAGACTTCAAAGTAAATTTATTATCAAAGTAAATATATGTCAGCATATACACCCTGAGATTCATCTTCTCAATAAATCCATAGAATAATAACCATAACAGAATCAATGAAAGACCACACCAACTTGGGTGTTCAAAAGAAAACAAACTGTGTGAATTCAAAACGAAAGAAATATTAACAATAAATAAAGAACATGAGATGAAGAGTCCTTTAAAGTCAGTCCATTGGTTGTGGGAACATTTCAATGATGGGGCAAATGAAGATGGGTTAGTTATCCCCTCTGGTTCAAAACCCAGGTTGAGGGGTAATAACTGTTCCTGAAGCTGGTGTGAGCCCTGATGCTCCTGTACCATAACGCTTCACATCACCAACAATCCAGTTTCAATTCCTGTTGCCGTCTATAAGGAGTTTGTACATTCTCTCTGTGACTATATGGGGTTTATCCAGCTGTTCCAGTTTCCACCCACATTTGAAAAACGTACGTTAGGGTTAGTAAGTCGTGGACACACTATGCTGGAGCTGGAAGCTTGGCAACACTTGCGGGCTGCCCCCAGCCCCCATTCAGACTGTGCTTGTCTTTGTCACAAATGACGCATTTCAACTGCACACTCCGAGTGACAAATAAAGCTACTCTTTCATCTTCAGTTAGTGGGCTGCATAATGCAGCACAGAAGCAGCAAGCCCAATTAAACCTTCTCCACCATTTCACTTCAGACATGTTCCCCTCATTCCAGCTTCACTGTTAAGTGCACACACACTGGTTTATGTATTTAACTCATTTATTGATCACACATACACAAAATATCCTGTGAAATGTCTCAGTTGTGTTAACAACTAACAAAGGATGTGCTGGGGGCAGCCCGCAAGTGTTGCCACACATTCCAGCGTCATTATTATAATTGCTCATGATAATGAAAATTATAGCTGTTCATTATAATTATTCCTCTTAACAGTACTTATGTAGTGAATTCCACATTCCATCACACTCTGGTTGGAACATTTTTCCTTGGCTTCTGAACTGAAAGGTGACAGATCCCCAGATGATTTATGACTTGTACCTGAGGTTTTGGACTTAAGCCATCAATAATTTAGATCAGGGGATCTAGTGCAATATCTATAAGTTTTGCAGATGACATAATAGTGGGTGGCAGTGCTATGAGTAGGATTCAGAGGGATTAAGGAAGTGCACAAGGATATGGCAGATGGAACACAACACAGAAAAATGTGAATCATCTTCTGGTATTTCTGAAGTGGTGAGAGACTGGATGATGTTTGCATTAGAAGGGCTTACGTGTCCTTTATACACGTTCAACTATTAATAAGGTTTGTCCTTTTTTTTTAATAAGTCCGTTTGGTCCGACACCGGAGAGATCAATCTCCCACAGAGCGCCATTGTAGTGTGGCGGTTAGCAAGATGATATTACAGCTTGGGGCATCGGAATCCAGAGTACGATTCCAGCGACTTCTGTAAGAAAGTTCGTACATCCTTCCCAAGGGCATGTGGGTTTCCTCCAGGTGCTCCAGTTTCCTCCCACATTCCAAAGATGTAGTGAATAGTAGGTTAATTGGTCATTGTAAATTGTCCTGTGATTAGACTAGTGTTAAATAGGTGGGTTGATGGGCAATGTGGCTCATTGGGCTGGAAGGGCCTGCTCCATTCTGTACCACTAAATGAAATAAATAAATTTTTCCTGAAACCTGGAGATCACTATGGCCACAATATTCCAAACGCAGCATAATTAATACTTTATGCACTTTTTCTGCTTTGAATTACACCCCTCAACAAATTTACTACTTTTTGTTAGTTCCTTTCTTCCATGTCTTATCAGCCTGCTTGTATCTGTGTCTAGATCCCATCTCCTGGTCACTCACTTATTATCAACAAGACCATTTTAAAAAATAAAGATTAGCCTTACTTATCACATAGACATCGAAACATACAGAAAAATGTGTCAACGACTAACACAGCCCGAGGAAGTGCCGAGGGTAGCTTGCAAGTGTCATCATGCTTCCGGCGCTAACTTCTTCCTTCCAGGATGAACTAATTCACAGTTACTGATGATGAAGCTCAATTTTCAATTATTGCCTCCTTTCTGCAAGTTTACTAATTTATAGAGTCATATAGTGTGGAAATGGGGCTAATGGCCAAACTGCTCCTGTAAGGAGTTTGCATATTCTCCCCGTAGCTGCATATTTCCTTTGGATGCTCCAGTTCCAAAAACATACGGTTCCCCACTTGCATTGTTCTATTGTCCTCCTTGTATTTACTACAATTGCCCATAAGAAACTGAATCTCAGGATTGTATATGGTGACATATATGCATATTGATAAATTTACTTTGAACCTTTGAGCATTTAACAAGGTAAATACAGATGAATCATAAATTGTACATCCTATGGGTAAAAGAATTGCCCTTCAGGTTCCTATAAATCCGTCTCCTCTCGTTCATTCCTTGTTTTTTCTGCAGTTCTTTCCTGAACGCCCACTCAAGAAATGAACACCAGGACGCTGTCTGTTCAGCAATGTAGTGATGGACTGCGGCAGAGCTGAATCTCCTATCTTTCAGTTCAGATATTAAACCAAGGACTTCTTTGCCACTAAAGTGGGCAATTAAAAGTAAAATACAGAGACTCCTTACAGAATGGAGCCAGAATTGATCTGCAAGCTCTGGAACAGTCTGAGTTGTAACAGCATCACGCTAACTGCTATGTTATCGTGGCAGAGACTACATAAAGCTGGTAAATGTTCAGAAGGTTCATAGAGATTGTTAAATATGTGCGAAGCAAGAACAACACCGGAGCAGTAGGATTAAACATTTTTACTGAGCTATGTTTTCCAGTGTGCATGCTACAGTGCAGGAGCTACAACCCAGACTCAGTGAGACAGAAAGCTCGTGCACTTGAAAGGCCATGCGTAAACAGAGAGCTCTCCGCAAGTAGGAGGCCCAATCGATTCACAGTGCGATCAATCGGTCACATGCGTGCCTGCCACATTCTCGCAACCAATCTGATACGGTTCAGAGACATCCCAAAAGGCTCTATGTAAATGCAGGAAGCTTGGTGAGAATGTTTTACTGATGAAGCCAAGCTTCAAGCACCAGCATTTACTGACAATGGCACTTTATTGGATAAAATGAATTGAATTCCTGAGATGCATTATGTTCTGCGCTAGGAATAATTATTTGAGCAGCAGTTATTTTTCAGGATTAGGCTGCTCGCGATCTGGTTGCAGCCCAAGGTAATCATGCCCACTGCTACCGTTCCAAGATATTTGAGTTCTCAGAGTCACTTAATGGCAAGGGTACACAGCGATGATGCTCGGCTGGGGTACTGTGCACTATAAATGCCATTGTTTCACACTTAAAATTACACCAGAATGCACTTAATTTCTATATCAGAGACATAGCTCTTTGATAGCACAAAGTTTCACTCCGGGTTCTGACTTAAAGATAACTGTACAGGTTGGGTATCTGCCATCCAAAATGCTTGGGGCTGGAAGTGTTTCAGATTTCAGATTTTGGAATATGTAATGAGATAGCTTGGGATCGCTATCATTTCTGACTCTGAACTTATGTGCTACTGGTAAGTAGTATGTGTCTTAAACTTGTTTATCACACATATGTACCGATGTAGCCATTCAGTGTGTTACATTTTCATCAGAATCAGGTTTAATATCACTGGCACAAGTTGTGAAATTTGTTAACTTTGCAGCAGCAGTACAATGCAATACATAATAATAGAGGAAAACACAATTACAGTAAAATATATATACACATATATATCTAAACACGTACACATTAAATAATTATACAAGTAGTGCAAAAAAAAAGTGGTGAGGTAGTGTTCATGGGTTCAATGCCCATTCAGAAATTGGATGGCAGAAGGGAAGAAGTTCAAATTCAATTCAATTGCTGTTTACACCTACTTTTTGATTCTCACTTTCGCTTAAAAAGTCATCTGCAATGGATAGCAATGACTACTGAAAACCTCATTGGGGTCTCTCTCCCTCTCCCCCCCCCCCCCCATTCGGGGCATAAATTAGAAATGCTGCATACGCACAGCCTCTAGCATTGTTAAAGACCCCTCCCAATCCCACAATCTCTTTGGCTTCCTGCCATCAGGCAGGAGATTCCACAGCAAAGGAAGCAGGACTATCACACTGGGTAACAGCTTCTTCCCCGTGGTTATCACACGGGTTCTGCCCACCACACCAAAACACTCATCTGAATGCCCCGCTGTCCTACATCCACTCCCCAACTCACCGACACACTCTTGTCCCCACTGGTCACTTTTCATCCTCTATTGCTGCTGCTTCACATATTTATACGACTGTTTGTGTTATTATAATAGTGTCAGTGACATTATACTGTTTTACATAAAGATGCACTTTATGTCAACCTGTCAATCTTCACGCCATGTCATTCAGGGACCTGTGCTGATATTTTGTACCTGTATGTGCTGGATGATAACTATATGTACCCTGTGTGCCTCTATGTACACCCTGGCCCAAGAGGAATGACGATTCGTTTAGCTGTATATATGTATATGGTTGAACGACAATAAACCTGAACTTGAACTCTTTTGTCATTTAACTTTAGCCCTCCATCCATCCTATTCTAATATATTTTCTCCCCTTCCTTTCCCACCTTCTCTGCATTATAAAACTTGATTTATCTCTGACATTTTCGGTTTTGTTGAAAGCTCACCCCAAGTTGTTACAGTTGGGTTTCTCTCACTGTAGATGCAGCATTGCTGGCTGGGTATACCCTGCAATATTAATGTTTATATTGCATAGAAAAAAATATACAATTAAAGACTATCAAGTCATGAAGTTTCAAATCTATGCAAAGAATTAGCTATTTCATGCATGGTTCATCTGAATTCTTCTGCTCCCCTTAAAAAAGTACAATTTGATCGTGTATGTTCTATATGAATTGGCAGCCAGAGCTTTAGTTTAGTGCCTTATGTCCATGCTGGAATTGGAGAGGGTCCAGAGGAGGTTCACAAGAATGAACGAGTTCAAGTATGAGGAGTATTTGATGGCTCTGGGCCTGTATTTGCTGGAAAGAATGAGAGGGGAATTCTCATTGCAACCCTACCAAATATTAAAAGACCTAGACAGAGTGGACGTGGAGAGGGTGTTTCCTGTAGCAGGGGAGTCTAGGACCTGAGGGCCCAGCCTCAAAATAGAAGGATGTCCCTTTAGAATAGAGACGAGGAGGAATTTCTTCACAGAGAGAGTGGTAAACCAGTGGAGGCCAAGTCATTGGATATATTTAAAATGGAAGGCTGATAAGTTCTTGACGTGTCAGTGTGTCAAAGGTTACAGGGAGAAGGCAGGAGAACGGGGTTGAGAAGGATAATAAATCGGCCATGATAGAATGGTGGTGCAGACTCAAAGGGCTTAATTCTCCTCCTGTGTCTTACAGTCTTAGCTGAAAGACAACACCCCCATAGTGCAGAACTCTGGAAAAGTGAAATGAACTATCAATCTACAAAGCAAGTGTCAGAGAAGACTTGCACTCAATTAACCAACCACAAGAATATTCCTATGAAGAGACTCACGATTATCTACTGTGACAGTTTAATAAAATATTCCAAGAAGCATTCAGTATTTTGAACACAACATTGCATTTCCCTCTGGACTTGGTTAGAGGCAACTGTGGAATTCACAAAAAAAAAACTTCAACATTCACAGGAGGAATATTAAGCAACCGAGGGAACCTAAAAGGTCAGTAAATTAATATTGACTGATAAACCACAACAACTTGCACTTTTTAATTGTGAGCCTAACATTTTTAAATGTCCACATTATTTCACAAAGGTATAATCAATCAAAAACTGACACTGATCAAAGAATATTAGAAATGATGTTCGTGTGTGTAGGTGGGTGGGCAGGTAGGTAGGAGTTACTTTGGGTATGTGTTACTTTGGGTTGCTTGTTGTGTTCTGGGTTGGTCTGCTGAACGTTGTGGGCATGCTATGTTGGCACCAGAATGTATGGTGACACTTGCGGGCTGCCACCAGCATACCCTTGGGTGTGTTGGGTGTTAATGGAAATGACACATTTCACCATGTGTTTCTATGCACATATGATAAATAATTCAGAATCTGAATGGATGACTAAAAATTTGGATGTGAAAATGAAGAGACAAGAACTTAACTCGAGACTAAACAATGTCACATTGGAGTCAACACACACCACATTATGTTGATAATTAAAAATCCCATTTATTATACACATTGCATTTATCGATCTTTTGTCTTTGTACCAATAGCTTCTGTTCAACACTTCTGCTTATCATTTCTAACACTAATTATTTCATCTTCACTATATTCTGTGACCACTTTAAGGGTACCTCCTATACCTAGAGAGTGGCCACTAGGTGGACTTCAGTTGGTTTAGCCCAACCACTTCAAGGATGAATATGTTGTGCTTTCATTCAGAGATGCTCTTCTCTACACTTCTGTTATAATGCATGGTTATTTGAGTTACTGCCGCCATCTTGTCACTTTGAACCAGTCTGGCCCTTCTCCTCTGAACTCTCTCATTAACAAAGAGTTTTCACCCACAGGACTGTGGCTGACAGAATGTTTTGTTTTCTGCAGCATTCTCTGTAACTCTATAGGCTGTCCTGCATGAAAATCCCAAGAGATCAGTACTTTCTGAGATACATGAGCTATCCCATCTGGCACCAACGATCATTCCATGGTCAAAGTCATTTAGATCACATTTTTTCCCATCTGATGTTTGGTCTGAACAACAACTAAACCTCTTGACCATGTCTGCATGCTTTTATGCATTGAGTTGCTGCCAGATGATTGGCTGATGAGTTATTTGCATTAATGAGCAACTATATCTAATAAAGTGGTCACTGAGTGTATATGCACTTTATGAAGGGGAGATTTAAAAGGTGTTCAAAATTATGAGGAACCTCTGGTAAACAATGATTAACTGAGCCTCTTGCAGGAGAATTGGTAGCCAGAAGATCAAGGTGTAAAGCAATTGGTAGAAGAGCTATTGTAAGCTGTGGACTGTTTTACACAGAAATTCGTTTCAAGCTACACTTTTCTAAGAATGCTATGCAAACAATAACATCAAGCAGCAGGCTTACAGCAGAGCCAATCTCGGTGACAGCTGGAGTAAAACAGGTCCTGCACCACCATCCCAAGCCTTTCTCAGCACAACGTTGCACGTCATCTTCAACAAGCTTTCCTGCTAATCTAATTTACAGAACTTCAAGGGGCAGCACTGTAGCGTGTTGGTTAGTGGAATACTCGACAGTGCAAGTGATCAGGGTTCAATTTCTGCTGCTGTCTGTACGGAGCTTGTACAGCTTGTTCCAGTTTCCTCCCACATTCCTAAGACATACAGGTCAGTGTTAATAAGTTGCGGGCAAGCTATGTTGATGCTGGAAGCATGACAATATTTTTGGGATGCCCCCAGCACAAACCCAATGGAAGCAAAGCATTTCACTGTATGTTTTGATGCACATTTGACAAATAAAGCCCGTCTTTAATCGCTACCCTCCTCTGTGCTTCTGATTCCTGGACTAACTATAGCAGACATCTCAAGGCATTGAAAAAGTACCTCTGCAAAATCCTCCAAAATTTACTGGAAAGTGAACCAACATTTTTGTCCCTTCCCCAGGCAATATACCAGGACTGAAACCTTAATTCTATATGGTCAGCTATCCTAGCAAGTCTTCATTTTGTGCCAGGATTAATATCTTGACCTTCATGTCCGACAACAGATTTCTGTTCATCTATTCCCAGCCCTACCACAGGGGGCATTACCTAACTGACAGAGGGGAAAAAATATCAATATACCCAAATCCTCCTTGAAGAAATGTAACACCCTTGCTAACTTTGAAGGTGAAAAGAACAAATATTTTAAAATTTCACTCAGGGAAGATCTTTCTCAATGAGGGGATGAATGGGCTGAATGACAGACTAACCATCTCTCCTCACGATTCAATATTCATTCAACCCTAGAACACTAATGAAGGGTCTCAGCTAGAAACATCGACTATTTATTCTCCTCCACAGAAGTTACCTGACCTGCTGAGTTCTGGCAGCATTTTGTGTGTGCTGTTCTCTTTCCAATGCAATCCATGCTCTGCATCAAGCAGAGACACAAGCAGTTCTCACATTGTATCCATTAATATTGTGAGCTTTTGGTCATAATGATTTCTAAACCTTGAGTAGTATTGCTATGGGTTTTAACTCAGTTACTGTTCGAGAGAATGGGAAAATTGGCCAGAACTCCTACTCCAGCTGTACTGGATGACCTTTACGGGAATGTGTGGGCATTAAAGGTCAAAATATTACACCAGTGAACACCAGCTAGCCCTGTTGTGAGAGGTTTCCACACCTCAAAGAAAAGACAAGATTGTGGAAGAGTTCTCTTCAGAGATAAAAAGGAAGTGACAAAAGAACAGAGTAAATAAAACTGCATCTTGACTGGCATTTTACTTATTAAACTGCTAGGAATTTATAAACAACCTTGCAACAATGGTTTCAGAATTATAATACCTAAAGACTAACAGAAGCTCAGCCTTCCTGAGGGAATTCACAGAAGCATTAATCATTGTCGCCACATTTACCTCATGACACTTCTATATTTTCTCAGTCTGGGCTTGCAAAACACACTCCCCAGAACAGACAATTCCTTCACAGTGAACATCCCTGATTCAATTGCTTCAGACGGATGAGGGAGAGCATGAAGATGGATTAGGCAATTTTTGTTCTGGGTCTTTTAATCATTTGGAAGTGCTGGCTTGTGTCAGCTCATAGAGCTAGATACTGCCTCCAGCTCACTTTATCCAATGGTCTCCCTATTGTGACTAAGCCATTATAAATATGGTCCAATTATAATATTAATCACCCCTGTTACATAAAAAGGATGTTGTTCTTTGTGCTGCACACAGATAATAATTTCTTCCTATTAATTTTTCTATTTGAATACTGTGTTGTTATCCTCCTTTGTATAAGGACTGTTATGCTGACACAGGGAAAGGCTTGTATTATGTTATGCTTGAAGAAACCTGGAAAATATAACCAAAATGTAATAAAACAACCCCACACTTTCAACATTTTAAATGCACCCTGCTCCAGCCTAGACAGCTTTATCTTTTCGAAGAGTGGCGTTGGCAAGGGTGCGGTAAGAACAGGCAGCCAAAGTTCCAAATTATCCTGTGCCTAGGTGTAGAATTGCTTATTTTCATCTTGGAACATTCGACTCTCAAAGCTCAAAATAAATTTATTATCAAAGTACGTCTGTCACCATATACAACCCTGAGATTTATTTTCTTGTGGACATTCACAGTAAGTACAGAGAAACACAATAGAATCAATGGAAAATTGCACACAAAGATAAACAAAACATGCAAAAGACAACAAATTGTGCAACTACAAATAGAAAAACAAAATAATAACAATAGATAAATAAGTAAGAAATAATATTGAGAACGTGAAATAAGCAGCTCTTGAAAGTGAGTCCATAAGATGTGGAATCAGTTCACAGTTGTGGTGAGTGAAGTTATTAATGCTGGTTCAGTAACCTGATGGTTGGGAAATAATAACTGTTGTTGAACCTAGTGGTGTGGGTCCTAAGGCTTGACTTGCTGTACTCTAACTACAATGTTATGTTTCCTCATGCTCCAACCAGGGATAGTTTCTCCCTATACTCCTTATATTAACCCATTAATTTCCCACACATGGGAGATTTCAAATCTAGATTCCACATAATTTAAGCCCTTGGTAAATGGCAGACAACTACACACAGAGAATCATAATCAAGCAATATTAAAGTTAAAAGTTCAAAGTACAAAGAATGCATAAATTTAAATTTCTTGCTTTATGAACCACCAGTAAGCTGTCACCCAACTTCAGCAGTGCTGTCTTAAATGGAAATTGGGTATCCACAAATAATCCAAAACCCACTGTCAGTGGGGGAGGCACCTGATGGACATATCATTGAAATATTTGATATATACACTCAGTGGTACACCGGCTCATTAATACAAATATCTAAACAGCCAATCATGAGGCAACAACTTAATGCCGAAAAGCATGCAGATGTAGTCAAGAGACTCAGTTGTTGTTCAGAATGTGGAAGAAATGTGATCTAAGTGAATTTGACTGTGGAATGATTGTTGGTGGCAGATGGGGTGGTTTCAGTATCTCAGAAATTGCTGATCTCCTGGGGTTTTCATGCACAACAGTCTCTAGTTTACTGAGAATGGTGTGAGAAACAAAAAAGAAATCCACTGAGTGGCATTTCCTTGGGTGAAAATGTCTTGTTAATGCGAGAGGTCAGAGAATGGCCAGACTGGTTCAAACTGACAGGAAGGTGACAGTAACTCAAATAACCACGCATTACATAGTGGTGTGCAGAAGAGCATTTCTGAATGCACAGCCCATTAAACCTTGAAGTGGATAGCTCAGCAGCAGACACCACAAGCAGATACTCAATAGCTACTTATTAGGAGGTACCTGATAAAGTGGCTACTGAGTGCAGGTATGTCACATGACAGAGTTCAAAATAAGAGGCATAGATATAAGATAATAATCAGAAAACAAGGGAGCAGCTTTCCTTACTCAGAGAGCAGTGCAGAAGTGGAACTGAGGCAAATAGTATGAATTGTTTCTCAACACATAATGAAGGCCATTCGGTCCTCTAATGTCCCATTCAGCAGTATAGTGAAGAAGAAGCATTTCCTGTACATGTGACAAACAAAGCGAGCCTTTATTGTTCATCTTTAGCCCATCAATTGAATTCTGGTTCTCAGTGGAGTCATCCATATGGGATTGCTCTACTGAGAACCAGAATGGAACTGATGAGTAATCCCATGTGTCCCATTCCTTCTCCTCTTAATTTCTAACATCTTTGCAAGTTATTCTCTCGCACATCCCGCATCTCTTATTTGATTGCGTCTGTTGTTAATCTACACTTTAAGCAATATCATATCCAATTGGCCCGTCAGCACAACTTTGAGATGTGGGAGAGAACGTGCAAACTCTGTAAAGTATTCCAGATTGTTTAATGGCATTTCCAGTACACAAGTGCAAAGAACAAAATAACTGTTACTCCAGATCTGATGTAGCATGAAATAAACATAGTAAGATAAACAACACCATTATAATAAAAACCAGAATAAAAATACATACATGAGTGTGAGTGTGTGTGTGTGTGTATGTATATATAAATATATATATATATACACACACACATACATACACACATATACACAGTATACACATACACACACATATATGTTTATAGATTGTATGTCCACAGAGTGACACTAGGCACAGGAGTGTCTGTACATAAGGTGGCTCTGACACGAGATGAAATGATAAAGTTGTGGTGGGGTGGGTTAGTGGGTGGAGGTGTTATTCAGCCTTATTGCTTGGGGAAAGTAACTGTTTTTGAGTCTAGTAGTCCCAGTGCAGATGATACATAGCCTCCTCCCTGATGGGTGTGGGCTAAACAGTCCATGAGCAGAGTGGATGAAATCCTTCATGATGTTTCTGGCCCTTTTCCTGCACCTTTCCATATGCATGTTCTTGATGGCAGGCAAGCTGGTGCTGGTGTACCCAAGATCAGGAGCAAAGCTAGGATCCTAGAGCTGTGAAGCAGCAACACTAACTGCTGCATCGCTTCGGGGAAATCCAGATGAGCACAAGGGAGTAAGGAACTGAGGACGTGACATTGAGGTTAATGGAGCGGTGGGGACAGGCATACAATAAAGTTTCAATACAGTGACCAATTTGCCATAGTCACTAACCTTTTCTCTCTCCACCTCATGGCAGCGCAAGCATGCCCTCGAGCAGTGCTGATGACCGCAACAGTGAGCAAATAAAATTCCTCACAGCTTGCATCGATGTTCGGCTAAGTCATGCACACTGTCAAAAGTAGAGACACAGAGCCTCTGAAGAGTGTAAATGGAAGAGAAAATTTCATACTAATTCAATTCCAGTTGTTGTACAAAGTGAACCACAAATGCTATCAAAACTGACTCTGCCTTGTCCGTGGGCTCTTATTTCTTCTTTTCAGTGCTTTGATTAAAAAAATAAGGCTTCAAAAACACAAAAGCAAAACACTGGCGTATCAGTAATGGAAACAGAAGATACTCAGCAGATCAGGCAGCATCTGTGGAAAGGAATAAACTGCTGACATTTTGGCCCGATGGCCTTCTTCAGGACTGGAAAGGAAGGAGGAAAGCCAGAATGAGGAGCTGAGGGGAAGGGGAAGGAGTACATGTTGGCAGGTGACAGGTGAGACCAGGTGGGTGATGCAAAGCAGATGAAGTGAGAAGCATTTTTGTGTGTGGGTTACTCTGGATTTCCAGCAGACGCAGAAGCACTTGTGTTTCTGAAATATTCAGCAGGGGGTGGAGTTTCAAGATGGCGACGTAGACATCTGCCTTTTAGGCGCTCTTCATTTTTTAAGCTATAATCACCCTTTAATCAAATCTTTTCGTACTTAATTACATGGGTTGATATTTACGATTTATTTCTCTTTTTAAAAATAACACTGGATTTAATTTTTTCAAACTTAAAATGTCTGTACCTAAGAAATCGTCTAAAGACCCTATAACTCACGATGCAATCTCCAGTCTTCTGGATACTAAACTGGATAATGAACTTGCAAGTCTGGAAAACAAACTTACTGCGAAAATGTCGGAGCTTGAAGAAGTCATCAAATCATTTGATATCAAGCTTCAATCGCAGGCAGCAGTTATTGAACGCCATGAAGAAAAGTTTGCGGCTCTTGACAAGATAATTTGTGAAAAAATACGTACAATCGAAACTTTGGAGGAGAAGGTACGGTCGACCGCTAAAATAGTGGAGCAGTATAAGTTTAAAATCACCGATCTTGAAAACCGGTCTCGCAGACAGAATTTGCGTGTTATTGGATTTCCCGAAAATCTCGAGTCTGGTGACTTAACTGAATATTTCTCTAATTTATTGTGGGAAATTTTTGGCGAGGACGCTTTGCGGGTTAAACCTACTATTGATCGTGCCCACAGAGTTTCGAGATTTTCGGCTGCGAAAGACAAGCCACAAGCTGTGATTGTCCGTCTCCATTATCCTCGGGAGAAAGAGCTTTTAATTCGATTAGCTCGTCAGAAAGGTATGACTTCTCACAGAAGCAACAACTTTCGTATTGTGGAGGACTATTCATTCGAGGTAATGAGGGCAAGAATTGCTTTTAAACCGGTGATGGCGGAGGTTCATTCAATTGGACTTAAACAAGCTTTAAGATATCCAGCGAATCTCAGAATTACGTTGAGCGACAACAGTCAGCGTTTCTTTAATACTCCGGAAGAAGCGAAGAAATTCGTTGAAGAATATCGCTCTTCTAGTCCAACTTGAACTATGTGTTATGTGGAAGAACTTTTGGAGAGAAGACGCCATTCCGTTTTAGGCTTTAACTTATGAAGCTGTGGTATAGCTTTTTATTTTGGTCTATAGACCTGGTTTTTTTTTTATTATCATGATTTACAGATGCTTTTTTAACTTTACTATAATGTCTTTTTTCTTAATTAATTTTTTTTCCCTCTGGATTAGATATACATGTTAAGACTTTGTAATAATGTTTTTTTTTAAGATGTCATTTCTTCTTCCCATAAGACTTTGCTTTCCGTAAGCGTTTATTTGCCTGTATTTGAGAATGGGACGAATGTTTTGAATTTTTGAACCTTTTTTTTATATATATATTGTAGTGGTTATTGAACCCTTTTTAAAATTTATTTTGATAACCTTTTTTTAAAAAAAAGATTGGTGAATTTACATCTATATTTTGTAATATGGTCCTTTCAAAATGTCGTTTCTTCTTCCCATAAGTCTTTGTTTTTGAAACGTCATTTTCTTATATTTGAATATGGAATCTTTTTTTAAAGGCATATTACATTATTTTAAACTTCAATGGATATCCTTTCTTTTATTAATGATTTTTTGCTTTTTTATATTATTTTTTCATTTTGATTGATATATATTCTTTCTGTTTACAACCCTGTATTTATATCTGGGTGTTATATAGTTTCTCTTTTCTTTCTTTTCATGAAGTCACCATCTTGAAAATGGGGGTAATATTAGTGTTAGTTTGTGCGCCTGCCGCTTGGCTTTTTTTTCGTGGGGTTGGGGGAGAGGGTAGGGATCTTTTTTCACGCTTTTGCTTTTTATTTTTTTTGCTTTTAGTTTATGGGCCGACTTTAAATTATTAATATTGTTGAGGTGTCATGTTCTCCGGTTGCTCCTGAATCATTTTTCCTTCTTCCTGAATTATGGGTTATGTGTCTTTTTAACCTTTTATGATATACACAACTAATATTGGCATGATGGATAAGTCTATTAACTTTATCTCCTGGAATACTAATGGTTTAAATCATCCGATTAAACGTAAAAAAATATTTAAAGTATTCCATAGACTAAATGCTAATATTATTTTTGCACAGGAGACCCATATTAGGAGGGAGGATAATCAATGCTTTTTTAGGTTCTGGAAAGGTCAACAATTTCACTCGAATTGTACCGCCAAAATTAGGGGTGTGTCTATTTTTATAGACCCCTCAATTTCGTTTACACATTATGAAATTATTTCTGATCCACAGGGCAGATTTTTGTTGATAACTGGTTCACTTTTTAATCGAAAAGTGGTTCTAGTTAATATTTATGCTCCAAACTTTGACTGCCCTGAATTTTTTAAACGTTTATTTACTTCCCTTCCTAATCTTAATGAATATATGTTGATAATGGGTGGAGATTTCAATTGTTGTTTGAATCCTTCAATGGCTAGATCTAAACCTATTCGAATTCTTCCAAATAGATCAGCCTTACTTATTAATTCTTTTATGGTTGATTCGGGAATTACTGAAATATGGCGGTTTTTGAACCCTAAAGATAAAGAATTTTCGGTTTTTTCACATGTATATCACAGTTATTCTAGAATTGATTATTTCCTTATTGATCATCGTTTATTAACAGATGTTATTGATTGTAAATATGATTCTATTGCTATTTCGGATCATGCACCTTTGAAGTTATCTATCAAGATTTCGGACTTTTCTAATAATACTAGATCTTGGAGACTTAACGCTACTTTGCTTCAAGATCCAGAATTCATCACCTACATAAAACAGCAAATTGACTTGTTTTTCTCAACAAACTATACAGAAGAGATTGACAGAGGAATGCTTTGGGACTCTTTTAAGGCTTTTATCCGTGGACAAATTATCTCATATTCCGTCGGTAAAAGAAAACAAAGATATTTAGATATTGCTTTATTAGTGGATAAAATTAAAGAAATTGTTAAGATTTATTCCGTGACTCCTACCAAAGAACTTTATAAGAAGAGAGTTGAGCTTCAAATGGAGCATAGCTTATTATTATCTTCTTCAATTGAGAATCAATTAATTAGGACCAGGGCTCAATTTTATATCCATAGTGATCGAACTGGCAAATTGTTAGCTAACCAATTAAAAGCTATCTCGACTAAGCGACAAATTATTAAAATTCGTAAACAAGACGGCAATCTGACTACTGATCATAAAGAAATCAATAACACTTTTCAAGATTTTTATAAATCTTTATATCAATCAGCATTTGACGGCGATCTGTCCATGATGGATAACTTTTTTAACAATTTGAATATTCCCAAACTGACAGATGAAGATGGTAGCTTGTTTGATGTTCCTATCTCTTTGGCCGAAATAGGAGAGGCCATCTCATCAATGAATTCAGGGAAAGCTCCTGGTCCTGATGGTTATATTATAGAATTTTTAAAAACTTTTTTTTCTTTGCTTTCCCCTTGGTTATGTGAAATTTTTAATGATGTATTTGTTAAGAAGAGATTACCTCAGTCTTTTTATGAAGCTACTATCTCTCTAATTCTTAAAAAAGATAAGGATCCCACTTTATGTGCATCTTATCGCCCTATATCACTATTAAATGTAGACTGATTCTTACAAAAATTTTAGCTATTAGGTTAGAAAAGGTACTATCACAGATTATTTCAGAAGACCAAACTGGTTTTATTAGGAATCGGTATTCCTTTTTTAATATTAGAAAATTGATTAATATAATTTATACTTCATCACCCACAATTCCAGAATGTGTTATTTCACTAGATGCTGAAAAAGCTTTTGATAGAGTTGAATGGGTATACTTATTTAACACTTTGAGATATTTTAATTTTAGTCCTAATTTTATATCATGGATCAAACTAATATATCATAAACCTGTTGCTTCTGTTCTTACAAATAATTACAGATCTTTTTTTCAATTATCTCGTAGTACGAGACAAGGTTGTCCCTTAAGTCCTTTATTGTTTAATATTGCATTAGAACCTTTAGCCATTGCTATTCGTGAATCTCCTAATATTTTTGGTATTACCCGCAATGAGAAATTATACAAGTTATCACTTTATGCTGATGACTTGTTGTTATATATTTCTGATCCTGACGGGTCTAATCCTGCTATATTATCCTTGTTGGCTCAATTTGGTAGTTTTTCTGGTTATAAACTAAACTTGGATAAGAGTGATTTATTCCCTTTAAACACACAAACTTTATTGAATGAAAGGATACCATTTAAAGTTGTTGATGATAACTTTATCTATTTAGGTATAAAAATTACCAAGAAATATAAAGATTTATTTACATTGAATTTTTTACCTATGCTTCATCAAATTCAACAACTTACTACAAGATGGTCTCCCTTATCCTTATCATTAGTTGGTCGGATTAATGCTGTTAAAATGATGATTCTACCGAAATTTTTATATTTATTTCAAGCTTTACCAATTTTTATTCCTAAATCTTTTTTTGATAACATTGACTCAAAAATTTCTTAATTTGTGTGGCAAAATAAAAATCCTAGGTTAAGTAAAAGGCAATTACAAAAATCTAAAAAAGATGGTGGTTTAGCTCTACCTAACTTTAGATTTTACTATTGGGCGAATAATATTCGTAACTTAATTTATTGGAAATCAGATTTGGATTCACCATTGTGCCCACAGTGGGTAAATTTAGAATGCAATGAGGCACAGGGATATTCTCTATTCTCCGTTCTGGGTTCTTCTCTTTCTGCCGATTTAGTTAAATTCAATAAACAGATATCCAACCCTGTTGTCAAACATACATTACGAATTTGGTTTCAATTTCGTAAATTTTTTACTCTAAAAAACTTTGTTCTTGATAGCCCTATTTTACTTAATTTTTTTTTCAAACCTTCTTTGACAGATCCAGCTTTTAGCATATGGAAAGGGAAAGGTATAAAATGCTTTCGTGATCTCTTCTTTGAAAGTAGTTTGATGTCTTTCGACCAACTTTCCAACAAATTTGAGTTACTTAAATCTAACTTTTTTAGATATCTACAAATCAGAAATTTTTTACATAAAATTCTACCATCCTTCCCCAATTCAACTTCAATGGACTTTTTAGGTATGATTTTTACCTTAAATCCCTATCAGAAGGGATTAGTGGCTTTTATTTATAATATGATTATGAATATACAACCAGAAATATCAGGTAGAATTAAACAAGAATAGGAAAAAGAACTTCAATATAATATATCAATAGAAAAATGGGAAAAAATTTTACAAATGGTTAATTCTTCTTCTATATGTGCTAAACATGCTTTAATACAATTTAAAATTGTACATAGAGCTCATATGTCTAAAGATAAACTTGCTCGATTCTACTCTCATATTAACCCTCAATGTGACAGATGTCATTCAGATGTGGCTTCATTGACCCATATGTTTTGGTCATGTCCCACCTTATATAACTACCGGAAGGACATATTTGCTACCATTTCCTCAATTTGGAATATCGATTTACAACCACATTTTATTACTGCAATTTTTGGTATACCAAATGAGGATGGTAATCAGTTTTCCCCTTCAATTAGACGAATGATTGCTTTTGTAACATTAATGGCCAGAAGGTCTATATTACAAAATTGGAAAGAAGTAAATCCTCCTACCACGTTTCAGTGGTTCTCTCAAACTATTTCTTATCTGAGCTTGGAAAAAATTAGAAGCACTATTTTTGACTCATCAGTTAAATTTGAAGAAACTTGGGGACCGTTCATTCGACATTTTCATATGAATTAATTTGACCTCTCCCAGACCTTCTCTCTGTCTATTCTTGTTCTGGTATGGAGTTCCGGAGTTTTTGGCACTATCATATACAAATAAACTGTTATTATTGCCCATGTTAGTTTAGTTTAGTATTTTTTTTTCTCTCAATATATATTTTTTGCTTGTATTTTCACAATTTTTTCTTTTTCTTTTGACGATTATTCTTATTTTTTTCATATAATTATTATAGGCTTGATTGATAATGTACTATGTTTTTCTGTTGATATTTTAATAGGATATTGTTATCCTATTATTAATTCAATTTCAAGTCTTATGCATTTATAACCTATTCATTATTATGTTATGTTTTTTTTATATATATGAAATTCAATAAAAAGATTGAAAAAGAAAAAAAGAAAGAATATTCAGCAGGACAGTCAGCACCTGTAATAGGAAAATACTGATTTTGTGTTTCAGATTGATGACCTTTGTGGACCTGAAACAAGTATTTTTCTGTTGTTGTCTGACCTGCCAAACACTTCCAGTATGTTCTCTTCATTTTGCAAAATTTCATTTCCTGTTTTGCACAATGTTTGCACAAGCTGCTTAAAACTAATCTGAAAGTTTCACTTTGAGGGCAGATTTTTTCCAGCCTTCATGTCTCCAGGCTCTTGGGTTCATCAATATGGTGGTAGATATTCCCTTTCCAGGATTCAAGAGGCTTAGAGTTGTTTGTGACTAAGCAAAACTTCCAACAAATATTCCTTGCTCAGATTCTTATTGTAAACAAGAATCAGAATCAGGTTTAGAATCAGTGGCGTACATCACAAAATTTGTTGTTTTGCTGCACTAGTACACACATAAAACTACAAATTACAATCAGTACATACAAAAAAGAAATTTAAATTAAATAAGCTGTGCAAAAAGAGGATAAAAGTATTGAGGAACTGTCAATTCAGAAATCTGATGTCAGAGTGGAGAAGCTGTTCCTGATACACTGAGTGTGTCTTCAGGCTCCTGTACCTCCTCCTTCAGGATAGCAATGAGAAGAGGGGATGTCCTGGGTGAGGGACGGTCCTTAATGATGGCATTGACATTTCAAAAAGGCATTGCCTTTCAAAGGCAGCCTGGATACTGGGGAGGCTAGTGCCCATGATAGAGCTGGCCGAATTCAGAACTTCCTGCAGCACTTTCTGATTCTGTGTAGTGGCCTCTCCATATCAAACTGTAATGCAGTCTGAAGAACCAGTCTTCAGTTCTTAATGTAAATTGCAAGTAGTAATTTGTTTGAGATTAAAAGGACACCTGGACTGGCTGCGAAGAGGTAAGGTTTGCAAAGCGAAGTGACCATGAATTTGCTTGTCTGCACTAGCCAAATGCAAGACAATGCAGCTATGTTAATTAGCCTACAGAAACCAGGCTACTACAGATAAGTAATCTGCATCCTTACTCTCAGAAGCATTTTGACCATCTGTGTGAGCCACTTCAGCCCAGCAAAGGTATCTAGAAAACATCACATGCAGATGATGTCATCTAGAAGAAAACTAGACATGGGCACCACATGCATCTTGAAGAACCAGAAGGGCACACTATGCTGTATCTCTCAATAAATAAACTTCAGGAAGCATTGGGGGTTGCTAGGAATGACAAAGAACAACTAGAATTCACTTCTCAGCCCTCAGTTTGTGTAACTCAGCTTGTTCTTTTAGCTCAGAAGAATTGTACCCATGTTTGGAAATACTTTGTAGTCTGTAAGACTTTTGCAATTTGGAAATCTCTTATAAATCAGAAATCATCCGTGAGTGTTAAATGTGTGTTAAGAATTATGTCTAAATTTAAGCCTGTATCATTAAAAATAAACTGAGTTTAAACTACTTCGTTAGCTGTAAGTGTCTCCTACTTGGCTGCGAGAGAGGACCTGCCACTCGAATGGTGGATATTGGCAGCTAGACGTTGCTGCAGAGACTATACAGGGAAGAAAGCTAGTCCTTGAAGAGCAGCTGGATAATCTCCCATAGATCTATCAGACTGGGCTTAAAATCTTTTGTGTTTAGGGCTTTGTAGACAGGGAACCCAATAACATCACAACATCAAAGGGAAATACAAACTCTCAACTTGGGAGTCAGAGTTACAGAGCACAGAAACAGGACCTTAGGCCCAGTTCATTCATGCTGACCAAACTGTCTGCCTGATCTACTCCCACTTGGCCAATATCCCTCCCATCCATGCACCTCTCCAAATGTTTTTTTTTTAATTTTGTGATTGAGATCTGCCTCTACAACTTCAAAGTTCAAAGTAAATTTATCAAAGTACATAGATACCACTTTATGAAATCCTGATTCATTTTCTTGTGTACATACTAAATAAATCTAATAAGCATAACAGAATCAATGAAAGACCACACCAACAGGGCAAACAATCAGTGTGCAAAAGACAACAAAATGCAAATACAAAAAGAAAGAAAAATAGAAGTAATGATAATAAATAAACAATAAATACCGAGAACATGGGATGAAGAGTCCTTGATAATGAGCCCATAGGTTGTGGTAGCATTTCAGTGACGGGGCGAGTGACGTTCAAGAGCATGATAGTTGAGGGGTAACAACTGTTCCTGAAAATGGTGGTGAGTCCTAAGGCTCCAGCATTTCCTGCAAGTGAAGCTGAATGAAATCATCTCCTGCTTCCTCCAGCAGCTTGTTTCATCTACCCAGCACTTTCTGTGGAGAAACTTGCTCTGCAGATCCCCTTCGAGATCTTTCCCCTCGCACATTAAACCTATACTCTGCAGTTTTAGACTCCCCTAACCTGTGCAATAGGTTAAAGAGATTCGCTTTATATGTCACGTGCACATTGAAACACACAGTGAAATGCACTTTTGTGCCAATGACCAACACAGTCCAAGGATATTCTGGGGTCAGCCCACCTGTGTCGCCTGTTCCCAGCATCAAAAATAAGCTTTCCCAAAACTTAATAATCCTAAACCGTACGTGTTTGGAATGTAGAAGGAAACTGGACCACACAGATGAAAACAGCGCACCCAGAGAAAAGTCAATGGTCATGTGGAGAATGTACATCCTCTTTACAGACAATGGTGGGAAATGAATCCCAATCTTAGGCTAATCAGCACGCTACCATGCCTCTCCAGGTCATCTGTGACCATCCAAGGTGTCAGAGGCCCCCCATCAGTCAGGGTCGACCATGATTATTATGTCCTAGCTATCTATGTGATACGCAAGCCAGGGCAGTATGGTAAGGAGAGCAAGCTGTTGCCCATGCAGCAGGCTCCCCCTCTCCACGCAGCTGATGAATCCAAAGGAATGGCAGAGACCGGTACAGTTTGGCTCCAGCAGTGTTGCAGGAGTTGCAAGTCAGTGTGGAACTCAACATTAGGGACTTAGGGACTCCAGCTCTGGACTTCCCCTCGGGGTTTACTCCCGAAGCCTTCCCCAGGAGTGAGGATAGCCACAGGTAGCAAAGGTTTGAGATCCAGAGATTTCCATCTCTTAGGTGAGCTGTCATCGATAGATAGCCCCATCTATCCAAAGTGACTGGTTTTAAGGCACAAGTAATTTGTCTTTGCACCTTCTCCTGTTAGTAGAACTGATTCCGCCATGAAGGCAGGAGCTGGACTTGGTTGTCAGAGCTATTTGAGATACACACCATTGGGACCATTTAATAGGCAGTGGGAACTTATCCCCACAATCTCCCCTGGTTACGACAACCTTAAGGAATCCTATTACTACTTTATCTACACCGACACTATCCAGCCTCTCCTTATAGCTCACGCCCCGTCTTGACAACATCCTCGTGAACCAACTCTCCATTATTAGTGACATCCTTCCGATAGGTGGGTGGCCAGAACTGCACTTGATCCTCCAAGTGAGGTCCGACCATCCAGTTGACAGGACAGGTTGATTATAAACCCTGCAGCATAGGCCTGAGCAGGTGATCCTAAAGTTTGATGTCCAGTTCTGGACCGGGACAGCATTTGAAAAGCTATTGGCCCTAGTGTCCCGTCTGAACGAAGAAAATTCACCTGCAAAACCTCACAACTTTTGCTCTCTTTTTGCGCTACTTATTTAAATATATATATTAAAAATACACACACAGTGGATTCCAGTTAATTGGGCTATCTGGTTATTGAGGCAGCCGCTTATTTGGGACATGAGACTTCAATTATTTTATTTTAGCGATACAGCAAGGCCCTTCGAGCGACAACCCCAATCAACCCTAATCTAATCAAGGGACAATTTACAATAGTCAATTAATCCAGCCGGTATGTCTTTGGACAATGGGAGGAAAGCAGAGCACAAACATGCCTTCCACGGGGAGGATGTACAGAGACTCCTTAAAGAACGACACTGGAATTGAACTCCGAAATGCCCTGAGCTATAATAGTGTCATACATTACCACGGGACCGAAACAGTTTCTTACTAAATAAAACAACAAATTTCACAATAATTTCACAGCAATAATAAACCTTATTTGGATTTTATCCTAAACAAACTATTTAAACTTTTTTTTTGCCAAAGCTGAGTGGTGTTTGGCCAAAATGCTGGGAATGAGATAACTTAAGTCAAGTTATCCTGATCAAAACTTCAGCTAAGAAAGGGAGAATTTGATGAGCTCTCTGGTGGCCTATTAAGTCAATATCCACTCCTATACCCTATGTTCATACCAAGGTATTAAAATGGAGAACAAGAGAACTTGAGGTCGAATCACATGCACTATCTCCAGCCGGCAACTACTCCTTTGTACAGGGAATAGGTAGGGGTGGGGACGTGCTTGGTTTCAAGAACAGAGGGAGGTAATCTGACCCCTCACCACATCAGCTGTCAAATTGCAGAGAGCTGTGTGTTGACAGCTCCTATTCCATTTGGAAAATGTATGCATGATCAATTATTCCAATTAAGAACATCAGTGGGTATCTGGACTGAGCCATCAGAAATACAACGGATCCAGCCAGAACCAAGGCAACCCAAGAAACCCCTCAGCAGATGATTATTGAGCCATATCTAAACTAACTGCTCTTAAATTCTGGATTTATCTTTCAATTGTCTCATTCCATTAACTATACCTGCGGGCACTGTTCAACTGCTTGGAAATTATTGATCACCAGTCTTTCAGGAAATGGGCAATAAAGAGAGCAAAATACTATTCTACAATATTACTGAAGCTGAATTCAGACATTATTCATCAAAGACTTAATGTAGCTCCTGACCTGGAAAGAACAAAGTTATAAAGAGGTGATTTAATGATCTTATTAGTATTTTGAAGAGCTTTCATTACCACTGTAATTTTCTGGTGTTCTGCATTGCCACTGTGTTGTGACGGTTAGACATTATTACAGTTCAGGGCTCTCCGGAGTTCAATTCTGGTGCCATTCTGGAAGGAGTCTCTGTGAATCCTCCCCATGGAATGTGTGCATGTTTCTCCAGGTGCTCCAGTTTTCTCCCATAGTTCAAAGACACACTGGGTAGGTTCACTGGTCACCGATAATTGTTCCGTGATTAGGTTAGGGTAAAATTGGGGTTGTGTTGTTGCTGCAGAGGCGCACTTTGAAAATTTGGAAGGACCCGCTCTGCATCGTGTTACTAAATAAATAACTGAGCCTAGTTATCTGAGTGATCAGAAGCACTGTGCCACAAGCAGTTCTGGTTGCAAAGTTTAGCACAAGGATGCAGCTTGGCGTCTGTTATCCAGAGAGTGTATCGCCTTCAGAGGTGGTGCAGGAATCCGAGACAAAAGACTTTCTAAATGGTCTCTGATGTCACTAAGCACTAAATGAGCCAAAAATGATGACACTTAAAATTTGCAATATAGACATCGGAAGTTAAAAAAAAAAGATTTATAAGGATTATAACACAGCTGAAAGATTGAAACTATCTGGAAAGGTTGACCAAGTTGGATCTACGTTCTCCATATGAGATGAAACTATGGGCGGATTCCATAAAATCTGAAGGCATTTGAAAAAGTCAGATGTCTGTCAGTCGTGCAAGCAGAAAGGAACGTGGAATTTGTTACTGAGAAGAGTGGTGTTGGCGAATGGAATCGAAGGCTTGAGAAGGAAATGAGAAATGTGCGTGAGGAAGATATAGGCAGAAGTCTATGTTGTTAGAGAAGACGAAGAATGGTGGGAGGAGGCTTGCAGATTACAGAGCTCTGTTGAAATCTTCCCACTTTTACATTCAATTTCCCCTGGCAACAAACGAACAATATGGTGTAGTTTCCCTTATTACTTGCTATTCCTGCAGAGCAGCTTTTTGCTCATCATTGCTTAGGACACTCAGATTCTTAAAAGTTGTTTGTAAAGTGTGAACGTGACTTCTGTTGCCAGAGGTGGTGTGGTGTGGTGTGGCACCCATTCTGGTTGTTAATGCAAATGATACACTTTACATTACACTTCAATGAAAATGTGGTGAATTTACTGAGTGCCAGGCTGGACTCACGGAACACAACAGGGAGAACAAGGCAGCCCACAAGTGTCACCACAGATTCTGGTGCCGACAAAGTGCATCAGAACACAAGCAAACTAACTACAGAACAAGTCTCTTTCTCCCCTCCCTCCCAGTGACACACCCACACAGTGCTCCAACCTCAGAAAAGGCTGTCTCTGGGTCTCCAGCGGACAATAAGCTTCTGGTGGGACCACTCAATCCCATCTAATGCCAACTCTTCCAATCGTCTCCCCTATTCCAATCCACAGCCTGACTAACTTCGGAGACAAGAAGTTCATCTACTTCTACTGTTAAACACACTAGGGCTTAAAAGCCAGCTCTCTTCTGAGCAGCACCATTACAACTGACTGAGCCAAACATGACAGGAATTGTCTAGAACATTGATAGTTGCACCATTGAAAGCATCCCATCTGGAAGCACAGCTTGGCTTGGCAACTGCTTTGCCTAAAACTGCAGCGCTGTAATTGCAGCCCCGTCCATCACAAAAACCAACCTCCCCTCCATTAACTCCATCTACAGTTCCTGCTTCCTCAGGAAAGTGGGCAGTAATGAAGGAGCCCTCACCCATCCCAGAATTCTCTCTGCTCCCTCCCTCTTGAACAAAGGATACAAAGGCTTGCAGTCACGTACCATCAGACTCAAGGATGGCTTCTTCATGACTCTTGAATGGGCCAGGTGAGCTCCTGAATTCACAATCTCCCTCATCTTTACCGCAGCTTTCTCTGACCTGTCATGCTATTCTGCATTATTCTTCCCCCCCACCCCCCTACAGTCCCTTTTATAGAACATACAACAATACAGTAAAGGAGCAGGTCCTTCAGCCCATGATTAATTAAGATAATGACACTTAATCCCATCTGCCTGCACATGGTCCACATTCTCTGCATATTTATGCACCTATCTAACAGTGTCTTGAACATCTCTACTGTATCCTCCCCTGCCACTGCACCTGGCACCGACCACCCTCTATAAAACGAGACCATCCCACTCATCTTCAAACTGCACCTTCTAGTGCATGCCCTCTAGTATTAAAAATTTCCGTAACAGTGACTGAGGCCTCCATCGGTTAGGGTTGACCATGAATATTGCATCCTAGCTGTCCAGATGTGCAAGCCTGGTCAATACAACATCAAGAGCAAGGTGCTGCCCATGTAGCAAGCTTCCCCTCTCCACCCGTGATGAACCCAAAGGAACAGCAGAGACCGATACAGTTTGGCACCAGCAGCAGCACAGGAGTTGCCAGTCAGCACTGAACTAATGTAGTCTTAGTGACTCCAGCTCCAAAATTTTCCCCAGGATTTACTCCCGAATCCTTCCCCATCCCCATCCCCATCCCCATATGGCAGACGAGGTTTGACATCAGTTTTTCTTCTACACAAACAGCCAACTACAGTTGATATGCCCAATCCATAAACACACCAGCATGCCTCAAGGCTATGTGCTGAGCCCTCTTCTGTACTCCCTTTTCACCCATGACTGCGTTCCTGTACATGGTTCTAATTCCATAATCAAGTTCGCAGACGACACCACAGTGGTTGGTCTGATCAGAGGGGATGACGAGAAGCCCACTGGGACAAGGTCCAGCACCTGGCCGCATGGTGTGCTGACAACTACCTGGCCCTTAACACACAGAAGACCAAGGAGATCATTGTGGACTTCAGGCATGCTAGGAGCCACACTCACGCCCCCATCTACATTAATGGAGCTATAGTGAAGCATGTATCAAGCTTCAAAAACCTTGGTGTTCACATTTCTGATGATCTCACCTGGTCCCTGAACTTCTCCTTCCTGATCAAAAAGGCGCAACCGTGCCTTTATTTCCTGATTTCCTGAGAAGCATCAAGAAAGCTCACCTCTGCCCCAGGATACTGACGGGCTTTTACCGCTGTACCACTGAGAGCATACTCACCAACTGCATCTCAGTGTGGTATGGCAATTGTCCCATATCGGAATGCAAAGCACTCCAGCGTGTGGTGAAAACTGCCCAGTGGATTATCAGCACCCAATTGCCCATCACTGAGAATAACTACCATAAATGCTGCCTGGGCAGGGCGAAAAGCATTATCAAGGATGCATCTCACCCTAACCATGGACCTTTTACTCTCCTCCCATCTGGCAGGCGCTAAAGGATCCTCCGCCCCTGCAGGCTCAGGAAGAGTTTCTTCCCTGAGGCTGTGAGCCTGCTGAACCTCACATCACAGCGCTATGCAGTACTGCACCCATATTGTACTGTCTCAGTACTTTTATATTTGTATGCTGGAGCACTTACTTTTTATTTGTCGTTATTTTGTAAATAACACTATTCTTTTGCACTTCTGGTTAGATGCTAACTGCATTTCATTGGCTTTGTATCTGTACTCAGCACATTGAGTCTGCTCCACCATTCCATTAAGGCCGATTTATTTTCCCTCTCAACCCCATTTTCCTGCCTTCTCCCCTTAACCTTTGAATCCTTAATAATCAAGAACTAGCAAACTGCCTTGAATATATAAAAAAAACTTGGCCGTCTGTGGCAATGTACTTCACAAATTTTGACTCTTGGAAATAAATGACGGGTGTCTATCTCTGCTTCTGATAATTTTATCAACTTCTTACAGATATCCTCTGACACTCCAGAAAAAACAAGCCAAGTTATCCACCTTCCTCTCATAGATGTAGCCTAAACAGAGCTTTAAAAAGCTGCAACATAACGAACTGCATCTTGAAATCAATGTCTCAACTAAAAAAAGGCAAACATGCCTTTTGTACCACCCTATCCACTCTCTGCGCCATGATGGACAAGTGTTTGTAATGATCTATCCGGATGGCACACAAACAAATCAACTCCACTGTATCTCAATACATGACAATAATAAACCAATTACAAATTTTCTAGTTGTCAGAAAATAATTAGGAGCCTCTACATTACTCACAAATTCAAAGTCACCATCCTGTGGCACCTTCCAGTTATCAGATGAGCCCTGAACTGCGTTTCGATTACTGTGGCTGTTGGCTTGATTCTCTTTTTCCTTCTGCTCAAAGTACTCCAGGAAGGACGGTTTACTCTGCTGTATCGTCTCATCTTTCTCTGTGAAATTAAAGAAAAATATGCAGTGAGATAAATTACATTCTGGGAAGGCAGCTCAAAGAATCAAATTTAATATCAGCGGCATAGTGCTGTCACATATATGGAAAGGGCGCCCATGACTTTTGCACAGTACCGTAGTAATTTTATGTATCGCACTGTACTGCTGCCGCAAAAAAACACATTTCCTAACATGTGAGTGATGATGAACCTGATTCTGATGTGGGTCTCTATTGTGGACTGAGAGTGGGAAGGGGGAAGGAAGAGAGGAGGGAGTGGGAAGCATCAGAGAGACATTCTGTAATGATCAATAAGCCAATTGCTTGGAATCAAATGACCTTGCCTGATGTCTCAAAGCTGGGTGTGTTTGGACATGCGCCACCCTTTGCCCCAGCACTCCTTCTCTGCCACTTGTCCCACACCCCTCCTGCAGCAGTCCACCCTCACCTTTCCCAGCTGAGCAAAAAACTTGCATGTATGAGCCTAAGACTTCTGCATAGTACTTATGTTGTGAAATTTGCTGCTAAGTGGTGAAGACTGAGTCGTTCCCTACAACCTTTCAGTGTGAAGCAGCGTTCTAGATGTAAGAAAATAGAAAGTTTACACCAGCCGCTGAGGAAGCTATGCAGCATCGTGTCCTATCACTCGGTAAAAACAATGAACTGCAACATTACTCTATATATCTACTTCACCCTACACCTCTCTGGAGAATAAAAGTTGATCGATTTGATTCAAAATTAACAAATTTATCTGATGTCAATTGTCATGTGCAGAAAAAAGTGTCCTAATTTCTCCTTCCTCTACATGCAGGACTGTTAGCTGACTTAGCTTCTGAAAAGCCTGGTTGTAGACTCTGCCTCCATTACTAGTCTTTACCAAATTAAAAAGCTTGTTTCCTTTTCTACACTAATAGTTAATGATTAGTCACGTCTACATTGATATGTCAAAACATAGTGAAATGCAAAATTTGCATCAAATCAAATCAAATCAGCGAGGATGTGCTGGGGCAGCCCGCAAGTGTGGCCACACTTCTGGCGCCAACATAGCCTGCCCACAACTTACTAACCATAACTGTAACAGTACACCTTTGGAATGTGGGAGGATACCAGAGCACCCAGAGGAAGGCAAACATACTTACTCCTTACAGACAGCATCAAGAATCAAACCCTGACTGGTGATCGCTAGCACTGTAAAGTGGTTGCTTTAAACTGCTACTCTACTGCACTCAGATATCATTCTAATAAATACCTGGGATGTGGTGAACAGAACTGCTCACTTTACTCCAAGCAAAGCTTAATCAGACCATCATCTAGCCCGGGGGTCGGCAACCCGCGGCTCCGGAGCCTCATGTGGCTCTTTTACGTCTGTGCTGCGGCTCCCTGTTGCTTTGGGAAATAATTGGTTGTGGCGACCCTTTTCCTGGCATCCGAACCGACTCACAATTAGATAGCCTACGGGGTTTTGCAAGCACAGAGCTTTGGAGCCTCTGCGCCATGGGGGGGGGGGGGCAGGTTGAGGGAGGCTTAAAAGTGAGGCTGAAGATTTCGAATAAAGTTTTCTCCTTCGACTGCAGTTACCGACTCCGTGTCGTAATTTTAGCGCTGCGTGTAGCACACCGCTACATGGTCAGTATTTAATTAAAATGTATTTTATGTTAGTTTGTTAGTTTTTGAAATGTAAATCTAAATTTGAAGATTATGGTGATCTTGTACAATCTAAATAAGACGTCGTGGCGACCCATTTCCTGACACATCCGAACCGGCTCACAATTAGCCAGCGTTCAGGCTAAGGGAGATAGCCTACGGGGGTTTGTGAGTACGTGTCTTTTGCAGCATCCGCGCCCATGGGGGGCGGGTTGAGGGAGGCTTAAAAGCAAGGCTGTTTAGTTCGAATAAAGCTATCTTTGACTGCAGTTTACTGACTGCGTGTAGCACACCGCTACAACGTGTTTTTATCGCTGGCTGTCCAGATGGGAGGTGCTGAAACGCTTTGTCGCGTGTCTGGAAGAAGTGAAAACTTTCCTGGGCAGCAAAGGGCTTACCTTTCCTGAGCTGGAACAGCCAGAGTGGCTGGAAAAGCTACACTTCATGGTAGACATGACAGCGCACCTGAACACGCTGAACACAGCTCTTCAACGGGGTAAGGACGTACAGCCCTGCACATGTTGGAGGATGTTTTGGCATTCGAGCGCAAGTTGACTTTGCTTGCCAGAGATTTACAGAAAGGCACATTGTCTCACTTCCCCAATTTGAGAGAGTTCAAACAAGGTCACGACATGATAAATTCGGGGTATTTACATTCTGCAATCATCGCAATGCAAACATCGTTTGGGAAACGCTTCTGTGAGTTCAGAGAGGAAAAAAACACATTATCCTTCCCGGTCACTCCCCTAAGCATCGATCCATCCCTACTGAATACGACTGCATTGTCAGGTGTGAGTCAACCTGAACAAGTATGATAAATATTTTAATTGCCTATTATTTTACGTATATTCATATGTTTTCATTGTTCAGTGAAATAGTCCTTTTATTTTTCAGGTTGACAGCTGGCTGACGTTATTTTTGGTTTGCTGCTGGCGGCAAATTTAAGTTTGGCGTTTTTCATAAATAAAAGAAGGACTCAAATAGCCGTTGAGTGTTTTACTTAAAAGTAACCTTCAACCCAACGTCTTTTTTTCGGAGTTCAAAATGTTTTTGTTGCATGCAGAAATGTAATTTCGTTTTCTCTGCAGGAGTTCATCAATTTCATAAATGCAACACATTATAGTTTGTTTATACATAGCATAAAGGCAAAACAAAACGTTGTATGCAGTGTTATTTCATTTTAAATGTCAAACGGGTTTTGCGGCTCCCAGTGTTTTCTTTTCTGTGGGAAACGGGTCCAAATGGCTCTTTCAGTGGTAAAGGTTGCTGACCCCTGATCTAGCCGAACCACAGACGTATGCATCAGTTTATTCAATATAACACCACCATAAGACATAGAAAGCCATCAAACTCTCCTCACACTGACCAGCATTCCATGAGCCCTGCGTTACAAAGTGTTGAGTAGAGATTTTCTTCATCACTCCCTATCTTGCAACGTCCCCCTTGAAGTCTTCAGCATCAGGCTTCTGGATTCCTGGATTTTTCCCGAATGTTGCTCTAACTACGATGCAGAAAAGTGCACCTCCTCCAGAGCACGATGATATGAAATGTGTGGGCTGATGAATTACGTTGGGTTGGGCTGCCTAGTCTCCGGACAGAACAGATGAGCCAGATTCAAGTTGATGAGCAAAAGATACAAGGGGCATAAAGAATACTTACATTTTTTTAAAAAAACAGAACATGGATAAGATCTGGAACTCACTGGCTGAGGATGGTGAAAAATTGTCAGAGAGAGAAACACACACCTACAGAATCCCTGAAGTTAGAAATTGTCCGAGGGAACGCCACTGTGTCTGTGTCTCTTTGGATTATTCCCCTTTCTTGGTCCAGAGAGGCAGATTTATTGGTAGAATTTATCTAACGGTCCAGTTTTAATTACACACCAAGTGATGGCAACAATAAATTCACATAGTGCTTTTAACACAATAAAAATGCTTTACAAGAGGATTAGTTTTTGATATTCATTTCAGAGATACAGTGTGGTTATGGTTACAAAGGGCTCATGCTGTCCAACAACATCCACATGATCAACTAACCTACTAACCCACATCTCTGGGATGTGGAAAGGGAACTGGAGCACCAGGAGGAAATCCTACCAACTCCTTACAGACAGTGTCGAGATTGAACTCAGGTCACCGGCTCTGGAATAGTGTTACATTAATCACTATACCATAACATTTCAAAGGGGGCTGTGGTCAGCGAAGCAGGCTGGAGGTTCAGTCAAAGGCTTCAAATCAAAACAGCTAAAACCACAGTTTGCAGCAGAGAAGAGTTATGTGATGTGACATGACATCTAAAGGAGCTGAAAGATTTCATAGTATTTTCAGCTGCCTGCTGTTTACAGACAGGAGGAAAGAGGCAATGAATGGCTTTGAAACATGCATGAGGACTTTAAAACTGAAGTGTTGGTAGGAGAGCACGTGGTTAAGGAGAATTTTGTATAAATTCAAGTTTATGTAGGAAGGAAGACATGTGTATATACACTGAAATGTTTTTTTGATATTGCAGCAAACTGTCTCTAATGCTTAACTAAAAGGCTAACTTATAGAGGTTCCCAATTTAGGGAGTCATACAGCATGGAACCACCCCTCTGGCAGAACTAGTCCCAGTTGTCTGCATTACGCCCATATCCCTCTGAACCAGGGGCTCCTATGCCACACACCCCTGCTCTAAACCTTTCCTTTTCACGTACCTGTCCAAGTGCTTTTCAAATGTTGTTACTCTACCTGTCTCAACCATGTTTTCTGTCAGCTCATTCCGTATACGGACCACCCTCTGGGTAGAAACGTCCCTATTAAATCTCACCCCCTATCTTTCCTCTCCCAATTATTCCTATCTTTTTCAGCAGTGCTTATATCAAGCACTTTTTCAATATTAAAAATTAGTAGTCACAGGTACCAAATAGATCGGGTTATAAAGAGTTTCTGGCACATTGGTCTTCATAAATCAGGGTACTGAGTACAGGAGCTGGGATGTTACGGTGAAATTGAATAAGATGTTGGTGAGGCCATATTTGGAATATTGTGTGCAGTTCTGGTCACCTACCTACAGAAAGATATTAATAAGATTGAAAGAGTGCAGAGAAAATTTACAAGGATGTTGCCGGGACTGGGCGACCTGAGTTACAGAGAAAGGTTGAATAGGTTAGGATTTTTTTTCTCTGGAGCACAGGAGATTGAGGGGAGATTTGATAGAGGTCAAATTATAAGTATAGGTGGGGTAAATGCAAATGGATTTTTTCCACTGAGGTTCAGTGAGACTACAACGAGAGGTCATGGGTTAAGGGTGAAAAGTGAAATGATCAAGGGGAACACGAGGGGGAATTTTTTCACTCAGAAGGTGGTGAGTGTGGAACGAGCTGCCAGCAGAAGTGGTGGATATGAGTTTGATTTCAACACTTGGGAGTAATTTAGATAGGTACATAGATGGGAGGGGTATGGATGGTTGATGGGACTAGGTAGATTAATAGCTCGGCTTGGACTCAATGTTCTCTGACTTGAAGCTTACCACTTATGAATTCTTTTTACCATGACTTGAGAACTATCACTGATAATTTAAGAAAGATGAGTTAGCCATTAATTTAAATTAAGGGAGTGGAAAGTAGTTTGAATTAATGATCTTGATCCATCATTTCCATTATGGATATATGTTCCCCTCTAAACTCACACAGAGGAAGAAGATAACTGTTAAAATATAGACAGACATTTGCACTAATAATTTGCAAGTTTATAGATAACCAGATGAGAGGAGATGTAATCCATTGTTGCTAGTCTATACTTTCTTCATCTCACTATAGATATTTAAGTTCAATTTCATTGTTATTCAACTGTACACGTGTATACAACAAAATGAAGCAATGTTCCTCTGGGACCAAGGTGCAAAACACAGCACATATACCACATACGGCACATAAAAAAGATGTACAAGTTGACATAAAGTTCATATACAACAAATAGTTAGACATACGACCATATCATGCTATTGCCTCTATCAGTGGTAGCAGGGCGCTCAGGTTTTAAACTTCAATCCTCCGTAAGTAAAAATGTAGAAACATTTGGAGACACATAAAATGGGAATGGAATTATTTATTTTCAATCTACTGGCCTTGACACTCAGAGGCTTGGGCTATATCATTACATTTTTTGTAACCATTTCCCTGCTGTCGTAATTATATGTTCTGCGTGTCGCATGTGACTGTTGGTTCTGTGTTTTGCACCTTGGCCCCAGAGGAATGCAGTTTCATGTGGCTGCACTAATGTGCATGATTGAATGATAATTAAACTTGAAGTTGATCTGGGCCACTAAAGTGCTTTGTGCGCATAAATTTCCTTACTATTTCTGCATGTGTCCTCATGCAGTTCAATATATCGATAGCTTTGAAAAGCATTCTGAAATAGGAGTGCAAAGTTTGGCATTGGTCTTGTAGAATTACAGCTCGAGTGTGAATCAGCTAATGAATTCCTGGCAAGCTTCCACTGTAGAATCAGGTCACTCAACAATGACACCCAGCAGGAATGGGAACAGGGCTTTGACAAATTGTGATAGATACATCACAGAAGCAGGCCATTCAAGCCAGTGCACTCATTTAGGCTGTGCATTATGGTAAACCGCAACTTTAGTGGGTCAGCTTAGGAACAGCAAGCGAGGATGTAACGCTGCTCATCAGAACATACTTGGAATACTGTGGGCAGTTTTGGGCTCTTTCTCTGAGAAAGGATGTGGCATTGGAGAGGGTCCAGAAGAGGTTCATGAGAAAGATCCCGGGAATGAAAGGATGGAAGGGTTAACATGAGGAGTTTTGATGGCTCTAGGCCTTCACTCGCTGGAGTTTAGAAGAATGTGGGTGGGGGGGGGGGGGATAATCGCATTGAAACCTATTACATGTTGAAAAGGCCTAATACAGAGGATGCTACCAATGGCGGGACAGTCTGGGACCAGAGAGCAAAGCCTCAGAATATAAGGACTCCCCTTTAGAACAGAGCTGAGGAGGAATTTCTTCAGCCAGAAGGTGGTGAATCTGTGGATGACTGTGGAGGCCAAGTCACTAGGTATATTTAAAGTGAAGGTTGACGGGTTCCTGATTAGTCAGGGCGTCAAAGTTTAGGGGAATAAAGCAGAAGAATAGGGTTGAGAGGGATAATAATTCAGATGTGATGGAACGGCAGAGTAAATTTGATGGGCCAAATGGCCTAGTTTCACTCCTATGTCTTACGTTATGAAATATTCAACGAGTATACCAATTAGGTGGCAGCACCTACCGTTAGTGCCACAGTATTAGGACCCTATATCGAGATGATTGGGCACTAAGCGCCTGTAGAAGTGGAAACTGGATCAATCAGGACTTTCGTAAGGTTTTGTAACTCGATAGCTAACTGCGGTTAAATAAGCTGCCAGGTGGAAGGATAAAGTACGGTGAATGGGAATGAAAGGATTTACTCTGCTTGGAGTTTACCTGCACTCACCGAGTCAAATGACTTGCTTTTGTACCTCATGAATCTGCTTCGTGCAGATACATTAAAAAATCTATGCCTTTCATTTCCTGATCTTCTCAGTGGCAGGAGGAAAGATACAGGATTAGTGACAGATGAAGCAATTACAGAAATCAATTTAACAGTTGAATTAAATATTCTCAGAGAAATAAAGAAGTTTGAAAAGTTGTCTTGATCCTGCTTGGGGAGATAAATGCAAAGGTCTCCTTTATCAGCAGCTTAACAGCTTCGGAACTGACATTTGCTGGCCAGTGTGAAAGCAAAGCCTGCAATAAATCTGACAGAGCGGCTTCTCTGCAGTCATTTGGAGACCGTCTAACACAATCCAACACAATCACATCACAGATAACTACAATCAGCTTCATTTCCTGAAATAAGTAACAAATGCACATCCAACAGTATTTTTACTGAGGTTTGAATCAAAGCCAGTGTCTCTTATGGAATTATCAATGTAGCGAGACACAACAGGCGTCTTTCACTGACGTTTCAGTGAAGTGCAGTGTGATGTTCCCTACAATACCACTCGAAAAGTGGAAGAATTCCCTGCAGAACTACTACAGATTCTGTCCTCATCATCTTGAGCTGTGTCTAAACTATCCAACTAGGATACAGTGGATCAGAATTTATGGCGAGGCATAAAAACATGCAGAAAATCCTGCAAAAGAAACCTTGCAGAACACCGTTCAGAATCCTCAGCATCTGAAGGGTGAAGAGTGAACCGAAAATCATTTGACAAATTCATATCTCAAACTTAAATGTCTCTTCCCTTTCAGATATAACATGTTACTGTTTTTAAATTTGACTTGCATTTTGTTAAGCAAGGTTGAGATAGACACCAGCCACATTAACTACTGAATAAGCTCCTGCTGTAAGCACCACTAAGAGTTATACAGAATAGCACAGTGCAGCACAGGAACAGGCCCTTCAGCCCACAATGTTGTGCTGAATCAATTAAATTAGTAATCAAGTAACTAACTAAACTAATCCCTTCTGTTTACACAAAATCCATATCCTTCCATTTTCTTCACATTCATGTGCCTATCGCCTGTCTAAATGTCTCTTAAGTCGTTAACGTTTCTGCCTCTCAACCACCAAGCACCCACCACTCTAGTAAAATAAATCTTGCCCTCACATCTCCTTTGAAATTACCGCCCCCCCCCCCCCACCTTAAGTGCATGCCTTCTGGTTTTAGACGTTTCAACCCTGGTTCAAAGATGCTGTCTATTTGTAGCTGCGCCTCTCATGATCTTATAAACCTCTGTCAGATCTTCCCTCAGCCTCTGTAGCTCCAGAGTAAACAATCCCCAAGTTTGTCCAACCTCTCGTTATAGCACACGCCCTCTGATCCAGGCAACATCATGGTAAACCCCATACCTTCCCGGCCTTCATTACATAGTGCATTAGAAGTTTATTTGCGATTTTGTAATGAGCCAGCTAATAAAACTGAGCATTACTACCAAGAGTTCACCAATCCCATACTCTCTTCAGCTTCATTATATTTTGCAGTGCAAGTTCGTATGTGATATTGTCGTTTACAGACATCTGGCTAAAAGTAACTCACGTCCAATTAAAACCAACTTCCAGCCAAATGACACACTGAAATGTTGCTGATCTACACTGCGGTCCAAAGCTCCAAATTTAAAATTCTCGGCCAGATAAGAGACCGCAGGTACTGGACTCTGGAACAACAAGCAATCATGCTCAACCCCACTAGTTTGCTTCAGCAGATTGCTCATTGCTCAGAAATTCTTGTTTTTTTAGTATCTCCTCTTCTCCATGATTTGCTCTCTGCACTGATCGCAGCCCAGTCTCCTGTACTTTGTACACATATACATCCAACTGCTCCTGAGCAGACAACAAAGTTCCTGAGATCTCGTTCAGGAATTTCCTCCATATTCCCTTCCATTTCAAGGACCCTATAACTTGCATTCTCAATATTATTTATTTTTCTTTTTGTATTTGCACAGTTTGTCATCATTTCCACACTGGTTGTTTACCTATCTTCCTGTGTAGTTTTTCACTATACTGTGTTTCAAAGTTCACAGTAAATTTATTAAAATACATATATGTCACCATATACAACCCTGAGATTCATTTTCTTGAAGCCATACTCAATAAGTATAATAACCATATTAGAATCAATGAAAGACCACACCAACAGGGTGGACGACGAGTGTGTAAAGACAACAAACTGTGCAAATACAAAAAGAAAAAGAAGAAGAAATAAATGAACAAACACAACGTACATAAATAAATAAATAAGCAAGCAAGCAATAAATAATCAGCACGTGAGATGAAGAGTCCTGGAAAGTGAGTCCATAGGTTGTGGGAACATTTCAGTGATGAGGCGAGTGAAGTTATCCCCTCTGGTTCAAGAGCCTGATGATTTAGGGGTAATATCTGTTCCTGGACCTGAGGCTGCTTTGCTTTCTTCATAATTGCACTTACGCGCTGGGCCCAGGACAAGTCCTCTGCAATGATAATACTGAGGAAGTGAAAGTTGCTGACACTCACCACCTCTGCTCACGGACCTCTGGTTTCCTCCTCCTGAAATCAATCAGCTCTTCGATCTTGCTGACATTGAGTGAGTGGTTGTTTCTGTGGCACCACTCAGACAGACTTTCGATGTCCCTCCTATATGCTGATTCATCACCACCTCTGATTCGGCCAACAACAGTGGTGTCGTGAGCAAACTTAAATATGGTGTTGGTGCTGAGCGTAGCCATGCAGTCATAAATGTAAAACCAGTAGAGTAGGGGCTATGCACACAGCCTTGAGGTGTACCTATGCTGCTGGAGATTGTGGAGGAGATGCTGTTGCCAATTCCAAACTAACTGGGGTCTGCAAGTGATGAAATGGAGGATCCAATTGCACAAGGTGGTACTGAGGCCAGTCTTGAAGTTTATTGATTAGTTTTGAGGGGATGATAGTATTGAATGAGGAGCTGTAGTCAATAAAGAGCATCCTGGTGTATGTATCTCTGCAGTCCAAATGTTCCAGGTTTGAATGAAGAGCCAAATGAAATATCATCTGCTGTGGACCTGGTGTGACGGTAGGCAAATTGGAGCTTCTCAGGCAGGAGTTGATATTCTCCATCTCCAAAGATACAGTACATTTCTTTGTAACTACTGAGAATGTGCTTAAGAAATAAACCTCAGGCTGGTATATGGTGACATACATGTACGTTTACTTTGAACATCCTCTTCTCTTGGAACACTACCTGTCTGAGGGCACCCCTTCTAAAACCAGTCTTTTTCTTGATCTACGGTTACGATGAAGGTGTTACATGAAAGTACATCCTGTCCTTGCTTCCAGACAAAGGGTCTCAGCCCTATGGACACTGCCTGGCCTGCTGCGTTTTGTGTGTGTATCCTGTCCTTGCTTGCTTGCCTTTACTTGTGCAGTAGGTAGCTCGGTCCTAGAATGTGTAAACACTGAATAGTTAAGGCACTTAGCTTAGATGCTTTCAGAAGGAAACGAGCTTTGCACATTCGAAGACATAGCAATACAAGCAGAAATGCTTTATACATTAGATGTGATTCTCCAAACTCTGATAACTATGAAAGGTTTCAGTTGATATGTCAACAAAAGAGCCGGTCATTAAAAAAAAACAGGCTCTACCTCTTTCCCACATCCACAAACAATCAGCTATCCTAGCATTGTCACCATGTTTGAGGTTGCATGTGTTCTGGGTTCTGGTTACTCTCCTTCTTGCAGTTTTTGAGCGGTTTGATCAGGGTGCTTTGACGAAGACTGGCTCTGCGGCCTGCAGTCAACTAGTGGTGCGGTTCTGACCTGAGCTGAATACTACTGGACTCCTGGTTTGATGTCTACGTGTTGTACGCCTGCTTTTTGCTGTTTGTGCATTTTGTTCCTTTCTCGCGCGTAGGGTGTTTGATGTTTTCTTTGTACGGGTTTCATGATGTTTCTGTTTTGTGGCTGCCTGCAGGAGGACGAACCTCAAAGAGTTATACTTCGATAATAAATGTACTTTGAATCTCTGAATTTGGAGAAATTAGTATGTAAGAACCATGGCATGAAGTTTCACTATGCTCACAAAGTTTTATTCATTTACTTATTTATTGAGATACAACGCAGAACAGGTCCACCAGCCCTCTGAGCCGCCCCTCCCAGCAGTCCCTCAACTTAGACTGTGTAGTGGCATCAGCACTGGACTTTGAGGTGGATGGACCCGAGTTCTCAACCTGGGCAGCAGCAGTATCTACACAGAATTAAGGCCTGGCAATCTACTTCTCCATCTTGCCAGAAAAGCTCGATGGACAATTACACTATCCTTAGGGTTGTCATGAGTCAACGACAACTCGATGGCACTCAACATGATCACAGTACAATTTATATCGGCCAATTAACCTACCAACCATCTTCGGACTGCGGGAGGAAACCAGAGCACCAAGAAGAAACCCACACGGTCACAGGGAGAATGTACAAACTCCCTACAGATGTCAGTTTCACTATATTTAAGTACAATAAATCCTGACTTTGTTATATTAACAATACTCAAGAGATTATAAATGTTTAAGCCACACACTCGTTACTCACAAACTGACTATGAAATTTGAAAGTACCTTGCATTATGCAAACCCAATTAATGAAATCTTGATTTCTATGACAGGAAAATGTGTTCTGAACAATCTAGCCATACTTCACAGAACAAGAAATGCCTTAACAATCCCATGTTAATAGCAACTATTGGTTGACATACTCAATATGATAAGTGATGATACTTAATCGCAAGAATCTTAATGTAAGTGATTTAAATGTGTATATAAATCTCCATGACTAGCCATGGTCATTGCTGCCTTCAGAAATGAAAATTCGCTGCAATTAAAAACTTAAATTTCCAATTCATACATAAAACCCTAATGGAAATGAGGTCACAATTTATTTATTTAGAGATACAATGCAGAACAGGCTCTTCTGGCCCAATGAGCTGCACTGCCTAGCGACCCACCTATTTAACCCTAGCCCAGGGGTCAGCAACCTTTACCACTGAAAGAGCCACTTGGACCCGTTTCCCACAGAAAAGAAAACACTGGGAGCCGCAAAACCCGTTTGACATTTAAAATGAAATAACACAGCATACAACTTTTTGTTTTGCCTTTATGCTATGTATAAACAAACTATAATGTGTTGCATTTATGAAATTGATGAACTCCTGCAGAGAAAACGAAATTACATTTCTGCATGCAACAAAAACATTTTGAACTCCGAAAAAAAGACGTTGGGTTGAAGGTTACTTTTAGGTAAAATACTCAACGTCTATTTGAGTCCTTCTTGTATTTATGAAAAACGCCAAACTTAAATTTGCCGCCAGCAGCAAACCAAAAATAACGTCAGCCAGCTGTCAACCTGAAAAATAAAAGGACTATTTCACTGAACAATGAAAACATATGAATATACGTAAAATAATAGGCAATTAAAATATTTATCATACTTGGTCAGGTTGACTCTCACCTGCCAATGCAGTCGTATTCAGTAGGGATGGATCGATGCTTAGGGGAGTGACCGGGAAGGATGATGTGTTTTTTTCCTCTCTGAACTCACAGAAGCGTTTCCCAAACGATGTTTGCATTGCGATGATTGCAGAATGTAAATACTCCGAATTTATCATGTCGTGACATTGTTTGAACTCTCTCAAATTGGGGAAGTGAGACAATGTGCCTTTCTGTAAATCTCTGGCAAGCAACGTCAACTTGCGCTCGAATGCCAAAACATCCTCCAACATGTGCAGGGCTGTACGTCCTTACCCCGTTGAAGAGCTGTGTTCAGCGTGTTCAGGTGCGCTGTCATGTCTACCATGAAGTGTAGCTTTTCCAGCCACTCTGGCTGTTCCAGCTCAGGAAAGTTGAGCCCTTTGCTGCCCAGGAAAGTTTTCACTTCTTCCAGACACGCGACAAAGCGTTTCAGCACCTCCCCTCTGGACAGCCAGCGATAAAAACACGTTGTAGCAGTTGCTACACGCAGTCAGTAAACTGCAATCAAAGATAGCTTTATTCGAACTAAACAGCCTTTTAAGCCTCCCTCAACCCGCCCCCCATGGGCGCGGATGCTGCAAAAGACACGTACTCACAAACCCCCGTAGGCTATCTCCCTTAGCCTGAACGCTGGCTAATTGTGAGCCGGTTCCAATGTGCCAGGAAATGGGTCGCCACAACGTCTTATTTAGATTGTACAAGATCACCATAATCTTCAAATTTAGATTTACATTTCAAAAACTAACAAACTAACATAAAATACATTTTAATTAAATACTGACCATGTAGCGGTGTGCTACACGCAGCGCTAAAATTACGACACGGAGTCGGTAACTGCAGTCGAAGGAAAAAACTTTATTCGAAATCTTCAGCCTCACTTTTAAGCCTCCCTCAACCTGCCCCCCATGGCGCAGAGGCTCCAAAGCTCTGTGCTCGCAAACCCCCGTAGGCTATCTAATTGTGAATCGGTTCGGATGTGCCAGGAAAAGGGTCGCCACAACCAATTATTTCCCAAAGCAACAGGGAGCCGCAGCACAGACGTAAAAGAGCCACATGTGGCTCCGGAGCCGCGGGTTGCCGACCCCCGCCCTAGCCTAATCACAGGACAAGTTACATTGACCAATTAACCTACGAAGTGGTACACCTTTGGACTGTGGGAGGAAACTCACCCACTTCAACAGGGACAACATACAAACTCCTTGCAGACGGCACCAGAATAGAAGTCCACACTACGAAACATCCCGAGCTGTAATAGCATCACGCTAATCACTAACTATCATGGCGTCCAATAATTTCATTTCATTTCATTATCTGATTGTAGCGGTGTGCTACACGCAGCGCTAAAATTACGACACGGAGTCGGTAACTGCAGTCGAAGGAAAAAACTTTATTCGAAATCTTCAGCCTCACTTTTAAGCCTCCCTCAACCGGTCCCCCATGGCGCAGAGGCTCCAAAGCTCTGTGCTCGCAAACCCTCGTAGGCTATCTAATTGTGAGTCGGTTCGGATGCGCCAGGAAATGGGTCGCCACATAACCCCCCCCCCCCCCCCCCCAGAACCGGCGATACACCCCCCAATGTCCAGAGTCTGGGCCAGAACCTACTTGGGAGGTCGGCCTCTGCGCCGAGGCGCCGGAAACTCGGCCGGTTGCGCCAGGTCCACATGGGCCGGTTTGAGGCGGTCCACCGTGAAAACCTCCTCTTTCCCCCCAACGTCCAGCACGAACGTGGACCCGTTGTTCCGGAGCACCTAAACGGCCCCTCGTGCGGCCGATGCCCGCCCCTTCGTACAAACACAAACTTACAGTTCTGTAGGTCTTTGGGTACGCAGGTCGGGTGCCGCCCGTGCTGTGAAGTGGGTATGGGGGCCAGGTTACCGAGCTTCTCGCGTAGTCTGCCCAGGACTGCTGCGGGTTCTTCCTCTTGCCCCCTTGGGGCTGGTAGGAACTCCCCGGGGACGACCAGGGGCGCGCTGTATACCAACTCGGCCGACGAGGCGTGCAGGTGGTCCTTGGGCGCTGTGCGGATGCCGAGTAGGACCCAGGGAAGCTCGTCCGCCCAGTTGGCTCCTCGCAGGCGGGCCATGAGGGCCGACTTCAGGTGACGGTGGAAACGCTCCACTAGCCCGTTCAACTGTGGGTGGTAGGCAGTTGTGTGGTGCAGCTGAGTCCCCAAAAGGCTGGCCATAGCTGACCACAGGCTGGAGGTGAACTGGGCGCCTCTGTCGGAGGTAATGTGGGCTGGTACACCAAAGCGAGATATCCAGGTGGCGATCAGGGCTCGGGCGCAAGATTCGGAGGTGGTGTCGGTGAGCGGGACCGCCTCTGGCCATCTTGTGAACCGGTCCACGATAGTCAGGAGGTGCCGCGCTCCGCGCGACACTGGCAGAGGGCCCACGATATCCACATGAATGTGGTCGAAACGCCGGTGGGCGGGATGGAACTGCTGCGGTGGGGCTTTGGTGTGCCGCTGCACCTTGGCCGTCTGGCAGTGCATGCACGTTTTGGCCCATTCACTGACCTGTTTGCGGAGTCCGTGCCAAACGAACCTGCTGGAAACCATCCGGACAGTTGTCCGGATGGAGGGATGCGCCAAGTTATGAATGGAGTCGAAAACACGGCGCCGCCATGCTGTCGGGACGACTGGACGGGGCTGGCCGGTGGCGACGTCACAGAGTAGGGTCCTCTCACCCGGGCCCACGGGGAGGTCCTGGAGCTGCAAACCGGAGACTGCGGTTCTGTATCTCGGAATCTCCTCATCTGCCTGCTGTGCCTCTGCCAGTGCCTCAAAGTCTACCCCTTGGGAAAGGGCATGAACGGTAGGGCGAGAGAGTGCATCTGCCACGACATTGTCCTTACCCGAGACGTGCCGGACATCCATCGTGTATTCAGAGATGTAGGACAGGTGGCGTTGCTGGCGGGACGACCGGGGGTCGGACGCTTTCGTAAACGCAAAGGTAAGCGGTTTGTGGTCCGTGAACGCGGTGAAGGGCCGACCTTCTAGGAAGTACCTGAAATGCCGGATTGCCAGGTAGAGCGCCAACAGTTCCCGGTCGAAAGCACTGTACTTAAGCTCGGGTGGTCGCAGGTGTTTGCTGAAAAACGCCAGGGGTTGCCAGCGACCTGCGATGAGTTGCTCCAGCACCCCACCGACTGCCGTGTTTGATGCGTCCACTGTGAGGGCGGTAGGGGCGTCCATTCTGGGATGTACTAGCATCGCGGCGTTCGCCAAAGCTTCCTTCGTTTGAACGAAAGCGGCGGCGGACTCCTCATCCCAGGTAATGTCCTTGCTCGGACTCCACATCAGGGCGAACAGGGGGCGCATGATCCAGGCAGCTGAAGGGAGGAAGCGGTGGTAGAAATTGACCATACCTACGAATTCCTGAAGGCCTTTGATCGTGGTGGGTCAGGGAAAGAGGCGGACCGCATCTACCTTAGCGGGCAGAGGGGTTGCCCCGTCTTTAGCAATCCTGTGGCCTAGGAAGTCAATGGTATCGAGTCCGAACTGGCATTTGGCGGGGTTGATTGTAAGACCGTACTCACTCAGTCGGGCGCAGAGTTGACGGAGGTGGGACAGATGCTCCTGACGACTGCCGCTGGCTATGAGGATGTCATCCAAATAGATGAACGCGAAGTCCAGGTCCCGTCCCACCGCGTCCATTAACCGCTGGAACGTCTGTGCGGCATTCTTCAGGCCGAACGGCATGCGGAGGTACTCGAAAAGGCCGAAAGGGGTGATGAGAGCCGTTTTGGGGACGTCGTCAGGATGCATCGGGATTTGATGGTACCCTCGGACGAGGTCTACCTTGGAGAAGATCCGTGCGCCATGCAGGTTTGCTGCAAAGTCCTGAATGTGCGGCACAGGGTAGCGGTCCGGTGTGGTAGCCTCGTTCAGCCTGCGGTAGTCGCCGCATGGTCTCCAGCCCCCCCTTGGCTTTGGGCACCATGTGCAGGGGGGAGGCCCATGGGCTGTCGGACCGCTGGATGATCCCCAATTCCTCCATCCTCTGGAACTCCTCCTTCGCCAGTCGGAGCTCGTCCGGGGGAAGCCGCCGAGCGCAGGCGTGGAGGGGTGGTCCCTGGGTCGGGATGTGGTGCTGTACGCCGTGCCTGGGCTGTGAACTGCGGTGCCAGAACCGATGGGAACTCCACCAGGACCCTGGTGAAGTCGTTGTCGGACAGCGTGATGGAGCCGAGGTGAGGGGCTGGCAACTGGGCTGCACCCAGGGAGAACGTCTGAAAGGTCTCGGCGTGTACCAGTCTCTTCCTGGGCAGGTCGACCAGTAGGCTGTGAGCCCGCAAAAAATCCGCACCCAGAAGCGGTTGGGCTACGGCGGCCAGTGTGAAGTCCCACGTGAACTGGCTGGAGCCGAACTGTAGCTGCACCTGACGGGTGCCATAGGTCCTTACTGTGCTGCCATTCACGGCCCTCAAGGGGGGACCCGGTGCCCTGCTGCGGGTGTCGTAACTCGTCGGAGGTAAAACGCTGATCTCAGCCCCAGTATCGACCAAAATCCGGCGTCCCGACCTTCTATCCCACACATACAGGAGGCTATCCCGATAACCAGCCGCCGTAGCCATCAGCGGCGGCTGGCCCTGGCGTTTCCCGGGAACTTGCAGGGCGGGCGACAACGGCGGGCTTCTGCACCCCACCGCTGGTGGTAGAAGCACCAGTGTTCATTGGGCCAGGGGTTGGCGGGCTCTGCGGCCGGGCCTGGACTGGTTTGCTGCCAGGAGCGTGGCTGGGAGATCTGTGCGATGGACGCCCCGCTCACCTTTTTGGCGTTCCACAGCAAGTCCGCCCGGGCTGCCACCTTCCAGGGGTCACTGAAATCCGCGTCGGATAGCAGCAGGCGTATGTCCTCGGGCAGCTGCTCCAGGAATGCCTGCTTAAACATGAGGCTTGTGTGTCCGTCGGCCAGAGACAACATCTCATTCATTAAAGCCGATGGAGGTCTGTCGCCCAAGCCAACCAGGTGCAGTAAACGGGCAGCCCGCTCGCGCCGTGAGAGTCCGAAAGTCCTGAGGAGCAGGGTTTTGAATTCCGTGTACTTGCCGTCTGCCGGGGGCGACTGTACGAACTCCGCGACCTGGGCCGCTGTGTCCTGGTCGAGGGAGCTCACCACGTAGTAGTAGCGGGTGTCTTCTGAGGTGATCTGGCGAACGTGGAATTGGGCTTCGGCTTGCTGGAACCATAGGTCCGGGGGCTGTGTCCAGAAACCCGGCAGTTTCAACGAAACCGCATGAACAGAGGCGGCGTCGGCCATTTCTGGTCCAAAAATCGTTTGGACCGTCGGGGTCACCAATTGTAGCGGTGTGCTACACACAGCACTAAAATTACGACACGGAGTCGGTAACTGCAGTCGAAGGAAAAAACTTTATTCGAAAACTTCAGCCTCACTTTTAAGCCTCCCTCAACCGGCCCCCCATGGCGCAGAGGCTCCAAAGCTCTGAGCTCGCAAACCCCCGTAGGCTATCTAATAGTGAGTCGGTTCGGATGCGCCAGGAAATGGGTCGCCACATGATTTTGGAATACAGGCTTTTTTTTAAAAAGAAACATTATTCTTCTCCACAAGGAATCCAATTGATCAGGAAAAAGCATAACCTGCTTATTTCAGTTCTCTTACATTCTGCTAAAGACTTTCTCAAGTCTTGAGCAACATATACAAAATGCGGGAGGCACCCAGCCAATCAGGTAGCATCGATGGTTCAGACCAAAACCCTTCATCAGGGCTGGAAAAGGAGGAGTGCACAAGCCAGATAAGATGATTTCCCGCATTTACTGCCTTTATGAACAGTGGTCACCTTAAGTGCGTTGCTAGTATGTTCAAGATTGTTTAATGTGATTTTCAGTACCCAAGTATAAAGGAGAATGAAATAGTTGTTACTCCAGATCCAATGCAGCACAAAAAGCACAATAAGACAAAGAGCAAAATAATAAAAAACACAATAAATACATAAGATAGCTTACAGACAGAGATTGTCGTGATGGCGCCCCAGCAACTCCACCAGGAGTTAAGGGCACGCGCGCACACACACAAAGTGACACTAGGCACAGGAGTGTCTACATAAGGTAACTGACAGAAATTGATAAAGTAGTGGTGGTTGGGGGTGTTAAGGGGCAAGTTAGTGGGTGGAGGTGTTGATCAGCCATACTGCTTGGGGTATGTTCCTGGCATGGATCATACACAGCCTCCTCCCTGAAGAGAGTGGGACAAACAGTCTGTGAGCAGGGTAGGTGGGATCCTTCATGATATTTTGTTTTGCTATTTTTAAAAATGTAACTATCTAATTATTTATCGATCTATTTATTTTGTGATACAGTGTGCAGTGGTCACTTCCAGCATTTCAAGCCAGATTGTGCCTGCAATCCCCAACAAACCCGATTAACTCTAACCTAATCACAGGACAACTTACAATGACCAATTAACCTTACCGGTGTGTCTTTGGACTATGGGAGGAAACCAGAGCACCCGGGAAAACCCAGGCAATCCACGGGATTGTTAATAGCTCTACAGATAGAATTTTTAGTTTCCAAGATACGCGGGTTTCAGATCTACTCAATCCTAACCATCCAAGGTGTAACTAGAATTAGCGGTCTGAATATCACTTCTGACGTCTGTGATCCACTGTCAAAAACCTTTACCAGTGGCTTCACCCATCTTTGTCCATTCTTCTGTTATATTGTTGACCAATGCTTTCAGCTCTATTTCATAGCACTCAAAGCCAACCCCTGGTTTAGACCATAAGATATAGGAGCAGAATTAGGCCATTTGGTCCATCGAGTCTGCTCCATCATTTCATCATGGCTAATTGATTTCCCTCTTAGCCCCAATCTCCTGCCTTCGCCCCGTATCCCTTCATGCCCTGACTTCATTAAGAATCTATGAGGAATGAGGATGTGAATGGATCATTTAAAATTAAGCTCATCCTAACCTCATTACGAGTCATGATGACCATATATTTGCCGTCCTACACTTCCTCTCAGATGAATGATACTTTATTACAGTATAAATGTTTATGGGGTGGAGGGTGGAGATTATCGGAGGTGGTACAAACCATTTCTTCCCTCCGTTAGCCTGCAGGTCACCTTTGGACAGGTGCAGCAACTGCCTAGACCCCCGATCAGGGTCACCTGAAGCCATGGGTTCAGGTGATGGATGGTCGTATGAGTAGTTGGTACATATCACAAGTCCTGGTTATGTGACCTCTGACAACAGGCAGACAATCTCTGAAGAGTATTGATAATGACTGGGGTCACCCATCTTGTAAAGACACTGCCCAGAAGACAACAGTGGCAAACCACTTCTGCAGAAAATTTTGCCATGAACTATAATGGTCATGGATAGAGGGAAGACCATGATTGCCCATGTCATATAACACGGCACATAATGATGATAATAAATGTTCATTCTGAGAATGAAAGGGTTAACATATGAGGAGTGGTTTATGTCTCTTGGCTTGTACTTGCTGGAGCTCAGCAGAATGAAGAGGTACTGCATTGAAACCTACCAAAGTATGGATAGAATGACCATATCAAGGTTTCCAACAGTGGGAGAGTCTAAGACCAGGGAGCACAGCCTCGGGGTGGAAGGATGTCCTTTGAAAAAAGACATGAGGAGTAATTAGTTTCTTTAGCTGGAGGGTGGTGAATCTGTGAAATTCATTGCAACAGGTGGCTGTGGAGGCTAAGTCATTGGGTATACTTAAAGCAGAGGTTGATATGTTCTTGATTAGTAAGAGCATCAAAGGTTACGAGGAAAAGGCAAGAGAATGGGGTAGAGAGAGAAAATAACTCAGCCATGATCGAATGGAGGAATAGATTCAATGGGCAGAATGGCCCAATTCTGCTCTTGTGTCTTATGGACATCTTTCTGTACATAAAACATGTTACTGTTTATTGAACATATAATCATTTTACTGGTGTACTATACACTGTATATCAAGGAGAAATACACATAGTTTATAGAACAATCTTACTGTATGTAAAGGTGCTCTATGTGAACTATGTTGTATATAGGCATCTTCTTATGAATGCCTTTGGTCTCATCTCCCCAGTAAAGTCTGTTTTAGAGATCCACCAACCAAATTCTGGCTAATTTAAATTACAATCAGACTTCATCAGCAATCTGCTTGAAGCTTTTGCCTGAAGGAAATCATAGACTCGGCTATACACAGACAAATGGTGAGCAATATCCATTCTTCAGACCTACTTCCATAACATCAGCAATGACTGCTTACGTACGTCTTTAATAATTTACTTCTTCTACAAGCTCTCAATTTAGAAAAAAAATATTTACAATCAAAAATTATATTGAGCAGAGAAGTTCTAGCATTTGGCATATAGTGTATAAGATAATAGCCCAACTAGAAACATCTCCAATATATAAAAAGGTACAACTGGACATCAATTTGTACAACATTATTTATTACTTCGTGATGTCCCACGTGTATTCTGATCAATTGAGCTTGTTTGCCTGAACTCGGGTCACTGCAGTAATGTAGGAATCACAGTGGTCAATTTCCTCACAGCAATATCCACTTGAAAGGAGGAACCAGATGATTTATCGTTCATCTTCTTTGAGGAACAATTATTGGCATGTAAAGTGACAACAGCAAGAAATAGGCAGTTCCAATGCAGACGGAATGAAAGAATAAGTTGGTTTAAGGTTTATATTGAGTGCAGAAGAGCACATGTCCGGATACAAGATGGGTTGTTACTTTCTGGGCCTGGGCTTGTAACAATGGGGGAGATCACAGATGAGCCACAACGGGAATGGGAAAGGGAATTAAAGAGGCAGGTGACTTTGGGCATCAACTCTTGGATAATGGTAAAACTCCATGGCAATAAGACTGAGAACCTTTGTGTTAGAGGGAAATAAAAATCTGAAATCTGTAAAGGTCATCTCTAACAGAGGAAAACCTGCTGGCTTTATCTAGCTTCACAGTCAAGCTACACAATTTGGCCAACTTTCCTATTTAATAAACAAGAGAAAATCTGCAGATGCAGTAAGAGTCTCCGCCTGAAACATCGACTGTACTCGTTTCCTTAGATGCTGCCTGGCCCGCTGAGTTCCTCCTGCATTTTGTGTGTTTCCTATATTATAATTCACTTCAGAAGAGAAGTAGTGCACATGCTCCTGTCTTCATTAACTGTTGGAAGGGTTGACTGCTTCAAATTCCTAGCAGTGAACATCATCAATAGACTGTCCTGGTCCAAACACATAGACATTAGGGTCAAGAAAGCTTACCAACAACTCCACTTCATCAGTATGCTAAAGAAATCAGGCATGTCCCTGTGAAAACCAACCAATTTTTATTAATGCACCATAAAAAGTAGTCTATCTAGATAGATAATACAAATGTTTGCAATTAGGTATTGCAACTGCTCTGCTCATGACAGCTCAGTGCACCATGGAAACCAATCTCTCCTCCATGAACTCTGCCTGTACTTAGTCAAGCAGACAGCATCAACCACCGCCCCCACCACATCCTCTATTCCCTTTCACTTTGCATCAAGCAGAAGACACAATACTCTGAGAACATGTACCTCCAAGGCTCAAGCACAGCTACTATCCCACTGTCAACAGACTCTTGAACAGACTTCTTGTATAAGCTAGACTCAGACTCGACACTGGAATCTACATCTTTATGATCTCACACTTTGTTTACCGGCAGTCAACTTTCGCTGAAGCTGTTACACTTTATTATGCATTGTTATTGTCTTACCTTGTTCCACCTCAATGCCCTGTGGAGTGATCTGATCTGTATGCAAGACAAGCTTTTCACTGTATCTTGGTACATGTAACAATGATAAACTAATACATTTATATATCCTTTTTAGAAGAACTCAACTGGCATTAGAGCAGCATTTGATCAACAAAGCCAGTGAAAACTGTTATTAATGTATGAGTTTCTATCTTATTAATCTTTAACTGTCCTCTAAAATGCCTGTTATCCCAGATGTCTCCAATTGTCCAATAATCTTGTCCACGCTGAGATCTCAGGCAACTCACGGTGGACAAAAAAGATGACAGCCAAGTTCAGAGTGAATAATACATCAAACAATAACAGCCACCATCACATTTCCCAATGCAGAGCAGTTCTTTCTACTTTGATTAACCATGCAAAAATTATTATTTCGGACCCAAGAGTCTCCCTGGGGAAATAAGGTGACTATGCATGATGTTCCTACAGAATGGCAACAAGGTGAAGGAAATCAATCGGGCCCTTAAAAAGGCCAACGGAAAAAAACAGGAAATCTAACAACAAGGAGGAACCCGTCACTACCATTTGTCTTCCCTGTACTTTCAGAGTTTCTGGAAGGATTGCCAAGTTCCTGAAGAAATACCAGATTAATACCATCCACAAACCCGTAAGGAAGCTCAAATCAGTTTATGTGGGTCAAAGATGACCTGGGACTCAGGTCGGCTGGCATTTACAGGATTTCCTGTTAATGTGGAGCAGCTGGGCAGGGTGTGTGGTGGAAACCCACATCAAGGAGCACAGAAGGTGTATCCATTTGTGTTACTGGGAGAAACGGCAGTAGCAGAACACTACATTCGCATTATCCATAGGATTGACTTTGATGGCATACTGTAATGCGCCAATGGCTTTTGGGACCACCTGGTGAAGGAAGCTAATGAAATATAACTACGGGGAAAGAATTTTAACAAAGACAAGTATCTTGCTCCAAGTAAGAACTGGAATTCGATTGTAAACAAGGTGGGACAGCGGAATTCTGATTAGATGAGGACTAACCAATCAGGAAGGATGGACTACAGAGGTATAAATACCATCAGACTAGACATGCCTGGGCATCATCCTTGATGAAGATGGCAGAGCTAGTCATCAAAACATTGGTTATAATTGATACCTGTACCTGGCTGGAAGCCTGAGAAGAGCTTATTCGTCATACTCGTCAGGAAAGCACTAGATCCTTTTTTGACATCAAACATGTTATCTAACCTCTCAGATTTTCCAGCAAAGTGTGTATACATTATACAATCTTGAGATTCATCTCCTTACAGGCAGCCCCAAAGCAAAAAAAACTCAATAGAACCCATTAAAAAAAGACCGTCAAATACCCAATGTTCAGGAAAAAAAGTGTGAAAATAATAAAAGTAAGCAAATAACATTCAGATTGGAAGTTCTGAAGAGCATTCGGACCAGTTAAGATTTAATTATTTACTGTTTTGGTGATACAGTGGAGTTTTTTCCCTGCCAGCCTTTCAAGCCGTGTTGTCCCAGCAACCCCCAACAAAACTGATTAACCCTAACCCAATCATGGGACAATTTACAATGACCAGTTAATCCACTCGGTACATCTTTGGAATGTGGGAGAAAACCAGAGCACCCAGGGAAAACTCACGTACCCCACAGATAGACCTCTTACAGAAGATACAAGTGCTTTACTGTGAAATTTTATATTCCAGGACTGTAGAGCCTATTAAACATCACAAATAATGTTTATGAAATTCTAAATGAGTCATAAAATAAATCTTCGTAAAACCATACTGAAATCTCAAAGTACATTAAATTATGCAAATCTAAAATTAAAACTTGATTTCTGTCTCACACTATGTTCAGAATGGTGCAATCTAACCACACATTACCCAAAAAGAAATGCCTACCAGGCCTTTTTACTGTTAATGATACGCTGTCACTCCCGAGCAGGAATGAACACAAACAAGAGAAAATAGGGAGAGCTGTGAGATGTCAAATTCTGGCGGGACAGATAGAGAAAACGTCAAGAAAGATGCTGGGAGGATTTAGCAGGTCAAGCAGCATCTGTGGAGGTCAATGTTTCAGAATTGAGAGTGTAGGTGGAACTATATAAAAATGAGAGGGAGGGGAACAGGCTGATGGGCAATAGGTGGAACCAGTGGCGGTGCGGGGAAATGACAGGCAGACGAATGCAGGTGGAGAGGGAACATGAAACATAGACAGTACAAGCCCTTCAACCCACAATGTTCTGCCAATCCTTTAGCCTACTCCAAGATTACTTTAACTCTTTCCTCCTATACTCTTCCCTCTTTCCTCATTTTTCTATTATCCATGTGCCTACCTAAGAGTCTCTTAAAAACCAGTTACACTCCCTCCACCTGGTTCCACCTGCCCACGACCCAGACACCTATCTGCCTTGGTGTTTCTCCCTCGCTTCACCTTTCCCAACTCTGCCTCCCTCAGTTCCGTTTACCCACCACCCTTCCTTTATCTGGTTCCACTGATCAACTACCAGACCTTGCCTCACCCCTCATTCTTATTTCCACATAATGGCCTTCTTTCCTCTGCACACACCCCTGATGCAGGGTCTTGACCTAAAACATCAACCTTCCCTCTGCCTCCACAAATGGTGCTTCACCTGCTGAGATCTTCCAGCAGTTTGCTTTGTTGCTCCTGATTCCAGCATCTAGTCTCTTGTGTCTCCACGAGCACTGATACATGAGTATCCATCATCAATGACCCCACCATCCAGGTCCTACTCTCTTCTCACTGTTTCCATCAGGGAGGTGGTACATGACCCACACCACCAGGTTCATATCATCCCTCAACCATCAGGCTCTTGAACCAGAGAGCTCTCCAACACTGAACTGTTCCAACAAACTTTAGACACACTTTCCAAGGACTCTTCATCTCATGTTCTTGGTATTTCTATTATTATTTTGGGTTTTTTTGTATTTGCAGTTTGTTGCCTTTTGCACATTGGATGTTTGCTCATCTTGTGTGTGGTTTTACATTGATTTTATTGTGCTTCTTTGTATTTACTGAATTCCTACAACAAAATGAATCTGAGGGTAGTATATGGTGGACATGGATAATAAATTTACTTTGAACTTTCTGAACTTTGTGCTGCAAATCCACACCTTGGTGAAAATGATGAGAGGGAAATAGGGTGTCAATAGCACATTAACTACCTATCAACAGACGTTAAGCTAACTGGCTGACACTTCCTTGCTTTCTATCCCCCTTCCTTCTTGAACATTGCCAATGTTTAAGTTTAATAGCCTTTGGTTATAAAGCTCCATGTCTCTCTTCCTGTTAAAACAGATTTCAGTGCCATTTAGCCATTTGAGCTTCAGGCCCAATGGGCTGTACAAGTCCTCTTGTTTCATTCTGTGACCTTGACATTAGCATTCTAAAATAATTATTCTTTTTGACAGTATACCCAGCTGAACAGAGCAAATACAATGTTCATTTTAGCCCTCCTGCACTCAGATAAAGGTCTAATTCTTTATATCCAAGGCCTTTGATGAAAACAATCATCACCTACTTAGTCTCTCCCTCCACAGGCTCAACTTAACCTGCTGTTTTTCACTTTTTACTTCAAGCTAAACTACTTTCTCACGCAATCCTTCGTCGACTTTGGCTCTGTTCGTAGAGATGTCACTGGTGAGTCAGAAACACAACAATGGTCTGAGGATGAAGGAGATTAGCTCACAGTTCTGATCTCATACCATTCTGCCTACATATCAGTATTGTCATTGGGATGCTGTACTTCAACGAGATCTTGCCTCACCTTACCTGCAGCTGAAATCTTCATAAGTACTGTTTCCTAGTGTAATGCCCTGTTAAGATTTCTATTGCTATGCTGTGAGGTACTTTCTTTTAGCAGTTTTCTGTAAAAGGTTCTTGATTAGCCAGGGCATCAAAGGGTATGGGAAAAAGGCAGGGATGTGGGGATGACTGGAAGAATTGGATCAACCTATGATTGAATGGTGGAGCAGACTCGAGGGGCTGAATGGCCTACTTCTGCTCCTATATTTTATGGTGTTATGGTACTGTTAAGTGTGTTTAGGCTTTAGCTAAAGATAAGGAGCCATGTTGTCCAACTTAGGAGGGTTGTGTCAGCCAATTGTAACTTTCTACCCAGTGGAAGATTTAAGACAGATGGGTGGGATCAGATTTCTGAAGGACAGCAGTGTGATTTGTTGCCTTTTTGGTGGGAGCTGTGGAGTGGGCACAAGGGAAGATGCCTCAGAATGCCACTGGAACTAAAGTTCCCATTGTAAGAAGTGCTTTGTACAGATGAATGGCTCCGAGGAAGAAGGGGCAATACTCCTGACAGAGCCTGCTCTTTTGAGGTGGTTGTCGAGGGAAGTTTGGAATGTGGCAGGTGCTTTCACGCAGTCCGTGAGTCCAGTGCGCGAGTGAAGTGGTACACTGGCTACTCCAGAAACGAGCTCCAACATTTATGTGCACATTGGACTGGTTTAGCTGAAATAGGCCCCTTTATTTTTCTTTTCTTTTTCTGTAACTCTTAAAATTGAAATTTGGAAATACACTTTCTTTGTAATTTTATGCTGGTGTACAATCTGTCATTTCTCGGCCACCGATAATTGTGTATGGGCAGTACTCACACGGCATTTACTACAATTTATGTTCCTTACTTGGAACTTTCCTGTTTGGTTGAAGCAACCCTAGACATATATTGTTTATGAAAGGTGACCTTCCCACTGCTGAGTCACGTGACTGTTAGCAGAGTTAGCTACCAAGTCAAGTTTGTACTCAAGCCCCAGTGAGAGGGTTACACTAGATAATGTATATGGAATTCTGATGGACCTCCTATCTTCTAGCGTCCATAAGCACATATCCCTATATCCTGATCTGCACTTTCTTATGCATTCAGTGGCTAACTTATTAGGTACCAGAGGTACCTAACAGAGTGGCCACTGAGCGTATGTTGATGGTATTCTGCTGTTGAAGCCCATCCAACTCAAGGTTCAAAGTGTTGTACGTTCGGAGATGCTCTTCTGCACACCACTGTTGTAACATGTGGTTACTTGTGTTACTGTCACCTTCCTGCCAGCTTGACCAAGCCTGGTCATTCTTCTCTGACCAAGGTGTTCTCACCCACAGAACTGCCACTCACGAGATTTTTTTTTGTTTTCACACCATTCTCTGTAAACTGTAGAAACTGTTATGCATGAAAATTACAAGAGATCAGCAGCTTCTGAGATACTCAAACCACCCCATCTGGCACCAACATTCATTCCACAAAGTCTCTTAGATCACATTTCTTCCTCATTCTGAACATTGGTCTGAACAACATCTGAAGCTCTTAACCATGTCTGCATACTTTTAGCATTGAGTTGCTGCCACATAAATGGCTGATTAAATATTTGCATTACCAAGCAAGTGTACAGGTTGTAATGTTGAATCAGGTCCATGGGTTTTGAAAGCACTCTCTGTGAATAGGCATATTAATTATTTACAAACAGTAAAAATTTAGCCAAACATTTATGCTCCCCAAGTTACAGACACTACAAATTTTAATATTCAACAAACATACTTAGTTAAAAGTGCAGATAGAGAATACCTTTTCAATTAGCATGTACATCCTTGCCTTAAACAAAGAAAGAAGAGAAAGCCCACCCCCCCTTCCATGTGCTATTTAATATACCCCGGATATTTGAAACTGGACACCAGGCAGTTCTCCAATGGGAAAAGCAGCTGCAGTTTCTAAACTAACCAACCACAACAGAAGCGATTTTTGACAACCAGAATAAGGCATGCTCCACACGACACAGGTGTACCTAGCAAAGTGGACACTGAGTATTCACTGACCTATAATACTGGCAAATGGGACGGGCCTGGATGTGCACCTTGGTCAGCATGGTCTGGTTGGGCCAAAGGGCCAGTTTCTGTGCTGCAACCTCCTCGCAGGCTCCAACTCTGAAAAACATGCACTCCTCTGATTCTGGTCCCTTAAAGAGCCCTACTTTCTTCAGTTTCCCACACTCTCCTTCCCTATTCCTCGCACAGCAAGATCACAAAGACACTGATATGAGTAAGCAGTGCTGATGATAAACACTTTGCTTATTCTGCAAACAAAGGGAATTTTTATTAAACCCTTATATTTAGCAGTGACTCTATTTGATCCGTGATATTTAGTTTTGGGACCTCCATAAGTGGAAGCATTTTGTCAATAGATGACCTAAAAGATTTAAAAAATCAGTGATTTGATTTGTCACGTGTACATCGAAAATGTATCATTTGTGTCAATGAGCAACACAGTCCAAGGATGCGCTGGGGGCAGCCCGCAAGTGTCACCACGCTTCCGGCACCAACATAGCAAGCCCCCGACTCCCTTAACCCTAACCCGTACGCCTGTCTTTGGAAAGTGGGAGGAAATCCATGTGGTCACAGGGAGAACGTACAAACTCCTTTCAGACAGCAGTGGGAATTGGTAACTGTCACATTACCGTGCTGCTGTGTAAGACTTCAAACTCTTTCACAATGCACTTTGGCTGCCTTGTTCCCAGAGGTAATTGTGCAAGCCTGTTCAGCCATTTTTGATTGGTATATCTAGTTTAACCATTTACCAATGGAACCTAGACCGGTGTGACCAGTGTGAACAGGCCCTTTGCTTACTCAGACTAACCAGCCAAGCTTATCAACTGGTGTGCATCACGCCGGACTTCCTCAGAGACACAGCAGGCGAAGAGTGTAGAAAATGAAGCATGCAGACATGGGGGGGAGCAAAGAGTAAACCTCAATTCTTTCCTCCCTGGGCCTCTACTCAGAAGAATGGGGGTGGGGGGTGGATCTCACTGAAACCTATTGACTATTGAAAGGCCTGTATAGAGTGGGTGGAAGGAGCATATTACCTGTAGTGGAGGAGTACAGGACCAGAGGGCATAGACTCAGAGTAGAAGGACGTCCCTTTAAAACAGAAATGAGGAAAGATTTCTTTATTCAGAGGGAGGTGAATCTGTGGAATTCATTGACACAGATGGCTGTGGAGGCCACGTCATTGGAGGCTCACAGGTTCTTCATTAGTCAGTGCTTGAAAGATTATGGGGAGAAAGCAGGTGAAAAGTATGGAGGCATGTCTGTGGCAGGTTTTTTTTAAAACACTGAGAGTAGTGGGCGTGTGGAACAACCTGCAAGAGTTCTGCTAGAGGCAGATACATTAGCGGCAGTTAAGACATCTTAAGACAGGCACATGGATGATAGAACTATTGAGGGCTACATAAGAGAGAATGTCAGCACAACATCATGGACCGAAGGGCCTGTACTGTGCTGTCCTATCCGATGGATAGGTCATGTCATTCAGATATCTAACTCGCGTCTCCCCAATCAGATCCTTTGCTCCCAGCTGATGGTCAGTGAGCCTCGGTGAGCAAAAGGAAATGCTTCAAAGTTATCAAATCAGCCTGAAGAAATTCAATGTGGGAAGACACTGCACTCAATCTGTTCAAGAGGGAGCTGCGCTACATGAGAGTGACCTCCGCTGTGCCACAGAGAACAAGTGGCAGCTGTGAAAGGAGACTGGACAGCCAACCACTGACCACAGCCACCACTGACTTGTGCCCACACTGCACTAGAAAATGCAGATCCTGGACCGGTCTCTCGAGCCACCCGATGACCCACCAATAGACAACCCCTTAAGAGAACATTTTACTCGAGTTGTGTGATAACTCTAGTGCAATGCAGTCCTCCAGGTTTAAACAAAGAAATAGGAAGATGAGTCGTTTGGCCCTTTAAGCCTGCCCTGCCTTTTAATATGACCACAGTATAGATATCAAATGCTTTTTATGCAGGAAAAATAAATCAAAAAGGAAGTTCACATGAACTATATTACTTTGGTTATCGTAAAATTAAAATCTTTATGAACAATTAAGTCTTGGAGATTGTTTCTTCTGCTTGGTACTGCGCAAGCACTGGTGGACGGCTGTTATGACGCGCAGTATCTTCTAAAGTAAAACTTTTGCAAGTCCAGAGGGAACGGTTTGTACTTCGAAAAGGATTTATTACTAGGTCTTGCGTCATCTGTTTCATTTATAATGCAGCAGGAGAAGAGATCCTATAGGACTCCTTTATATCCGCACTGTGAACATCGGGAATCCAAAGATGATGCATCTTCCAGATAACATCAGAACACAATAACACCAAGGGCTAAGAAGCTCCAAAGATATTTTCACTATAGCCCTGCAAAAGTGGGCACACAGAATCAATGACCCCATCACCCAGGACGTGCTACCATTAAGGTGGTGGTACAGGAGCCTGAAGTACACACTCAGTGTTTTAGCAATGGCTTCTTCCCCTCTGGTATCAGATTTCTTTTTTTAAATTTTTTTTATTGAATTTTCAAATAGGTTACAGAAAGAAAAAAATTATCAACCCTTCCCCCCCTCCCCTCCTAACATATCCCTATAGAAAAAAAAGAAGAAAAAAGAAAGAAAGAGCGCCTGGATATCGGAAGATCCCCACATGCTCCACGGAGTTCACAATAGCTTTAATATGTATATTTATTTCTTTCCACAGATAACCAATAATTTTATCTTCGGAGCACCTATATATTTAATCCTATTTTTTGTAAATAAGGGTGCCAAATTTTCAGAAATATTTCATATTTATCTCTTAAATTGTAAGGTTTTTTTTCAAGTGGAATGCAACTAAAAATTTCATTCTTCCAACAATCTATACTTAAGTATGAATCCGATTTCCAAGTAACTGCCAATGCAATTTTTATGAATTCTTTCTGATATTTATTCAATTTGGATTTCGATTTTATCCCTTCAATATCTGGTATCAGATTTCTGAACAGACAATGACCTCACCATTTCTGTACTGCATATCAAATTTGTTTTCATTTAGAGATACAGTGCAGAACTGGCCCTTCCAGTCCAACGAGCCACCCAACCCAGCAGCCCATCTATTTAACCCCAGCCTAATCACAGGATGATTTAGAGTGACCAATTAACCGGTACATCTTTGGACTGTGGGAAGATACCGGAACACCAGGAGGAAACCCCCATGGAGAACGTACAAACTCCTTACTGACAGCACTGGAATTGAACTCTGAACTCCGGAATGCCCCAGGCCGTAACAGTGTCACACTAACCATTAAACTATTGTGGCACCATTGTTTCTTTATATATATTTCTGGACTGCTGACACAAAAGAACAAATTTCATAACGTGCGTCAGTGATAATAAACCAGATTCTGTTTCTGCGACCAGCTATTAACTTCTGCATAGAAAATATGTTGGAAATGAATCACAACATGCTTCTCTTTTATAATATAAATGGCAACAAAGCACTATTGAAAAATGCTTTGAAGATGATAGGTTTTCAGAGATACAGTACTCTGGGAGAAATGCCATTCGAATTTAAGTGACTACGATGGTCGAGACAAAATGGGCTTTTCATTCAGTCACATAGTGAGAATCTTAACAGAAGCCATTGCATACTAGAGTTATTAAGCTTGATATAGAATTCTCCTTTGACTTTTTTTCCCTTTATGATGCATCACCAACTAATTAAATTTCTTTTTCTGTGCAAGGACTGCAGGATTTCACTTCAGCACTGGAGGAAATAAGACAGAAATTCAGATTCTGCATAAACAATCAGCCTCTATGTCAAGGGTCCCCAACATGGGATCCACAAACCCTTCGGTTAATGGCTCCATAGCATAAAAAAAGGTTGGGAACTCTTGCTCTATGCTAATAAAAAACGAAAGGAATAAAAGAGCCCAAAGCGCTTGGGAGGAGAAGAGACAGAAAACTAAAATAGATAGAAAGCCACAGCAAGATATTAGGGTTTTGGTTATGGAGAGAGATTTTACCAAGCCTCAGAGGAGAAGAGTGAGGAGGAGACAGCAGAATAAATAAAAAGCAAGGAAAGATGGAGGGTTAGGCAGGAGGGAAGGTCTAGATTGATTCAAGTATAGGTTAAAAAGTCAGGCTGATGGGCCTGCACTGTGTCATAGTTTTCTATGATCTATTATTCTAGGGTGCAAGAGCTCCTATTTCCAAATTTACCTGGGGATAAAAGCACTAGAACACCTGCAGAGATATGTACAAAGCTCCAGAAAGAGGGAAATGTACTGAATGTGGCTCTCCTTCAGTTGGTGATCTCTCCATGCACCAGGCTTTGCATAAATTCTGGGCAGGGAACACATGTCCAGGTGCTGACGTTCCCTCTCCTTCCATTTTGCAATCGTTAGCTTTGACCTTTCACCTACCTTTCAGCAGGACCATGTCAGACCATTTGCCTCTCACTGAAAAGTTTGAGCAGAAGAAAATCCTTGCGAAAGTCAATCAGACACAGAAGGACCCTCAAGCCCTGCAGGAAGTGAAGATGGCGGATCCTGCTGGGTGGCTTCCTGAGCAGACCGTTAAGGCTACTTATTAGATTCCTTTATCACCAAAGCTTTGAACTCTTGGTTGGCTGAAAAGCTCTCCCTGTCAGATCCTCATGTGTAGCCAGAGGCTCAATCCCTTTACATACTGCACCACATATACACAAACACAGCATAGAAGCACGACTTCTGGCCCACCATGTCCCTGCTGAACTTTTGATTAATTTAGGAAACTACCCTTCTCTGCTGTGTCTATTTAACTGTATGCTACACTGTACTTTTGGAATATGGGTTTTCCAGCAAAGGTTTAGAAAGATGGCAACCTCAACAATAGCTCGGTACAGAATGTAGGACATTCACCAAAGTTCACATGCTGCTGTGAAATTAACCATGAAAAATGCCTCCGATCCTAGCAAGCCATGTTGGCCTTCCAATGTGGGAAGACATCAGTAGTTATGGGAAAGGCTGAATAAGTTAGGACTTCACTTGCAGGAATGCAGGATCATTTCATAGCGGTATACAAAACTATGAGGGGTACAGAAAAGGTAAATGCAAGCAGGTATTTTCCTTAGGTTGGGTGAGACTAGAACTAAAGGTCATAGGTTAAGGGTGAAAAGTGAAATATTTAAGGAAAACCTGAGGGAGAATTTCTTCACTCAAAGGGTGGTGCAGGTGTGGAAAGAGCTGCCAGGAAGCTCACTGAGAGGTTTGGATAAGTACATGTATGGGAGGGGTATGGAGGCGTGGGTTTCAACTGGCCAGCACAGTTTCAGATTACCTATATTTCTGAATGACAGAAGTTAAGAGCCTGAAATTAGGGATGTGAACAAATCCCCTTATCCGGGATATTAAGTCACAATCTGATTAGCTTTTGGTTAAGAGCTGGGGGTGAGCATCAATGAATGGTCTATAGACTATATATAGATATCTTTTTATTTCCTTTCATAGACATAGCGCAGTAACAAGCCCTTCCAGCCCAACAAGCCCACGCTGCCCAATTACACCCATGTGACCAATTACCCTACTAGCCCTGAGGGTATGTGAGAGTAAACTGGAACACCCAAAGGAAACACGTGTGATTATGGAGAGAGCATAATAACTCCTTAGGGCTAGCGGTGGAACTGAACCCGGGTCGTTGATGCTGTACTAGCGTTACGTTAACTGCCAAGCTGCTGTTGTTGAGGATGGCGTTCAGGATGCAGCCTTCCAGGGGTTCCCACAGACCCCTTGCTTAATGGGATTGGTCCATGGCAGAAAAATAGGTTGCGAACCCCTATTATAGACCTTCTCAGAAAAATCAAGACAGAAATATAGCAGACAATTAAATAGGAAAAGCACAGAAGGAAAATCACAAACAGGAGAAAATCTGCAGATGCTGGAAATCCAAACAACACACACAAAATGCTGGAGGAACTCAGCAGGCCGAGCAGCATCTATGGAAAAAAGAACAGTCGACATTTTGGCCAGAGGCCCTTTGAAGAATTTTGTGTGTGTTGAAGGCATGGAAGGACTCATTTTAATGTGGCCCAATAGAACTAGTGTAAATGGACAAGAGGGTCAGAATGATGAGATGGGCCAGAGCTCCCATTTCTATGCTGTACAACGCACTGACTCCGTGTTGTATGGATAAGAAATGTACATTGCATTAAGCTCAATTATACCGGCACAACGTAGCTAACACTAGAAAAGGTTTACACTTCTCCAATGTGGATAATTCACTCTGAAAGACAAAAGTGCTGCTTTGGGCAAGGAGGCAGCTTCATATTAAACACTCAGGATTTCCTCGAGAAAGTTGCACACGTTAACCAGGCTTAGATTTCTTTCCGATGAATGAGTTCAGGTTGTGGCTACACTGAAATGTACAGGCAAAGCAGAATATAATTGGTCTATAAACAGCTCTTTCTAAGAAGCTAGACAATAAATAATTTGTGTGGAGTTTGTGAAGCTGAAAATTGGTCCCAGCTGGCTGCCTCTGGAATAACACAAATATCTATATAGTAACAATACTGTGACAGAAAGATCATCTGGCTCATTAATGACCTTCATTAAGTGAAGTGCTTGGTGCTTGCTACATCTGGAAATACTAATTACAGGCTCATTAAGAATCACAGTTTGCACAGACAAAAGTAGCATTTCTGCATTTCTACAAATTAGCAAATCACTGAACTGGCTAATTTTCAAAAAAAAATGGATCTTTATTACAGCTTCATCAATGCACGCAAAGGTCTAAGAAAATTGGGGTGCAAGGTATGAATGGATACAGTTCTTTACCTTAACCACACTTCAATGGCTCATAAATTTGTCATTGAACTGAACTAATTTTTAAAAATTAATAAAAACAAAGATGAACGTGGGAGTTCCCCAGCCTGTTCTGCCATTCAATGACATGGGCAAATCTTCATCCCAGCTCTACCCACCCACCATGTTTTATTCAATTACCTTGAGTCAGCAAAAATCTATAGACCTCAGCGGTAAATTCTTCAGATGAGCTATCATCACTAGTTAATTATATTTATTTTGTTTAAAAAATACAACATGGAAAAGACCCTTCCAGCCTGCCACCCCAGCCTAGCCACAGGGTAGCTTACAAAGACCGTTACCCTTACTAACTGTTATGTCTTTGGACAATGGGAGGAAACTGGAGCACCTGGAGGACAATGTAAAAACTTTCTGACAGGGAACACCAGAACTGAACTCCGACCTCCAACACCCCATGCTGTAATAGCATCCTGCTAATCGGTACCATTAGTGGGAGTGAGCCCCACACCTACTTTTACATTTAAAAAAAATGCTTCCCAATGTTCCCTATTGTAATGACATGGTTCCATAAAACCATAAGACATAGGGTCAGAATTAGGCCATTCAGCCCATTGACTCTGCTCTGCCATTCCATCATGGCTGATCCCAGATCTCACTCAACCTCACACACCTGCCTTCTCACCATATCTTTCAGTGCCCTGACCAAACAGGAAACTATGAACTTCCACTTTAAATATACCCACAGACTTGAGCTCCACCACAGTCCGTGGCAGAGCATTCCACACATTTACTACTCTCTGGCTAAAAAAAATTCCACATACTTCTGTTCTAAAAGGCCACCTCTCAATTTTGAGGCTGTGCCCTCTGGTTCTGGATACCCCCCACCATAGGAAACACCCTCTCCACATCCACCCTATCTAGTCCTTTCAGCATTTGGTAGGTTTCAATCAGATCCCACTGCACTCTTCTGAATTCTAGTGAGTACAGGCCCAAAGCTGCCAAACGCTCCTCTTACGTTAACCCCTTCATTCGCAGAATCATCCTCATACACCACCACTTTCTCCAATGCCAACACATCCTTTCTGAGATATGGAGCCTAAAACTGTTGACAATACACCGAGTGCGGCCTGACTCGTGTCTTACAAAGGCTCAGCATTATCTCCTTGCTTTTATATTCTATTCTCCTTGAAATAAATGCCAACATTGCATTTGCCTTTACCACAGACTCAACCTGTAAATTAACCTTCAGGGAGTCTTGCATGAGGACTCCCAAGTCCCTCTGCACCTCTGATCCTCGGCTAAAACTTGCTGACCACTGGAAAGACAGTTTTATCTATTTATTTTTAGAAATGCAGCATGATAACAAGCCTCTTCCAGCTCAACGAGCCTGCGCCACTCAATTACACTCATGTGACCAATTAACCTGCTAACCCGCTTGTCTTTGGACTGTGGGGGGAGATTGGAGCACCAGGAGGAAACCTATGCAGTCTACAAGGAGAAAGTACAAACTCCTGACAGACAACAGTGGAATTGAACCTGGATCGCCGGCACTGTAAGTGTTACGCTAACCTCTAAGCTATTGTGCTGCCCTTCTACTAATTCCTGTCAAAACTTTAAATCATCATCAATCGAAGCATCAGTACTGCATGGAATAATTCTCATAAGCACAGTCATGACCCTGAGAAGCAACAACACGATGGTGAGAAATATTGGCCAGGACAGCTCACAACTTTCATACCTCTTGTGCCCTGGCTTACTATCACTCTAGAATTAAGATTAGCTTTATTTGTCACATGTACATCGAAACATATCAACGATCAACACAATGCAAGCATTCACCCCTCAAGCCAGTTCTGCCATTCTTTGGTACGGGCTAATGTGCATCCCGACTCCATCCATGCATTGGAGTCTATATGTCCTCCCCCTGACCACGCGTGTTTCCCCCAGGTATTCTGGTTTCCTCTGCACTGTCCAAAGAGGTACAGGTTGGTAGGTTAATTGGTCACTGGATATTACCATGTGGTTGAATCGGGGGATTGCTGGGCAACAGCATGCTTGAAGGGCCAGTAGGGTCTATTCCACAATGTATCTCAGTAACAGACAGACACATGAATGCAGGAAATGGAGGGAGAGAGACCACACGCAAGCTGATGTGCAGGTTACGGTCAAAGAGTCTAATCCCGTACGCTACCGTTCCAGATCGTTGTGTTCTAAATTTGCTTTTAGAAAATCTAGAATACCAGAGGAAGGACGAGTGAAGGCCAAAAGCACTTGAAGCTTTCAAGCCATAAGAAATTGAAGAGCAGTGGTAGGGAGATGAACGTGTGGGATGAGCTTTACAAAGGAAGGATATTCAGATGATGAGGGATGTGGTTAAAATAGTCACAACAGGTATCAAAGTCAAAGAAAAATGCTGGAATTACTGGTATCAGAAGAATACAAGACAGTCTGCTAGTGACAGCTAGAAAAGAATCCAAGTGTGCGTTAGGCATCAGCTTCAGATTCTCACTGCATTCTTTGCCAAAATGGCTGTGAGCGGGAAAGGAAATCCACTGCTTCTGTAAAGGATACTACAGTCTCAACCTGCTGCATTATTGATGGCAAAACTTCTGAACTTTCAGTGGAGCAGGACTACATATGAATACTCAGCAATGCCGAGGCTTTATAAGACAGTGGTCAGACAGCATTTGGAATATTATGAGCAGTCTTGGGGCTCCTTGCCGAAGGAAATGTGCTGGCATTGGAGGGGGTTCAGAGAAAGTTCACAAGAATGAAAGGGTTAACTATGAAGTGCGTTTGATGTTTCTAGGCCTGTTCTTGCTGGGGTTTAGAAGCATGACAGGGGATCTCATTGAAACCTATTGAATATTGAAAGGCCTCGATAGAGTGGATGTGGGGAGGATGTCTTCTATAGTAGGGATGTTTAGGACCTGATGGCACAGATTCAGAATCGAAAAAAGTCCATTTCTCTAGCCAGAGTGTGATGAATCTGTGGACTTCATTGTTGCAGACAGCTGTGGGGACCAAGTCATTTGGGAAATATTTAAAGCAGAGGTTGATAGGTTCTTGATTAGTAAGGCTGTCAAATGTTGTGGAGACAAGGCAAGAGAATGTGGTTAAGAAGGATAATAAATCAGCCATGATGGAATGACGGAGCAGACTCAGTGGGCCAAATGGCCTAATTCTGCTGCTATGTCTTTTGGTCATTAATGTGAATGTTTTTATGTAGACAGACTTGGGTAATGAAGCCTCCAGTAAACACCAGATCAATGAATACTGTGCTTTGGTCGTGGCAGCACTAGATAACAGGGTTGAGGGGAAATTAGGGATGGAGGAAGAAAGATCAACTCTTCACATCACTTAAACCCTCTACCAAATATATTCTATCAAAGAACACGGTCAGACTTGGCGAAGCCATTCCATGGTAGGACAGCCCACTTAGAGTGCTGCTGGCACTCAAGCTTCAGTATGCTCCACAATTCACATGCATTTTGAATTACAGTTTATTAACCTTTTGTGGTACAGACAAATGGCAATAAACTTGAATTTGAAGTCAAATCCCAGCCAAGTTTAACAAATTGAAAGATGGGATTAGGATCAAAGTAAAAGATTGCACACTGCACCAGAATTAGTTTTTCAAAAAAGGGAACACAATCCAAAGATTATAGATGGAACATGGATGAAATACCCTGGAAATGAGGACTGAATCTGTCTAGCAGACTGGTAAGATTTAAAGATTCAGCTTGTTTTCAAATCCTCCTCTGCTGTTGTCCATCTCTCATCTCCTCCAGTGCAACTAACCTCTGAGTTTGCTGCAATCTCCGATCCTGAGACCCCTTCTGCAAATCTCCAATCCTGACCCCTCCTGTTTTGCAAATCTCTAATTCTGACCCCTCCTGTTTTGCAAATCTCTAATTCTGACCCCACCCTCCCAGTGTGCAAGTCTCCAAATCTGACCCCACTCCCCTCCTTTCGCAAATCTCTAATACTGACCCAACACCCTGGTTTGCAAATCTCCAACATTGACCCCACCACCTTTACAAATCTCCAATTCTGACCCCAACCCCCTTTGCAAATATCCATTCCGACCCCACTCCCCTTTGCAAATATCCATTCCGACCCCACTCCCCTTTGCAAATATCCATTCCGACCCCACTCCCCTTTGCAAATATCCATTTCGACCCCGCTCCCCTTTGCAAATATCCACTCCCCTTTGCAAATATCCATTCCGACCACACTCCCCTTTGCAAATATCCATTCCAACCCCACTCCCCTTTGCAAATATCCATTCCGACCCCACTCCCCTTTGCAAATATCCATTCCGACCCCACTCCCCTTTGCAAATATCCATTTCGACCCCGCTCCCCTTTGCAAATATCCACTCCCCTTTGCAAATATCCATTCCGACCCCACTCCCCTTTGCAAATATCCATTCCGACCCCACTCCCCTTTGCAAATATCCATTCCGACCCCACTCCCCTTTGCAAATATCCATTCCAACCCCACTCCCCTTTGCAAATATCCATTTCGACCCCGCTCCCCTTTGCAAATATCCACTCCCCTTTGCAAATATCCATTCCGACCACACTCCCCTTTGCAAATATCCATTCCAACCCCACTCCCCTTTGCAAATATCCATTCGGACCCCACTCCCCTTTGCAAATCTCCAATTCTGAGCCTATCCCTCCTTTGCAAATCTCCAGACCTGTCCCCTCTCCCTTCTGCATATCTCCAATCCTGACCCTACGCACCCCCCACTACTTTTGCAAATGTCCTATTCTGAATCTCCTTTTTCATATCCTATCACTCTTAATCTCTCATGTACCCATTTATGGAATTACCTATTTAAACCCCTCCATGTTTCAGATTCTTATAAAAACTCAGTAAAACCTACACCTTTCAGTCGCTTCTCCTAAGGCCTGAATCCCTGCTCTGGGTCACACGGTGGAAAACACCATATGTTCCTTCACATATAGATTTTTTTAAGTTTTGTTTTGAAGTCAAAAACCGTGATAATCAACTGCTCTCTGACATTTAGACTGTTTGAGTTTCCATCAGCCAGAGTGTATTGGAAAGCAACTGGAACTCTCAGAGTGAATCAATAATTTCTGAAAGTATTTGCTCTAAGTTTTGTTCCATTAACAAGATACACCAGGATAGGTAGTACTTGAATAACAGTTTGCAATTAAAAAAATGTAGTTCCCTGAGGCAAAGTGTGAGAAACTTATTCTCTCCATCAGTTGAAGAAATTAAGCTTTCAGTCAAGGGAATACATGGGAATAAATCCAATAATATTAAACAAGCACAAAGTCAGCTTCTATGGAAATGAATAAATAGATGACGTTTTGGACCGAGACCCTTAATCAGGACTGCAGCACTGATAAAGGGACTTGGCCCGAAATGTCAACTATTTATTCCTCTCCGTAGATGCTGCCTGACCTGCTGAGTTCCTCCAGCATTTTGTGTGCTGTTTAAGACTTGCTGATCCTCGTGCTCTGCCTTGATGGTTACCGACAGCCAATTCCGATAGCTTTAATGGAGAAGGAGTGAGGAGGGGAGTGCACTGCTATTCCAGTGGTAGCCAGCAGACACTCAGTGGCAACTTCATTAGGTACAGCTGTGCACCTGCTCATTAATGCTACTTCTAATCAGCCAATCATGTCTCAGCAACTCAATGTGTAGAAGCATGCAGACATGGTCAAGAGGTTCAGCTGCTGTTCAGATCAAGAATAGGTAAAAAATGTGATATTTGACCATGTGTTTTTGTTGGTGCCAGATGGGGTGGCTTGATAATCTCAGAAACTGCTGATCTCCTGGGACTGTCACACACAAGTCTCTAGAGTTTACAGAGAATAGTGTGAAAAACAAAAAAAAAACCTGGTTTTTCTTTGGCAGGTCTGTGGGTGAAAACGCCTTGTTGGTGAGAAAAGTCAAAGGAGAATGGTCAGATTGGTTCAAGCCGACAGTAACTCAAATAACGTCAGTGGTGTGCAGAAGAGCATCTCTGAACACACAACACGTTGAAGCCTGAAGTAGATAAGCTGCAGCAGAAGATCACACCAGGTTCTACTCCTGTGCAGAATAAATTGGCCACTGAGTGGACATCTTTGCCCAATATCTTAGCCTTCAGTCAGTGGGATAATGGATTAGCTCAGAACAGACTGTAGTTGCAGAGAGGGGTACAGAGTTAATGCATCAGGATTACAACCTTCAGATCTACAGAGTTTGTATGCAACAGTATAAAAGAAAATCCAGAGTGGGAGGGTAGACGGCAGTATACTGAGTAGTTTTTCATTGATTCTATTGTATGTACTTGTTCTACTCTGAGTGCCTGCAAGAAAACGAGTATCAGAATGGTATGGTGGCATTTACAATACTATGCAAAAATCTTAAATATATATACCTATGGCTAGAATGCCTAAGACTTTTGCACAGTACTGTAGTAATTTTAAGTATTGCACTGTACTGCTGCTGCAAAAGAAAATTCAAATTTCATGACATATGTGAGTGATGATAAACCCAGTTCTAACAAGGGGTCTCTATTGTGGGAAGGGACAGGAGAAGGATAATCATGATTGGGAAAAGGGGAAGAGAGAGAGGAGAGAGCAGGAAGCACCAGAGAGATATTGTGTAATGATCTCTAAATCAATTGTTTGGAATCAAATGGCCTTGCCTCGTGTCTCAGGGCTGGGTGTGCCTGCACCCACAACACCTCCAGTCCCCGGCACTCCTTTTCTGACACCTGTCCCAGACGCCTCGGCAGCACTCCACCCTTGCCATTCCCAATGTCCTTTGCTCCCATCAGACTTACAAACCTGTTCTCTGCTCCACTTTGACAAATACAGTAGGGCAAAAGTAAACCATTACACTGCCACGCCACTCAAGCATATGATTGTTTGAGTGTGAGTGTTTGTGTATGAGTGTGAGCGTAACTGTGAGTGTGTGTGTATACAGTCATCCCTCGGTATCCGCAGGGGATTGGTTCCAGGAATGGCGGAGGCTACAGCGGGGTATACCTACACATCACTTCATTCGCATGGATTAAGCATAGTGCTTGGTGCGCGGCAAATTCAAGTTTTGTTTTTTGGAGCTTCGTGGAATATTATTTTCCAAATATTTTCAATCTGCGGTTGGTTGAATCCACGGATGCAGAACCCGTGGATGCGGGGGGGGGGGGGGGGGGGTGTATACACACCGCCTATAAAAAGCATTCACCTCCCCCACACCCCCATGGAAATGTTCATGTTTTAATTGTTTTACAACATTGAATCACAGTGGATTTAATTTGGCTTTTTTTTTACATTGATTGACAGAAAAAGACTTTTGTGTCAAAGTGAAAACAGATCTCTACAAAGTGATCTAAATTATTTACAAATACACAAAATAATTGATTGCACAAGTATCATCCCATTTAATATGACACACCAAATCATCACTTGTTTTACAAGTCACATAATTAGTTAAATGGAGATCTGTTTTTGGTGACCTGTGTGCAGTCAAGGTGTTTCAATTGATTGTAGTAAAAATACACCTTTATCAGGAAGGTCCAACTGCTGGTGAGTCAGTATCCTGGCAAAAACTACACCATGAAGACAAAAGAACACTCCAAGAAACTTCGTGAAAAAGGTTTTTGAAAAAAACAAGTCAGGAGATGGATACAAGAGAATTTCCAAGTCACTGACCATCTCTTGGAGTACAGTTAAGTCAATCATCAAGAAATGGAAAGAATATGGCACAACTGTAAGTCTGCCTAGTGAAGGAGGCTGTCAAGAGATCTGTAACAACTCTGGAAGAGTTACAAGCTTCAGTGGTTGAGGTGGGAGAGACTGCACGTACAACTGTTACCCGGGTGCTTCACCAGTCGGAGCTTTATGGGAGAGTGGTAAAGAGAAAGCCATTATTGAAAAAAAACTCACAAGAAATCTTGGCTAGAGCTGCCTGAAGGCATGTAGGAAAGCTGGAAGAAGGTTCTGATGAAACCAAAATTGAGCTTTTTGGCCATCAACTAAACGCTACATTTAGCGGAGCCAAACACTGCACACCCTCAAAAACAATCCCTACCATGATGGTGGCGGCATCACGCTGTGGGGATGCTTCACTGCAGCAGGCCCTGGAAAGCTTGTGAAGATAGATGGTAAAATGAATGCAGCAAGATATAGGAAAACCTATGCAGAGAACTATGATTTGGGAGAAAATCTGCTTTCGAGCAAAGCAATCACCTCAGTATAAAGTCAAAGCTACACAGGAATAGCTTAAAAATAAAATTAATATCCTGGAGTGACCAAGTCAGAGTCCAGACCTCAGTCCAATTAAGAATTTGTGACAGGACTTGAAAAGAGCTGTTCACTCACAATCCCCATACAATCTGACAGAACTTGAGCAGTTTTGTAAAGAAGAATGGGGAAAATTGCAGTGTCCAGATGTGCAAAGCTGATAGAGACCTATCCACACAGAGTCAAGGCTGCAATTGGCTGCCAAAGATGCATCTATTAAATACTCCCGAAGGAAGTGAATACCTATGCAATCAATTGCTTCATGTTCACTTTGTAGAGATCTGATTTCACAGAGTCTGTTGGCCAGAAAGAATGACAGTCTTCAAATCAGTGAATTCAAATGAATCAAGAACAGTGGAAGCAGTCTTTGTTCTTGCTGTGTGCTTGGGGGATGGAGACTGCCATTTTGTGAAGACACTCGATTCTCCATTTTGTGAGCTTGACATGCTGGACTGTTTTAAAGAAGGCACAAAGACTCTTCGGGTAATCTGCTGGACTGGAGGTCATTTCCAAATAAGGAGTTATTTGTGAGGTGTTCTTTGATTGGCTATAATAAGCATGATTGTGAATGCCTGAGGTGATTCAAGCTCGTTGCTGACTGAGAACAAACAGCCATGAGTCAGCAACTGTCTCTTGATGGGAAGAGGATAATAGATGGATGCTGCTTTGGACCAGAGCCAATGACCAGGTGTTAAAGACCAGACACATGACCTGCGGCCAATGACACGGGAATACGACATTTGCATTGATAAGCAATGGATATAAAAGTGGCTGCTTTGTGTGTGCCGGGGGCGGTAACTTCGAAGAATAACCATCGCAGATACAAGGGAGAAGAACTCTGCGTGAAGCACGTGGAGAGTGAATCGGGACCACGAGGAACAAGGAACAACTGGCCAGCGTAGATTCCTCCACCCGGGTAATACTTTTGCTATTCTTTGACTATTCAGGAGGGTCAGGGATAATTAGCGGGTGTGCGCACAAGGGATTTAGTGTATGAATTCACATATTTGTTAGTTTGAACAATAAAGGTAATTGTCAGTAAACCCAGATCTCTCTGTGCCTCACTCAGAATCGTTGAAGAGGGAGAAGCGGTATCTCTCTCTCTCTCTTTTTCCAACAAGTCTTTTTCCATTGAACAGTGTCAAAAAAAAGCCAAACTAAATCCACTGTGATTTAATAAAACATGAAAACTTCCAGGGGAGGGTGAATACTTTTTATGGGATAATATATACACACATACTTGGGATTTAATATCAGACAGAAGAGGGAGCTCCACCCAACTGCCACTTAGGAATCAGAATCAGGTTTAATATCATCAGCTTATGTTGTGAAATGTGCTGTTTTGAGGCAGCAGTACAATGCAATACATAACATTAAATTACATTATATATACTGTATATTCACACACAAATATATACATACGTATATATATATACACACACACACACACACACACACACACACACACACACACACACACATATATAAAAAAACTGAATACAAGTGCAAAGGAGAGAAAAAATAGCTCACTGTGTTGAGAAATCTGATGGTAGAGGGGAAGCAGCAATTCCTAAAATGTTAAGTATGTCTACAGGCCCCTGTAACTCTTCCCTGATAGTAGTAGTGAGAGAAGAGCACATCCTGATGGGGGTCTTTGATGATGGATGCAGCATTTTAGACTTTCAAAGATACCCTCAAAGTTGGGGAGGCTAGAGGTTATGGTGGAGCTGGTGGAGTTTGCAAATGATGCCCAATTTAATCAGACACTGAGATACCATGGCTGAAAAAAAAACTTCTCCAAGCCATGTGCAAGGATTATGGAAAGGTAGCAACAGGGAACTCTGTGATTAGGATACAGGGATCATCCTCCACAGATGCTTTCCAGAATATCAAAGGACAAGTTGCCTTTGGGTGCTTTGGAGGCTGAAGAATTTGAATAGGAACAGAGAGAAACTAGACCACAACAAAAAAAAATTACATTGATAATAGAGAAGGCCCTCCTGATGGAATTCAACTAAATCACAGCACATAATATACAAAGAGAGTCATAGAAACAGTATAGCACAGAAACAGGCCCTTTGGCCCTTCTAATCTGTGCCAAGCTATTATGTTGGAAACATATATTTGCAAATCGGCACAAGGATAGGTAATATAATATTATACAACTGTCGTGCTGGTGGGAAAGCACTATCCTGAGATTCATGTTCTTGCAGGATCTTACAAGAAAAATAAAGAAAAACAGTAAAAATGATGAAACACCATACACAAAGACTGACAAACAACCAACGTGCAAAAGACAAAATTTACTGAAGATGAGCTTTTTTGTGGTCATCTCACCGGAAGCTGGGACTATTAGCTGGGTGGACGCCATGGTCAGCATGGGCTGTTTCGGCAGAAGACCCTATGTACCTGCGCTCTATTACTGGGCAGGATCTGGATGAACTGTACATGACAGGCCAGTGAGGAAATATACTGGAGAAGTGGGCAGGATTCCGGCTGTATCTGGATGAACTGTACAAGATGGGGCTGGGAAGGAAATATACTGAAGTTGGATGCAAGGCATGTGAAGATCATCACTTTGGACAATGAAGCAACAAATGAAACAGGTGATCATGAAAAGAGGGAAACGGAGAAGCATTGACATACAACAGGTTCGAAAGTCAGCATCAGGAGGTAAATAAAATTAATTATACAGTATATGCAGGCTTTCCCGACATCTTGGATTGTGTTGGTTGTTGAAACAAACAGCACATTTAGCCGTATGGTTCAATGTACCACACTTAAAACTGATCGTTGAAATCTTTTAAATTTAGCAATGATATCTGCTGCCATCTTGTGGTCTAAAAAGGCTTCTTTCTCCTCATCAGGGCACAATTCACATGAAATGACAAAGAAATTTGCTTAAGTTAAAATTAAAGAAAGAAAACCAGAGAAGGAAGTTATTTAAAGTTGTTTGCTTAATTCCAAAGTAAGAGCATTATTGAAAAAGATTCTGGATCCATCTCACACCAGCATTTTTTCCTGTCTGGGATCATCACATTCAGCCCCTCTGATCCTGTTTCCTGAAAGCAGGCAAAAGGACAACTTCTATACCAATGCTTTAAGACTATGGAGTGGTTCTCTACTACGACACGATGGATTCTGGTATGACCTTACACCTTATAAACTGCCTGCTCTGCACTTTCTCTGTCGTAATGCCTTATTCTGAACGTTTTACCTTATTATCTGCATGAACAGCATGCAAGACAATATTTTCCACTACACCTTGGTACAGCTGACAATATTAAACTATTTTACCCATTTTCTCTGGTTTTATTTTTTGCTTGCAACGTTTTAGGAGTAGCTTCTTTCACTCCGCCAACAGATTTCTGAACCCATGAACACTACTTCACCAGTTTTGCGGTATTCTGCACTACTTATTTAATTTTTATATACATATTTATGATTGTAATTCAGTAGATTCATTATTGCACTGTCCTGCTGACACAAAACAAATTTCATAACATACGTCAGTGATAATAAACCTGATAGATTCTTTAACTTTCCCTAGTTCCACTGAAGTCAGAACTCTACTTCCTCTTTATATTCCTTTGCCTACCCTGTGCTCTGAGTGTTACCTGGTTATTTATTTATTTAATGAGACCTCATGGAGTCCTTCTGGCCCTTCGAGCAGCACTGCCCAGCAACTCCCGACTTAACCCTCACCTAACCACAGGACAGTTTACAATAACCGGTTGCATCACTGTCTGATATGGAGGTTCCAAGGCACAGGATTAAAAAAGGCTCAGAGGGCTGTGAGCTACCTCCATCATGGGCAAAACCCTCAGAACCATCGAGGACATCTTCAAAAGGCATTGTCTCAAGGTGGCACCATTAAAGAACCTCATCAATGGGATGTACCCTCTTCTCATTACTGCCATCAGGGAGTAGGTACAGGAACCTGAAAACTCACACGATATTTTAAGAACAGCTTCTTTCCCTCAGTCATCAGATTCCTGAATGCTCAATAAACCCATAAACACTATCTCACTGTCCCTCTCCTGCACTATTTATTGTAACTGCCACGTTTTTATGTCTTACACCTTACTGATGATACAGAACAAATTTCACAGAATATCCACGCGAATGGTTCTTGATTAGTCAGGGTGTCAAAAGTTACGAGAAGGCAGGGGAAAGAGGTTGAGGGGGATTATAGATCGGCCATGATGGAATGGTGCAGCAGATTTGATGGGCTGAATGGCCAAATTCTGTTACTATGTCTTATGGTCTTATAACCTGAAATGTTGACTGTTTATCCCTTTCCATAGACACTGCCTCACCTGCTGAGTTCCTCCAGTACTTTATGTGTGTTAGTCTTATAACGAACATCTCTGATGTTGTGCTGACCTTTTAACCTACAAACTTAACAAAACTTTCTACCACCAACCTTGCTGTTGCCTTGTGATAAGCAGCAGCACCAAATGCTGTTATCAATCATTATTATGTGGCATGAGTCACTACATTTATATTCTGTGGGAATAGGAAAACACTAAATATCACTCAGTTAACTTAAAACTCGATTGATAATTACTCTGGTAAAATGCCTTGTGAGATTTTATTTGATTAAAAGGTTTTATTAATTTCATTTCCCAGTTCATCTTCATATTAAAGAAATATGAAAGCAATATCAAATTTCACATACAAAAGTTCTAACTTCCAACATAAAATAGATACTTAACAAGGTGAAAGAGAGCCTATTAGATGAATACAACATTGGAGACTCATTAAATATTTATCTGATAACAAAGGAACATAAATAATCCTCTATAGATCTGTTTACGCTAATATCAGATAAATATATCAGATACAGTGCACAGCCAGTGCCTTTTTCCCAGGGAGGCATCGGATAATATGCAAGGACATAATTTTAAGGTGATTGGTGGCAAGTATGGGGGGTGGCAGAGGCAGATAAATTGGGAACATTAAAGAAACCCTTTGTTTTATTAATAAACACGAGAAAGTCCAAAGATGCTGGAAATCCAAAGACAAAATGGTGGAGGAACTCAGCAGATCATGCAACACCTATGGAGATGGTCGACATTTCAGGCCAAGATCCTTCTTCAGGACTCCTGAAGATTTATTTATTGAAAGACAGAGTAGGAATAGGCCCTTCTGGCCCTTTGATCCAAGTTTGACCCAGTTTAATCTTTGCCTAATCATGGGACAATGACCAACTAACCTACCAAAGCCCAGCATGTCTTTGGACCGTGTGAGGAAACCCACGTGGTCACGGGGAGAACGTGCAAACTCCTTACAGACAGTGACGGGAATTGAACCCAGGTCACCTGCACTGTAAGGCGTTGTGCTAAGGACTAGACTACCATGCCACACTAACAGATAAAATAGGCTCATGGACGATAGAAAAATGGAGGGCTATGTCAAAAGGAAGGGTTAGATTGGTCTCTGAGAATGCTAAAAAGTATAGATGTATGACTTTATAGATCTGTCTACACTAATATCAGATAAATATATCAGATACACAGCCAGTGCCTTTTTGACTTGTATGTATGACTTTGTGGGCCAAAGGGCCTGTGCTGTACTGTAATGCTCTACGGTGCTGAGATACATCCTAGGATGCACAGGGACACATCATCAGTGATGTAACCTGGGTCATCAGGTGTTTCAACATCAGACACCCTCGCCGAAGCAACCCAGCCAAGGTTGATCAGCCCCTGGCTTCTGTCCCAGCAGCATTGGTCCATGGGTCACGCCTCCAGATCCATAACCATCTGGAAGCTCAATCAACGGCCTCTGGGATGGCCCCGATAGCTCTTTTCTTTGCAGCCAAGACCAGTCTAGGTCAGGCACAACGAGTACCCAGCAACACTATACCCCATATCAATGGGGCGCTCACTGTGCCCTCCACCCCTGCTCTACCAGCTCCTGGTACTTGGCTTTCTTATGCTCAAATGCCTCATCAATCCAGTTTTCCCAAGCAACTGTCAGTTCCACCCTGACCACCTGCTTCAAAGTTTCTGACAAAAATGTAATGACTCATGCTACATAATGTCAGGCCCCAGTGAAGATAATGCGATGAAATCAAAGAACCTTAATTGGTTGTCAAGATCAATCTTCAGTAGCCAGCAATGTTCCCTCTAAGGTGTGCGCAAGTGCATGCACACACATCTTTTGAAGGTAGCACACAAAGGTACTTAAACTGCACACAAATGTCGTCACCCTCTACCTCGTGGGCATGTTACGTATACTTCACAATCATACACGATCACATTTCCTTTTCTGGTTTCTAATGTGGACGGTGTTGACAAAGTGGAGTTTGCGATGATTTGTCTGCAGATTTTTGAAATATCTTACTTACACTGTTTTTATTGAAGAAATTATTTATTCACTATGTCAAATTCTAAAGGCATGAAGCACAGAAGAATTGCTGGTTCATTTAAAGTGGAATGTCTTAATGAAACAGTAGAAACTGCTACACTGAAAGCTCATGAGATCAGGAACATGCAGCTACAAGAAATATTGACTACAATACAGAAACTGGTGTTATCTGCATGTATTGTCATGCAAAAGTTGCTGAAGAATTTGCAAACGAAGTGATACTTAATAAATTGACTTTTTAAAGTGTTATTTAGCAAGCAAATCACATATAGATGATGTGCAAAAGCTCTGGAGAAAAAAATCCCTCATTTCCCACTACAGGCCTGCTGAGTATGTTTTGTGAGAGTGTAGATGAACGAGTGAAAATGATCAAACCCAGAGGAGATCAAAGTTCTTGCTGGCAGTGTTTTGCTAGCTGTTAAAATGAATATCTCTTATATATAAAGTGTTGTCAAAGGGGCAAAAAATTGCACAGCGCAAGAGTTTTGTGCTTGCTAGTCGTTACAAATTGGAGGGAACATTGGTTGCCAATCAGACACCGTGGAATTTCATTAGTTTTAGATTAGGATGACAAAATGATTGGCCACACCCCCAAACCACATTTCATACGTTAACTCATTCTCGTCAGCCACAATCCAAAGGCAACATTTTCAGTTGTGAGCCAAAGAGATGGGGTTGAGATCCCATCACATGTTCCTATATTAAAAAAATACCACTACAGCACTGAAAGAGTGCTGCATTGTCGGAGGTGCTGGTAAATACGAAAGCTACTTCTCATCTGCTTTTTTGGATAGGAATATAAAATTTCACGGCACATGAACAGATTGACTGAAGCACTAGCCACAGAACGCTGGTGAGTATAACTTAGTTAATGTGACCTAAAGAAAGCAAGTGGTCATTGTAGGAACTTTTCTGCTGTATTGTCTACAAAGCATCTTTTCTTCAGAGATTTGACTGCAAAGTGCTCTGGGATGCCCAGAGGCTGCAAAAGACATTTAGGAATGAATTCTTTTTCTCATCTTGAAAGCCGAGCACTCTAATTGTCCCTTTTGTACTGCTGGCTTATATTGTTACAGGTCCAAAGATTGGCATTGCTCACATACTGTACAAGTTGTGGCAAGGCTACAAGTTGCCAGAAAGAGGCCACTGATAGCATGAAGGATCCCACCCGCCCTGCTCATGGACTGTCTGTTCCACTCCCATCAGGGAAGAGGCTACGCAGTGTCCACACCAGGACCACCAGACACAAAAGCAGTTATGTTCCCTAAGCAGCAAGGCTGATCAACACCTCCAGCCACAAACCCACCCCTCCACACACCTATCGACTTTTCACACCTGTTTTCTGAATCTTTCAATTGGCAATTGATCTTTCAAGTAAGGAATTCTTGAGGAGGGCGAGGTGAGAGGTAGGTGGGGAAGGGGGAGCTTGGTTGCATGGTGTCAAGAGAACAAACTCTCAATGTCAGCAAGACAAAAGAGCTGATCACTGAAACAGGGAGGAGTATACTCCACCTCCCACCACCACCCCATCTTTATCAATGGTGCTGAGGGGGAGATGGCTGAAAACTACAAGCCCCAGGTGTATATATCACCAGAAAGTCGACCTAGTGCAGCCATGTAGACGCTATGGCAAAGAAAGCATAACATTGCCCCTAGCTGCTCAGGGGGTTAAGGAAATTCATCAGGTCTTCAATGACCCTTGGCAATCTTTTCAGATGCACTATAGATAGCATCCTATCCTAATGCAGCACAGCTGGTAGGGCACAAGTAATTACAGAGTTGTGAATGCAGCCTTCTCTTCAGGGACGCTGTCTACACTTCTCGGTACCTCAGGAAAGAGGAAAGCAAAATAAAGGAGCCCTTCCACCCCACACATTCTCACTTCTCCCCTCTCCCAACAGGCAGAAGAAATAAAAGCTGGAGAACATGTACCACCAGGCTGAAGGACAGCTTCAAATCTCACTTTTAAATGAACATCTTGTACAATAAAGGTGAACTCGATTTATGAATCTAGCCCATTGCGGCCGTGTGTATTACTGTCTGCCTGCACTGCACTTCCTCTAACACTAACTCAATCATCTGTATTCTATTATTCTGTTTCCTTTTGTATCTCCTCATACTCCGCGTAGTGGAGAGTGTCTGGCTGCATCACAGCCTGGTATGGAAACACCAATGCCCTTCAACAGAAAATCCTACAAAAAGTAGTGGATGTGGCCCAGTTGATCATCACGGGTAGAGCCCTCCCCACCACTGAGCACATATGCATGGAACACTATCGCAGGAAAGCTGCATCCATCATCTGGGACCCCCACCACCTCAGGACATCCCCTCTTCTCGCTGCTGCCATCAGAAAGGTGGTACAGGAGCCTCAGGTCTCACACCACCAGGTTCAGGCACAGTTATTACCCCTCAACCATCAGGCTCTTGAAGCAAAGAGGATAACTTCACTCAACTTCACTTGCCCCATCATTGAAATCTTCCCACAACCTATGGACTCACTTTCAAGGACACTGCATCTCATGTTCTCAATATTATTTCTTAATATAATATAATTTAATATCTATAATATAATTATTATTTCTTTTTTTTATTTATACATCTTCTATACTCTGGTTGAACGCCCCAGTTGGTCACTCATTGATTCTGTTAAGGTTATTATTCTATAGATTTATTCTGTATGCCCACAAGAAAATGAATCTCAGGGTTGGACATAGTGATATATATGCACTTTGATAATAAAATTTGCTTTGAACTTTGATGAACTTATGTATGGAATGATCTGTCTGGATGGCAGGCCTTGAGTTGCATGTGACAATAGATCCACATTCACCTGCCTTAAGACATAACCAGTTTGTGTAGTATGTTAGGAAGTTAACCGCATCAAGGCATTAAAGGAACACCAGCCGCACTACAGAGTACAGGGCCACAACAGTACGTTTGAGGGAGAGGGGCACTTAACAAATGGAGCCAAGTCCTTTGAAGCTCACTGTCCTAAAATTCTACGCGTCGGTTGAGGTTTCATGATCAAGTTTCCAAAGAGGAAGCCAGAATTCAAGTTCAGTCAACATGCCACAACTGATACCGTTTCATGATTGCAGAATACAATTTAAAAGAAAAGATTATGGTCCAAAAGTAGTTGGACAAGATGATGGTCAGGCCACTTTTGAACTACTGTATTCAGTTTTGGTCACTCTGCAATGGGAAAGATGCCACTGAGCCGGAAAGAGTCCAGAAGAGATTTACGAGGATGTTGCCAGGATTCAAGGTTCTGAATTACGTACAGAGAAATATCGAAACTTTTTTTTCCATAGGCCATAAGAGAATAAGGGCTGACCTTACACAGGTATAAAAAATGATGAATTTGCAGTGACGTTTTCCCAGGGTCGTGGGGTCAAAAACCAGAGGCGAGCAGGGATTGATTTAAAAGGGATATGAGGGGCACTTAGAGAGTGGTCTTTTAGAATGAGCTGCCAGAGGAAGTTGTTGGGGCGGGTACACTGACAACAGTTAAAAGGTTCTTTGTCAGCTACATGGATACATAAGGTTTAGAGGAATATGGACCAGACACAGGAAAACTAGCTTAGATAGGCAGTTTGGTTGTCATGGTCCAGTTCAGCAAAGGACTCGTTTCCATGCTTTGTATTTTATGTATTTGGAGATACAACATGATAGCAGGCCCTGATGGCCCAATGGGCCCGTGCTGTCTGATTACACCCACGTGACCAACTAACCTATTATCCGGTACGTCTTAGGAACGTGGAAGGAAACAGGAGCGCCCGGAGTATAGCTACGTGATTACAAGGAGAACATACAAACTCTTTACAGACAGTAGAGGCAATAGTGTTACACTAACTGTTACGGTAGCTTGCCACTACCCAGGTAGGCTGTATTTTGCTTTGACATTAAAAGAGCATGCAAGTGCTCCGGTGATGCAGAAGATTCATAAGGTTTTAAATTAGCAGCATTCAGACTATAAACGCAATTAGAAACATTTTGGTGTCTCACGTTTCATTGTTCCGTCTACTTCACTGTCTTCACTGTTGATCACCATGGTCCCCATCTGAGAGTCCAGAGTGTCGCTCTCGTGCTCGATCATTGTCCGGGCACCGTCACTCATCGTGCTGGCAGCTCTCATGGTCCCTGTGTCGTCGGCACTTGCTCTCACCATGGTGCCCGAATCACTGTCTTCTTCTTCCTGCAAAAATTATTCACTAACAATTAAACAGTGGAAGGATAGCAACCTTCTGACCTTCGAATTTAATCACAGTCTCCCTCCCCGCTGTTTGTCACCTTCACTGTAGACGAAGGGCCAGAACCATCGTTGAGGATCCCTACCACCCATCCCACATTCTCTCAGACTCAGCACCGTCAGGAAGGAATCCAAATCAGCTTTAATATCACCAGCATGTGTCATGAAATTTGTTGTTATGTGGCAGCCATACATTGCAATACATAATTTAAAAAATTTTTAAATCTAATTTAAAGTTCATGAGTGTGATGTAGAGTTTATGAAAAAAATGGTCATGTAGTATTTATTGGTTCAATGTCCATTCAGAAATATGGCAGAGGGAAGAAGCCATTTCTGAATTGTGAAGTGTGCCTTCAGGCTCCTGTAGCTCCTCCCTGATGGCAGCAAAGAGAAGAGGGTTTGTCCTGGGTGATGGGGGTCTTTAATGACAAATGCCGCATCAGGACCAGGTCTGCCAGACTGGGTATCAGCTTTTTTCCTCAGTCTGTGAGACTAGTGAATACCCTGCCACCACCAAGGTCTCGTCACTAGGACAGCGAGCTGTTTACTGTTTACCTGTGTGACACACTCCATGTGCATTTTGAATTATATATTACTAGCTTATCTGAGTTAATATTTTGTTTTATGTGCTGTGTGTGCTAAATGTATTGTGGGTGGACCATGGTACAGTCTGATAACAATACCCTTGAACTTGGAAATTCTGCAGGTACCGGAAATCACAATGTGTGTGTGACACACACAAAATGCTGGAGGAACTCAGCAGGTCAAGCTGTCCTGATGAAGGGTCTTGGACTGAAACATTGACTCTTTATTCCTTTCCATAGATGCTGCCTGACCTGCTGAGTTCCTCCAGTATTTTGTGTGTGCTATATAAATAGTTGAACAGACGGGCTCCTGGCAATGAAAAACAAATTTGAAGTTTCCCACTAGGGCACAGAGGTGGTAGAATACAAATGAAGTCCCATTCCCATCAAAATCTCAGAATATAATCTCAGAGTGCAGAGGCAGAGCAACATGCCTGTAAGGCAGACCGATACATCACAGCAAGTTCCTAATATGTGTAAATATATATGGACAATAAAGCTGATCCTTGATGTGAGGAGATGCAGAGTCTGAGTAGATAGATCTACAGAAGATATTGTTAGCGCAAGATTTAACAGGTGAAGGTAGGTAGATAAACTGTTCTTCCTGGCAGGAGTTTGGTAGCCAGAGGGTGCAGCAGTGGTGAATAACTCAGAATGAGAGGAATTGATTTAACAGAGAGTTGCCCTGATCTAGAACACAATGACTGAAAGGGCAGACGGAGTATATTAAATGAAATTTGAAAAGGGAATTAAACAAGCGATTTAAAGCAAAAGGAGAAGAGGCTGGCAATCCATTCTATTCAAAGAGTCAGTGTGGAGTCAATGGCTGAAGGGTTTCTGACTGAGCATGAACATTCAATGCCAAAGCACCTTTTATCATGTAACAGTTAATACCAATCCTCCAAGAGGACCACAACCTTGTTCTAGAATTTGGAGACTTCATGTCTCAGTGACCCAGAGAGCTATGTTAGCTGGAGTGAGGGTCTTGTGCTTTGGCTCTTGGTAGGGTCACCCATGCCAAAGAGGTCAAAGGGTAGAGGTCAGATTAAGAGTGGTCCACCGTTCATCCACGTTCTGGGGTTCAGCTCAGGGCTAACAACCCTGACTGGTCAAGACAAATGATTGTCACCGAAACAACAATGAAGAATCCCTTCTAAATAAATAGTAATGGCTGACATTTATCACTGCCCTAAATCCCAGTGGTGTGACGGGCAGCAGGTAGTGAATACCAATAATAGCACGAGAGCTATTAATAGTATAAAACAATAACAGGGATGAGGACATTATGCAGTGTCAAAGTAGATAAATAACATCCACACCTGAAAAAATTTACAGTAAGTACACTAAATCCAGTAATCATGTCTGTTCAGATAATGCCTCCAGATGAAATTTCACTGGATGTTTTGATGCAGCTAATCTCATTTTACCAGCCTCAACCAGTCTGCCCAGTCTCCTCTGATCGCTCTCATTTACAATGCATTCTCATTCACAGAACTGGCACTCACTGGAAACTTTTTCTCCCACACCATTCTCTGTAAACCCCAGAGCTGAGGTTCCTAACTGGGGTCCACAGATCCCTTGCACTGGTCGATGGCATGAAGAAAGTTCAGAGCCTCGGCTCTAGAGACTGTTGTGCATGAAAATCCCAGGAGATCAGCAGGTTCTGAGATACTCAAACCACCCCATCTGGCACCAACTATCATTCCATTGTCAAAGTTACTTAGATCACATTCCTACACTATTCTGATGTTTGGACCGAACCTGTTGACCATGTCTGCATGTTTCTATGCATTGAGTTGCTGCCACATGATTGGCTGATTAGATATTTACATTAACGTACAGGTGTACCTAATAAAGTGGCCACTGAGTGTTTACTATAAAGTACAACAAATTGTGAAAAAAGTTAAGTATTGTTCGTGAGTTCATTGTCTGCTCAGAAATTTGACGGTAGAGGGGAAGAAGTTGTTCCTAAAATGTGCATGTCCTCAGATAAATAGCTATAATTTTGGAAGATGGAGAGAAAACAAACTGCTGGAGAAACTCAGCGGGTCAGGCAGCATCTGTGGAGGTGAAGGGCTGGTCGATATTTCAGGCCGAGACCGGAATCAGGATGATGGGGTAAATATAGTGAGCCTGAGGCAGAGTAGATTGGAGATTTTATTTACCGTCCATAACCAGTAAGGGAATACTGAATGTTCAGCTTGGTTGTGCTACTTTCCCAACAATGACACTTGCTCCTCAGCAATACTACATCACTGAGAAAATCCGACATACAAGTGCATGAAAACACTCAGACTGTTTGCGCCGATGTGGCACACACATGCACGCGAGTGCACACATGTAAAAACACACATACGCATGTCAGCAGTAAACAAATCTACACATAATTAAGTCATCACGTGTGAATATGAGTAAAAACATGCCGCATACACATCTGAGAATGCATGCACACACGTCACACACACATAGCCAAAGCAAACCAGACAACTATGCCCAAAACAGACAGCTGAATAGCTGTGTTCAGCTCTGTATCAGTTCCTTTACTGTAAAAAGAAATTAACTTTAGGAATGTTCCATGTTTTGATTAGAAATTACTATAAAAATTCAAAGATTTAAGCAGTTTCCTGTCTTCAAAAAAAGAAACAAGCATGCAATTTTTCTATTAAAAACAAAGCTCTTTGCAAAACCCCAAAAAGGACACTTCAAGCACACACACACACACACACACACACACCTCACCTCCATCTTATGTCTATTTCTATTCAGTAACACAAATTTTCTATACATTGGTTTCTAAATGAAAAAAAGGATTACAACCCAGTAAGAAGCTGCAAACCAGAAGAGTCAAAAGTGACAGATGTTCAAGAGAAACAACCGGGGTAATCTATAAAGGTTTGGTAGGACCATATCAGGAAAATGGCAGATTAGTTAGTTCTGCATTATATAAATTTTTTTTTGTTTTTTTTTCTTTCTTTTTTCTGTTTTTTTTATATTATACATTATGAAATATTTAGATTTACTATGTCCATACATATATCTTATGGCTTATGTCTTGGTAAACTCATTTATATTGTAACTATTATGTATGTTTTTTTTATATGTAATGGAATGTGTATGTTGGTAATTTCTTTATCAATATATCATCTGTATTCTGTCCATATTATTAATATTAATAAAAAGATTTAGAAAGAAAAGAAAGAAAAGGAAAATGGCTTCAGTTCTGAGAACACTTAGCACCACGTTAGCCCACGTTGGCCTTGGGAGGGATACAGCACACAAGCAGCAGAACAACCCCAGATGCTGAAGAATTAAAGTGAGAACAGTTTGCACAGAGGGTCTGCATTACCTTGAAAAGAGCAGAGGTAAAGGTGATCTAATTCAACAGCTTAACGGAAATGAACTATTTCCTCTAGTGGAGGTACAGGTATAACTCTGGACATTCTTTCCTCCCTCCCTTCCCAACTACAGAAGGTACAAAAACCTGAAAGCAAATACCACTAGGCCCAAGGACAGCTTCTATCCCGCAGTTGTAAAACTATTAAATGGTTCACTAGTACGATAATGGACTCAACCTCACAATCTACCTCATTTTGACTTTGCACCTATTGTCTGCCTGCAACGCACTCTCTGTAACTGTATCACTTTATTCTGCAGTTACTGTTTTCCTCCCAACTCGAATAACCCCTCCTAAACCTGGTATTCAAAGTTATCTTTTAGTTTCTAATCTCTGGCATTTTTTATTTCTGGAGAAACACACACAAAACACTGGAGGAACTCAGCAGGTCAGGCAGCATCTAGGGAGGGAAATAAACAGTCGACATTTCAGGTCACGATGAGTTCTGATGAAGGTTCTAGTCCCGATATGTCAAGTGCTCATTCGTCTCCATAGACGCTGATTAACTTGCTGAGTTCCTCCAGCATTTCACACGTTGCTCTGGATTTCCAGCATGTGCAAAAAGTCTTGTGTTTTTTATTTCTGTTTCCCCAACCTCCATGAAGTACCAACATCTTAAACCCTCCTCTCCCTACAGCCCTCCAAATTTCCCAAGTCCAGGGCTCACAGGTTAGCTAGACCCCAGGAGTCACTTTGCTTTTCAGCAGAAGACTGTACTTCATTCTGGACCCAGGGTCAATATGACCACGTTCGACTGGAACTACCACAGGGCATCTGAAGGACATTTGATGCCACGGCTTAAAAAAGTGGGGGAAGAAACAGAAGGGAATAAAGATCTGAGCCTCCTGATAGCTAAACCAGGAGACCATTTCTACAAGTTCCGGATATCTTTCTGATCAGTTTCATTTACCAAGCCAAAACAAAGCAGTGCAGAACAAAATGTGCATATATACTTGCTCTTGTAATGACATTTATTTAGAAAAATTTCTGTAGCTTGGCAGTTAACTGCGGATTGAGACAAAACTAAAAATTCCCTGTCAGACTATGTAGGATAGAAAAGGTTTATGATATCACAGCTTTGAAGAAATCAGCGAGTTCTCCCTAGAACCCTGTCCTGAATTTTCCCCCAAATCAGTATCACTGAAACAAGTTATATGATTATTTTATATTTAGAGATACAGCAATGGAACAGGCCCTGCTGGCCAATGACCCGCACTGCCCAGCAACCCACCAATCCAACAATCTAACCCTAGCCTAATCACAGGACAACTGACAACGACCAATTAACCTACCACCCGGTATGCCTTTGGACTATGGGAGGAAACCAGAGCACCCAGAGGAAACCCATGCAGTCACAAGGAGAACGCACAAGCTTCCTACAGATTGTGCCGGAATTGAACTGCTGCTATAACACCATTATGCTAACCACTACACCACCATGCTGCCCCCAGGCTTATTACATAATAACAGATATACCACCATCTGTAAAGCATTTTGAGAAACCCTGCTGTCATAAAAGGGACTGCAAAGATGAAATTCTATTTCCCACTCTCTTTGCCTCCCCAAGAAAATCCCTTAGAGTTGAAATAAATGGCTATGATTTTAACATACTGAGATTCATAATAAAAAGTCTTCGACAAAACTGGAAACGCATCAGCAGATTGAGTATGAGAAGATTCAGTTACCCATATCGAACTGAAACAGAGCCAATGGTAGATGATTGTAAGTTTCACAGTACATCAGCGATAATTATGTTGGAACAGGAAGAGGACATTCAGCTCCCAGACTGTTTGCCAAATTAAATTGTAGTTACTCACTCTCTCCATGTAAATTGTGCAACAAGACTATAACCATTGTATGCTTTTGGAAGATAGACAAAGAATATCAAATTAGTGAATTTGGAAACAGACTCTCAGCCCTTGTCCTCACTGACTATGTAGCCCAGTCCCATCTGCCCACAACTGGCCCAAAGTCCTCTAAACCCCTCCCATCAATGTACTTGTCTAAGTGACTTTAAAAATGTTAATTTGTCAACTTAAAATGTCTCAACCACAATCTTTGACAGCTCATTCCAAATACACACCATCCTTTGTATGAAGAAGTAACCCCTGATGTCACTCTTAAATCTCTTGCCTCTGATTTTAAACCCATGCCCTCTTGGGAAAAGATGATGTGCTTTCACCTGTCTATGCCCCTCATGATTTTATCTACTTCCATCAAGTCACCCTTCTATTTCCTGTTCCACAGAATGAAGTCTTGGACTGAGTAACCCAGGTCCAGGCAAATCTTGGTAATCTTTTATGCACCCTTCCTAGTTTAATAATATCTTCCCAATAACAGGGTGATGAAAACCAAACAATACTCCCAAGTACAGCCTCACCAACGTCCTATATATCTGCAACATATTCTAACTCCTATAAATGTGCACAAAATGCTGGAGGAAAAAAGTACAGTTGATATTTCAGGCCGAGACCCTTTGGCAGAACCGGAGAAAAAAAGATGAGCTGCAGATTTTAATGATGGAGGGAGAGAAGAGAGAAGCACAAGGTGATAGGTGAAACCGGGAGGGTGAGGGTTGAAGTAAAGAGCCGGGAAGTTAATTGGTAAAAGAAATACAGGGCTGGAGAAGGGGGAGTTTGATAGGAGAGGAGAGAACAGAAGGCCATGAAAGAAAGAAAAGGAGCGAGGAGCACCAGAGGGTGATGATGGGCAGGTAAGGAGATAAGGTGAGAGAGGGAAAAGGGGGTGGGGAATGGTGAAGGAGAGGGGGAGGGCCATTACTGGAAGTTTGAGAAGTTGATGTTCGTGCCATCAGGTTGGAGGCTCCCCAGACAGAATGTAAGATGCTGTTTCTCCAACCTGTGTGTGGCCTCATTGCAACAGTGGAGGAGGCCACGGACCGACATCTGGGAATAGGAGGTGGAATTAAAATAGGTGGCCACTGGTAGGTCCTGCTTTTTCTGGTGGACAGAGCGTAGGGACTCAGTGAAGTGGTCTCCCAAACTACATCCGGTTTCACCAATATAAGGCGGGCCACACCAGGAGCACCAGACTCACAGACAAAGTGTCACCTCACCTGGAAGGACTGTTTGGGGCCCTGAATGGTGTTGAGGGAGGAGGTGTAGGGGCAGGTGTAGCACTTTTTCTACTTGCAAGGATAAGTGCCAGGAGGGAGATCAGTGGGGAGGGATGAATGGCTAAGGGAGTCACGCAAGGACCAATCCCTGCAGAAAAGTGAGGGGAGGGAAAGATGTGGTTGCTGGTGGGATCCCGTTGGAGAAGGTGGAAGTTCTGGAGAATTATGTGCTGGACATGGAAGTGGTGGAGTGGTAGGTGTTTAGTGCCAGGGTTGATGAAGCCCTATCTACCTGTAATACCACTTTCTGTGAACTATACACTTGCATTCCGAGCTCCCTCTGATCCCTAACACTCCCCAAGCCCTACCACTCACTGTACAAGTCTAACACTAAGGTTTGAGCTCCCAGAATTATCGTGATAGATGGTAGGTTGAGCCAGCTCGGGCTGGACGAGGATGAGAAGTGAAGTGATAGATATGTAACAAGGTGATAAGAGGCATAGACTGAGTGAACAGCCTGACTTTTATTCCAAGGTGGAAATGGCTAACATGAGGAGCATAATTTAAGGTGATTGAAGGAAAAAGTAGGAGTGATATCAGGGTTTTCTTTTTTAAAAACGCAAAGAGTAGTGGGTTCATGGAACGTGGTGTCAGGGCTGCTGGTAGAGTCAGATACTTAAGACATTTCAGAGACTCTTAGATAAGCACATGGATGATAGAAAAATGGAGGGCTATGTAGGAGGGAAGGGTTGAACTGAATTTAAGAGTAGGTTAAAAATTTGACAGATCATAGGCCTGTATTGTGTTGTAATGTTTTGTTTCAAATAAATTGCAATACATTATTACATTAATTACATTAATCTGTACGACAAAACTCCAACTCATCCAAATTCAAATTAAATCAGTATCAATTAAAGGATTCACATCTGCTTAGATTGTCTCTTTAATTGTGGGTGCAACCCCAACTAACTCAAGCCTCAGAGTGACAGTCTGAAGACCGGCCACACAACCAAAGCTCTAATTCTTCTAACCCAGAGGCAAGTATGCTGTACCGAGTCAAAGCGGCCTCCAAGATGAACCAAAACATGTAAGCAGAGACTCACCGAGTTCTCGTCATCATCCTGGTCTATGTCCCGCTGCTGTGCCTCTTTGTGCTTCAGTTTAATTTCCATCATGTCGTTGATCAGGTCCCGCAAGATTGACACAGGTTTGGCACTTTTAATGAATGGATGCTGAAAAATGATAAGGAAAATGAAAAATGTTTAAAAGAAATACCTCTAAATAATATCCACCAATCTGCTGTGTGATTGGTTGATGAGGCTCAGGTTGCTTTTGTTCCAATGCAAAACCAGACTATTGTTGGAGAGCAAGCACACTTCGATACTACCTACCCACCAACGTACAACGTCACCTATACATCAAAACATTTTTTTCAACATCAACCAATGAAGTCCAAAGGATATGCTGAGTGATGCCTGCAAATATCACCACAATTCCAGTGCCCACAACTTATAAACACTAACCCCATGGTTTTTTGGGGATATGGGAGGAAGCCAGAGCACTTAGAGCAGGAGTTCCCAACCACAGACCTCTCGGTTAATGTTTGGGGTCCACGGCATAAAAAAGGTTAGGGACCTCTGACTTAGAGGAATCCATGCAGTCATGGGGAGAACATATAAACTCCTTGCAGACAGCAGCGGGATTTGAACCCCAGATCAGTGGTGCTGTAAAACATTAGACAAGCCACTACACTACCATACCATTAAATATTATCCAAGTATCATTTAGCTCATCTTCAACAACACTCGGGCCCTGGTGCCAACTTCTGTTTGCCAACAATCCCGAGAGATGCCACAGGGTCGAGGTGGCGGGGCCTGGGCCTGAGGGGAAGGAATGACCAGCTGTTTAGCCAATTTACGCACCAGGCCAGATTGGAAAAGTCAGATACCGGCCGAATCGAGCGAGCGGGACCCAGGTCCAAAAAAAAAAGGAGTGACCTGAGGTTTGGCTGATTTAAGCGCTGGATTAGATTCAAAAGGTCAGGGTGTCGGCCTGAAGGTGAGGCACGGGCTAGTGTTCAGTTCGCTGCTCTGCAAGGTTTAATCATCTCGGTGCTGAATTGAGGCTGTGGCCTGCAGCTAATGAGCTCCTGGATTGGCTGCAGTTCTGAGTGTTACTTGCTTACTTTTATTGTTTGCATAATTTGATTTTTTTCAGCACACTGGGTATTTGACAGTCTTTTTTTAAATGGGTATAATTGAGGTTCTTTGTTTTGTGGCTGCCTAGAAGGAGATGAATCTCAAGGTTGCATATAAAATACATACTTTGATAATGGTATGTCTTGAGGCAAATTGGGGTGAATAAATGCCCAGGGTCTGACAAAGTGTTCTCTGGACCTTGTGGGAGGCAAGTGCAGAAACCACAGGGGCCCTAGCAGAGATAATTAAATCATCCTTAGCGACAGGTGAGGTACCAGAAGTATTAGTGTTGGCACATGGCCAAGTGGTTAAGGGGCTCGTCTAGTGATCTGAAGGTCGCTAGTTCGAGCATTGGCTGAGGCTGCGTGTGTGTCCTTCAGCAAGGCACTTAACCACACATTGCTCTGCAATGACACCGGTGCCAAGCCATATGGGTCCTATTGCCCTTCCCTTGGACAACATTGGTGGTGTGGAGAGGGGAGACTTGCAGCTTGGGCAACTGCGGGTCTTCCATATAAAACAAAACCTTGCCCAGGCTTGCGCCCTGGAAACTTTCCAAGGCGCAAATCCATGGTCTAGCAAGACTAACGGAGGCCTACATACCAGAGGATTGGAGGATAGCTAATGTGGCTCCGCTGTTTAAGGCTCTGAAACTAAACCAGGAAATTACAGGCTGGTGAGCCTGTTATTGGACAGTATTCTAAGGGACCAGTTATCTGTATTTGGATAGACATGGACTAATTAGGGATAGTCAGCTTGGCCTTGTGTGTGATTGGCACATACATATGCTGAGTATAAGCATACATATATGTATGTACATAAATAAGTAAGGCAAAAAGAGAGCAAAATTACTGAGATAATGTTCCTGAAACAATCAGAAATCTGATGACGGAGAACTGACACACTTCAGCTCCCAGCGACAGAAGGTTTCAAATGTAAAGTGCTGTATCATTGCTTCCTCAGCCTTACCCCTCTTTCTCAATAATTTCTCCCAGAAACGAAAACCATTTCCCTTCATACCCAGCCCCCAGTCCTTGATTGGTAAATTATTCGGAACATCAATTTCTGCAAAGTGTTTCATTACTGGAGGGTGGAACAATACTATTTGACCATTTCTGGTATTTCTTACTTCAATTAAGCAGTGCTCTTTCTTGAACTGTTCAGAGACTCCATGTCCTGTACTGCAGCCCGACATTTCAATCCAAAATGAATACTAGACTTATGTAACTAAAGAACTGGTAAACGCACAACCTCCTCTTCTACCAATGTCCTGGGCCCAGCACGTGGATGCAACGTAAGGATTGCACGACAACGTCTTTACTTTCTTAAGAGGTTAAGATTATCACTGAACACAGTAATAAATTTCTACAGGTATATAGTTGACTGGTTACATTGTGATCTGGTAGAGCAATTTGAATGCACAGGAAAGCAAGAAGCTGAAGAGAGTAGTGTTCTCAACCCAATATAACCCTCTCCATCATCGGTCGTATTTAAAGGTGTTGCCTTGAAAAGGCAACATCTATTATCAAAGCTCCCCGCCACCCAGGCTTCGTCATCTTCTCTCAAATACCATTCAGTATGAAACCCGAAGTCCCACATCAGCTTCAGGACCTATTACTTCCCTTCAACCATTCATTCCTTGAACCAACCAGTAAAACCCTGATCACAGCACTTTAGCAGCAACGTGACCACTATGGATTAAAACAGACTTTATTTTTTCTATCTAACTGTTTTCTTATAAAAAATCAGGGTGTTCATCATTAACGTGTTTTTGTGAATGCTATGTATATGTTGATAATACTGCTGTAAGCAAGTTTTTTATTGCACCTATGCCAATGACAAACTTGGGTTTTATTGCACCTATGCCAATGACAAACTCTAGTTTAGACAATTGTTTTTTTTCTGACTGAGATGTTGAGCAATGTTGAAGTTGAGGAGGACGAGAGTGAAGAACGTACGGGTTTTTAAGCATCATCTCCCCGCGTTTGGCCAACTTTCCTCTTCTTCTCTCTAGCTGCTGTCAGAGGAAAGTGCAGGAGCCTTGGGTTCCATGCTGCAAGGATTGATCGGCGAAGCTGTGGGGTATTTTGTGGTTCATGGTGCAGGTATTTCTTGATTCTAGTTACTTTTTGCTAGTTTTGAACAGTCTGATCAGGGCGATTAATACAGACTGGGGCACTTCAGTGAAGAATTGCTCTGTGTGCAGCCTGCAGTCGGCTAGCAGTGCGGCTTTAAACTGAACTAAACTGAATACTGCTGGACTCCCACTCTGATGTTTGATATTCTGTGCGTTGTTTGCGCAATTTGTTCTTTTTTCATACATTGGGTGCTCGTTGTTTTCTTGAACGGGTTTCATGTTGTTTCTTTGTTTTGTGGCTGCCTGTGGGAAGACGAATCTCAGAGATGTATTCTCTATACATACTTTGAAAATAAATGTACTTTGAATCTTTGAACAGCTTGTTGGTCCTTTTGCTGGAGAAGCCAGGGTGATTTGATAGAGATCTTAAAACTGGTAATTGGTTTATTATCATCACATGTACTGTGACAGTAAAATCTTTTAGTCTGCAAACCACTTTAAATGAAGCCTTTATATTTGAGTAGATATGAAGCCTTTCCTGATCTTGGGGTATCCTAAACTATTTTTACTGGTAAGTATATTTGAAATCTTGACACAAGGATACACCAACCATCTTGAACTGAGATTCTGTTAGCAGTGATGCCAGTGGCCAGACAGCAGAATGTGGTAATATTTGAAGGTTCACGGCAAGCCTCTCACATTCTCCATCCAGTTCAGGTGCATTCGGCAGTGGGAGATCATACTCAACTCAAGTGATCACACCACTACTATCTCCTTATGACTATGATTTTTATTTTATTTTGCAGTTCAGCCCACAGCAGTAAGTATACAGAGGGACTCATTTAAAGAAACTGCTTCTGAAGAACTAAGAAAACCACCTTATACCATCAGAAAACCTATTTTCTCCGATTCAGATTGATTATTTCTGACGGTGTACAGGGTGTTAGATCAGATCAAAGTTAGATTTGCTTTCATTCTGTTTTGGATCGATACTGGTGTGGCCATTTCTGCAAGTTGTTCAATAACAACGCAGTTAAGCTTGTCTAATCCATTGTTATCCATTTCATTCCAGATGATTCACTTCTAGAGGTCAAAATGTTGCTCAGTAATATCAGATTCCTCAAGTACTTGATTAGAATTCAAGCCACTGGTTACATAACGTAACCAGAGCAAACTTTCAACAGCAAGACGAGACAATACGTCTGGCAAGGCACATACACTGGTTTGCAATACAAGTGTGTCCCCCACCCTTTTCAAAGACAGAGCGTTCCTATGAACCTTTCTTAAGCCTAAATGGCGTGAAGCGAAGAACCACTATTCCAATTTATATGGGAAAAATTTTCTTAAAGCGAAAATCCTCTTTCTAATGTGAAAACAGGCTACTAATGTAGGTCTTTTGTAAAAGCGAAGTGGCATAAAGCAAACATCCGTAAAGCGGGGGATGCCATGTATCCCAAAAGGGTCAAGCAATTAACCACTGGAAATTGTTTCCAGCAAGAGCCGGAGATTTGGAGTGTGATTTTCATTCCTTCCTCCTCCTCAGGTAGTCCCTGGGGTGCCAAAGATGACTTGTTTTCACTCCACCTCTCTTCAATGCAAGTGCAAAGAGGGAGCAGCAGTTCTCAACTGACCTCAAAGTCTGGTCAGAAAAGGCAAGAAGATCCAAGAGAACGGGACAGAATCCTTACTTGTGTATTCTGATCATGGACACAGGCACTAAATTTTGTCCACATTCTTAACCCTTGGCACCCAGTGTCATTCAATTTGCTCTCAGTCACCCTTCCTTTCCTGTTACCATTCTAACGTTTGCCCATGGTCCTCCTCTACTCCCATGATGAGGATAAACCCAGGTTGGAGAAGCAACACCTCATAATCAGTCTAGGTTGCATGAATATCGATTTCTCTAATTTCCAGTAATTTCTCCCCCCTCCTCTACTCTTCCATTCCCCATTCTGGTTACCCTTCTCTTCTCCTCACCTCCCTTTGTTTTCTCTCCTTCCCTTTCTTCAGTCCACTGTCCTTGCCTATTAAATTCCTCCTCCTTCACCCCTTTACTTCTTCCACCATCTCACTTCATCCCCCTTGCCCCACAAACCTTTCCCTCACATGGTCTCACCTATCACCTTCTTATTCTGGCTTCTCTCCCCCACCCCCCCCAAAGTCCTGATGAAGGAATTCGGGCCAAAACGTTGATTGTTTATTCCTCTCCTCAGGTGCTGCCTCACCTGCTGTTCCTCCCGCGTTTTGCGTGTGTTCCTCTGGATTTCCGGCACCTGCAGAACCTCTAGTCATTTGATTTACCACATAAAACTGCGTACAGATCGAGTGCCAGCTATCCTTTTTCCGCTCTTCCTTGATTCCCCCTCCCTCTCAGCTCCTTCTTCCCACCCCTTTGTGGCTTCTCTCTCCATTCATGTGCACTCTTCTCCTGCATCTCTCCATCCCCCCACCTCCCACCAACTCCACCCTCCATGCCTGCAGGTGCTTGTCTTCTCCTCCCAAGCGAAGCAACCCACCCACCCACCTCTGCTCTTCCAATTCACCCTCTTCAAAGGGTCTTCCTATGAGACCCTTTTGCTGCTCTCTCCCTACTTCCAATCCTGGCAGCTCTATCCCACCCCCAACTCAAAACGTGCGCCCAGAACCCCAGAATTCTTCCAGAGACCCTCAGGAAATCTTTGGAGCACTAGGATGGATTGATTTCCCGTCTGATGGAGACAGACCCGTCCTGTGGGTAGTGCAAGTCTCTCACACAGCACCTAGTGTATAAAGAGACGTTACACCCACAGACTCTCTTCCTCCCAATTCAGAGGGCCGTCATCTCCCTTCTCCTACACCCTGGTTGGTGGGAGGAGGGGAAGGTGTGGGAGAGATCACTGCCTCTCTCTTCTCCTGACGCACAAAAACTGTTAAATCTTTCCTTCTCCAACTCAGGTGGCGGTGGGGATTGTAGGAGAGACCACTGTCTCTCTCGCTCTCTCTCCCTCCTCTCCTGACACACAGAGAATCTTGGCTCTATCCTCCTCCAGCTCTCCCATGGGAGAGAGAATGCTATCTCTCTCCTCTCCCAACTGACAGGACATCAGCTCCCACCTCATGGGGAATGCCATCTGTCTCCTTCCCCAACTCGAGGGCAACCATCTCCCTCTCTCCCCCCTCTTCCAGTGTCATGTCACTATTGATCCTTTTCAACCCAGGAGTTTTCAACCTATGACTCCCTCATATTCCACTTCAACTCAGGTCCTGTCCTCTCCAAAATAAAACTTCAGTCACCACTACGTGAGGTGAATAATCTGTTGCGGAGATACTGTGGCATTCCAAGCTTCTTACGTTAAGAACCACAGTGAGTATAATCTCCATGCTGAAACATCTAATCACACCAGTCACACCATGTTTTCTTCTTCTTGGATCCAGCAGACACAACAAAGAATTCCTTTTCTACAAAAACCTTGAGGAAGTGTAACAGATTGCTCCCGAAAGGACTTGTATACAATTCAAACGCAGCTTTGCAGGGGTAAGCTGGTACGTATCTCTCCAACATATCCCAAGATAAATGACAAACTATCTGAACAAAATATATAGCTAGTATAATAATCGATCATAACGTACATGTCCTTATTCGGTCCAGTCCTGTCTAAGATCACCCCTTACCTCTACTGTCACCCAGTGTACTTCAGTCATATTCCTATACAACTTCACTTTAATGTCTTCCTGCAGCTCCTGCTTACACCCAGCGATCCTTTAGCAAAAACCTCTGGGACACTCCCGTCCCTGGGTTACAAGCGCCTGACCTACAGATATCCCTCCATACCAACAAGCCTCCATAATATTATTATATTCATAAGTGTAATACTGTGCCCTCGTTCCTATGAACAGCACAGTTTCCCCTCCCTCCCTCATTCCATGTTTAGTCATTGTTCTTTACGATTTTTGCATACATTTCATGGACTCTTGAATCTCACTTGATTTGATTTTTCAGAGTTAACTGGGAAAAAGAAAATTATACTACTAAAAAGAGAATTAAAAGCGCTGAGTACTAACAGAACAAGAATCAATAGTCTTTAAACTCTGCCATCCATCACCACCAATGTCACCAGTGTACTGGAGTCATCTGAGGTTTACTGTATCATATTTCCTGCTGTAACATCAACAGTATCCAATAAATATTATAATTCCTGTTAGCATTATCATATTCCATTAGCACAACACCAGGATTTGGCTGAATATCATGCTTCAGACTGTGATGTTTGCAGTACTGGTTAAATTAACCCTCAGGTACTGACTGGCTTGTGGAACATGCATTGCCCAGATTAAACTTTTCTAGTGGCCGTGGTCACATTCAGTTTGCACGTACCTGTAGGAGCTGTGTAGCAGCAGCTCTTTGCTCTGGGTTTTTAACTAAACACTGCTTCACGAAATCTGTAAATTCATCTGACCAGAGTTCTGGTTTCCGGAATGTTGGTGGTGGGTTTGTTGGAATCATGAAAATAGCCTGCAGAAAAGGGAAATACATTGTTTCAGCTCGCTTTTAGATAAATCGTTAAATCTTCCTTGAATAAAAAATAAACACCATCATATGGCATCAAAGCTTAATTAGATTATTTGACCCATGGAATCTGCTCCACCGTTCAACCATAGCCAAGTTATTTCCCCCTCAAATATTCTCCTTCCTTCCCCTCCCCCAATGACCTCTGATGCCCTTGTTAATCAAGAACCCATCAACTTCCACTTTAAATATACCCAATAACTTGGCCTCCATTGTTGTGTGGCAATGAATTCCACAGTTTCACCTCCTGCTGACTATAGAATTTCCTCCTCATCTCCATTTTAAAGAGATGTCTCTTTATTTTGAGGCTGTGCCCTCAGATCCTAGACTTTCCTACTAATGGAAACATCCCCTCCATGTCCACTCTATTCAGGCCTTACAGAAGACCTAAGCATCAGCTTTCCATTTTGTAATCAATTTCACTTCTACAATTACTAACACATTGAAAAATCAATTTAATGAAGTCAATTGAAGCTCTGGGTACTATGGGAATTCATGGTGCAGTTTTCTACAGCACAGGATCCCTGTTTGCTAGATAGCAACTTAATTCCAGAAAATAAAACCTCCTGTACACTTAATAGCACCATAACTGCAGGAAAACTCAAAGCCAATGAACACTGAGGCTAGGCACCATATGAAGTAAACTCCAACTTGATGGAAAATGTTAGATTGGGCTGTCGAAGTGTTATTTTTCTAGTAGTTTAACTTTCTTATGCTTGTTTGTATTTTTATATAATTACCTATATATGTGTAATTATTTGGTGAATTTTACAGTAATTATGATACAGTTGCTTCTGAATTTTCAGAAAACAGAGGTTCCCAACCTTTTTTATGTTAAGGACCAATACCATTACCATATAACAATTACAGCACGGAAACAGGCCACCTCGACCCATCTAGTCCATGCCAAACACTTACTCTCACCTGGGACATTAGTCCCACTGACCTGCACTCAGCCCATAACCCTCCATTCCTTTCCTGTCCATATACCTATCCAACTTTTTTTTTAAATGACAATAACGAACCTGCCTCCACCACTTCTACTTCCAATCAAAAATCTCAACCCTGGGTCCAGTCCTATCCTTCTCCATAATTATATAGAAACTAATGGCATTGTGATCACTGGACCCAAAATGCTCCCCAACACATACGTCCGTCACCTGACCTATCTCATTCCCTAACAGGAGATCTAGTTGGTACCTCTACGTATTGCTGCAAAAAAACTACCCTGCACACATTTTACAAACTCCAAACCATCCAGCCCTTTTACAGAATGGGCTTCCCACTCTATGTGTAGAAAATTAAAATCTCCCACAATCACAGCCTTGTGCTTACTACAAATATCTGCTATCTCCTTACAAATTTGCTCCTCCAAATCTTGCTCCCCATTAGGTGGTCTATAATGGTGGTTTGGGTATTTGATCATCCACAATATTCTGCGTGGGAATTTAAACTGGAGGTGGCAGTGTTTTTTTTTAACGAGATCGAGTTGCAAGCTCGACATCAACGCAGCATGGATGGTACGGGAGTCACTGGATCAACATCAACCTGGCACTGGAGAGGTCTATCACTGGATCAAACTCGGGAAACTCCATTCTCCAGCCCAGCATTGATCTCACTGCGCCACCAGCCAACAGGAACAGTGAGGGGGGGTCAGGGTGAATCTTACTAAGAAAAATTTAAGCCAAATACAAAGTTAAACACTCAACACAGTATCAACGGCAACAACTTAAAATGGTGGACGGCATCCTCCTTCCTCAGTTCGTAAGTATGAGATGTCCGTAAGTCGGATGTTCATAACTCGGGGACTACCTATATTTTTAATGTGCCCATGGTCTGTTTTTTTTAATCAATTATGCTATTGTTTGCACTGTTGTAACTATGTGGTTTTGTGTAGGTCTTGTAGCTTTAGTTTTTGGTTTGTTGGGTGGTAGAGTTGGTCTCCTGACATGGTGTGTCTGGGTAGTCGTCTTTCCGGGGAACGCGCTAAGATGGTAGCACGATATTAATACGCAGCAGCCTGTCCGGACTCTGGATTTGGGGATTGCCACACGTTATGTGGATTTTCTGGTGTAGTCTGTGATACCATTCTGGAGGAACGCTGTTTCATTTTTTTTTAACTACATTGCAGTTGTGGTTTCTAAATGACAATCAACCAAAATTCAATTCAATTCAATCTGAAGACACCATGAGAACGGCCCAGGCAAAGGATTCTGAGGTACCAGAGGATTGGAGGATAGCCAATGTTGTTGCACTATTTAAGAGAGGCTCTAAAAATAAACCAGGAAATTATAGGCCAGTGAGACTGACATCAGTAGTGAGAAATTATTGGAGTGTATACTAAGGGATCAGATATATGAATATATGGATAGACACGCACTGATTAGGGATAGTCGGCATGGCTTTGTGAATGGTAGGTCTTTTTCGAAGAGGTTACCAGGAAATTAGATAATGGCAAAGTAGAGGATGTTGGCTAGATGGCTTTTAGCAAGGCATTTGACAAGGTCCCACATGAGAGGTTGGTCAAGAAGGTTCAGTCACTCATCATTTAATACAAGGTGGTTAATTGGATTAGACGTTAGTTTTGTGGGAGAAGCCAGTGAGTGGTAGTAGATAGTTGCCTCTCTGACTGGAGGCCTGTGACTAGCGGTGTGCAGCAGGGATTGGCACTAGGTCCGTTGTCATCGATATCAACGATCAGGATGATAATGTGGTTAACTGATCAGCAAATTTGCAGATGACACCAAGATTGGGGGTGTAGTGGACAGCAAGGAAGACAATCCGAGCTTGCAGTGGGATCTCAACCAGCTGGAAAAATGGGCTAAAAATGCCAGATGGAATTTAATGCAGACAAGTGCAGGACCATATAGGGTAGGTTTCACACAGCCCCAGTTGGGATATTGTGGGCTTAAGAAGAATAAGAAATGCTAAGACTATTAAGAGGAAAAAGCTTGTGCTGCACACAGGAAAAACTCAAATAATTGTTATTTCTAAGCAATATTAACATCCAAATTTACTGTATAGTAATGTAATATAATGAAGTTGGTAGTTAATTTGCACACAGCCAAGTCATGGGAGATCACCAGGAGAACTCCTTGGCTCATCTTTGAATAAGCTGATCCATCTCATCATATGCCCCCGAGAGCAGAGACTGGTTTTCTCTTTAAACTCTCTTCAAAAAGACAGCAAATTTGATAATTCAACATTTAAAATGCTGCACAGAACCAGGGCACAAACTTGTAGCTCAAGATTCAAGATTCCATTACAGTGAAATGTGTCATTTGCGTAAACAACCCACACCCGAGGATGTGCTGTGGACAGCCTGCAGATATTGCCACACGCTCCAGTGCTAACACAACATGCCCACAATGCTTGGCAGAACAACAATAAGCATAAAACAACAGCAGAAAGCAAGCCCATTCCTCCCTCTCACCCTTGCACACTGAGTCTGTTAAAGGCAGGGCAGGCCTCCAGCCAAGATGTTTAGCAATATACTGCAGAGTAGGCCCTTCTGGCCCTTTGTACCCTGCCACCCCATCAACCTTAGACAAACCCAATTAACCCTAACCTAACCATGGGACAATTTAAAATGACCAATTAACCTACTTGGGTGGTGAGGTGGAGATATGAATCCCTGAAGAGTATTGATAATGGCTGGGGTCATTTTAGAGACACTGCCCAGAAGAAGGCAATGGCAAACCACTTCTGAAGAAATATTTTCCAAGAACCGTCATGGTCATAGACCATGATCACCCATGTCATACACAACACGGCACAAAATGATGAATTAACTTACCCAGTACATCTTTGGACTGTAGGAGAAAACTGCAGCACTTGGGGTAAACCCGCACATTCCACGGGGAGAACATACAGAGACTCTTTATCGACCAGCTCTGGCATTGCCACCCTGAGCTACGTTAGCACTGCACTAACCACTACACTACTGTGATGCCCTAATAACTGACAAACACCAGCTGGTGCTGTGTCTAAAACAACACACAAAATGCTGAAAGAACTCAGCAGGTCAGGCAGCGTCTATGGAAAAGAACGAGCAGTCGACATTTCAGGCCAAGACCATTCTTCAGGACTTGTAGACAGTGCTGTGTCTACCTCAGAATTCTTACATTGTAGTTTCCCTTTTTGCTTTGAAAGAGTTCTCCAACAGACACATCCCTCATTTTATTAGTTACATTTTAGATTATTTAATGTAATATGCAAGTGGATGCCCTCTTGAAGAGCTATTTGTTTACTGGTACAGGATGGGAGTTGTAACTTCGCTGGTTCTTTCCAACTGTTACAATCAAGGTCAGGTGCAAAGTCCCAAGTTCAACTGGAGCTAAATTAAACAGCAGAATCGGCTTAACTGGCCTTAAGCAGGGTCTTGGCCTGAAACATCGTCTGTTTATTATTCTCCATAGGTGCTGCCTGGTCTGAGTTCCTTCAGCATTTTGTGTGTGTTATTCTGGATTTCCAAACATCAGCAGAATCTACTGTGTTTATGCTGAGTGTTCCCTTCCCATTTTAAACATTCTCAGCGCTAAAGCCACCAGTTATTTTTCTTCCAAATGTAGAAACACATACTATGATCCTTTCCAAAAGCTAAGGTGGTAATGTGAACTCGTGCATAGAATGAGGCATGAATGCCTTTGAAATGTCTAGCTTTTCTTCTCCTTACCCTCATTGGATGAATGTCCGCGTACGGGGGCTTCCCTTCAGCCATCTCTATCGCTGAAATCCCCAATGACCAGATGTCCGCCACGCAATTGTAACCGATTTCCTGGATCACTTCGGGTGCCATCCAGAATGGAGTCCCAATCACTGTGTTCCTCTTGGCCATTGTATCCTAAAAGCATACACACAAGTTATTCAAAGGAGCCTCCAAGTGGGCTGTCAGTGCTTTACCAGTCCAATGCATAAATTTGAGATCAGTATGCAGCAGGCCCCTGAGATGTGTATTTTTTCTTTAAATCCAATTTGAGATCATACTTTTCCCTGTTCTTTTCAACTCACCATACACATAATGCTGGAGGAACTCAGCAAGTCAGGCAGTGCCTACAGAGGGAAATAAAGAGCCAGGATTTCGAGCCAAAACCCTTCATCAGGACCTCTCCATTTGTTCCTTCCACAGATGCTGCCTGACCTGCTGAGTTTCTCCAGCATTTTGTGTGTGTTGCTCTGTTCTTTTCAATCCATTTCCTTTTTGAAATATACCACTGAATCCTCTCACTCCAATCCCACCGCCATCCCCCAAGCACTGCATTCAGATTGCAGTGTTTAAGCAGGAGCCAGAGGCCAGTACACAACACCTCTGCATTACACACAACTGCGACATAGCAACATCGTGATTTGGGAAAAATAACCAACATTCTAATTCAAAATTAGAACCAACGAGGAATATGGTAAATTGGTTTGTCGTTGTTACACGTACTGAGGTACAGTGAAAAGCTCCTCCTGCGTACTGTTCCTACATATCTATTCATTACAGCAGTGCACTGAGGCACAACAAGGGAAAGTAAAAACAGAATGGAGAATAAAGTGTTACAATTACAGAGAAAGCGCAGGCAATAAGGTGCAAGGTGAATTGCGGTCAAGGTGCAAATTATCTTAAGATCTTCAACCACACGTTAAACACATTTAAACGCTCATCGCTATTTATAGTGGGGTATTATTTCAGCTTTCTCCATCCAATGCCCCACCTCCAACACACTGACGTTGGCAATACTGTCAATAACCCTTCTCTAATGATGTAAATAAGGTTGTAAGAGTACAGAAAAAATTAGAAGGATGTTGCTGGGACTGCAGGACCTGGAGTGAATAGATGGGACTTTATTCCTTGGAACGTAGAAGACTGAGAGGAGATTTGACAGAGGTATACAAAATTATGAGGGGTATAGATGGGGCTAATGCGAACAGGGTTTTTCCACTGAGCTTGAGTGGGATTACAACTAGAGGTCATGGGTTAAGGGTGAAAGGTGAGAATTTTAAAGTGACCATGACGGGAAACTTCTTCACTCAGAGGGTCATGAGAGTGTGCAATGAGCTGCCAGCACAACAGTGCATGTGAACTCGATTTCAACATTTAAGGGAGGTTTTGACAGGTACATGGATGGGAGGGGTATGGAGAACTATGGTCCAGGTGCAGGTCGACAGAAGGCAGTTTACATGATTTAGCACAGGCTAGGTGGGCCAAAGGGCCTGTTTCTGTGCTGTACTTTTCTATGATGGTATTGAATGCAGCTAACTTAAAGAATCTAGTTCAGCAACACTCTAATAAAGGCCAAATGGAGTAAACTGGTAAAGAACTAAATGTCCAAAAAGAGAACAGAAGGCTAGTGGATTTACAATATTCACAGGCTATATCATTTTACTATGAAATGTGTCAGCGAAGACCATGGCTCCAACAGGTCACCTTCTATTCCCTACATCACGACACTATGAGCCAACAGCTAGGTAAAGGAAACACATCGGACCTTTGCCTTCAATGGCAGTGCTCTATGATTAAGACAGAAGAAACTGTGGCTAATAATTATTATTCTCCATTTGTCCCCAGTGTGAAGCATGGAAATTGTAACTGTGGAAGCTTTGGGAAACCCACATTTATTCCTTCAAGCACAATATACTCTCAAATGTTTTCTCACAGGGCTCACTGTCCATTACTCAACAGAGGTATCAGCCCCAGATACGCTGTCCTGATAACATGGTGTTATGGTGTCCCAAAAGACACAGGAACAGAATCAGGCCATTCGGCCCAGCAAATCTGCTCCACCATTTCAACATGGATTATTTATTATTCCTGCTCAACCCCATTCTTCTACCTTCTCCCCATAACCTTTGACACTCTGCCTAATCAAGAACGTATCCACTCCGTTTTAAATTTACCCAAAGTCTTTGCCTACACTGTTGCCTCTGGCAATGAATTCCAGATATTCACCTCCCTCTGGCAGAAGAAATTCCTCCTCACCTCAGTTCTAAAGAGATGTCCTTTTATTTTGAGGCTGTGCCCTCAGATCCTAGACTCTCCAATGAATTGCAACATCCTCTCCACATCCACTCTTAGTCTTTCAATATTCAGTAAGTTTCAATGAGATTCCCCCCATTAGTCTAAACTCAACTGCACGCAGGCCCAGAGCTCTTAACCACTCCTCAAACATTAACCCTTTCATTCCCAGAATCATTCTCGCGAATTTCATCTGGACCCTCTCCAACGCCAGCACATTCTTTCTTAGATAAAGGGACACAGAAAGATTACTTATTCTGTGCTTGCTCTGGCTCTTCCAGTTACATCCTACTTTTTCAGATGGGGGGGTGGGGGTATATTCTTAAAAAAAGCAAAAAGCCATGTCTTTCAGGCATGAAGTTAGAAAGCACTTCACATGCTGAGCTTCATGAAGTGCTGGAAATAGATTCCACAAACAGCAATCGCTGCTAAATCAAATGACAATTGTGAGCTTCGGGGTAATATTATTGATTTCTGTAAATTATTCCAGGACAAAGCTGTGGAATTTAAATATGGAACAACAGCTTAATGAATGGTGTGGTTAGCTCAAAATGACAGTCTCCTTGCTTGAACATCTCACTCAATACATCTAAAAATGGTTTCTACTACTATATCTCAGACTTAAAGTTTATTTTAGTATATTAAAATATTCCTTTTATATTTTGCCAATAGATTTTTGTTAAGATATTCTCTAAAACTGAAGATATTCACTTAGAAGCTACTTTCTGTAGCTAATAAAGTGCCCACTGAGTGTATATCCACGGTCTTCTGCTGCTATAGCCCATTCACTTCAAGATTCGACATGTTGTGCGTTCAGAGATCGTCTTCTGTACATCACTGTTGGTAAAGTCTGTCCCGAGCCTTATAGGCTCATCAGGCAAGTGCTTATCCCCGTTTCCGTGGCGTAAAGCGAGACGAGACCCCCCCCCCCCCCAGATAGGACGCCAGTCTATCACGAGGTTAACCCCCAGCATTTTGCCGGTACCCATTTTCAGCTGGGTGGCCTGGAACAATGTGTGGTTAAGTGCCTTGCTCAAGGAAACAACACGCTGCCTCGGCTGGGACTCGAACTCACAACCTTCAAGTCAAGTCAAGTCAACTTTTATTGTCATTTCGACCATAACTGCTAGTACAGTGCATAGTAAAAATGAGACAATGTTTTTCAGGACCATGGTTTACATGCAACAGTACAAAAACTAGACTGAACTATGTAAAAAAACAACACCGAGAAAGCTATACTAGACTACAGACCTACACTGGACTGCATAAAGTGCACAAAAACAGTGCAGGCATTACAATAAATAATAAACAGGACAATATGGCAGTAAGGTGTCAGTCCAGGCTCTGGGTATTGAGGAGTCTGATAGCTTGGGGGAAGAAACTGTTACATAGTCTGGTCGTGAGAGCCCGAATGCTTCGGAGCCTTTTCCCAGACGGCAGGAGGGAGAAGAGTTTGTATGAGGGGTGCATGGGGTCATTCATAATGCTGTTTCCTTTGCAGATGCAGCATGTAGTCTAAGTGCCCAAGATGGCGGGAAGAGAGACCCTGATGATCTTCTCAGCTGATCTCACTATCCGCTGCAGGGTCTTGCAATCCGAGATGGTGCAATTTCCGAACCAGGCAGTGATGCAGCTGCTCAGGATGCTCTCAATACAACCCCTGTAGAATGTGATGAGGATGGGGGGTGGGAGATGGACTTTCCTCAGCCTTCGCAAAAAGTAGAGACGCTGCTGGGCTTTCTTTGCTATGGAGCTGGTGTTGAGGGACCAGTTGAGATTCTCCGTCAGGTGAGCACTTGGTGCTCTTTACGATCTTTACCGAGGAGCCGTCGATGTTCAGCAGGAAGTGGTCGCTCCGTGCCCTCCTGAAGTCAACAACCATCTCTTTTGTTCACATTAAGAGACAGGTTGTTGGCTCTGCACCAGTCCGTTAGCCGCTGAACCTCCTCTCTGTAAGCTGACTCGTCGTTCTTGCTGATGAGACCCACCACGGTCGTGTCATCGGCGAACTTGATGATATGGTTCGAGCTGTGTGTTGCAGCACAGTTGTGGGTCAGCAGAGCGAACAGAAGTGGACTGAGCTAGTCCAACGCCTTAACCACTTGGCCACGTGCCACACTACATCACTATTGTAACACGTGGTTATTTGAGTTACTGTCACCTTCTTGTCACCTTGAACCAGGCTGGCCATTCTCCTCTGACCTCTCTCACTAACTAGGCATTTTTGCCCACAGAAATGTTGCTCACTGGAAATTTCTTGTTTATCACACCACCCTCTGTAAATTCCAGAGACTGCTGTCCATGAAAATCCCAGGAGGTCAGCAGTTTCTGAGATACTCAAACCCCCCCCCCATCTGGCACCAACAATCCTTCCACAGTCAGAGTCACTCAGATCACATTTCTTCCCAATTCTGATGTTTGATCTGAACAACAACTGAACCTCTGGACCATGTCTGCATGCTTTTCTGCATTGAGTTGCTGCCACATGATTGGCTGATTAGATATCTGCATTAAAGAGGTGTACAAGTGTACCTAATAAAGTGACCACTGAGTGTAATCCATTATAAGAGTCATTCAGCTTCTGGGGGACCACTGGTCTTTGGCGATAACTTACAGTAAGCTGACCCGCAACTCCAAAATCCGCCAGTTTAGCATGCCCCTCGTTGTTCAGCAAGATGTTTCCAGCTTTGATGTCCCTGTGGATCTTTCTCATGAAGTGTAGATATTCCAACCCTTTTAACGTGGATTGTAAGATTGTGGCAATCTCATCCTCTGTTAGCTGAAGAAAAGGAAACAAATCTGAGTTAAAATGTAGTCTCTTAAAAACATTTTGAAGAGTGCATTTCTAAATAACTGCCACTGGGAAAATATCACACTGTCTGATATAATGGTAGCCACTTTTCCTCACCGAGATTCCCCAACTCAATTAATTGGAGTCTAATAGATGATTGTGGATTTAAGGATGAAGCAGGCTGACTACTGCCTACTACACATCAATGGCTCCTCTGTGGATAGTCAGGAGCACCAGGTTTCTGGCTTGCAGATGCTCTCACCCGGTTCCATCAGCACCTTTAGAAAAGTAAGCCCAGCAACACCTCCACCATCCATCCACAATCACTTTGACCTCCTACTTTCAGTCAGAAATAGTAATACTGTGTATATTTAACTATACATCTACAGAACGCGTCTATCTGTTAATATTACTTTATGTGCCATACGTGATGTATGTACTGTATGTTGCACCTTGGTCCTTAAGGAAAGTTGTTTCATTTAGCTGTATACATGCATTTGGTTGAATGATGAAAAAAACTTGAGATGAATTAACTATGTACCCAAATGACTACATGCTCTCTCAAGATGTGTTCTCCATTCATATCTAATTGGTACTCAAATCTGGAAAGATCTTGCATTTTAATAGCATCTATTATGACCATTGGACATGCTGGAGCATTTCACTGTCATTCTGTGGAACACCATCGTTATCGTTAAGGAAAAGCACAGCTGCCACTTTGCGCTAGTTCTAATCAGTTTGTATAAATTCCTTTCAGAACTTGCAATGTTAATGCTTACAAACACCAGTTTTCTGCACAAAACAGCCAAAACATTATCTTGCAATTTGCTTTGCCTCAATTAGAACAACCAAAGGCAAGTGTGTTTAATGCCGTCAAAAAGGTTTCATCATGCTTCAATTTAGCTAACAGCAACCACCTAAAATTATTCCATTTCCTTTTCCTACAATATAATCTTCTAAAACCCACTGCTAATAGGAACTTTATCAGTCAGGGTATTAATTATGGGGGTGGTAGGGTGGAGATATGTCTCCACCAAAAGGAGGTGTAGCAACTGTTTGGCGCTTCCCCCCCACCCCCCAATCAGCAGGAGGTGGATGGTCGTATGAGCAGCCGGTGCATTTCACAAGTTCTGGTTCTGTGACCACTGAAGAGTATTGATAATGGCTGCAGTCACCTGTCTTGTAAAGTCACTGCCCAGAAGAAGGCAATGGCAAACCACTTCTATAGAAAAATTTGCCAAGAACAATCATAGTCATGGAAAGACCATGATGTCATACGACACGGCAGCTACAACAATGCACCAAAATAAAAACATTAATTGTCACAAACACGCAGAATCAATCACAAGCTACGGGAAGAGAACAAGAGCTCTAGGGAAGAATCATCGATCCAAATGTTAACCATAATTTATTTTCCACAGAATCTGTTTGACTGAAAAGCACTTCCAGCAGTTTCTGCTTCTCAGATTTCCTGCATCTATAGTTCTTTACTTTTCAATAATGCACCAAGATTCCTGGCACTCTGGAAAATATACATGATATTCCGGCTAATACTTCATAACCATATAACCATATAACAATCACAGCACGGAAACAGGCCATCGCGGCCCTCCTAGTCCGTGCCGAACTCTTAATCTCACCTAGTCCCACCTCAGCCCATAACCCTCCACTCCTTTCCTGTCCATATACTTATCCAATTTTACCTTAAATGACACAACTGAACTGGCCTCTACTACTTCTACAGGAAGCTCATTCCACACAGCTATCACTCTCTAAGTAAAGAAATACCCCCTCGTGTTTCCCTTAAACTTCTGCCCCCTAACTCTCAAATCATGTCCTCTCGTTTGAATCTCCCCTACTCTCAATGGAAACAGCCTATTCACGTCAACTCTATCTATCCCTCTCAAAATTTTAAATACCTCGATCAAATCCCCCCTCAACCTTCTACGCTCCAATGAATAGAGATCTAACTTGTTCAACCTTGCTCTGTAACTTAAGTGCTGAAACCCAGGTAACATCCTAGTAAATCGTCTCTGCACTCTCTCTAATTTATTGATATCTTTCCTATAATTCGGTGACCAGAACTGTACACAATATTCCAAATTTGGCCTTACCAATGCCTTGTACAATTTTAACATTACATCCCAACTTCTGTACTCAATGCTCTGATTTACAAAGGCCAGCGTTCCAAAAGCCCTCTTCACCACCCTATCTACATGAGACTCCACCTTCAGGGAACTATGTACTGTTATTCCTAGATCTCTCTGTTCCTCTGCATTCCTCAATGCCCTACCATTTACCCTGTATGTTCTATTTGGATTATTCCTGCCAAAATGTAGAACCTCACACTTCTCAGCATTAAACTCCATCTGCCAACGTTCAGCCCATTCTTCTAACTGGCATAAATCTCCCTGCAAGCTTAGAAAACCCACCTCACTATCCACAACACCTCCTATCTTAGTATCATCGGCATACTTACTAATCCAATTTACCACCCCATCATCCAGATCATTTATGTATATTACAAACAACATTGGGCCCAAAACAGATCCCTGAGGCACCCTGTTAGTCACCGGCCTCCAACCCGATAAACAATTATCCACCACTACTCTCTGGCATCTCCCATCTAGCCACTGTTGAATCCATTTTATTACTCCAGCATTAATACCTAACGACTGAACCTTCTTAACTAACCTTCCATGTGGAACTTTGTCAAAGGCCTTGCAGAAGTCCATATAGACTACATCCACTGCCTTACCCTCGTGAACATTCCTCGTAACTTCTTCAAAAAATTCAATAAGGTTTGTCAAACATGACCTTCCATGCACAAATCCATGCTGGCTACTCCTAATCAGATCCCGTCTATCCAGATAATTATAAATATTATCTCTAAGAATACTTTCCATTAATTTACCCACCACTGATGTCAAACTGACAGGTCTATAATTGCTAGGCTTACTTCTAGAACCCTTTTTAAACAATGGAACCATATGAGCAATACGCCAATCCTCTGGCACAATCCCCGTTTCTAATGACATCTGAAAGATCTCCGTCAGAGCTCCTGCTATCTCTACACAAGCTTCTCTCAAGGTCCTGGGGAATATCCTGTCAGGACCCGGAGATTTATCCACTTTTAAATTTCTTAAAAGCGCCAGTACTTCCACCTCTTTAATTGTCATAGGTTCCATAACTTCCTAACTTGTTTCCCACACCTTACACAATTCAATATCCTTCTCCTTAGTGAATACCGAAGAGAAGAAATGGTTCAAAATCTCCCATCTCCCTCGGCTCCACACATAGCTAACCACCCTGATTCTCTAAGGGACCAATTTTATCCCTCACTATCCTCTTGCTTTTAATATAACTGTAGAAATCTTTTGGATTTACTTTCACCTTATTTGCCAAACCAACCTCGTATCTTCTTTTAGCTTTTCTAATCTCTTTCTTAAGATTCCTTTTACATTCTTTATACTCCTCGAGCAATTCCTTTACTCCATGCTGCCTATATCTATTGTAGACATCCCTCTTTTTCTGAACCAAGTTTCTAATATCCTTTGAAAACCATGGTGCTTTCAAACCTTTAACCTTTCCTTTCAACCTAACATAAAGATTCTGTACCCTCATAATTTCACCCTTAAATGACCTCCATTTCTCTATTACATCCTTCCCATAAAACAACTTGACCCAATCCACTCTCTCCAAATCCCTTCGCATCTCCTCAAAGTTAGCCTTTCTCCAATCAAAAATCTCAACTCTAGGTCCAGTCCTGTCCTTCTCCATAATTATATTGAAGCTAATGCTATTGTGATCACTGGACCCGAAGTGTTCCCCAACACATACATCTGTCAGCTGACCTATCGCATTCCCTAACAGGAGATCCAACACTGCCCCATCTCTAGTCGGTACTTCTATGTATTGTTGCAAAAAACTATCCTGCACACATTTCACAAACTCTAAACCATCCAGCCCTTTTACAGAATGAGCTTCCCAATCTACGTGTGGAAAATTAAAATCTCCCACAATCACCAGCTTGTGTTTACTACAAATATCTGCTATCTCCTTACCCATTTGCTCTTCCAACTCACGTTCCCCATTAGATGGCCTATAAAACACTCCTATCAGTGTTACTACACCTTTCCCATTCCTCAATTCCACCCAAATAGCCTCCCTAGAGGAGATCTCTAATCTATCCTTCCAAAGCACCGCCATAAGATTTTCTCGGACAAGCAATGCAACACCTCCTCCTCTGGCCCCTCCTACTCTATCACACCTGAAGCAACTAAATCCAGGAATATTTAGTTGCCAATCACACCCTTCCTGCAACCATGTTTCACTAATATCATAACATCATAATTCCAGGTAGCAATCCACGCTTTAAGCTCATCCACCTTTCTTACAATGCTCCTAGCATTAAAACAGATACATTTAAGATACTCTCCACCTCCTCCTCTCTTTTCATCCCTAACAATGCATTCAAATTTATTATCCTTTTCTTTCTTCTCCCCTATATCTTCGGGCTGAGCGCATCCCTTCTCCATCACCTGCCTTTCCTCCCTCACACACAGTCTACTTACTTGCTCTACTGGTGAACTATCCTCCTCTCCCATAGTTTCCTCAAATTGATTCCTGCCCCCCCCCCCCACCATCTTACTAGTTTAAAGTCTGCCCTGTAGCCCTAGCAAACCTCCCCGCTAGGATATTGGTCCCCCCAGGATTCAGGATTAATCATATAGATTAAAGAATAAAGATTACATTTATTTGTCACATGTACATTGAAACACACGGTGAAATGTGTCATTTCCATTATTTTTTGTGATGTGCTGGGGCAGTCCATAGGTATTGCCAGGACATAGTATGCCCACAACTCACTAATCATACATCTTCAGACTGTGGGGAGGAAATCAGAGATCAGAGGAAACTCACACAGTCAAGGGGAGAACATAAGAACTCCTTATAGACAGCAGTGAGAATGGAACCTGGTGCTTTACAGCGATTGTGCTAACCTCTAAGCTACCAAGACGCCCTTTTTCTTTTTAATTCAATGGCAAAATAATCTGGGTTGCTTATAACCTTATAGGTTATAACCAAAATAACCTTGCCTTGCTAGGAGCCAAGAATTCACAGAACAAAAATGTGCCACCACTCTTACACTATGGCATTGCTCGCGGAGTTGAGACAGTCTTTCATTACATTAATGGAGTGAATAGTTCTTTGTTCAGCTTTCGAACTGATAATAAGTAATTTACAATTACAAACGGGAGTGGCTTAGATCATAATCAAAGTGATAACAAAGTCTTGGAAGGAAGGGATTAAACTGGTAAACTTCATCAGTGGGCAATCCCCATTTGCAGACCTATGATCTCCACCCACTCGACACTCTACATCTAGCTTCTTAGATACTATCTAGCTGAATGGTATCTCTGACACTAAGTGCTGTTCATTAACCTCTTATACTTCACGATTAGTCACATTCCTTCACTAAGGTCCAACAGCAGTTCAAAAGCCAAAATTACTCAATATCCATTCCGACTGGGCAGGAAATTCTGAATCTCACGGTAATGTATGGTGACATACACATACTGTGATAATAGATTTAATTTGAAAATAGAAAGAGCTGAAGTCCAAATATAAAGTCATTTTTGAAATGCTGAGTTAAGGGTCTGGTTTAAAAGAACCTGCACTCACATACTTGGGTTAGATAATGCACTGAATTACCGTTTTATTCCTTATCCGAATAAGATCTGACACTGAACCGGCTCCACAGTATTCCATGACGATCCACAGATCTGTATTCTTGAAATAGCTTCCATAGTACTTTACCACATGAGGACTGTGGAGAAAGGGGAAGATAATTAAAACGTTTTTCTCGAAATAAAATAATGATTGAAAACAAAGTTCATTATCCCATCCACTAAAACAATCTTAGAAATGGTCTCAATTTACCCAATGCTGTTGCATTACAAATAATTTAGTGTTATCAGTTAGATTTGAAGTACTGGTTACATCTTCTTAGCAGGAGACTGGAGCAGAAGGGGGCTATAAAGGCTTCAGATTCATTAATTTATCACACGTACATTGAAACATATAGTGAAAAGTATCACTTCTATTAACAAGCAACACAACCTAAGGATGTGAGGGGGCAGCCCATTGGTGTCGCCAACACATTCATGCGCCAACAAAGCATTCAGAAGAACAACACAAGCAGCAACAACAACTGTAAAGCCACATACACACAGGCCTCCAACACCGAGGTTAGGCTGCCCCTTTATCTCCAACCACTAGTCCCTGGATTGGACCCGCGGACATTGGGCCTTCCACTTCCAGACTTACTGGACTCCAGGGCTTCGACCATCAGGCCCTGACCTCAGGACTCAAAGGACTGAAGGAAGACATTGGGTAAAGGGAGAGGGCACTCAAAAGGGAGGAGACTGAAATGTTTGGACAAGATTATGTACTTGTCATTGAGCAAGTTTGGTCCTGTGTATGTACTCTTGTGTGCACCACAGGAAGAAAACAAGAAAGGCAGTAAGGAACCAGGTCTCCAGGATCGAGGATGGCTAGCATCCATTCTTCTGAGGAGTGAAGACGCCTGCGGGTGAAAATTGTAAATGTTCATCAGCTACCACACAACCTGGTCAGGGCCAGGGCTTCAGTCCATTAACAATGAGGTTCAGGACAATTAACGACCAAGCTCATTGTACAGGCTTAGCGGACAAACAAGGTGAATTGTGAGCCTTTCGAATTCTCTGCCCAGAGAGTGTCATAAGACAGATCATTAGATATATTCAATGTGGGAATGGCTAAATATTTGAAAAATTGGGGAACTGAGGGCCACGGGGAACAATAACTTGAGAGATCAAGGAATAGAAAGCTATGGGGACCTGGCACAAAAGAGAAGTCAAGGTGAATGAGCAGATGACCTGGCGTCGGAAGAACTGGTTCAACCCAAGGTTAGCTGTTCTTCTTTAAAGAAAGCCACAGGATATTTAACAACAGAATGAATCACTGCACATGAGCCATCTCAGGTATTTAAAATTTATTTTCATTAACGGTTTTGTTTGTGCTTTGTGTCCCTTCCCTGATAATTTATCCAGATGTTTAACACATTTGTGTCGATATACACCCATACTCCCATTTTCCCCAGCTTAATTAACCTCACTCTGATGGCACAGATCAGATGATCAAAATAAGAATCAAGTCCGAGGCCCAGTCAAACGTCTCTGCACGAACACAAAGAGGCTTGCATTTCTTAGAAAGGGAGTTGGTGACTCTTATAAATGGGGAGGCAGAGTCATAGACCACTACAGGACAGAAACACGCTCTTTTGTTTGTCTAGTCTATGTAGAACTATTATTCTACCTGGTCGCATTGATGGGCATCTGGACTATCACCCTCAGTACCCCTCCCATCCATGTACATCCAAGTTCAAAGTGTTTATTTGTAAAGCGATACAGTGTGGGTTAGGCCTCTATGGCCCTTCGAGCAGTGCTACCCCAGCAACTCCAGAACCCCGAATAACCACAACCTAATCACAGGAGAACTTACAGTGACAAATTAACCCACCCGGTATGCCTTTGGAGTGTGGGAGGAAGCCGAGGCACCCAGGGAAAACCCACACGTTCCATGGGGAGGATACAGAGACAGGTTACAGAACTACGCCGAATGCCCCGAGCTGCAATCATGTCACACTAACTGCTACACTACTGGAGAGCCCCTTTTATTTAGGGATACAGCACAGTAACAGGCACTCTTTACCCAATTAACCTACTAACCATGCCTCTTTGGAATGCGAGAGGACACCAGAGCACCTGGTGGAAGCCCACGTGCTCCTGCGGAGGGGAGAGTGCACAAAAACTCTTCACAATGGTGGGAATCGAATCTGGAATGTTGGTGTAACAGTGATCAGCTCACCACTACGCTACTGTGACACCTGCCATGGGTTCCTTCACGCGCCATGCCTAACAGCAGGTTTCACAGCATGAGTGGGGATGAATCATATTTCTTTTCACAGCTGAGTCTGAAGTTTTTTTTAAACCATTGAGTTACCACGTCACCACAGACAAACAGGAACTCTGGCCTCTATACCCCCACAGTTCCACCATACTACAATAACATCAATATTCATTTGTTTAAAAAAACAACTAATAAGTATCCACTAAGAAAAAATCATTTTGCCTCACCTATCACACTGCTGCATAATGGAGATCTCTTTGATAATCTCCTGCAAGTCTGATTCTACCGGGACCTGTTTGATTGCCACCACTTGGCCTGACTCCTTGTGGATTGCTTTGAACACACTGCCATAGGACCTAAGAGGAAACAGATCATTAGAATTCAGTAAACATTACACACTAAAGCAATCTGCTACAGAGGGGAGAACAAAATTAGAGATTTTCCCTTCGAGAGGGAATCACACAACATACCTTGATCTTTACTTATTCCTCCCCCTCACTTTCCCCTTTTCCTCTCTGCCAGCAGAGCACACACACTAATAACAGATCTCGATCAATATCGTAGGCAATGTTCATTCCATTTCCTTCCCCTTACAGTGTCCTAAACACCACTTCAGTCACAGTGAAATTTATTGTGCACAGGTCCAATGAAAACTGGCTTGCAACAGCATCACAGGCACAGAGCATCAGTAAAGCAGTATTCACGAGAAAAATATAACTTAAGTGCAAGTTATACACAATTTTAATAAAGTGCATTTTAGTGTAAAGTGGTGCTAAACTGTAGTGATTAAGAATCAAATGGTTGAAGAGAAGGAGCTATTCTTGAAAAAACACACACAAAATGTTGGTGGAACACAGCAGGCCAGGCAGCATCTATAAGGAGAAGCTCTGTTGACGTTTCAGGCCGAGACCCTTCGTCAGGACTAACTGAAAGGAGAGAGATACTAAAAGATTTGAAAGTAGTGGGGGGAGGGGGAAATGCGAAATGATAGGAGAAGACAGGAGGGGGAGGGATGAAGCTAAGAGCTGGAAAGTGATACAGAGCTGGAAAAGGGAAAGGATCATGGGACAGGAGGCCTAGGGAGAAAGAAAGAGGGAGGGGAGCACCAGAGGGAGATGGAGAATAAACAGGCAGAGTGATGGGCAGAGAGAGAGAAAAAAAACAAACAACTAAATATGTCAGGGATGGGGTAAGAAGGGGAGGGGGGGACATTAACAGAAGTTAGAGAAGTCAATGTTCATGCCATCAGGTTAGAGGCTACCCGCCGGTATATAAGGTGTTGTTCCTCCAACCCGAATGTGGCTTCATCTTGAAGTAGAGGAGGCCATGGATAGACATATCAGAATGGGAATGGGACGTGGAATTAAAACGTGTGGCCACTGGGAGATCCTGCTTTCTCTGGCGGACCGAGCGTAGGTGTTCCGCGAAACAGTCTCCCAGTCTGCGTTGGGTCTCACCAATATATAAAAGGCCACACCGGGAGCACCGGACACAGTATACCACACCAGCCGACTCACAGGTGAAGTGTCGCCTCACCTGGAAGGACTGTCTGGGGCCCTGAATGGTGGTGAGGGAGGAAGTGTAAGGGCAGGTGTAGCACTTGTTCTTCTTACAAGGATAAGTGCCAGGAGGGAGATCGGTGGGAAAGGATGGGGGGGGGGGGGGGGGATGAATGGACAAGGGAGTCGCGTAGGGAGCGATCCCTGCAGAAAGCAGACAGTGGGGGGAGGGAAAGATGTGCTTGGTAGTTGGAGGTGGATCCCGCTAGAGGTGGCAGAAGTTACGGAGAATTATACATTGGATCCGGAGGCTGGTGGGGTGGTAGGTGAGGACAAGGGGAACCCTATCCCGAGTGAGGTGGTGGGCGGATGGGGTGAGGGCAGATGTGCGGGAAATAGAAGAGATGCGTTTGAGAGCAGAGTTGATCGTGGAAGAAGGGAATCCCCTTTGTTTAAAAAAAGGAAGACATCTCCTTCGTCCTGAAACAAAAAGCCTCATCCTGAGAGACAGAGGAATTGTGAGAAGGGGATAGCCCTTTTGCAAGAGACGGGATGGGAAGAGGAATAGTCCAGGTAGCTGTGAGAGTCTGTAGGCTTATAGTAGATATCAGTAGATAGGCCGTCTCCAGAGATGGAGGCAGAAAGATCAAGAAAGGGGAGGGAGGTGTCAGAAATAGACCAGGTAAACTTGAGAGCAGGGTGAAAGCTATTCTTGAACCTGGCATTGTAGGACTTCAGGCTTCTGAATCTGCAGCCTGATGGTAGCTGTGAGAAGCCAGGATGGCCCATGGTCGCACCTTTGATGATGGATGCGGCCTTCTTGAGGCAGCAGTCTGACAGATGCAACCAGTCACATTCTTTCAACAGTACACTTGAAACATATAAGATTATTAAGGGATTGGACATGCTAGAGGCAGGAAACATGTTCCCGATGTTGGGCAAGTCCAAAACCAAAGACCACAGTTTAAGAATAAGGGGTAGGCCATTTAGAACAGAGTTGAGGAAAAACTTTTTCACCCAGAGAGTTGTGGATCTATGAAATGCTCTGCCTCAGAAGGCAGTGGAGGCCAATTCTCTGGATGCTTTCAAGAAAGAGTTAGATAGAATTCTTAAAGATAGTGGAGTCAAGGGTTATGGGGAGAAGGCAGGAACGGGGTAATGATTGTGGATGATCAGCCATGATCACATTGAATGGCGGTGCTGGCTCAAAGGGCCAAATGGCCTACTCCTGCACCTATTGTTTATTGTCACTTGAAGAGGTTTGTTAGACTGTTCAATAACAAGCCAGACCTCCTTTACCAGTCCAATAGTAGCTATGAAAAGAATGGCATGGCTTGTATGGAGGGGGATCTTTGATGACAGAAGCTGCCTATCTGCAGCGCCTCCTGCAGATACTACCAATGGTGGGGAGGAAAGTGGCCATGATGTATTTACCACTGAGGTAACAGAGGAATGTACACCGTCTACAATAAAGGACAGTGCTCACCACCTAGCGTTAGTGAGGTAAGGATGTTGACAGTCTCAATTTGGATGAGGCAAATCAAGTCAAGCAGGAGGTACAGGAGCCTAAAGAACAACATGTCAAGATTCAACAACAGCTTCTTCCCAAGTATCTTGCAGCCAGCTGAAAAACCCTACCTCAGTCTGTATTCCTTCCTCTCTTGATTGCACTGATGCTGTTTTATTTTGTTGTGCAGTTTTGCATAATTTATGTTAATTAAGCTCAGTTTATTATTTTGTGACTGTATGTGCTGGATCGTAACTACAGGTATACAAGACCTTTAGATCCAGGAGCAGAATTAGGCCATTTGGCCCATCGAGTCTGCTTTGCCACTTCACCATGGCTGATCCATTTCCCTCTCAGCCCTCAGTCCCTCTCAGCCTTCCCCCCATCTCCCTTCATGCCCTGACTAATCAAGAATCAATCAACCTTTGCTTTAAACATATGTAAAGGCTTGGTCACCACAGCTGCCTGTGGCAGCACATCCCACAGATTCACCATTCTCTGGCTAAGGAAATTCCTCTTCATGTGCGATATATGCACTGCGTTTTGCACTTTGGCCCCAGAGGAACAGTGTTTTGTTTAGCTGTATAGATGTGTATGGTTGAGTAACAATAAATTGCATTTGAAACTTGAGGAGACATCTTTCCGGCAATAAACTGTGAAATTGTGGGCGGTGATCACAATGCAAACGTAAAAGCTGAAGTCAGAAGACGGCTACAAAACGTGCTCGTTGAGAAGTGCGGGTGTCCATTGCCGATATGTGCGCACAGGCGTCCTTGCACAGCCTCTAGTGTTTCCTTTATAACAGGAAACCCACAAGCAGATACTAGCTGTGGGGAAGCAGTCTGCCTGCACCTTGCACCTTCTGTGAGCGCACATCAGAAAAGAAACAAGAACATGCCCATCTTTCATGATATCTCAACATCCCACTGCACAGACAACCTCTAAAATTTGTGGAAAATGCCTCCAAGGCTACAAGTTCAATAAGCATGGTCTATTTCATTACGTGCTCGTCAATATTAAATTCTGGAGTTTCAATTAAGTGAAGTGGCTAGCTTGAGTCCTTTCAGAACAAAAGCTCTAGAGGATTACTGAATTAAAGCTCTAAAGGCTCAGCCTCAGAACAGAAGGATGTTGTAAAGAACAGAGATGCAGAGGGATTTCTTTAGCCAGAGGGTGGTAAATCTGTGGAAGTCGTTGCCGCAGGTGGCTGTTGAGGCCAAGTCATTGGTAAGGAGGTCAAAGAATACAGGGAGAAGGCAGGAGAACGTGGCTGAGAGAGATAATGAATCAGCCTTGATGGAATGGTGAAGACTTGATAGGCCAAATGGCCTAATGTTCTCTGTATTATTTTATTATTTTTATTTACACATTTTATCTTCTTTTGCACGTTGGTGTTTTGTAGGTTTTTTTCTGTACATGCCTGCAAGAAGATGAATCAGAAGATAACATCCATGTACTTTGATAATAAATTTACTTCAAAATATGAGATTTCAGTGAGAGGTTAATTCATGGGGCAGAGACACAGAATTCTTGTGGGTATTCTTGCCAGCTTCTGACCTACCGGCTGTGGTCACCCGTCGCCCTTTATCTCAGAAGCACTAACGAGGCACCCACCCTTTTCAGTGACCGCCTAATCAGTTGCTAGAGTAATGTCCAAGCAAGATAATCATGGAAGAGGAAGGTCGTCCAACCCATTTTACTTCAATCATGCACAAAGATTGGCAGTCTCCTTCTCTATTATAGTTTTAGTTGGTCAGCTATGAGTCAGAAAGTTATGGTTTTAAAAATGATTCCAAAGACTTGAGTATAAAATGCAGGCTGCCAATTCCAGTGCAGTGCCACGTTAACTGACCACCTTCCAGACAACTCATTAAACCGAGGCTCCGCCTGGCCCCTGGTATGCTGCAAAGAGATCCCACAACAATATTAGGAAGAAGATTTATCTCATCAGTGCAGAGTACAGTTCAACAAGAAAAGAACAGGAGCAGACCCTTCAGTCCACAATCTTGTGCTAGACAAATAGAACGGCCAACTAAACTAATCTCTTCTACCTACATGAAGTCCATCCACATCCTTTCATTTTCCTCACACTCACGTGCTCACCTAAACATTTGTTAGAAGTCTCTAATATGCCTGCCTATACTGCCACCCAAGGCAGTGCATTCCAGGCACCTATCGCTGTGTAAAAATCTTGCCCCTCACATCTCGTTTGAGATGGTGCCATCGCACCTTAAACACACGTCCTTTGGCATCAGAGATTGCAACCTCAGGAAAAAGATACTGTTTGTCTCCTCTCTCTATGCAAATAAGGAGGCCTGTCTGTTTAGAAGAAAATGTTTCCAGTCACACGGATTGCCACATATACCATCGGGTCAGTGAGCTCAATAAGGCTCAGTGATACAGAAAATTGTTCATCTGGCTTCCTGTTTGTATTTATTGTGGGTTTCCAGTACATCAAAAATAGAAACAATATGTTCCATGATCTGCCCCAACTTGTCTACAAGTAAACCTACAACAGAAATGTATGTACAGTATGTGCTGTGACTACATCACAGAGTGTTATGCCTCACACAAGTCAGAGTACTAGAAAGGGTGACCTCACTGAAGCCTATTGAATGGTAAAAGGCCTCAATAGATCAGAGGTGGAGAGGATGTTTCCTATGGTGGGGAGTCTAAGACTAGAGGACACAGTCTCAGAATAGAGGGGCATCCTTGTAGAATGAAGATGAGGAGGAATTTCTTTAGCCAGAGAGTGGTGAATCCGTGGAATTCATTGCCAGAGGCAGCTGTGGCAGCCAAGTCTTTACGTATATTTAAGGCGGAGGTTGATAGATTCTTGATTAGTCAGGGCATGAAGGGTTGTGGAGAGAAGGCAGAAGATTGGGATTGAGAGGAAAAATGAATCAGCCAAGGTGAAATGGCAGAGCAGGCTTGACGGGCCAAATAGGCTTAGTCTGCTCCTATATCTTATGGTCTTATGCTTAAACTATCTCAGAGCAATTGGGGTGGGCCTCAAAATTGCAGCCTTCCCTGTGATAACAACATCCCAGAAATTAATAAACAGACTCTCAACCCTCCGGCTAAAAAAAAATTTGCTCATCTCTGTTCTAAAGGGATGTTCTTCTATTCCGAGGCTGTGCCCTCTGGTCCTAGACTTCCTTACGGCCCTCCACTGGTCAAGGAAGTATGATATGAGGAGCAAGCTGTTGACCATGCAGCAGGCTCCCTCTCTCCATGCAGCTGATGAACCCAAAGGAACGGCAGAGTTTGGCATCTGCGGCTAGTCAGTGTTGAACTCGATCAAGGTCTTAGGGAGTCCAGCTCTGGATTTCTCCCCTCAGGGTTTACTCCCAAAGCCTCCCCATGAGTGAGTACAGCCACAAAGCAGCAGAGGTTTAAGATCAGTTTTTCATCTCCATGATGAGCTGCCAACCACACTAACAAGCCCCATCTGCCCAAAGCAACTGGTTTTAAAGCTGCTTTTACCCCTTCTCCTGCCAGAAGAAATGGCTCCACCAGGCTAAGCCACACATGATAGCCAGAAAATGGACTTAGTTGTCAAAGGCTATTTGAGACACACACAATCAGGAGCATTTAATACATAGTTGAAACTTTTCCCCACTACCACCCCAGCTATAACGACATTAAGAAACCACCTAGACATACACCATCCCACTATAGGAAACATCCTCCCCACGTCCACTCTATCTTGGCCTTTCAATATTCAAAAGGTTCCAATGAGATCCCCCTTCATTCTTTTAAACTCCAGTGCCATAAAACGCTCCTCATACAATAACCCTTTCACTGCCAGGATCATTCCTGTCAACCTCCTCTGGATCCTCACCATTATGAGCGCATCTTTTCCAAAAGAACGAGCCCAAAACTGCTCACAATACTCCAAGTGTGCATTGACTAATGTCTTGTAAAGCCTCAGTGCCTTCAGGAGGAGGTTTAGTGTCACTGACATACATCGTGAAATTCCGTTAAACTTGGTTGAAAGACGTTTTGTTTTGGAGAAATGAAAGAGGACTAAGGAGTGAGGCCCAGAGACCGAGTTTGCTGTGTTGTCCTCTCTGCATCAGCTTGAATAACCAAAAGAAACTGAGAAAGCACGTTGGCTGTGTACTTTAACAGAAAAGCTGGAAACACTCAAAAGATTGGATGGGATCTCTCACAATTCAAAAGATTCAGAGATTCAAAGTAGATTTATTATCTTATATACGTATGCAGTATATAACCCAGACGTGGCTTCTCGCAGACAGCCATGAAACAAAGGAACACCCAGTGTGCAAAATAACAAATCAAGCAAGTAACACCCAAAATACTAAACATTAAACTGCGGAGTCTTTGAAACAGTCTAGGAATGTTCAGTTCGCACTCTGTCATTCATTGACTGTAGGCTGTCAGTCTGCCCTGATCAAAATCGCACAAAACAGCAATAAAACAAAGTAGTAACCAAAAACACACATAATATGAACTGCAGAATCCTCTAAACTGAGTGCAATCCACAAAATGTGCTGAGCAAACCTTGCCCGAGACTCAAGACTTCTGCACCTTCCGCTGAAGGAAAGAACAATCAACATTTTGGCTTCCTAATCGTTCATAACTTCTGACCCAAACCACAGATCTGAAACATTAATAATTTCTCTGTCCAGACATATGAGTATTTCCAGCATTTTTTGACTACAGACCTGTGCAAAAATAGTGCTGGCGAGACGCGGCAATGCTTTACAGGCAGCAACAAAACTACTAGTAATAACACTTTTAGTGGATTATGATCACTGCAATCCACAGCCTGCAATTTCCCTTTGGGAGCTGTGCTTCTGAACCATCTGCATGACCTGGCGTTTATGTGGTCTCCTGAAGGAATCAGCAAACGGGACTACTGTAGCGGTGTGCTACACGCAGCGCTAAAATAACGACACGGAGTCGGTAAACTGCAATCAACGATAATTTTATTCAAACTTCACAGCCTTGTTTTAAAGCCTCCCTCATCCCGCCCTCCCCAGGCGCGGATGCTCCAAGAGACACGTACTCACAAACCCCCGCAGGCTTTTCTCCCTTTGTTGCGGACCTGGCCTTTGTGCCGGCGCGCTGGCTATTTGTGAGCCGGTTCGAGTGCGCTAGGAAGTGGGTCGCCACATAAACCCCCCCCCCAATGTCCACAGTCTGGGCCGGACCCTGTTTGGGAGGTCGGCCTCTGCGCCGAGGCGCCGGAAACTCAACCGGTTGCGCCAGGTCCACGTGGGCCAGTTTGAATCGGTCCACCATGAAAACCTTCTCTCTCCCCCCCCCAACGTCCAGCACAAACGTGGACCCGTTGTTCCGGAGCACCGTAAGCGGCCTCTCGTAGGGCCATTGCAGCGGTGGCCGATGCCCGCCCCTTCGTACAAACACAAACTTACAGTTCTGCAGGTCTTTGGGTACGCAGGTCAGGTTCTGCCCATGCTGCGAAGTGGGTATGGGGGCCAGGTCACCGAGCCTCTCGCGTAGTCTGCCCAGGACTGCTGCGGGTTCTTCCTCTTGCCCTCTTGGGGCTGGTATGAACTCCGCGGGGACGACCAGGGGTGCGCCGTACACCAACTCGGCCGACGAGGCAAGCAAATCATCTTTGGGCGCCGTGCGGATGCAGAGTAGGACCCAGGGAAGCTCGTCCGCCCAGTTAGCTCCTCGCAGGCAGGCCATAAGAGCTGACCTTAGGTGACGGTGGAAACGCTCCACTAGTCCGTTCGTCTGTGGGTGGTAGGCAGTTGTGTGGTGCAGCTGAGTCCCCAAAAGGCTGGTCATAGCTGACCGCAGGCTGGAGGTAAACTGGGCGCCTCTGTCGGAGGTAATGTGGGTTGGTACACCAAAGCGGGACACCCAGGTGGCGATCAGTGCCCGGCACAAGATTCAGAGGTGGTGTCTGTGAGCGGGATCGCCTCTGGCCATCTTGTGAACCGGTCCACGATAGTCAGGAGGATCCGCGCTCCGCGCGACACTGACAGGGGGCCCACGACATCCACATGAATGTGGTTGAAACGCCGGTGGGTGGGGTGGAACTGCTGCGGCAGAGCTTTGGTGTGTCGCTGCACCTTGGCCGTCTGGCAGTGCATGCACGTTCTGGCCCATTCACTGACCTGCTTGCGGAGTCCGTGCCAAACAAACCTGCTAAGACCATCCGGACAACCGTCCGGATGGAGGGGTGCGCCAAGTTATGAATGGAGTCGAAAACACGTCGCCGCCAAGGTGCCGGGACGACGGGACGGGGCTAGCCGGTGGCGACGTCACAGAGTAGGGTCCTCTCACCTGGGCCTACGGGGAGGTCCTGGAGCTGCAAACCGGAGACTACGGTTCTGTAACATGGGATCTCCTCATCTGCCTGCTGTGCCTCTGCCAGCGCCTCACAGTCTACCCCTTGGGAAAGGGCATGAATGTTAGGGCGAGAGAGCGCATCCGCCACGACATTGTCCTTACCCGAGACGTGCCGGACGTCCATCGTGTATTCAGAGATGGAGGACAGATGGCGCTGCTGGCGGGACGACCAGGGGTCTGACACCTTCATGAACGCAAAGGTAAGCGGTTTGTGGTCCGTGAACGCGGTGAAGGGCCGACCTTCTAAGAAGTACCTGAAATGCCCGATTGCCAGGTACAGCGCCAACAGTTCCTGGTTGAAAGCACTGTATTTGAGCTCGGGTGGCCGCAGGTGTTTGCTGAAAAACGCCAGGAGTTACCAGCGACCCGCAATGAGTTGCTCCAGCACTCCCGACTGCCGTGTTAGATGCGTCCACTGTGAGGGCGGTAGGGATGTCCATTCTGGGGTGCACTAGCATCGCAGCGTTCGCCAAGGCTTCCTTCGTTTGAATGAAAGTGGCGGCGGACTCCTCGTCCCAGGTAATGTCCTTGCCCGGACCCGACAGCAGGGCGAACAGGGGGCGCATGATCCAGGCAGCTGAAGGGAGGAAGCGGTGGTAGAAATTCACCATACCTACGAATTCCTGAAGGCCTTTGATCGTGGTGGGTCGGGGGAAATGGCGGACTGCATCTACCTTAGCGGGCAGAGGGGTTGCCCCGTCTTTAGTAATCCTGTGGCCCAGGAAGTCGATGGTGTCGAGCCCAAACTGGCATTTGGCCGGGTTGATTGTTAGACCGTATTCACTCAGTCGGGCATAGAGTTGGCGGAGGTGGGACAGATGCTCCTGACGACTGCTGCTGGCTATGAGGATGTCGTCCAAATAGATGAATGCGAAGTCCAGGTCGCGTCCCACCGCGTCCATTAACCGCTGGAACGTCTGTGCAGCATTCTTCAGGCCGAACGGCATGCGGAGGAACTCGAAAAGGCCAAATGGGGTGATGAGAGCCGTTTTGGGGACGTCCTCAGGATGCATCGGGATTTGATGGTACCCTCGGACGAGGTCTACCTTGGAGGAGATCCGTGCGCCGTGCAGGTTTGCGGCAAAGTCCTGAATGTGCGGCACAGGGTAGCGGTCCGACGTGGTAGCCTCGTTCAGCCTGCGGTAGTCGCCGCACGGTCTCCAGCCCCCTGTCGCTTTGGGCACCATGTGCAGGGAGGAGGCCCATGGGCTGTCGGACCGCCGGATGATCCCCAATTCCTCCATTCTCTTGAACTCCTCCTTTGCCAGTCGGAGCTTGTCCGGGGGAAGCCGCCGAGTGCGGGCGTGGAGGGGTGGTCCCTGGGTCGGGATGTGGTGCAGTACGCCGTGTCGGGGCATGGCTGCCATGAACTGCGGTACCAGAACCGATGGGAAATCAGCCAGAACCCTGGTGAAGTCATTGTCGGACAGCGTGATGGAGTTGAGGTAAGGGGGTGGCAACTGGGCTGCACCCAGGGAGAACGTCTGAAAGGTCTCGGCGTGTACCAGTCTCTTCCTGGGCAGGTCGACCAGTAGGCTGTGAGACTGCAAAAAATCTGCACCCAGAAGCGGTTGGGCTACGGCGGCCAGTGTGAAGTCCCACGTGAACTGGCTGGAGCCGAACTGTAGCTGCACCTGACGGGTGCCATAGGTCCTTACTGTGCTGCCGTTCACGGCCCTCGGGGGGACCCGGTGCCCTGTTCCAGGTGTCGTAACTTGTCGGAGGTAAGACGCTGATCTCGGCACTGGTGTCGACCAAAAAACAGCGTCCCGACCGCTGGTCCCACACATACAGGAGGCTATCCCGAAGGCCAGCAGCCGTAGCCATCAGCGGCAGCTGGCCCTGGCATTTCCCGGGAACTGGCAGGGTGGGCGACAACGGCGGGCTTCTGCGCCCCACCGCTGGTGGTAGAAACACCATTGTTCGTTGGGCTCCCCACCCCTGCCTCTGGGGTTAGCGGGCTCTGCGGCCGGGCCTGGACTGGTTTGCTGCTGGGAGCGTGGCCAGGTGATCTGTGCGATGGACGCCCCACTCACCTTCTTGGCGTTCCACAGCAAGTCTGCCCAGGCTGCCACCTTCCGGGGGTTGCTGAAATCCGCGTCGGACAGCAGCAGGCGTATGTCCTTGGGCAGCTGCTCTAGGAATGCCTGCTCAAACATGAGGCAGGGTGTGTGTCCGTCGGCCAGAGACAACATCTCATTCATTAAAGCCGATGGAGGTCCATCTCCCAAGCCATCCAGGTGCAGTAAACGGGCAGCCCGCTCACGCCGTGAGAGTCCGACAGTCCTTAGGAACAGGGCTTTGAATTCAGTGTACTTGCCGTCCGCCGGAGGAGACTGTACGAACTCCGCAACCTGGGCCGCTGTGTCCTGGTCGAGGGAGCTCACCGCGTAGTAGTAACGAGTGTCCTCTGAGGTTACCTGCCGAACATGGAATTGGGCTTCTGCTTGCTGGAACCATAGGTGAGGTCGTAGCGTCCAGAAGCTTGGCAGTTTCAATGAAACTGCATGAACAGATGCAGCGTCGGTCATCTCCAGTCCAAAATCGTTTGGACCGTCGGGGTCACCAATTGTAGCGGTGTGCTACACGCAGCGCTAAAATAACGACACGGAGTCGGTAAACTGCAGTCAAAGATAATTTTATTCGAACTTCACAGCCTTGCTTTAAAGCCTCCCTCATCCCGCCCTCCCCAGGCGCGGATGCTCCAAGAGACACGTACTCACAAACCCCCTTAGGCTTTTCTCCCTTTGTTGTGGACCTTGCCTTTGTGCCGGCGCGCTGGCTATTTGTGAGTGTGCTAGGAAGTGGGTCACCACACTATCATGAATGCAGGTACAGCGAGGTGGCCATTGCTGAAATAGACTTGCGGCCGGTTTGAAGTGGTGGGACCCCGGCCCAGGCCTAAAGTGAAAAATGAACTGGTGTTTGGCCAGCTTAAGCACTGAGCCGGTTTAAAAACATCAAGGCCAAGGGCGAAGGACAAACCGGTGTTCAGCTCACTACTCCACGAGGTTTACTCAACTCGCCGCTGAACTGGTTCAGTGGCTGTGGCCTGCAGCCATCGGGCTACTGGACTGGCTTCACCCACCTCAGCACTCAGTGGCTGGAGAGTCAATTCCAGGGACTCTGCGTTCTGTGTGCTGCTTGATTACTTTCTTATTGTCTGCACGGTTTGTTTTATCACACATTGGGTGTCTGACAGTGTCTGTTGTGTGGGGTTTTTTTAATGGATTCTATTGTGTTTCTTTGTTTTGCAGCTGCCTGCTAAAAGATGAATCTCAAGGTTGTACACTATATGCATACTTTGATAATAGATGTATTTTGAACTTTAATTTTTTGCATTTTGTCAAGTATCCAGTACATTTGGATGTCCATGTCATCCTTTCTTGTGAATGATGTAATTGACAGCCAACCACCAGCCTCTCAGTTTCACTGGCCCCATTACTGAGACCAGATGTTTTAATTAAGGACAGGGTAGGAAGGTGCTTCAGACATGCTAAAAATACCAGAGCAAGGAATGCAATGACTAAAAAGTTTTAAAAACAGCTGTGGAAACAGTATAGTAAGGTCAAGGTCACCAGAATGGAATTAACTCTTCGCTGCCTGCAACATCATTGATATCATAGTGCCAGAGCAAACGTACCTCAAGATTGTTACTAAACAAAAATTCCCTCAGTCACAAGCCATCGGATGACCGTAAGACACAAAGATTTTAATGAAGTGCCTTAAAGGAGGAAAGGCTGGTAAAGTTCCAGTTTATTTTTGGGAGGGTGAAGGGGAATTGGGGAAATTATAAGACATGACAACCAATAGAGGAAATTTTAATTTGGAGATGACCAAGATGCCAGAATTCGGGGTTTTGCGTGAGTGAAACTGAAAAGGCCAAGGCATGTAGGCATCATATTAATTGCTTAAACTTCAAACAAACCCACAACTGGTTTCTTTTGCGACATTCAGCACTCACCCTTCACCAAGTTTCTCCAGCACATCAAAGACTTCCTCTGGCTGCTTGGTCAGGCTGTCCTCGCTTAGTTTCTTCAGAGATCTGTTATTGGGTGAAGGAAAAACACAATGCATCAGAAATGTGTCACAATATTGCACAAGTTTAAATTTATAAAAGTTAAAAGGATATAAAAGTCAAAATTTCCCACAACTGTTCAGCCTGTTCATCATTGAACTCCCCCACTATCAAAGTATTTATGGTGAAGGTTTCTGAATCAATATGTACAAGAGAGCTTGATTTAAAACTCTAAACCCAATCTCTAATGTAGCTTTGAAGGATTAATGCTGGAGTAATAAAATGGATTCAACAGTGGCTAGATGGGAGATGCCAGAGAGTAGTGGTGGATAATTGTTTATCGGGATGGAGGCCAATGACTAGCGGGGTGCCTCAGGGATCTGTTTTGGGCCCAATGTTGTTTGTAATATACATAAATGATCTGGATGACGGGGTGGTAAATTGAATTAGTAAGTATGCCGATGATACTAAGATTGGAGGTGTTGTGGATAATGAGGTGGGTTTTCAAAGCTTGCAGGGAGACTTATGCCGGTTAGAAGAATGGGCTGAACGTTGGCAGATGGAGTCTAATGCTGAGAAGTGTGAGGTTCTACATTTTGGCAGGAATAATCCAAATAGAACATACAGGGTAAATGGTAGGGCATTGAGGAATTCAGTGGAACAGAGAGATTTAGGAATAACAGTGCATAGTTCCCTGAAGGTGGAGTCTCATGTAGATAGGGTGGTGAAGAAGGCTTTTGGAATGCTGGCCTTTATAAATCAGAGCATTGAGTACAGAAGTTGGGATGTAATGTTAAAATTGTACAAGGCATTGGTAAGGCTAAATTTGGAATATTGTATACAGTTCTGGTCACCAAATTATAGGAAAGATATCAATAAATTAGAGAGAGTGCAGAGACGATTTACTAGGATGTTACCTGGGTTTCAGCACTTAAGTTACAGAGAAAGGTTGAACAAGTTAGGTCTCTATTCATTAGAGCGTAGAAGGTTGAGGGGGGATTTGATCGAGGTATTTAAAATTTTGAGAGGGATAGATAGAGTTGACGTGAATAGGCTGTTTCCATTGAGAGTAGGGGAGATTCAAACGAGAGGACATGATTTGAGAGTTAGGGGGCAGAAGTTTAAGGGAAACACGAGGGGGTATTTCTTTACTCAGAGAGTGATAGCTGTGTGGAATGAGCTTCCTGTAGAAGTAGTAGAGGCCAGTTCAGTTGTGTCATTTAAGGTAAAATTGGATAGGTATATGGACAGGAAAGGAGTGGAGGGTTATGGGCTGAGTGCAGGTAGGTGGGACTAGGTGAGATTAAGAGTTCGGCACGGACTAGGAGGGCCGAGATGGCCTGTTTCCGTGCAGTGATTGTTATATGGTTATATGGAATGATGGTTAACTGATCCAGACTCCACATCCTAGATTCACTTTCAAGGATTCTCAGTATTATTTATTTACTTTAATATTCACATGATTAATCTTCCTTTGCACATTGGTTGCTTGTCAGTACTGTGAATTCCATTTAATTGGGCCATTGGTTAATCAGGGCAATCACTTATTTGGGACAACTCTTAAGAACAAAAAACTAATCCTGAGAAAATAGTCAGGATTTCCTTCGTTTATTTGGGACACTCTGCCACTTACTTGGGGCACGATACTGTCGCCCAAGAGTTTCTAACCAGCATCAGCTGCGTGCACTTGTGTGGCCGTTAGACACTGAACCCTGCTAGAGTGGTTTCAGTTGTGAGTGCTTGTGTTCAAAAAGCAAGACAATTCAGAACTGTTTTACTCACTGCAGTTTCAAGCATTCAAGCTTTGAGATGCCAGAAAAGGCGAGGAGTGAAAGTGAAACAATTCTGATACCTCAACAAGTTAGGAGCTATGGAAAATCTTAAAGAAATCAACATCATCAACTTGAATGTTCCAATGAAAATGCAGAGTTAGAGGATGTAATCATTGACAGCGTTGTAGGCAATCTATTATCTACCCTAGGTGTCCACGGCAATTTTGTTCATTTACAGTCAATCAAAAGAACACAAATTTTTCTGTCAATAATTATTTAGTAATACAGTTTTATAGTACTGAGGTAGCATTCACAGTGTGCTAATTTGTTCTGTACTTTATTTAAATACATTATTTGTTAGTCAGGTAAATGGGTAATTTGTGTTCTTTATATCTTTCTAACTTTTTCCATGAAACTTTGGCTAATTGAGGCAGCTACCAGAAGAGTAAATGAGGTGAACAAAAGGAATACATTTCTCCAGGAATTCTGCTAAACTAGGGACAAAGTATATGATGAGGAAGGAGGACACAAAGGAATATTTGTGTGGAATATACAAATCTCCAAATACTAACTTGGGATTTTTTTTACTACACTACACTCCTTCTCTGCCATCTGTCCCACACCCCACACCCCTCCTGTAGTACTCCACCCTCGCCATCCTTTTGCAAACTCACTCTCCGCTCTCTATTGACAAATACAATACTGTGCAAAAGTATTTGGCAGCCTAAATATATGATATATAATATTATTTATATATATATATACACACACACACACACACACATATATAAGAGAGATAGATACACACATAAAAACTGTAAACCTTAATTATTTATCTACATTTCTTCTTATTATTATTATTTATTCTTCTTATTCTTATTATTTATTGTTTCCTTATGTATGCACTGCACTGCTGCCACAAAACAATAAATTTCATGGTATATGCCAGTTATATCAAACTTGATTCTGGTTTATAAGTTTGGTGCAGATCTCTTATACTGGAAGCCCTGTTTTTAGACCGTTTGATACTTGGCTTCCTTCTGGTACCAGTTCCATTTTGTGTTAATTTTTTATAGACCCATCCTTCACCCTGGTTTCTCTAAAGGAACCAAACACATTTCGGAGTTATGGACCATATGCCTACTGGGCTGCTTCTGGCTGGCTTCTATTTTGATCATCCACAATGAGCAGGCGCTGGACCATCTGGCATCTCTTGAGAAATTGAGAGTGTGAATAGAGATGCCATCTGACGTGTTTCTGTAACCAAAACTGGAGCTGTTTTGCAGAGCGGAGAGAGGCCCTGTACACACCAAATGATGGGCAACTCTCATAGATGACAGATTATCCACTTTAGCTTCCCAAACACTGGTTCTCACATGCACATTCATCTCCTCACCTTCTCACAGGCACCCCACTCACTCCACTGCCGTACCCCGTTTATTTTATTGCTTATTTATTTAGCAATATAGCACGGTAACAGGCCCTTCCAGCCCATTGAACTCAATTACACCCTACTAGCCCATACGCCTTTGGAACGTGGGAGGAAACCTGGGCACACGGAGGAAATCCAAGAGGTCATGGGAGGAACACAAAAACTCTAAAGGCAGCAGTGGAAATTGAAACCGGGTTGCTGACACTACAACGGTGTTACACCACCGTGCAACAGCACTGCCTGTGACCAACTGTTTTCTGTCCCTTCTTCCCACTCCCACACCCATGCAGGTTAATCCCCCTCCAAAGTAAATAAACAACCAGTAGCTGTGACTGCTATCTATGGGAATCCGCTGTGCGCTAACCATCTCCAGCAATACAAATACTCGCCAAGGGTTTAACGTTATTTTACACAAAAATACAGGCAAGAAGAAAAATGTTTATCTGCTTGGGAAGCAACACAGCTGGAAACAGTATTGCTATTAAAAGTAATTTAGAGAAGTTACACCTCCTCACAAGTCAAGCAAGCACAGCAACATCTACACTTTCTAAGGATTTCAATGTGTGAAATACCCCACCTCGATTCTAACCACTTTCTACAGGAGCGCCATTGAGTGTCCCGTCTGTCTGCATCGTTGTGTGGTACAGAAGCTGCAAGGGATCAGACCGCAAGACTCGACAGAGGATAATATCAAACTGCCTAGAGGATCACCAGGGTCTCCCTCTTCCCATGTGACATTTACCATAAGCTTTGTAGACAAAGGGCTCAAAGCATTGTTGAGGATCCCAGCCACCCATCCAACCACCTCTTTGACCCACTAGCCTCAGGAAGGAGGTACAGGAGCATCAGGAGTAGGACTGCCAGACTGGGATACGGCTTCTTCTCCCAGGCTGTGAGACCAGTGTACCCTGCCACCACTGAGGTCTTGTTACTAGGACAGTCAGCTGTTTACCTGTGCTGTGCTTTTATATACATTTTGAATTACATTTTATTAACTTATCTAGAATCAATATTTTGATTCATGTGCTGTGTGTGATACAGGTATTGTGAGTAATCTGTGGTCCGTTTTTTCATTTGGTTGTATATATGTACGGTCAGATGACAATGACCTTGAACTTAGTAATATTGTAGAGATCTCCCATTTAGACAAGCATCCAGTACTTTTCAAAGAACAGCAGGGGACAGAGGTGTCCTGAACTATATCCATCCCTTCACCAACAGCGTTAAATTAACAATCCCACCATGTATTCTGCCTTTGACGGCAACAATATTTCATGTTTAGAAACACAAGAACAGTCATGGTAGTATAGTAGATAGCTCAGCATCAGTGTTCAATTCCGGTAAAGAGTTTATACGTTCTCCCCAAGACTCACAAGTTTTCTCCAGGTGCTCCAAGCTCCTCTCACGTTCCAAATACGCAGAGTTATGGTTACTGAGTTGTGGGCATTCGGTGCTGGCATCAGAAGTGTGCAGGCTGATATGATTTGACGCATTTCACTGTATTGTACATGTGACAAACACGCTCTCCACTACACATCTATACAAGTCTGGAGAGTATACTAACTGGCAGTATCTCAGCCTGATATGGAAACATCAGTGCCCTTGAGTGCAAAATCCTACAACAGAATATCGCATTAATGGTAAGATTCTTGGCAGTGTGGAAGATCAGAGAGATCTTGGGATCCGAGTCCATAGGACACTCAAAGCTGCTGACTCTGTGGTTAAAAAAGCATACAATGCATTGACCTTCATCAGTTGTAGGATTGAGTTTAGGAGCCGAGAGGTAATACTGCAGCTATATAGGACTTTGGTCAGACCCCACTTGGAGTACTGTGCTCAGTTCTGGTCGCCTCACTACAGGAAGGATGTGGAAGCCATAGAAAGGGTGCAGAGGAGATTTACAAGGATGTTGCCTGGATTTGGGAGCATGCCTTATGAGAATAGGTTTTTTTTCCTTGGAGCAACAGAAGATGAGAGGGGACTTGATAGAGGTGTATAAGATGATGAGAAGCATTGATCGTGTGGACAGTCAGAAGCATTTTCCCAGGGCTGAAATGACTAGCAGAAGAGGGCACAGTTTTAAGGTGCTGGGGAGTAGGTACAGAGGACATGTCAGGGGTAAGGTTTTTTTTAAATATAGAGAGTGGTGAGTGTGTGAAATGGGCTGCCGGCAACAGTGGTGGAGGCGGATACGATAGGGTCTTTTAAGAGATTCCTAGACAGGTACATGGTACTCAGAAGAATAGAGGGCTATGGGTAACCTTAGGTAATTTCTAAGGTACGGGCATGTTCGGCACAGCTTTTGGCCGAAGGAGCTATATTGTGCTGTAGGTTTTCTATGTTTCTATGTAACAAGTAGTGGATCAAGCCCAGTACATCACAGGTAAAGCCTTCCCAACCACTCAGCCGTCACAGGGAAGCAACATCAGGGACCCTCACCACCCAGGCTATGCTTTCTTCTTGCTGCTACCATCAGGAAGGTGATAGAGGAGCCTCACACCACCAAGTTTAGGAACAGTTATTATCCCTCAACCATCAGGCTTTTGAATCAGTGGGGATAACTTCACTCACCGAAATGTTTCCCCAACCTAAAGGTTCACTTTCAAGGACTCTTCATCTCATGTTCTTGACCTTTATTATTATTTCCTTCCTTTTGTATTTGAAGTTGTCTTTTGGACACTGGTTAAACGCCAAAATTGGTGTAATCTTTCACTGATTCTATGACAGATTGAGTTATTTTTGTTTATTGAGATACAGCTGGGAGTAGGCCCTTCCGGCCCTTCAAACCGCACCGCCCAGCAGCCTCTAATTTAACCCTAGCCTAATCACTGTACACTTTACAATGACCAATTAACCTACTAGGCAGTATGTTTTTTGGCTTCTCCGTGGATTGTCACCTTGTCGTGGTGGAGAGGCTTGTGTGGTCCTGAGATCCCGAGAGTGATGCTGTCTGGAGCTATGCTCCTGATAGGGTCATCCATGGTGGTAAGGTTGAGGGTGAGGTCCCTGACAAAGAACAATCCAACCACGACCTCAACGGCGGAACAGGCAGACGAAGTTACTTTGAACTCAATGGCTGTGAAGGCAGACGAAGGCTGCAACAAATCCATCAGCTCCAATCGTCATGGTTTCCATGCCACTGCAATCAGTTGGTTGATTTGTGAAGTATCCTGTGCTTCTTGGAGTGCAACATCAAGTACACGTTAAACAAATACACGCACAAGTGTCTTCGCTCTGTGGGAACGGAACAAAGACCATCATCCTCGGCCTCAAGGGATAGCCACGACAATGTTTTTGGGAGGAAGCCGGAGCACTCAGAGGAAACTCAGACAGTCACAGGGAGAATGTACATACTCCTCACAGGCAGTGATGGGAATTGAACCCGGTTGTTAGTACAGTAAAGCACTGTGCTAACTACTACACTACCATGCCGCCCCGACACCTTACTCATATCGAGTATGCCCACAAGAAAATGAATCTTGGTGTTGTAATATGGTGACATATATGTACTTTGATAATAAATTTACTTTGAACTTTAAAGCTAATCTTTAATCCTTAGAAAGTGCCTCTAAGATGCTTCGTAATACTTCACACCAACTGAAACTATTTTCCGTTTTTAAATATTTTAATTAGTTAATTGTTGACCTCAGAAATCCAAAAAATCTTCAAAAGATTGAAAACTTGGAAGAAACCTCAGGAATTGATTCCAGAGATTTGAGGGAGGTGGGAATGCAGTCTTGGTGACAGACTGAAGTTGATGTGTTCTCTTCAGAATAAAGAAAATCAAATTGAGATTGGATAGAGGTGTTTAAAATTGCTACGGGTTTGAAATAAGTAAATACAAGGGAAACAATTTTCAATGACTTTCAGTTTTCAATACACAGAGGACACAGATTTAAGATGATTACCAAAGACATCGGGGAGGCAAAAAGGAAATCCCTTTTCACACTGCATTTTGTAACTAGGTGCAGCCACTGTCTGATTATCACCACTATGTGCCGTGTTGAATGATGTGGGCGATCGTGGTTTCATGACCATGACTGTTCTTGGCAAATTTTTCTACAGAAGTAGTGTGCTACTGCTTTTACAAGACAGGTGATCGCAGCTATTATCAAAACTTGAGAGAGATTATCAAATAACCAGGACTTGGGGGGTGTAGTTTAGGAGACGATGGTGGCTAACAGCGACTCCTTTGTTTGCATCTTTGGAAACAGCTCTACTGTATTCCTTTCTCTAATATCTCTATTTTACACTTTCGGGGCTCTTTTGAAGACCCTGACCTGGAGTTACACGCTGACTTCAGTTCTTTACAGGAATGGGAGCCGCTCTCGGGGTCTCAAGACTGACCACTATTTGATACATCAAGGATGCGGCCTGGAAGATCAGAGTGCCTTTGGAGTTTCGGAACTTCGTGGCTCTGGAGGCGGCCGGATCTAGGTCGGTGCCTCTGCAGGAAATCAGTGTGTCGTGGGAGACGGAAGATCGTAAGCAGCAAGCTGGCTGCTGGCTGTGTGCTCAGAGACCCGAGTTCTTTGGACACAGAACTTGGAAAAAGCGATGCAATGGCCCTTTAACATTGTAAATCAGCGAGTTGTTTGTTATGTCTCCCCTCTCGCTGTAAAACAAAGATACCTCTTTTTCCCTTATTGGGGGGGGGAGAGAGAGAGAGAGAGAGAGAGAGAGGAGGGGGGAGGGAGAGAGGGGGAGAGGGGGGAGAGGAGGGGAGAGGGGGAGGGGGAGAGGGGAGAGGGGGAGAGGGGGAGAGGGGGAGAGAGGGAGAGAGGGAGGGGGAGAGGGAGAGGGAGGGGGGAGAGGGAGGGGGGAGAGGGAGGGGGGAGAGGGAGGGGGGAGAGGGAGAGGGGGAGAGGGAGAGGGGGAGAGGGAGAGGGGGAGAGGGAGAGGGGGAGAGGGAGAGGGGAGAGGGAGAGGGGGAGAGAGAGAGAGAGAGAGAGAAAGAGAGAGAGAGAGAGAGAGGGAGGAGCCTGCGGTATGTCAAATTACCAGCTGAAAGAGTGGTATTTGGGCTACTGCAGGTCTATGTCTCTATTGATGCTTTGCTGCACGCTTGAGTGCTCGTTGGGGGTGGGGGGGGGGGGTGCCGATGCTTATTTTGTTGACAGGGGAATGACTGCTTTGCTGCTGCTTAAGTGTGGGAGGTAGCAGCTGGAGTGGTTCTTTGGGGTTGTCACTCATTCTTTGGATCACTTCTCTGATTTTGTGGATGGTTATGAAGAAGAAGAATTTCAGGATGTATATTGTATACATTTCTCCGATATTAAATGTACCTTTGAAACTTACAGTATGTACCAGCTGCTCATACGACCATCCACCACCTAATCCCATGGCTTCAGGTGAGCCTGGTATAGTGGGGGGGGGGGGGGGCTAAGCAGGTGCTACACCTTGCCCAAATGTGACCTGCAGCAGCTCACGGCCACTTCATTAGGTACACCAGCACACCTGCTCGTTAACGCAAATATCTAAATCAGCCAATCATGTGGCAGCAACTCAATGCATAAAAGCATGCAGACATGGTCAAGAGATGCAGGAGTTGTTCAGACCAAACATCAGAATGGGGAAGAAACACGATCTAAGTGACTTTGACTATGGAATGATTGTCGGTGCCAGCAAAGATGGCTTGAGTATCTCAAAATCTGTTGAGCTCCTGGGATTTTCACACACAACAGTCTCTAGAGTTTACAGAGAATGGTGTAAAATAACATCCACTCAGAGGCAGTTTTATGGGCAAAAATGCCTTATTAATGAGAGAGGTCAGAATGGCCAGCTCGGCCCGAAACATCAACTGTACTCTTTTCCATAGATGCTGCCTGGCCCGCTGAGTTCCTCCAGCACTTTGTGCACATTGCAGAGAATGGTCAGTGTTTCAAGCTGACAGGGAGGTTACAGTAACTTAAATAATCATGTGTTACAACAGTGGTGGGCAGAAAAACATCTCTGAATGCACAACACGTTGAACCTTGAAGTGGATGAGCTACAGTAGCGGAAACCCCCACTGATTTCACTCCTGTAAACAATAAAGTGGATCTCAGGTATATAAACCAGAGATCCTGTAGATGCTGGAAATCCAGAGCAGCACACACAAAACATTGGAGGAACTCAGCAGGTGCAGAGAAAAAGACAGTCAATGTTTCGGCCTGGTGAAGGGTCTTGGTCAGGAAAGGAAACTGTTTATTCTTCTCCATAGACGCTGCTCAACCTGCTGAGTTTTTCCAGCACTTTGTGTGCATTGCAATGATTCAAGCAGTCTTTGCAATTCCTCTGTCCTCTCCAGACACCTTTTCCCTTCTATCTCAAGGGAAATAATCATTGTGATTAGTTTCAGGGCTTTGCCTCACAATGTAGAAACCACTAAGTGCTTGTTGAGAACGGCAGAATGACATGACAGAGCTTAGCAAGTCTCTGGGAGAGTAAATTTCACTGTAGTGCTGCTTATCTTATCAACCACCCGAAGAAGCAGCTGGCAAGTGTGATGACCACAGCCTCCTCTGGAGACACAGGAAAGACGTTAAGGAAATGTAATCAACTGCTTATCACTCCACCTACTAGAATTAACCAGCCTCTAACAGCAATAAATTAGGATCCTCGCCTGTAATCTAGCTGAAATTGGCACTTGCAGAACATTATCAACATTAAACACTCCCAAATGAGCCATTCTGCATACTGTACAAGTGGATGGACATCAGAGTGCTTCCTGTGCCTTCTCACTCTTGCATGGCGAAAGCACAGACACAAAGCCACAGCAAGGTCACAAATATATTGCCTTAACCCTCCCAATCCCCAAGGAACTTCAAATGAGACCCAATTACAGGTTACCGTAAGCAGAGTGTTTTACTTGTCTTTACCTTAACTGGAGCACAACACATTGTAACGAGTGCAAATCAAATTCATTTTTAGATTAATAATTAAGTCACAATTAAATTGTATCTAAACTGTGTTTTCCACTCACAGCGATATGGATCCATAAGCAAAAATTGTAGAAAGCCTAAGAATTAGAAACAACACACACAAAATGCTGGAGGAACTCAGCAGGGCAAGCAGCATCTCAGCCCAAAACGTCAACTGTTCTCTTTTCCATAGGCGCTGCCTGGCCTGCTGAGTTCCTCCAGCATTTTGTGTACATTGTTCTGGATTCCCAGCATCTGCAGATGTTCTCTTGTTTGTGATAGAATTAGAAACATTTCAGATTCCTACAAAGAAAGTGCTCAGTACAGGAAAGCAGAATTTAGCAAAAATGTACATGTACAAATTGTAAAGATGTCTATATACAGCGACTGTCTCCTCTCTCGCTGTGGAGAGGGATATCTGTCTCTCCCTTGTTAGAGACCAAGACTACGGGATATGAACAGTTAGTTTTTGTCTCTCTTTGATCTTTGCTGTTGTCTTTCCAGCCCTTTGAGCCACGCCGCCCAGAAATCCCCCGATTTAACACGAGCCCAATCTCGAGACCGTTTCAATGGCCAATTAACCTACCGACCGATATGTCCCTGGACTGTGGGAGGAAACCCACATGGTCACGGGGAGAGTATACAAGCTCCTTACAGGCAACAGCAGGAATTGAACCAGTCACTGGTACTATAAAGCACTGTGTTAATCACTACGTTACCGTGCCACTTGGACAACATGCTCCAGGTGGGGTGGGGGGGGGGGGGTCTGTTATAGAAATTATTGGGAAATAAGGAAATGGAAAATAAATTAAACATATGTTCTGCCTAGCTACATGGAAGATGGCACAGCGGACTCTCAGCAAGAGGTGGCTATGCCGATAGTGATTACGTAGATGCCCCAACAACCAATGCACTTTTCATTTTTATTTGCACAATTTGTCTTCCTTTACATATTGGCTATCTTACTATATCATTTTCATAAATTCTATCGTATTTCTTTATTTTCTTGTAAATTCCTGTAAGAAAGTGAATCCCAAGGTAGTTTATGGGGACATATAGTGTACTTTGATTATAGATTTAATTTGACTGCATTTTCCAAATCTCCCTGGGTGCCAGTATGGTTCTCACAGATTGGACGGTAGCCAATATTGGTGGCATCAGTTAGTCTTGTGAGACCATGGATCTAAACCTTTAAAGTCTTCTCCAGGGCGCAGGCCTGGGCATGGTTGTATGGAAGACCAGCAGTTGCCCATGCAGCAAGTCTCCCCTCTCCACAACACTGATGTTGTCCAAGGGCTGATACAGCTTGGCACCAGTATGGTGCCAATGTGCCCCTACTAATTAAGAAAAGGGGTGAGACTAAAAAGAACTATAGACCTGTTAGCTTGATTTCAGTCACAAGGATAACACTAGCATCTAGAAAGTGGCAACAATCAATCTAGAAAATCATTTTATAATTATATGGTAAACATAATAATAAGACTGAGTGGAATCTATGCAGATTCATGCAAGGTGATACATATTTTGAAAATTTATGAATTTTTTAGGGTTGGAACTAACTGAATAGACATCTGGATGCAGTAAATTTGCACTTCCAAAAGGCACTTAATAAGGTGCTATTAAACTGGAGCTCAAGGGGATAGGGATAACATACTGGCAATGGCAGAAGATAGATTAATAGAAAACAGAATGACATGTAGGAACCATGTCAATTTGGGGTTGAAAGAGAGAAGTGACACAGGGAAAAATGCTTCCCCCCCCCCCCCCCCACCACCTGTTCAAATTTATTTCAAGGATTTAGATGAGGGAACCAAACGCATCAATATCCAAGCATTTTTATGACACCATGTGGGGTGGAAGGGTGGGAGGTGAGGAAATGCTTCCAAATGTTAATAAGCAAAGAACTAGAGAAGATGATAGGGGGATTTTAATTTTACCCAGCAAGCTATCATTTCTCATGATGGTAGCAGTTTCAATTTCAACAAAACACGAAAGCAGAGAAGTAATGCTCAATCTGCTTCCAATTCTGTTCAGCTAACTTTAGAAGAAATAAAGAAGCTGTAGAGAATCAGAATCAGGTTTATTATCACTGGCATGTGTCATGAAATTTGATAACTTGGCAGCAGCAGTACAATGCAATAAATGATAACATAGAAAGAAAAATCAATCACAATAAGTATAAATGTGTATATTAAATAAATTTAAAATAGTGCAAAAACATAAATAATATGTATTTCTAAAAAGTGAGGGAGTGTTCATGGGTTCAATGTTCATTTAGGAATCATATGGCAAAGGGGAAGAGGCTGTTCCTGAATCACTTAGTGCGTGCCTTCAGGAGGCTAAAACCCAAGATGGAACTGGCTAATTTTACAATTTTCTGTAGCTTCTTTCGGTCCTGTGCACTAGCCCTCCATACCAGACAGTGATGCAGCCCGTCAGAATGCTCTCCATGGTACATCTATAGAAGTTTTCAGGTAACTTAGGTGACAAACCAAATCTCTTCAAACTCCTAATGAAATACAGCCTCTGTCTTACTTTCTTTATATCTGCATTGAAATGTTGGGACCAGGTTTGATCCTCAGAGATCCTGACACACAGGAACTTGAAACTGCTCACTCACTCCACTTCTGATCCCTCTATGAGCATTGGTTCGTGTTCCCTCGTCTTACCCTTCCTGAAGTCAGCTCTTCTGTCTTACTGATATTGAGTGCAAGGTTGTTCCCAACATTTTGTTATGCCGTGGAGCCTTACCATTAACGAGGGGTCCATGGACCTCGGGTTGGGAACACCTGCTCTGGAGGGTGCAGAAAAGATTTACAGAAATGCACGTAGTGAATGCCAATTTGGAAAACATTTACTGTGGAGCAAAGACTAACAGGATGTTTGGTAGAGGTATACAATATCATGACTGCTTTGGGTAGGGTAAATAGAGAGAAACTTCCCCACAAGCAGCTTTTTCCAGGACCAGGTGTTAAAATATTAAACTTTGCGACAAAAGCTACAAGATCTGAGATAAAGATTGGCCTTGAAGAGTGGTGGAAAAAGAATAAAAGAATAACTTGCAGGGATACGAAGAAGCAATGGGGGAAAGTGACTGGAACTATTTCCCTATTACAAGCTCAAAGAATCTGAGTTGAATGGCCACATGAAATACCACTGTAATTTGATATTTACTGTATATTAGTTTATGAAGAGGAACATTTAGAGAGCTTTGGAGGAAGACTGGAGTATGGAACGTTCCAGGCACCTTCTGCTATGTAAAAAAGCTTGCCTCATAAATCTCCCTTAAACTTTCTCCCTCGCACCTCAAATCCTCGCCCAATATGTCCACAAAAAAGGAAAAAGATTATCAACTCTTTGATATATGTGATAGATTTCTATCCATCTCCAACATTCCAGGGAAAACAATCCAAGTTTCACCAACCACTTGTTAAGCTAGCTTTCGCTAATCCAGGCAACATGATGCCTCTCCTAAGCTTCCACATACGTGCTTGTACTGCGGCGACCAAAAGCACACAATATTCCAAATGTGGCCTAACCAAAGCTTTACGTCAATGATTTGGATGATGCAATTAATTGATGGTTTTGTTGTAAAGTTTGCAGATGATATGAAGACAGATGGATGGGCAGGCAGGTAGCTTGACAGGTTAGGAGAATGGGCAAATAAATGGCAGATGATAGAGTGTTGGGAAGTGTACGGTCATGCACTTTGGCAGAAGAAATGAAAGGGCTAACTTTTCTAAATGGAGAGAAAATACAAAAAACTGAGGAGCAAAGGGAGTTGTGAGTCCTTGTGCTGGATTCCCTAAAGGTCCAAGGCATTACCCCAGAGGTGCAAATACATGTAATATTGGATTATTTTTCTCAATAAATAAAATAGCTAGGTATGTTTTTGTGTTATTTGATTGGGTTCTCTTTATCTAGTTTTAAGACTTAAATAAAGATCTAATCACACTTTACGTAAAAATAGAGAAAATTTTACAGGGTTCACAAACTTTCTAGCAGTGCTGTATACTTAAAGCGGATGATTGATAGATTCTTGATTGGTCAGGTGCATGAGCAGATACAGGGAGAAAGCAGGGGATTGAGGCTGAGAGGAAAATTGGATCAGCCATGATGAAATGGTGGAGCAGACTCGATGGGCCACATGGCCTCATTCTGTTCCTATATCCTATAGTCTTATACAGCTAATTCAGAATCAGTGCACACTTCACAAGTCTAAAACATCCACCATGATGAATACATCTGTGAGAGATCCTCTTTCTATACCACTTCATATCACAGAGACCCCAACCTATTCCCGTAACTTACTGACAACTATATCAACCTCAGCAAATTAGATATAATGCCATCCAAGACACTTGAAGTCACACACACAAAATGCTGGAGGAACTCAGCGGGTCAGGAAGCGTCAATGGAGAGGAATAAACAGTCAACTTTTTGGGCTGAGAATCTTTGTCGGGATTCCAGATCCAGCATTTTGTATGTGCTATTTGGATTTCTAGCATCTGTTGAATCTCTTGTGGAATGAGCTTCCAGTAGAAGTGGCAGAGGCAGGTTCGGTATTGTCATTTAAAGTAAAATTGGATAGGTATATGGACAGGAAAGGAATGGAGGGTTATGGGCTGAGTGTGGGTTTATTTCAGAAGACCAAACTGGTTTCATTAGGAATCAGTATTCCTTTTTTAATGTTAGAAAATTGATTAATATAATTTATACTTCATCTCCCACAACCCCAGAATGTGTTATTTCATTAGATGCTGAAAAAGCTTTTGATAGAGTTGAATGGACATACTTATTTAATGCATTGAGAAATTTTAATTTTAGCCCTAATTTTATATCATGGATTAAATTAATATATTATAAACCTGTTGCTTCTGTTCTTACAAATAATTATAGATCCTCTTTTTTTCAATTATCTCGTGGTACGAGACAAGGTTGTCCCTTAAGTCCTTTATTATTTAATATCGCATTAGAACCTTTAACCATTGCTATTCGTGAATCTCCTAATATTTTTGGTATTACCCGTAATGAGAAGTTATACAAGTTAATCACTTTATGCTGATGACTTGCTGTTATATATTTCTGATCCTGACAGGTCTATTCTCGCTATTTTATCCTTGTTGGCTCAATTTGGTAGTTTTTCTGGTTATAAATTAAACTTGGATAAGAGCGAATTATTCCCCTTAAACGCGCAAACTTTATTGAATGACAGGATACCATTTAAAGTTGTTACTGATAACTTTATCTATTTAGGTATAAAAATTACCAAGAAATATAAAGATTTATTTAGACTGAATTTTTTACCTACGCTTCATCAAATTCAACAACTTACTCCAAGATGGTCTCCCTTATCCTTATCATTATTTGGTCGGATTAATGCTGTTAAAATGATGATTTTACCGAAATTTTTATATTCATTTCAAGCCTTACCAATTTTTATTCCTAAATCTTTTTTTGACAGCATTGATTCAAAAATTTCCTCATTTGTGTGGCAAAATAAAAACCCCAGGTTAAGTAAAAGGCAATTACAAAAATCTAAAAAAGATGGTGGTTTAGCTTTACCTAACTTTAGATTTTACTATTGGGCGAATAATATTCGTAACCTAATGTATTGGAAATTAGATTTGGATTCACCATTGTGCCCACAGTGGGTAAATTTGGAATGCGATGAGGTAAAGGGATATTCTCTATTCTCCGTTCTTGGTTCTTTTCTTCCTGCTGATTTAGTTAAATTCAATAAACAGATATCTAATCCTGTTATCAAACATACATTACGAATTTGGTTTCAATTTCGTAAGTTTTTTACTCTGAAAAACTTTGTTCTTGATAGCCCTATTTTACTTAATTTTTTTTCCAAACCTTCCTTGACAGATCAAGCTTTTAGCATATGGAAAAGGAAAGGTATAAAATGTTTTCGTGATCTTTTTTTTGAAGGTACTTTGATGTCTTTCAACCAACTCTCCAACAAATTTAAATTACCTAAATCTAATTTTTTCAGATATCTACAAATCAGAAATTTTTTTATATAAAGTTCTACCATCTTTTCCCAATTCAACTTCAATGGATTTCTCAGATTTGATTTTTACCTTAAATCCTTGTCAGAAGGGATTAGTAGCTTTTATTTATAATATGATTATGAAGATACAACCAGAAATATCAGATAGAATTAAACAAGAATGGGAAAAAGAACTTCGATATAATATATCAACAGATAAATGGGAAAAAATTTTACAAATGGTTAATTCCTCTTCTATATGTGCTAAACATGCTTTAATACAATTTAAAATTGTACATAGAGCTCATATGTCTAAAGATAAGCTTGCTCGATTCTATTCTCATATTAACCCTCAATGTGACAGATGTCATTCAGAAGTGGCTTCATTGACCCATATGTTTTGGTCATGTCCCACTTTACATAACTATTGGAAGGACATATTTGCTACCATTTCCTCAATTTGGAATATCGATTTACAACATTTTATTACTGCAATTTTTGGTATAGACAATAGACAATAGGTGCAGAAGTTGACCATTCGGCCCCTCGAGTCTGCACCGCCATTCTGAGATCATGGCTGATCATTCACTATCAATACCCAGTCCCTGCCTTGTCCCCATATCCCTTGATTCCCCTATCCATCAGATATCTATCTAGCTCCTTCTTGAAAGCATCCAGAGAATTGGCCTCCACCATCTTCCGAGGTAGTGCATTCCACACCTCCACAACTCTCTGGGAGAAGAAGCTCTTCCTCAACTCTGTTTTAAATAACTGACCTCTTATTCTTAATCCATGCCCTCTGGTACTGGACTCTCCCAACATCTGGAACATATTTCCTGCCTCAATCCTATAAAATCCTTTAATTATCTTAAACGTTTCAATCAGATCCCCTCTCAATCTCCTCAATTCCAGCGTGTACAAGCCCAATCTCTCTAATCTCTCTGCGTAAGACAGCCCTGCCATCCCAGGAATCAACCTAGTGAATCTACGCTGCAGTTCCTCAACTGCCAGAATGTCCTTCCTTAAACCTGGAGACCAAAACTGTACACAATATTCCAGGTGTGGTCTCACCAGGGCCATGTACAAATGCAAAAGGACATCCTTGCTCTTGTATTCTATTCCCCTTGTAACAAAGGCCAACATTCCATTTGCCCTCTTCACTGCCTGTTGCACTTGCTCATTCACCTTCATTGACTGGTGAACTAGGACTCCTAGGTCTCTTTGCTCTTTGGTATACCAAATGAGGATGGTAATCAGTTTTCCCCTTCAATCAGACGAATGATTGCTTTTGTAACATTAATGGCCAGAAGGTCTATATTACAAAACTGGAAAGAAGTAAATCCTCCTACCACGTTTTAGTGGTTTTCTCAAACTATTTCTTATCTGAGCTTGGAAAAAAATTAGAAGCACTATTTTTGACTCATCAATTAAATTTGAAGAAACTTGGGGACCGTTCATTCGACATTTTCATATGAATTAATTTGGCCTTTTCCAGACCTTCTTTCTGCTTATTCTTGTTCAGGTCTGGAGTTCCGGAGTTTTTTGACACTATCATATACTTATAAACTGTTATTATTGCCCATGTTAGTTTAGTTTAGTGTTTTTTTCTCTCAATATATATTTTTTTGACATATTTTCTATTTTTTTTTCTTTTGATGATTATTTTTGTTTTTTTTCATATATAATTATATAGACTTGATTGATTAATGTACTTTTTTTTGTTGATGTTTAATAGGATATTGTTATCTTATTACTAATGTAATTTCAAGTCTATTGTATTCATAACCTATTCATTATTATGTTATGTTTTTTTATATATATATATGAAACTCAATAAAAAGATTGAAAAAGAAAAGAGTGTGGGTAGGTGGGACTAGGTGAGAGTAAGCGTTCGGCACGGACTAGAAGGGCCGAGATGGCCTGTTTCCGTGCTGTAATTGTTATACGGTTATATGATTATACGGTTATAATTAAGATATTTCAGGAATAAGATCAGGTAAAAACAGGACTTCTGGATAACACCAAAGGGAAGGAAGTACATTGAAAGTACAATTCATTTAAAAACACAACTAAACAAAACATTCAAGTATTTGGGCATCGGGGTAGTGCAGCAGTTAGCATTGTAGCTCAGGGCGGAGTTCAAATCTGTAAGAAGTTTGTACCCGTGAAATGTGTGGGTTTCCTCCGGATGCGCCATTTTCCTCCCTCATTCCAAAGATGCATTGGTTAGTAGGCTAATTGGTCATTGTAAATTGTCCTGTGATTAGGCTCGAGTTAAATAGGTGGGTTGCTGGGCAACGTAGCTTGTTGGGCTGAAAGGGCCTGTTCCACGTTGTATCACTAAATAAATAGATAAATGTTATCCCAAAGACTGGTAGGTTCTAAAGAAACTGCAGTAGAGAGAGGGGAGAGATCTTGTTGGATATGAAGGTCTAGATAGGCAATTCATATAAAATTTATCCTACAAGAATTACTCAAAAGTAAAAAAAATGTTCTCAATGTAGAAAGCATGTACACATTTGTAAACAAAAGATAATTTATATCTTACTATATGCCAAAGACTATAAAAGACCGTAGCAGATTAGGTCATTTGGCCCATCGAGTTTGCTCTGCCATTCCATCATGGCTGACTTTTAATTTCCCCCCCCCCCCCAACCCCATTCTCCTGCCTTAATTGAAAAGGAGAAATGCATACATTCATTTTCACTAAAGGGATAGCTGACCACACAGAACTTTGATACTGATACACACAAAAAAAATCTTTTTTTAAAGAGATCTGTAAATCCCTTTTCATTTTGCATTTTCAGGAAATGGTGGTCAAGAGAAAAGAGGAACAAAATGTGCCCACCAATCTGGACTTTTGTACTCCAGCTGAACTTAACCTGCAGAAGGAGGAAGCAACTGTGTCCAAAAATTACAAAACTCATTTCACCCCTTTAAGCCTTTTCCACAGCGTAGAACAGGAACACTTTTTCTTTTGCCTGTATTCATGGCTACTTGTGCACGGCTGAAGGATGATTAAACTGGAACTTGAACTTAGTAACCAGACACAAAACGAAATAAAGACAGAAAATACTGGACATACTAGGGCAGCATTAGTGGAGGCAGAAACAGTTTATCCTAGTTTTGGTCAAAGGATATTGTTCTGGAACATACAGTCATTGACCACTTTGTTAGATACCTCCTGTACCTAATAAAGTGGCCACTCAGTCTATGTTCATGGTCTTCTGCTGCTGTGGTCCATCCACTTCCGGGATCGACGTGTTGTATATTCAGAGATGTTCTTCAGCACACCACTGTTGTAATGCGTGGTGCCTTTCTGTTGGCTTGAACCAGTCTGGCCACTCTCCTCTGATCTCTCTCATTAACAAGGCATTTTCACCCACAGAACTGCTGCCCACTGGATGTTTTTGTTTTCACACCATTCTCTGTAAACTCTAGAGACAATTGTTTGTGAAAATCCCAGGAGATCAGCAGTTTCTGAGATACTCAAACCACCCCATCTGGCACCAACAATCGTTCCATGGTCAAAGTCACTCAGATCACATTTCTTCCCCATTCTGATGTTCAGTCTGAACAACAACTGAACCTCCTGACCATGTCTGCATGCTTTTCACATTCCATCTTAATTGTCATCCAGCCATACACATGAATAGAGCCAAACAAAACAGTGTTCCTCCAGGCCAAGGTGCAAAACACATCACCGACACTCACACACAGCACAAAGCACATATAACATATACATATTCAGCCCTCCTTATGCACGAGGGATTGGTTCCGGGACCCCTCGCGATACAAAAAAAACCAGATGCTCAAGCCCCTTATTTAACCTGTCTCAGTGCGGGAGCTCTGAGTCCAGTGTTTCTGTTCACGAAAATCATCATCATCATGATTGAAAATAAAGTGGAAATAATAAAGCTATTGGAAAGAGGTGAAACGCCATCGGTCACTGGAAAAGCGTTAGGCTACAATCGGTCAACGATTGGAACAATTTTAAAGTATAAAGCGAGAAAGACCCTGCTCCGATAAAAGCTACAATTATTACTAAGCAACGCAGTGGTTTAATTATTTAAATACAGGCATTTCTTAAGTGATTTATATGCATAGAAAGGTAAAATATATACTATATACTAAGACAAACGTTTGACTAACTGACGCTAAATACTACCGGATGTACCTGTCCCGACTTACTTAGTAAGAGAACTTCCATTTTTTTTCGATCCTGATCCATGATAACCTATGCACATCCTCCCCGTATACTTTAAATCATCTCTAGATTACTTATAATACCTAATACAATGTAAATGCTATGTAAATAGTTGTTATACTGCATTGTTTAGGGAATAATGATAAGGAAAAAAAGTCTATACACGTTCGAACAACAAGTGCAGGAAGAGCACTTCAGGGTTTTCTCAGTTCACGGTTGGTTGAATTCGCACATACGGAACTCACGGATAAGGAGGGCTAACTGTAATTACAATAGCAAAAAAAAAACTGCCACAAAAAAAAATGTCCCTGATTGATGGTGCATGGGATGTTCTCCAGGAACCACATTTCTGGAAGGGAAAGCACACAGAACTTCCTGATCATGTGCTAGAGCAGCTGCAGACAAGTGCAATCAGGCTTGCCTTCTGAGCGAACACTGGAGGGCAGCACCGATGGAGGGCCCAGCCCTCAACTCACCCTCAAGGTCTCTGGCACATCAACCGCGCCTCTGCCCTCTCACACACTGCCTCTAGCATTTGCCCCGCCCCTGGGCGGCTGCAACAGGTGACCAGACGGCATGAGGTCCTGGTCCATGCAGCACCCCCGCCATCTGCCTCACCAATGAACCGGACTTGCATTATTTTAAATTACTGATGTCCAACAGGGTCTTGTGATCACAAGAAAAAACATCTAAAATAACTATTTGCATCGTATGTTTGCCTCCACAGCTATCGAGCAACTCATTAGAGGGGTAGAACTGCAGTACTTGATATCCAGCTGCATCTAGCGATTGTAAAAAAAAGATGTAAAGGAGGAACAATTACTGACCCAGAGAAGCCACTGCGACCGATCACACCACCATCTTACCAGAACTGCTTATGTGTTGAGATGCCGCATGGTTGGTTGATAAGATATTCGCATTAAAGAGCAGATGTGGTCACTGAGTGCGATTCTGTTCTCTCCACACACGCTGCCTGACCTGCTGAGCAATGCCGTCATATTGTGCTTTAATACGAAACTTCCAGCAATCGTTGTTCTGGTCTGAGTCCACACAAGGCTGGAGGCCTCTCCTGCGGTTAATGGACTATGCCGTGCATGGGTGGGAGCTGCTGTTGTTTTGCTGTTCCTGTTCCGTGCCGTTTCTCGCCAGCATTGTGGGCATGCTACGTCAGCACCAGAATGTATGGCAACACTTGCCAACGCACCCCTGGACCGCACTGATCGTTAATGCTAACGACACATTTCAGTGTTTCGATGTACACGTGATAAATAACTTGGATCTTGAATATTAAATTTGGGATCCTCTACTACATTCAATGAGCCATTTAATTTACAACCCAAAAGCAGAATTTTGAGAGAAAAGAAAATGTGAATTGCTGCATTGTAGGAAACAGGCACCAGACCTGACATAACACTGTTAACCTGTGCGTGCGTTTTGAATTATATGCTATTAACTTACTCGTGGTAATATTTCATTTTTTTTGTGCCGTGTGTGATGCACGTTTGTGGGTGCACCACAACATCTGGAGGAATGCTGTTTCATTTGGGTGTATACATGTACAGTCAGATAACAACAGAACCTGAACTAGATAAATTGAACAGTTGTAGAACTGTACAATATGGGAACAGGTCCACTGGCCCACCAAGTTCACATCTACCATCAAACACACAATCAGACATTCCCTTCGTTCTAATATTCTAGCAGTTGCCATGCAATTTGGTAGCAAGTTTACCAATCAACCTGCTCGTCTCTGGGATGTGGCAAGGAAAGAGGAGCACACAGACGAAACGCACACAGTGTGCAAACTCCCCAGAATCAGCCACAGAGGTCAGGATGAAACAGAGGAATGGTATTTCTGGGAGAACATCACGAATGTTTCAAAAACCTGGATGCGAGCTTAAAGATAAAGAGATGAGCTTTATTTGCCATATGTACATTGCAACATACAGCAAAATGCAGCATTTGCATCAACAACCAACATAACCCCAACTCTAACATCCTTGGATTGTGGGAGGAAGCTGGAGCACCTGGAGTAAACCAGTCACGTCACAATAGACAGCAGGAGGAATTGAACCCTGATCACTGCAAAATGTTACACTAACTGCCACACTAATGTGTTGACCACAAGGATAATGACTAGGCCTAATGTCACGTCTAACACAAGTAATAGGCTACTCCATAAAGGTGCCCAACACATCGCCAGCCTACCTACCATCACGGACATAGATACAGACGGATGCTGGAAAGGGGCCAATAGCATCTTGAAGGATCCCACCCACCCTGTTCATGGACTGTCCGTCCCACTCCCAAAAGAGAGGAGGCAACGAAACATCCACGTCAGAACCACCAGACTCAGAAAGTTACTTTCCCCAAGCTGTAAGGCTGATCAACACCTCCACCCACTAACCGATCGCCCCACATCTCCAACCGCCACTACTTACTTCCTGTGAAAGTCACCTTATGTACAGATACTCCTGTGCCTAACATCACTTTATAGGCACACAATCAATGTATATTTATTGACTACTTTATCTTATTGTGTTTTCGTTGTGCGACATCAGGTCCAGAGTAACAATTATTTAATTCTCCTTTACACTTGTGTACTGGAAATGATATTAAACAACCTTGAAATATCTGGTCATGCCTAATGCCCCACAAGTGTAGTTGTCGTTATTTTTTCAAAATGATCCATCTGAGAGCCATGAGCTGAAGGCTGTGGTATGCGTAACTTATTCAACAAGGAACATGGTTGGGATGACAATCAGCCTCTGCACTCTTACGATATGGAAAACAGATGCTGCTGTCAGTTGTTCCAGACTGGAAAACTTTTTAGTTTAAAATGGCAATGTGAGCAGCACAGTAGTGTCACAGTTAGTGTAACGCTTCACAACGTCAGCGATCGGAAGATCAGGGTTCAATCCCACAGAAGTTTGTACATTCGCCCCGTGATCATGTGGGTTTCCTCCCAAATCCCAGAGGCGGGTTTGGGTTAGTGAGCTGTGGGCATGCTGTATCTGGGCCAGGAGCATGGCAACACTAGCAGGCTGCCCCCAGCATATCCTCAGACTGTGTTGGTCATGGATGCAAATGAGTCATCACACTTAATGTACTCATGACAAATAAAGCTAAGCTTCAATACCAATGGGCAGCCTTAAAGCAGGCTGCGAACCCCTACCTTAACGGAAGAGATGGTTCAGGAACAAGGGAAGAACACACAAATTCACAGCTCCTTAGACCATCCACGAGATAGAGGAAGATAAGATGGGGAGAAAAGCAATTGTTCATAACAAGAGCTGGTTTGTGAATAGCAATGAGAAAGAACCAGGCTGGTTACAAAACAAACAGAGGGGAAGTGAAACTGAAATAAGAGGCAAAGTGAACATTTGAGCAAAGATCAGCTGAGAGCAGGGCTTCCCAATCTTTATTATGCCATAGACCCCAATCATTAACCAAGGAGTCTGTGGACCCCAGGTTGGGAAACACTGGCCTGAAGCACATGTGTTTTATCAGCAAAGGTGAAAGTGTAGAACATGGAGGAAGGGACCTATGAATGACAAAAAAATAGGCACATGGACATGTATGGCGTCTGTGGTATTCATCATCATCATTATGTGCTGTCGTATTACACCACCGTGACTGTCTGGGCAAATTTTTCAAAAAAAGTGGTTTGCCATTGCCTTCTCCTGGGCAGTGTCTTTACAAGACAGGTGACCCCCAGTTGTCTACCTGGGGTCAGTGGTCACATAACCAGGGCTTGTGATCTGCACCAGCTGCTCCTATGACTATCCACCACCTGCTCCCATGGCTTCACGTGACCCTGATCCCTGATCGGGGGGGTGGGGGGGGCAAGCAGGTGCTACATCTTGTCCAAGGGTGACCAGACCAGCAGCAGCAGGTTATCAGAAGGAAGGAGTGTCTTACACCTCCTTTGGCGGAGACGTATCTCTACTCCACCACATCACCAGTAACAAGTACTAACAAGCACCTTGCCTCAGTCTTTACAAGAAGAAAGGGTGCTTTTAAAGCAGCGTAAACAATGAAACAGCCCATCAATTGTTAAAAACTGAAAGCATGGAGTGATTAGAAAGGTTGACTGAATTTACCAAAGATAATTCACCAGGACGGACGAATCGGATGAGGGATGGGTCCTCAGATTCTGAGGGAAGTGTGGGAAGAAATGATGGGAGTGATGATCATAATCTTTGGATGCTTTTTGGACAAGGAGGTGGTCCCACGGGACTAAGAATGGCAAATGTTAGTCCTTGATCCACTTCAAAGGAGCAAGCAAAACCCTAAATCAAAGGGTCCGTCAACGTAACCGTGGTGGTGAGAAAGCTTTCAGAAACATTGAACACAGACAGTCCGTGTGTGCCACGGTTAGCACAATGCTATTACAGCATGGGGCGTTGGAGAGTTTGGAGTTCAATTCCAGCATTGTTCTGCCAAGAGTCTCCACGTGGAATGTGCGCGGTTTCCCGAGGTGTTCCAGTTTCCTCCCGCAGACCAAAGACATTCTGAGTAGGTTAAAAGGTCTTTGTAAATTGCCCCAATTAGACGGGTTAATCAAGGGTAGCTGGAGCGTCACAGCCAGAAAGGCCTACTTGGCGCTGTATTGTTGGTCTACGGGACGGGCTTCACTCACCTCAGCACTGAACTGACTCCGTGACCACGGACTCAATTTCAGGGACTCTGCAGTTAATCTTCTGTGTATTAGTTGCATAGATTTTTATTGTTTGCAAAACTTGTTCCTTTTGTGCACTATTGATGTTAGTCAGTTTTTGTTGTATAGGGTTTTTCCATGGACTGTATTGTTTTTCTTTGTATCATGGCTGCCTGCAATCTCAAGGTCATATATGGTAGACATTCAGTACTGTGTTAAAGTCTTGGGGGCACGCGCACGCGCGTGTGTGTGTGTGAGAGAGAAAGAGAGAGATAAATCTGATTCTGATATGGGTCTCTATTTTGGACTGAGAGTGGGAAGGCAGCAGGGAGAGGCGAAATCATGGTTAGAAAAAGAGGAAGGGAGAGGGGTGGAAGCACTCCTTCTCTGCCATCTGTCCCCCACCCCTCCCACGACACTCCACCCTTGCCATTCCCAACATCCTTTGCTTCTGCCAGATTTACAAATTTGCTCTCCGCTCCAAGTTGACAAATACAGTACTGTGTAAAAGTCTTGGGCAACTTAGCTATTTGTGCCAAAGACTTTTGCACAGTACTGCACGCAGTTAATAAATTTACTTCAAACTTTGATGTCTGACCAACCACAGTGCACAATAAAACTAATCCCATCTGCCTGGAAGTGATCCATATCCCTCCATTCTCTTCATTTTCATGTGCCTGTTTAAGTCATGTCTGTTTCTACCACCCCCACAGCAGTGGTTTCCAGATTCCTGCCAGTCTGTGTATAAAAAAGCTGGCCATGTACATCAAACATAAACTTCAAAGCTAAACCAGATAAAGATCAGCTTTACTTGTGTCACGTGTATATTGAAACACTGTAACCGTGAAATGCGCCAGTTGTGTCAACAATCAACACAGTGTGAATACATGCCAGGGGCGACCTGCAAGTATTGCCACACTTCTGGCAGCAACACAGCTTTCCCACAATTTACTAACCTTAATCCGTAGGTTTTTGGAATGTGGAAGGAAACCGGAGCACCTGGAGGAATTCCCATGTGGCCACGGGGAGAACATACAAACTCCTTACAGTCAGCAGAGGGAATCAAACCCTGATCATCGATGCTATAACAGTGTTACGTTAAACACTACACTCCCAGGCCAAGCCACCCTCATCTCCATTCACCCTAAAGCTATGCCCTCTAGCACTTGACATATTTATTCTATCTACACATGTCTCACAACATTTTATGAACTTCGATCAAATTCCACTCAGTCTCTAGTCCAGAGAGTACAATCCAAGTTTGTCCAACGTCGTCTTAAAGCTAGCGCTTTCTAATTCAAGCGGGATACAAGTTGGATGAGACACCAGCAGAGTGTGGTCCGAATGAAGAAAGGTAAATAATGATCTCCACAAATCAACATTCAGGTCTTTTTTTCTTTTTTTGAAAGATGCAGTATTCTGAAAGCAAAATGTCATGCTGCACCTTTATAACAGACTGGTCTGGCCTCAGAACATGCTATTGTCTATATACCTGCTTGCCTCATTATCGGAAAGATGTGAAGGCATTAGAGTGGGCCCTGAAAAGATTTATGACCAAGACATCTGGAATGAAGGACTGCAGTAACAAGCGGTAGATGGGAGAGTTTGGGTCTGTTTTCTTTAGAGAAGATCCACAGAAGTCCACTGTCAAGAAGGCCCACCAGCGCCTTTACTTCCTGAGAAAGCTGAAGAAATTTGGCCTGTCCCCTAAAACCCTCACTAATTTTTATAGGTGCACCGTAGAAAGCATCCTTCTAGGGCGCATCACAACCTGGTACGGAAGTTGTCCTGTCCAAGACCAGAAGAAACTACAGAAGATCGTGAACCTAGCCCAGCACTTCACACAAACCAATCTTCCATCCTTGGACTCACTTTACACCGCACGCTGTTGGAGCAGTGCTGCCAGGATAATCAAGGACAAGATCCACCCAGCCAACACACTTTTTGTCCCTCTTCCCTCTGGGAGAAGGTTCAGGAGCATGAAGATTCATACGGCCAGATTTGGGAACAGCTTCTTTCCAACTGTGATAAAACTGCTGAAGAGATTCTGACCCGGATCTGGGCCGTACCTTCCAAATATCCAGACCTGACTTGCACTACCTTACTTTCCCTTTTCAATTTTCTAATTATGATTTATAATTTAAATTTTTATTATGTTTACTTTGATTTGTACCTCAGGGAGCACGAAGCACAGAATCAAATATCGCTGTGATGATTGTACACTCTAGTATCAATTGTTTGGTGACAATAAAGTATATAAAGTATATCAATGACGGGTCTGGATAGTTGGAGGTGGTTTCCATTGGTGGAAGCTAGACGACAAGATATCACATTAAACAAAGAGAAATCTTTTGTACAAAATGCATAATTGGAATCAGGAATCCCATTATATCATAGAGTCATACAGTATGGAAACAGGTCCTTCAGCCCACCAGGGTTACTGAGCTGCAGCCATGTGACCTTGGGACAGGGTTACTGAGCTGTGGCCATGTGACATTGGGACAGGGTTACTGAGCTGTGGCCATGTGACATTGGGACAGGGTTACTGAGCTGTGGCCATGTGACATTGGGACAGGGTTACTGAGCTGTGGTCATGTGACATTGAGACTGGGTTACTGAGCTGTGGTCATGTGACATTGGGACTGGGTTACTGAGCTGTGGCCATGTGCCCTTGGGACAGGGTTATTGAGCTGTGGCCATGTGACATTGGGACTGGGTTACTGAGCTGTGGTCATGTGACCTTGGGACAGGGTTACTGAGCTGTGGTCATGTGACATTGAGACTGGGTTACTGAGCTGTTGTCATGTGACCTTGGGACAGGGTTACTGAGCTGTGGCCATGTGACATTGGGACACGGTTACTGAGCTGTGGTCATGTGACGTTGGGACATGGTTACTGAGCCGTGGCCATGTGACATTGGGACAGGGTTACTGAGCTGTGGTCATGTGACTTTGGGACACGGTTACTGAGCTGTGGCCCTGTGACATTGGGACAGGGTTACTGAGCTGTGGTCATGTGACATTGGGACAGGGTTACTGAGCTGTGGCCATGTGACATTGGGACAGGGTTACTGAGCTGTGGCCATGTGACCTTGGGACAGGGTTACTGAGCTGTGGTCATGTGACATTGAGACAGGGTTACTGAGCTGTGGCCATGTGACATTGGGACAGGGTTACTGAGCTGTGGCCATGTGACAATGGGACAGGGTTACTGAGCAGTGGTCATGTGACATTGGGACAGGGTTACTGAGCTGTGGTCATGTGACCTTGGGACAGGGTTACTGAGCAGTGGCCATGTGACCTTGGGACAGGGTTACTGAGCTGTGGCCATGTGACCTTGGGACAGGGTATCTGAGCTGTGGCCATGTGACATTGGGACAGGGTAACTGAGCTGTGGTCATGTGACCTTGGGATAGGGTTACTGAGCTGTGGCCATGTGACCTTGGGACAGGGTTACTGAGCTGTGGCCATGTGACATTGAGACAGGGTTACTGAGCTGTGGCCATGTGACATTGGGACAGGGTTACTGAGCTGTGGCCATGTGAGATTGGGACAGGGTTACTGAGCTGTGGCCATGTGAGATTGGGACAGGGTTACTGAGCTGTGGTCAGCTGTGGCCATGTGAGATTGGGACAGGTTTACTGAGCTGTGGTCATGTGACCTTGGGACAGGGTTACTGAGCAGTGGCCATGTGACCTTGGGACAGGGTTACTGAGCTGCGGCCATGTGACCTTGGGACAGGGTTACTGAGCTGTGGTCATGTGACCTTGGGACAGGGTTACTGAGCTGTGGCCATGTGACCTTGGGACACGGTTACTGAGCTGTGGTCATGTGACATTGAGACAGGGTTACTGAGCTGTGGCCATGTGACCTTGGGACAGGGTTACTGAGCTGTGGTCATGTGACATTGGGACACGGTTACTGAGCTGTGGTCATGCGACATTGGGACACGGTTACTGAGCTGTGGCCCTGTGACATTTGGACAGGGTTACTGAGCTGTGGCCATGTGACATTGGGTCAGGGTTACTATGTTCTGGTCATGTGACCTTGGGACAGGGTTACTGAGCTGTGGCCATGTGACATTGGGACTGGGTTACTGAGCTGTGGTCATGTGACCTTGGGACAGGGTTACTGAGCCGTGGCCATGTGACATTGGGACAGGGTTACTATGTTCTGGTCATGTGACCTTGGGACACGGTTACTGAGCTGTGGTCATGTGACCTTGGGACAGGGTTACTGAGCCGTGGCCATGTGACATTGGGACAGGGTTACTATGTTCTGGTCATGTGACCTTGGGACACGGTTACTGAGCTGTGGTCATGTGACCTTGGGACAGGGTTACTGAGCTGTGGCCATGTGACCTTGGGACAGGGTTACTGAGCTGTGGTCATGTGACATTGGGACACGGTTACTGAGCTGTGGTCATGCGACATTGGGACACGGTTACTGAGCTGTGGCCCTGTGACATTTGGACAGGGTTACTGAGCTGTGGCCATGTGACATTGGGTCAGGGTTACTATGTTCTGGTCATGTGACCTTGGGACAGGGTTACTGAGCTGTGGCCATGTGACATTGGGACAGGGTTACTGAGCTGTGGTCATGTGACCTTGGGACAGGGTTACTGAGCCGTGGCCATGTGACATTGGGACAGGGTTACTATGTTCTGGTCATGTGACCTTGGGACACGGTTACTGAGCTGTGGTCATGTGACCTTGGGACAGGGTTACTGAGCTGTGGTCATGTGACACTGGGACATGGTTACTGAGCTGTGGTCATGTGACATTGGGACTGGGTTACTGAGCTGTGGTCATGTGACATTGGGACACGGTTACTGAGCTGTGGCCATGTGCCCTTGGGACAGGGTTATTGAGCTGTGGCCATGTGACATTGGGACTGGGTTACTGAGCTGTGGTCATGTGACCTTGGGACAGGGTTACTGAGCTGTGGTCATGTGACATTGAGACTGGGTTACTGAGCTGTTGTCATGTGACCTTGGGACAGGGTTACTGAGCTGTGGCCATGTGACATTGGGACACGGTTACTGAGCTGTGGTCATGTGACGTTGGGACATGGTTACTGAGCCGTGGCCATGTGACATTGGGACAGGGTTACTGAGCTGTGGTCATGTGACTTTGGGACACGGTTACTGAGCTGTGGCCCTGTGACATTGGGACAGGGTTACTGAGCTGTGGTCATGTGACATTGGGACAGGGTTACTGAGCTGTGGCCATGTGACATTGGGACAGGGTTACTGAGCTGTGGCCATGTGACCTTGGGACAGGGTTACTGAGCTGTGGTCATGTGACATTGAGACAGGGTTACTGAGCTGTGGCCATGTGACATTGGGACAGGGTTACTGAGCTGTGGCCATGTGACAATGGGACAGGGTTACTGAGCAGTGGTCATGTGACATTGGGACAGGGTTACTGAGCTGTGGTCATGTGACCTTGGGACAGGGTTACTGAGCAGTGGCCATGTGACCTTGGGACAGGGTTACTGAGCTGTGGCCATGTGACCTTGGGACAGGGTATCTGAGCTGTGGCCATGTGACATTGGGACAGGGTAACTGAGCTGTGGTCATGTGACCTTGGGATAGGGTTACTGAGCTGTGGCCATGTGACCTTGGGACAGGGTTACTGAGCTGTGGCCATGTGACATTGAGACAGGGTTACTGAGCTGTGGCCATGTGACATTGGGACAGGGTTACTGAGCTGTGGCCATGTGAGATTGGGACAGGGTTACTGAGCTGTGGCCATGTGAGATTGGGACAGGGTTACTGAGCTGTGGTCAGCTGTGGCCATGTGAGATTGGGACAGGTTTACTGAGCTGTGGTCATGTGACCTTGGGACAGGGTTACTGAGCAGTGGCCATGTGACCTTGGGACAGGGTTACTGAGCTGCGGCCATGTGACCTTGGGACAGGGTTACTGAGCTGTGGTCATGTGACCTTGGGACAGGGTTACTGAGCTGTGGCCATGTGACCTTGGGACACGGTTACTGAGCTGTGGTCATGTGACATTGAGACAGGGTTACTGAGCTGTGGCCATGTGACCTTGGGACAGGGTTACTGAGCTGTGGTCATGTGACATTGGGACACGGTTACTGAGCTGTGGTCATGCGACATTGGGACACGGTTACTGAGCTGTGGCCCTGTGACATTTGGACAGGGTTACTGAGCTGTGGCCATGTGACATTGGGTCAGGGTTACTATGTTCTGGTCATGTGACCTTGGGACAGGGTTACTGAGCTGTGGCCATGTGACATTGGGACTGGGTTACTGAGCTGTGGTCATGTGACCTTGGGACAGGGTTACTGAGCCGTGGCCATGTGACATTGGGACAGGGTTACTATGTTCTGGTCATGTGACCTTGGGACACGGTTACTGAGCTGTGGTCATGTGACCTTGGGACAGGGTTACTGAGCCGTGGCCATGTGACATTGGGACAGGGTTACTATGTTCTGGTCATGTGACCTTGGGACACGGTTACTGAGCTGTGGTCATGTGACCTTGGGACAGGGTTACTGAGCTGTGGCCATGTGACCTTGGGACAGGGTTACTGAGCTGTGGTCATGTGACATTGGGACACGGTTACTGAGCTGTGGTCATGCGACATTGGGACACGGTTACTGAGCTGTGGCCCTGTGACATTTGGACAGGGTTACTGAGCTGTGGCCATGTGACATTGGGTCAGGGTTACTATGTTCTGGTCATGTGACCTTGGGACAGGGTTACTGAGCTGTGGCCATGTGACATTGGGACAGGGTTACTGAGCTGTGGTCATGTGACCTTGGGACAGGGTTACTGAGCCGTGGCCATGTGACATTGGGACAGGGTTACTATGTTCTGGTCATGTGACCTTGGGACACGGTTACTGAGCTGTGGTCATGTGACCTTGGGACAGGGTTACTGAGCTGTGGTCATGTGACACTGGGACATGGTTACTGAGCTGTGGTCATGTGACATTGGGACTGGGTTACTGAGCTGTGGTCATGTGACATTGGGACACGGTTACTGAGCTGTGGCCATGTGCCCTTGGGACAGGGTTATTGAGCTGTGGCCATGTGACATTGGGACTGGGTTACTGAGCTGTGGTCATGTGACCTTGGGACAGGGTTACTGAGCTGTGGTCATGTGACATTGAGACTGGGTTACTGAGCTGTTGTCATGTGACCTTGGGACAGGGTTACTGAGCTGTGGCCATGTGACATTGGGACACGGTTACTGAGCTGTGGTCATGTGACGTTGGGACATGGTTACTGAGCCGTGGCCATGTGACATTGGGACAGGGTTACTGAGCTGTGGTCATGTGACTTTGGGACACGGTTACTGAGCTGTGGCCCTGTGACATTGGGACAGGGTTACTGAGCTGTGGTCATGTGACATTGGGACAGGGTTACTGAGCTGTGGCCATGTGACATTGGGACAGGGTTACTGAGCTGTGGCCATGTGACCTTGGGACAGGGTTACTGAGCTGTGGTCATGTGACATTGAGACAGGGTTACTGAGCTGTGGCCATGTGACATTGGGACAGGGTTACTGAGCTGTGGCCATGTGACAATGGGACAGGGTTACTGAGCAGTGGTCATGTGACATTGGGACAGGGTTACTGAGCTGTGGTCATGTGACCTTGGGACAGGGTTACTGAGCAGTGGCCATGTGACCTTGGGACAGGGTTACTGAGCTGTGGCCATGTGACCTTGGGACAGGGTATCTGAGCTGTGGCCATGTGACATTGGGACAGGGTAACTGAGCTGTGGTCATGTGACCTTGGGATAGGGTTACTGAGCTGTGGCCATGTGACCTTGGGACAGGGTTACTGAGCTGTGGCCATGTGACATTGAGACAGGGTTACTGAGCTGTGGCCATGTGACATTGGGACAGGGTTACTGAGCTGTGGCCATGTGAGATTGGGACAGGGTTACTGAGCTGTGGCCATGTGAGATTGGGACAGGGTTACTGAGCTGTGGTCAGCTGTGGCCATGTGAGATTGGGACAGGTTTACTGAGCTGTGGTCATGTGACCTTGGGACAGGGTTACTGAGCAGTGGCCATGTGACCTTGGGACAGGGTTACTGAGCTGCGGCCATGTGACCTTGGGACAGGGTTACTGAGCTGTGGTCATGTGACCTTGGGACAGGGTTACTGAGCTGTGGCCATGTGACCTTGGGACACGGTTACTGAGCTGTGGTCATGTGACATTGAGACAGGGTTACTGAGCTGTGGCCATGTGACCTTGGGACAGGGTTACTGAGCTGTGGTCATGTGACATTGGGACACGGTTACTGAGCTGTGGTCATGCGACATTGGGACACGGTTACTGAGCTGTGGCCCTGTGACATTTGGACAGGGTTACTGAGCTGTGGCCATGTGACATTGGGTCAGGGTTACTATGTTCTGGTCATGTGACCTTGGGACAGGGTTACTGAGCTGTGGCCATGTGACATTGGGACTGGGTTACTGAGCTGTGGTCATGTGACCTTGGGACAGGGTTACTGAGCCGTGGCCATGTGACATTGGGACAGGGTTACTATGTTCTGGTCATGTGACCTTGGGACACGGTTACTGAGCTGTGGTCATGTGACCTTGGGACAGGGTTACTGAGCCGTGGCCATGTGACATTGGGACAGGGTTACTATGTTCTGGTCATGTGACCTTGGGACACGGTTACTGAGCTGTGGTCATGTGACCTTGGGACAGGGTTACTGAGCTGTGGCCATGTGACCTTGGGACAGGGTTACTGAGCTGTGGTCATGTGACATTGGGACACGGTTACTGAGCTGTGGTCATGCGACATTGGGACACGGTTACTGAGCTGTGGCCCTGTGACATTTGGACAGGGTTACTGAGCTGTGGCCATGTGACATTGGGTCAGGGTTACTATGTTCTGGTCATGTGACCTTGGGACAGGGTTACTGAGCTGTGGCCATGTGACATTGGGACAGGGTTACTGAGCTGTGGTCATGTGACCTTGGGACAGGGTTACTGAGCCGTGGCCATGTGACATTGGGACAGGGTTACTATGTTCTGGTCATGTGACCTTGGGACACGGTTACTGAGCTGTGGTCATGTGACCTTGGGACAGGGTTACTGAGCTGTGGTCATGTGACACTGGGACATGGTTACTGAGCTGTGGTCATGTGACATTGGGACTGGGTTACTGAGCTGTGGTCATGTGACATTGGGACACGGTTACTGAGCTGTGGCCATGTGCCCTTGGGACAGGGTTATTGAGCTGTGGCCATGTGACATTGGGACTGGGTTACTGAGCTGTGGTCATGTGACCTTGGGACAGGGTTACTGAGCTGTGGTCATGTGACATTGAGACTGGGTTACTGAGCTGTTGTCATGTGACCTTGGGACAGGGTTACTGAGCTGTGGCCATGTGACATTGGGACACGGTTACTGAGCTGTGGTCATGTGACGTTGGGACATGGTTACTGAGCCGTGGCCATGTGACATTGGGACAGGGTTACTGAGCTGTGGTCATGTGACTTTGGGACACGGTTACTGAGCTGTGGCCCTGTGACATTGGGACAGGGTTACTGAGCTGTGGTCATGTGACATTGGGACAGGGTTACTGAGCTGTGGCCATGTGACATTGGGACAGGGTTACTGAGCTGTGGCCATGTGACCTTGGGACAGGGTTACTGAGCTGTGGTCATGTGACATTGAGACAGGGTTACTGAGCTGTGGCCATGTGACATTGGGACAGGGTTACTGAGCTGTGGCCATGTGACAATGGGACAGGGTTACTGAGCAGTGGTCATGTGACATTGGGACAGGGTTACTGAGCTGTGGTCATGTGACCTTGGGACAGGGTTACTGAGCAGTGGCCATGTGACCTTGGGACAGGGTTACTGAGCTGTGGCCATGTGACCTTGGGACAGGGTATCTGAGCTGTGGCCATGTGACATTGGGACAGGGTAACTGAGCTGTGGTCATGTGACCTTGGGATAGGGTTACTGAGCTGTGGCCATGTGACCTTGGGACAGGGTTACTGAGCTGTGGCCATGTGACATTGAGACAGGGTTACTGAGCTGTGGCCATGTGACATTGGGACAGGGTTACTGAGCTGTGGCCATGTGAGATTGGGACAGGGTTACTGAGCTGTGGCCATGTGAGATTGGGACAGGGTTACTGAGCTGTGGTCATGTGACCTTGGGACAGGGTTACTGAGCCGTGGCCATGTGACATTGGGACAGGGTTACTATGTTCTGGTCATGTGACCTTGGGACACGGTTACTGAGCTGTGGTCATGTGACCTTGGGACAGGGTTACTGAGCTGTGGTCATGTGACACTGGGACATGGTTACTGAGCTGTGGTCATGTGACATTGGGACTGGGTTACTGAGCTGTGGTCATGTGACATTGGGACACGGTTACTGAGCTGTGGCCATGTGCCCTTGGGACAGGGTTATTGAGCTGTGGCCATGTGACATTGGGACTGGGTTACTGAGCTGTGGTCATGTGACCTTGGGACAGGGTTACTGAGCTGTGGTCATGTGACATTGAGACTGGGTTACTGAGCTGTTGTCATGTGACCTTGGGACAGGGTTACTGAGCTGTGGCCATGTGACATTGGGACACGGTTACTGAGCTGTGGTCATGTGACGTTGGGACATGGTTACTGAGCCGTGGCCATGTGACATTGGGACAGGGTTACTGAGCTGTGGTCATGTGACTTTGGGACACGGTTACTGAGCTGTGGCCCTGTGACATTGGGACAGGGTTACTGAGCTGTGGTCATGTGACATTGGGACAGGGTTACTGAGCTGTGGCCATGTGACATTGGGACAGGGTTACTGAGCTGTGGCCATGTGACCTTGGGACAGGGTTACTGAGCTGTGGTCATGTGACATTGAGACAGGGTTACTGAGCTGTGGCCATGTGACATTGGGACAGGGTTACTGAGCTGTGGCCATGTGACAATGGGACAGGGTTACTGAGCAGTGGTCATGTGACATTGGGACAGGGTTACTGAGCTGTGGTCATGTGACCTTGGGACAGGGTTACTGAGCAGTGGCCATGTGACCTTGGGACAGGGTTACTGAGCTGTGGCCATGTGACCTTGGGACAGGGTATCTGAGCTGTGGCCATGTGACATTGGGACAGGGTAACTGAGCTGTGGTCATGTGACCTTGGGATAGGGTTACTGAGCTGTGGCCATGTGACCTTGGGACAGGGTTACTGAGCTGTGGCCATGTGACATTGAGACAGGGTTACTGAGCTGTGGCCATGTGACATTGGGACAGGGTTACTGAGCTGTGGCCATGTGAGATTGGGACAGGGTTACTGAGCTGTGGCCATGTGAGATTGGGACAGGGTTACTGAGCTGTGGTCAGCTGTGGCCATGTGAGATTGGGACAGGTTTACTGAGCTGTGGTCATGTGACCTTGGGACAGGGTTACTGAGCAGTGGCCATGTGACCTTGGGACAGGGTTACTGAGCTGCGGCCATGTGACCTTGGGACAGGGTTACTGAGCTGTGGTCATGTGACCTTGGGACAGGGTTACTGAGCTGTGGCCATGTGACCTTGGGACACGGTTACTGAGCTGTGGTCATGTGACATTGAGACAGGGTTACTGAGCTGTGGCCATGTGACCTTGGGACAGGGTTACTGAGCTGTGGTCATGTGACATTGGGACACGGTTACTGAGCTGTGGTCATGCGACATTGGGACACGGTTACTGAGCTGTGGCCCTGTGACATTTGGACAGGGTTACTGAGCTGTGGCCATGTGACATTGGGTCAGGGTTACTATGTTCTGGTCATGTGACCTTGGGACAGGGTTACTGAGCTGTGGCCATGTGACATTGGGACTGGGTTACTGAGCTGTGGTCATGTGACCTTGGGACAGGGTTACTGAGCCGTGGCCATGTGACATTGGGACAGGGTTACTATGTTCTGGTCATGTGACCTTGGGACACGGTTACTGAGCTGTGGTCATGTGACCTTGGGACAGGGTTACTGAGCCGTGGCCATGTGACATTGGGACAGGGTTACTATGTTCTGGTCATGTGACCTTGGGACACGGTTACTGAGCTGTGGTCATGTGACCTTGGGACAGGGTTACTGAGCTGTGGCCATGTGACCTTGGGACAGGGTTACTGAGCTGTGGTCATGTGACATTGGGACACGGTTACTGAGCTGTGGTCATGCGACATTGGGACACGGTTACTGAGCTGTGGCCCTGTGACATTTGGACAGGGTTACTGAGCTGTGGCCATGTGACATTGGGTCAGGGTTACTATGTTCTGGTCATGTGACCTTGGGACAGGGTTACTGAGCTGTGGCCATGTGACATTGGGACAGGGTTACTGAGCTGTGGTCATGTGACCTTGGGACAGGGTTACTGAGCCGTGGCCATGTGACATTGGGACAGGGTTACTATGTTCTGGTCATGTGACCTTGGGACACGGTTACTGAGCTGTGGTCATGTGACCTTGGGACAGGGTTACTGAGCTGTGGTCATGTGACACTGGGACATGGTTACTGAGCTGTGGTCATGTGACATTGGGACTGGGTTACTGAGCTGTGGTCATGCGACATTGGGACACGGTTACTGAGCTGTGGCCCTGTGACATTGGGACAGGGTTACTGAGCTGTGGCCATGTGACATTGGGACAGAGTTACTATGTTCTGGTCATGTGACCTTGGGACACGGTTACTGAGCTGTGGTCATGTGACCTTGGGACAGGGTTACTGAGCTGTGGTCATGTGACTCTGGGACATGGTTACTGAGCTGTGGTCATGTGACATTGGGACACGGTTACTGAGCTGTGGTCATGCGACATTGGGACACGGTTACTGAGCTCTGGTCATGCGACATTGGGACACGGTTACTGAGCTGTGGCCCTGTGACATTGGGACAGGGTTACTATGTTCTGGTCATGTGACCTTGGGACATGGTTTCTGAGCTGTGGCCATATGACGTTGGCTCCAGAAGCAATTCTTGTGGACTGCCCAGCAATATACTTGTTGATGATTTGACGCAAATGATGTATTTCACTGTATCTTTCGATGTACCCATGGAAAATAGTCAATTTATTTATACAGAGATACAGCACAGAACTGGGACTTCCAGCCCATCGAGCCAGTACACCCAACAACCTACTTCTTTAACCTATCCTAATCACAGGACAATTTACAATTACCCAATTCACCTGCTGACCGGAGCATCTTTGGACTGTAGAAGGAAACTAGAGCACCAAAGGAATCCCAGGTGTTCACAGGGAGTGACAGGAAAACTCCTCACGGACAGTGAACTCCGACAGGGAGTGACAGGAAAACTCCTCACGGACAGTGAACTCCGACAGGGAGTGACAGGAAAACTCCTCACGGACAGTGAACTCCGACAGGGAGTGACAGGAAAACTCCTCACGGACAGTGAACTCCGACAGGGAGTGACAGGAAAACTCCTCACGGACAGTGAACTCCGACAGGGAGTGACAGGAAAACTCCTCACGGACAGTGAACTCCGACAGGGAGTGACAGGAAAACTCCTCACGGACAGTGAACTCCGACAGGGAGTGACAGGAAAACTCCTCACGGACAGTGAACTCCGACAGGGAGTGACAGGAAAACTCCTCACGGACAGTGAACTCCGACATCCTGAAATGTACCAGCATCAGGCTTACCACTGTGCTACCGTGGCACCCCAGAAATCAATTTTCATCCGTGTGGGAAAATATCTATGAGTGGTTCTGGTACTAAGCTATTGACACAAGTCAGGTAGCCTCCTTTTCTGTTAAAACCATCCTATCATTCGACAATATAAAATTGTGCCAGACTGACTCAGCAATGACTAACCAACCTCTTGGTCTACAAAATGTAGGAGAGGGATTCGGCCATTCACCCTATTGGGTCTTCTCTGTAATTCCATCATGGCTTTTTTTTATCCCATTCTCCTGCACTCTCCCCATAACCTTTGTTGTCCTGACTAATCAAGAACCTGTCAACCTCTGCTTTAAATATACTCACTGACCTGGCCTCCACAGCCACCTGTGGCACAAAGAAGTTCCAGATTCAGCAGTCTCTGGTTACAGAAATTCCTCCTCACCCCTATTCTGAAAAGGCACCCCTACACTCTAAGGCGGCGCCGTTAGGTCCTGGACTCCCCCACAATAGAAAATATCCTCTCCACATCCTCTCCACCCAGACCTTTCAATATTTGATAGGTTTCAATGAGATTGAAGACACATTCTTTGAAACTCCAGCAAGGATAGGCCCAGAGCCATCAAACGCTTCGCATAAGTTAACTGTTTCAGTTCCCGGGATCATTCTCCTGTGCTTCCAATTCCAGCACATCCTTTCTTAGATAAGGGGCCCAAAACTGCTCACAATACTCCAAGTACGGTCTGGCCAAGGCCTCATAAAGCCTCAGTGTTACATCCTTGCTTCTATATTTGTTTCTCCAAAGTCTTCATACTGTCTACAAGGAACTGGTCCTGGACGAAAGTCAGTTCTACAGGTCTCACAAAGATAAACAACGTCCAGGCAGTGTTTCGTCCTTATCTGACACCCAATACCCAACCCTCAACATTCACTTGCCTGTACATATACCAGCAGGCTCAAGGATAGCTTCTACTCCACTGTGACAGCACTCTTGAATCTCGTCGTGGGCCATGCATTTTGTCTACCTGCACTGCATTCTCTTATTCTCCTTAAGCCTATCACCCCGAATGAGGCATTGGCTGCCTGTCCTGGTCCAGTACCCTGGGGTTGTCCAGATGTAGCCCACATTCTTGGTGTATCCTTCCTCTTCCTCCCTTTGGAGTTTCTGTTGCACTGGTTTTTATAAGGTGGGGTTGCTAGCCTCATGCCCAAACCTCCTCCTCGGACCATCCACTGTGGAGTCACTGCAATTCCTCTACTGCCAATTTATACTCTGCATTCCCTCAAATGAACGGAATGCTGTTTGATGGTACTCACACAAAAGCTTTATATCGCATCTCAGTACATGTAACAAAAAGCAATTACTGATTAGTACAGTGGCTACAGAACTCATCGAGCATGAAGTGTACAGCAGCAATTTATCATATCACCAACAATAGCACTTCTCATCTCCATTAACACTAACCACTAGGCTGCCATGATGCAACACTTCAGTTCCTTTAATATCAGAGAATGTATACAACATACAACCAGAAATTTGTGCTCTTCAAAGACATCCCTGAAACAAGACCCCACTGAATGAATGATAGAACGTCAAAGCCTTGAGTCCCCCTCCTCCACATATGCAGCAACAAAAGCATCAGTCCCCACCCCCCACTTGTGCCAGAAGCACCAATGCCTCACCCCCCCCCACCACCATGCAAGTAACAGCAAAAACTCCCCAAAGAGACTTTGATCCAGAACTCTACAGTCCATAACCCAGCACTTTAGTATCTCAGACAGGCCCTCTCTCCATCAAGAAATGCAAACTATTTCAGACTTCAGTCCAAGCAACATTACCATCATGGCTGAGATGTTCCCTGCCGTTCATTCTTTTATCACTGGATGGAATCCCCACTTTGCTAACAAAGCTGTGCCAACAACTGTACAAGTTCACTCATTCAAGTTTATTGTCATTCAACCATATGCATGTATACTACAAAACGAAACAGCATTCCTCTGGGCCACGTTGCAAAACAGAGTACATTGTCATACACATCATAATGTTAGCACAAATCCCTGAGCGCATGGACTGAAGACTGATGGCGCATGGAATGCACTGTTAATCTTCAGGCTGTGCCACCTGTTGCTTGTCTCCTACATGGAAGACTATAATTCCTCACTATCAATCAAACCGAGGAAAGGAGTGGAGTGGGAAGAGTGGGGGGGGGGGGGTGGGTAAGACCACAGGAATTTGTTTGTCTAATTCTTTCGGAAAACTTTGAGAAACTTCAGAATAATCTGTCTGAGAATTTTATGTCAGGCAGCATTTCACCTGGGTCTGTCGAGGTCATCAATTGCATTTGGTGCTCCTGAGCAGGCTCCTCGACTCCAGTGAGATCCGACATAAATTACGGGGGGCGCTTCTCCCCATCTGCCGCAGAAGGCTACCATTTCAATTCAACTTCCCATCGACGTGTTAGTCCGTGGCCTCCTCTACTGCCATGATGATGGCCAAACTCAGGATGGAGGAGCAACTCCTCAAATTCTATCTACCTTGTACAAGTATAACCCCCACCAAAACCAAGTGCACAGAATGTGCACAGGTTTTATAGAAGACAAACAGTAAACAATCAAAAAATATCATAAGTGGGCACTTGAATCCACCATAATGGCGAGAGCTTTGGAAAAGGTTATCTAGTTAATCTCACACACAAAATGCTGGAGGAACTCAGCAGGTCGGGCAGCATTTCTGGAGAGGCATACACAGTTGGTGTTTCAGGCAGAGAATCTGTCACAAGAACAGCCCTGATGAAGAGTCGCAGCCCGAAACATCAAATGTTTGTTCCTCTCCACAGATGCTGCCTGACCTGCTGAGGTCCTCCTGAACTTTGCGTGGTGGTGTTCTGGATTTGCAGCATCGGCAGAATCTCTTCTGTAAATCTAATCTAACTAACCTCACTATCCTTCCCCACAGATCTACAGAATTGCCAACTTCAATTTTTTTTAAAATTTATAAAGCTAAGTTCAGCTTTATTCGGCATCTATAGGTACTACGAAACATACAGACAAAGGATATAATGCTGAGGCTTTATAACACACTGGTGAGGTCTCACTTGGAGTACTGGGTCGATGATCTAAAAAAGGGACGTGCAAATTTGGAGAGGATTCAGACGAGGCTCACACAATGATTCCAGGAATGAAAGGTTTATTGTATGATGGCTCCGAACTCGTTCTCACTGGAACTTAGAAACATGAGGCCAGGGGGGAGATGGCTCCTACTGAAACCTATCAAATGCTGAAAGGCCTCAATAGAATGGATGTGGAAAGGATGTTTCCTACAGTGGGAGAGTCCAAGACCAGAGGGCACAGCCTCAGATTAGAGGGACATTCATTTAGAACAGCAATGAGGAGGAATTTCTTTAGCCAGAGGCTGGTGAATCAGAATTCTTTGCCACAGGTGGCTGTGGAAGTAAGTCACTTGGTGTACTTAAGGAGGAATTGGATAGGTGTGAAAGGTTAAAAGGAGAAGCCAGAGGAATGAGGTTGAGAGGGAAAGTGGATCGGCCTCAATGCACTGAATGGCACAGTTCTGCTCCTATGTCCATGGAGGAACATCACTTGTTTCGATGGCCGATACGTCCGGGGCAGTCGCAGTGTTGCCATGCTTCCGGTGCTAACAAAGTATGCCCACCACTTACTAAGCCACACGTCTTTGGAATGTGGGAGGAAGCCGGGGAGAACATACAAACTCCTTACAGACAGCAGTGGCAATTGAACCCTGCTGCCCGATCGCCAATGCTGTGCTAACTGCCCCAATAGAACCTGTTAATACTGGGAACACCAGAGTGCAATGTTTTGATGGGACTTATTTTCACTCTACGGTTCTTCCCTCCAAGAGGACCACAACCTGGTTTGGAGGCCTTTGTGCCTCAATGACCCGGAGAACTACTTTGGCTGGAGTCAGGGTCTTGTGCTTTGGCTCTGGGTAGGGTCACCCATGTCAAACAGGTCCAAGAGTAGAGGCCAGACTAAGAATGGCCCACTGGTCCTCCAGGTTCAGGGGTTCAACTCAGGGATAACAACCCCAACTGGTCCAACAAACTGTTAAAGAAACAATAATGAAGAATCCATGATGTTCATTGCTGCCCTAAACACCAGCAGGCATAACAAGCAGTGGTAAGATTCTTTCACCGATTACCTTAAATCTATGGGATTTGATTGTGGAGCCTCTATCACTGGAAACCCTTCCTCTTTATTTACAAATCCATACTCTGTATTACCTTCAGTAAATGCTCTGGTCATTTCCAGCAGATTGTCATTGTACAATAGTTCACATTTATCACATGTATACAGCCAAACAAAACAAAGTTCCTCCAGCCCAAACTACACCACACATAGAACACACACACACACACACATCACATAAAGTAATATTAGCACAAGCAAATTAACAAATAATGAGCATTCACATCAGAGGTTAAAAAGCAAACATATAACACCAGGGAAGCTTCATGTGTAGTGAGACCGAGATGGTGGCAGGGAGTTCAGTCGTCTCACAGTCCGGGGGAAGAAGCTTCTTCCATCCTGACAGTCCTTCCCAATACGATGGTATCTCTTGCCTGTCAAAGAGATTGTTGGACGTATGGGAGGGATCACTGACAATGCTAAGGGCTCTGCGTAGGCAGTGCTCCTGGTAACCATGATAATCTAATATTGTAAAGTCTAGGAAAACTGAGCAGCACTTCTTACTCACAATCTTCACTACCCAATGGCACAATCTGTCCTTTTTTATATTCATAGTCACTACTGTAAATTGCTGTGACAGATTTCCCACACCAACCATCAGACATAGGAGCAGAATTAGGCCATTCAGCCCATTGAGTCGGCTCCCCCCATTCGAGCACAGCTGATTTACTACCCTTCTTAACCTCATACTCTTGCCTTATCCCCATAACCCTTGATGCCCTTAGGAATCAAAAACTTCCACTGTAAATACATCCATTGATTTGGCCTTCAAAGCCGCCTGCGACAATGAATTCCACAAATTCACCATCCTTTGGCTGAAGAAATTCCTCCTCATCTTTGCTCTAAAAGAACATCCCGTCCGTCTGTTCTAAACAGGAGATTCTGCAGCTGTGGGAAATCCAGAGTAACACACACAAAATATGAGAGGAACTCAACAGTTCAGGCAGCATCTACAGAGGGGAGTAAAGAATCAGTATTTCGAGCTGAGACTCTTCATCAAATCTTTATCAGTCCTTCGTTTCTGTTGTGAGAGTGTCTGCAGTTTCTCCCTCAGATGCATAAATCGTCCATAATTATCAACAAACAATGGGTAACAGCAAGGGAATTTTCAATAAACAATTTATAATTATCGGTCTACAAAGTGTTATGTCGAAGACAGATTCTGGAATTGATAAGTGTGCTAAATTTACACATTTGTAGTTATTCAACATTTGTACAAATGACAAGTTGAGCCACTGCACAACAGAGCTATGTTGGAAGCGTGGGGGCATTTACTAGCTGCCCCCAGCACATTTTGATTTGATTTGATGTAAAAGACGCATTCATGTTTTGATGTATATGTGACAATATTCTTTTACTTCCCTCCGGAGGCACACAGTAAACCCTCCAAAGCAAGGTTATGGCCAGCACAGTAATGTAATGGTAAGCACAACGCTTTACAGCGCCAGCAATCTGGGTTCAGTTCCCACCGTTCCCTGGACCGTATGGGCTTCCTCCGGGTGCCTAGCTTCCTCACACCAAAGATGTACTGGTTGGTAGGTTAGCTGGTCATTGTCCTGTGATTAGGCTAGGGTTAAATTAGAGATTGCTGGGCATCGCAAAGGGTCAGAAGGCCCTATTCTGTGCTGTATCTCAATAACTAAACAAATAACTAAAACTACGTCAGTCTTACCCAAATCACAAGCTGTAGCTTTGAGTCCTAGAATAAAGATCTGAGCAGAAAACCTTGGCTGAAACACCGACTAAAGAGCAAAATCGCGCCAAATTGTTAGAGCAACAGTTCATTGGGTCAGGATAATAAACAGAAGCCCCATCCATTCCTTTATAGAGTCAATGTGTGGCAATCTATACTATCCCACTTGCCTCTTAATTCTATATCCCTGTCTTGCTCATGAAAGAACCCTCTGGTTGCTTCTTAAACGCTGTTACTGTCGTTGTACTCATAGTCACTTTGAGCCTTCCAATGGTCAGAAAGAACAGAAAAGTGAGGTTCAGATTTAACATGTTGGCGGGATACTACACCCTACCTACTTTATACAGCTGCTACATCTGCACGTGCCTCGTCCACTCACTTCACTTTCCTATCCCCCACCAGCCAGGACATGCTCTCTTCATGCTGCTCTCAGGAGCCTCAGGTCCCAACACCAGCAGGATTAGGAACAGTTACTTCCCCTCAACCATCATCAGCTCCAGAACCAAAGTGCACAACTTCACTTACCCCAACAGTGAACTGATTTCACCACCTCCGGATTCACTTTCAACGTCTCCACAACTCATGTTTTTGATATTCATTGCTTATTAATTACTATGTTGTGTTTTTTTCTATTTACACATCAGTTTTATGACCGCCTTTGTTGTATGCAGTTTTACATTGATTCTGTTGTGTTTCATTTATAATAACTGCTGTGAATGACTGCGAGAAAAGGAATCTCAGGGTAGATTCACATCTTACAATACGTCTGGGTAGTCTCCAAACTGACAGCATCAAACTCGGATTCTCCTTCCGGTAACAACATTTTTTAACTCCCCCTCACCTCTTCTACTATGCCTCTTACTTCTGCTCACCTGCCTATCACCTAATCCTGGAATCTCTCTTCCTTCCCATTTTCCTATGGCCCACTCGCCTCTGTTCGATTCCTTCCCCTCCGACCCCACTCTCCTCTCCAATTCCTTCCCCTCCAACCCCACTCTCCTTTCCAATTCCTTCCCCTCCGACCCCACTCTCCTTTCCAATTCCTTCCCCTCCGACCCCACTCTCCTCTCCAATTCCTTCCCCTCCGACCCCACTCTCCTTTCCAATTCCTTCCCCTCCGACCCCACTCTCCTTTCCAATTCCTTCCCCTCCGACCCCACTCTCCTCTCCAATTCCTTCCCCTCCGACCCCACTCTCCTTTCCAATTCCTTCCCCTCCGACCCCACTCTCCTCTCCGATTCCTTCCCCTCCAACCCCACTCTCCTCTCCCGTCCAATTCTTTCCTCTTACAACCCCACTCTCCTCTCCGATTCCCTCCCTCCGAGCTCACTCTCCTCTGTCCAATTCCTTTCCCTCCGACCCCACTCTCCTCTCCGATTCCTTCCCCTCCAACCTCACTCTCCTCTCCTGTCCGATTCCTTCCTCTTACAACCCCACTCTCCTCTCCGATTACTTCCCCTTCAACCCCACTCTCCTCTCCGATTCCTTCCCCTCTGACCCCACTCTCCTTTCCGATTCCCTCCCCTCTGACCCCACTCTCCTCTGTCTGATTACTTCCCCTCCGACCCCACTCTCCTCTCCGATCCCACTCTCCTCTGTCCGATTCCTTCCCCTCCAGCCTCACTCTCCTCTCCTGTCCGATTCCTTCCTCTTACAACCCCACTCTCCTCTCCGATTACTTCCCCTTCGAGCCCACTCTCCTCTCTGATTCCTTCCCCTCTGACCCCACTCTCCTCTGTTCGATTCCTTCCCCTCCGACTCCACTCTCCTCTGTCCGATTCCTTCTCCTCCGACCCCACTCTCCTCTCTGATTCCTTCCCCTCCGTCCCCACTCTCCTCTCCGATTCCTTCCCCTCCGACTCCACTCTCCTCTGTCCGATTCCTTCTCCTCTGACCCCACTCTCCTCTCCGATTCCTTCCCCTCTGACCCCACTCTCCTCTGTCCGATTCCTTCCCCTCCGACCCCACTCTCCTCTGTCCGATTCCTTCTCCTCTGACCCCACTCTCCTCTCCGATTCCTTCCCCTCCGACTCCACTCTCCTCTGTCCGATTCCTTCTCCTCTGACCCCACTCTCCTCTCCGATTCCTTCCCCTCTGACCCCACTCTCCTCTGTCCGATTCCTTCCCCTCTGACCCCACTCTCCTCTGTCCGATTCCTTCCCCTCCGACCCCACTCTCCTCTGTCCGATTCCTTCTCCTCTGACCCCACTCTCCTCTCCGATTCCTTCCCCTCTGACCCCACTCTCCTCTGTCCGATTCCTTCCCCTCCGACCCCACTCTCCTCTCTGATTCCTTCCCCTCCGACTCCACTCTCCTCTCCGATTCCTTCCTCTCCGACCCCACTCTCCTCTGTCCGATTCCTTCCCCTCCGACCCCACTCTCCTCTCCGATTCCTTCCCCTCCGACTCCACTCTCCTCTCCGATTCCTTCCCCTCCGACTCCACTCTCCTCTGTCCGATTCCTTCTCCTCCGACCTCACTCTCCTCTCTGATTCCTTCCCCTCCGTCCCCACTCTCCTCTCCGATTCCTTCCCCTCCAACTCCACTCTCCTCTGACCCCACTCTCCTCTCCGATTCCTTCCCCTCTGACCCCACTCTCCTCTGTTCGATTCCTTCCCCTCCGACTCCACTCTCCTCTGTCCGATTCCTTCTCCTCCGACCCCACTCTCCTCTCTGATTCCTTCCCCTCCGTCCCCACTCTCCTCTCCGATTCCTTCCCCTCCGACTCCACTCTCCTCTGTCCGATTCCTTCTCCTCTGATCCCACTCTCCTCTCCGATTCCTTCCCCTCTGACCCCACTCTCCTCTGTTCGATTCCTTCCCCTCCGACTCCACTCTCCTCTGTCCGATTCCTTCTCCTCCGACCCCACTCTCCTCTCTGATTCCTTCCCCTCCGTCCCCACTCTCCTCTCCGATTCCTTCCCCTCTGACTCCACTCTCCTCTGTCCGATTCCTTCTCCTCTGATCCCACTCTCTTCTCCGATTCCTTCCCCTCTGACCCCACTCTCCTCTGTCCGATTCCTTCCCCTCCGACCCCACTCTCCTCTGTCCGATTCCTTCTCCTCCGACCCCACTCTCCTCTCTGATTCCTTCCCCTCCGACTCCACTCTCCTCCCCGATTCCTTCCCCTCCTACTCCACTCTCCTCTGTCCGGTTCCTTCTCCTCCGACCTCACTCTCCTCTGTCCCCACTCTCCTCTGTCCTCACTCTCCTCTGTCCCCACTCTCCTCTGTCCGATCCCTTCCCCTCAGACCCCACTCTCCTCTCCGATTCCTTCCCCTCCGATTCCACTCTCCTCTGTCCGATTCCTTCTCCTCCGACCTCACTCTCCTCTGTCCGATTCCTTCTCCTCTATCCGATCCCTTCCCTTCCAACCCCACTCTCCTCTCCGATTCCTTCCCCTCTGACCCCACTCTCCTCTGTTCGATTCCTCCCCCCACTACCCCTCTCTCCTCCGTCCGATTCCTTCCCCACTACCCCACTCTCCTCTATCCGATTCCTTCCAGTCCGACCCCACTCTCCTCCGTCCGATTCCTTCCCCTCCAGCCCTACTCTCCTATGTCCAATTCCTTCCCCTACGATTCCTTCCTCTCCAACTCCACTCTCCTCTCCGATTCCTTCCCCTCTGACTCCACTCTCCTCTCCGATTCCTTCCCCTCCATCCCCATTCTCCTCTCCTGTCCGATTCCTTCCCCTCCGACCCCACCATCCTCTGTCCGATTCCTGCCCCTCTGACCCCACTCTCCTCTGTTCGATTCCTTCGCTTCCCCTCCAACTCCACTCCGACCATTCCTTCCCTTCCAGTCAGTTTCCTTTCTCTCCAGCCCTTTTCGTTTCCCGTGCACCTGGCCTCACCTAGCTATCCTCCCTCCCCTCCCTCCACCTTTATATTCTGGCATCTCCCCTCTTCTTTCCAGTCCTGAAGAAGGTTCTCAGCCCAAAAGTCAACTGTCTATCCATTTGCACAGATGCTGCCTGAGTTCCTCCAGCACTTTGTGTGTGGTTTGATTATAAATTTAGTATGAAGATTTTGAACTGTGTCCGAACCAGCAGCCTAAAACATGGGCACTGAAGCAACAGCTACGGTAGTTCCTCTTTTTCAAGGAAGGAAGTTAAGAACACTTATCATGACTATTTAAACATGGAAGTTTCAATTCAAGTTGCAGAGTGGAAACACTTCTTTTTTATGCACAGTATAAAAACGAAAAGTAGCTCCATCGACGTTGCTCCTAACCTACGGCCTAATGTGTTCTCACTTTCCTGGCTGTCATCGAGCTTTAAGCCAGGTTGTTCTAACCACCAGGAAAGCCGGGGACTTTCAATATCATAGAGAAAGACTCGACTTCTGGTTGGATTGAAGCGCATACAGCAATATTAAAAAATGGAACGATTTGGGAAAAAATGATACTGAGAAACATTAGAGATGCAAAACCAAAGAATTAAACAACACAGGAAGAGAGGATTCAGGGAAAATTCCTGGGGAGGAGGAGAAGCGATCCTGGGACAGCAAGGGAGTGATGACAGGAGCGAAAGAGGGGGAACGTTATTACCCGAGAGGGGAGGGCAATCTGAGTACAGATGGATGTGATCATGGGGGTGGGGGATATCAGGGTGCTGTGATCTCAGGAGAGGAGGGTGGATCCTGGGGAAGGTGACACTACTTGGGCCCCGTACTCGGGACTTCCCCCAGTCCCTTCCCAACCGGCATACACACAGCTCCCCAGGATCCACCCTCTTCTCTCGAGATCACAGCACCCCGCTCCCCAGGATATGGCTCATCTCTTCCGCCATGAACACCCACCCAGCCCCTGCCAACCTCCCCTCTCCTGCCCCCTCTCCCCCTCGCTTCCCATCCCCTTCACCCTCTGTGTTCCTTGTCTCTCACTCTGTTCCCTTCCCTCCCCTCTGCCACGGGCGTCCCTCCTCCCTTCCCCTGCCATCCCCGACCCTCTTCCTACCGTCGCGGATGCCGCCGCTGAACCTCCTCCATGGCTCGCGTAACTCCCGCTCTCAACCTTCGGCTCCTCTCGGCCACATCCGCCTCGCACCGGAAACGCCCTTTGGAGGGTCCGTCGCCGACAGCCGTCATTAAAGGGGCGGAAGTAAGGACTCTGGCTGGTCGGGGCGGAAGCAAGCGTGGATGACGTACCTTTCACGGAAGTTATCACCCCATTGACGGAAGTGTACGCCCGAAGCCTGCGGGGCGGAAGAAGTTGGTCGGTTAGTCGGGCATAGTGGAAGTGTGGAGTTGTCTATTGTCATTTCAGATGTATATATGTATGTCGTCGAACGAAACAACGTTCACATAAGACAAAATAATTTTACTACAAATAAATTAACGTTTGCAACACAAACTAAAAAATAAACAATGTAGCTCTTTGTAAGTAATGAGATCTGGATGTTGACAGATAGTTCAGTAGTCTCCCGGCCTGGTGGAAGTTTTCTCATCCCGACAGTCCTTCAGTATCTTCTCCCTGATGGTAGGGGGCCAAATAGGTTGTTGGACGGATGGAAGGGGTCACTTGCTAAAGGCCCTGCATACACAGCGCTCCTGATCAATATTTCAATTGGGCGTAAGAGTGACACCGATGATCTACTCAATAGTCCCCACAAGCCTTTAAAGGATTTCATTTGTGTAGCCCTAGTGCAACATAGCAAATGATGACTTTTAAAACATAGTCACAGTTCTTGGCAGGTGGTTTGCTATTGCCTTCTTCTGGGCAGTGTCTTTACAAGATGGGTGACTCCAGCCATTATCAATACTCTTCAGAGATTGTCTGCCTGGCGTCAGTGGTCACATAACCAGGACTTGTGATTTGCACCAGCTGCTCCCATAGTTTCACATGACCCTGATTGGGGGCTAAATAGATGTCCCTCCTTGCCCAAGAGTGACTTACAGATTATTGGAGGGAAGGAGTGCCTTGCACTTCCTTTCGAAGAGACGTATCACCACCCTGCAAATGTGTTATAGCTACAGAGAAAGTACAGTGCAAGCAAACAATAAGGTTCAAATTAATTAGTGAGGCCAAGAGTCCATTTTATTATACTAAGAGACTATTCAATAGTCTCCTTGTCAAGCCTTAGTATTTTCTGCCTAATGCAGAAAATGTCCAGGGTGGGTAGGGTCTTTTGATAATCCTGATGCTTTCCCAAGGCAGAGAGAAGTGGAGACTGTGTTCATGGGGCAGAGACTGGTTTGATATTATGATAACCCAGACAAATGATAAACTTTTAACAAAATTGGATCAGGGATAATGTTAGCAAGATATGTAGCCTTCCAGCCATCTGGGGTACCAAACAGTACTTCCAGTTCTGATGAGTCCTTCAATCTGAAACATTAACTGTGTTTCTCTCGCCACGAATGCTGCCTGGCCTGCTGAGTGTTGCCAGCACTCACTGATATTATTTCAAATTTCCAGCATCGGGCAGTATTTGATTTTCACTCCATCCACTTGCAGTCATTCAGATTAGTATATTGAGCTTATTGTACCTTCTGTCATCCCACGTACACTAGAGCAACTGAGCACAACTTGATTAACAACTCTGCCAATCCCTTCAGTGTAAGCAGTGAGGCAGCACCAGTGGAGGGGAATGGTCAGTCAACGTTCATGACCCTTTGTCTCGACTGTTGGTCCGAATTCAGGTTTATTATCACTGATGCATGACATGAAGCTCGTTGTTTTGCAGCAGCAGCAGCACAGTGCAAATATAAAATCAAGAAATTCCAACAATAAATAGTGCAAGAAAACGGGTAGGTTCTGCTGTCTCTTGTCTTTCAAAAACAATTGCAGTGAAACATTAAATGCTAATGGAGGGTGTTACAAACGCATATCATGTTGGGCTTCATTAGTTGGAGACTGAGTTCAAAAGCTATGGGTAATGTTGCAGCTCCATAAAATTCTGGTTAGACCACACATGGAGCATGGTGTGTTCAGTTCTGATTGCCTCATTATAACAAGAATGTGGAAGCTTTATAGAGGATGCAGAAGATGAGAATGAGTGCATGTCAGATTGAGCAAGCTAGGGCTTTTCTCTTTCAAGTGAAGAAGGATGAGAGGTGACTTGATAAAGGAGTGATGTATAAGACAATAAGAGGCATATACCTAGTGGATAACCAGAAACTTTTTCCCAGAGTGAAATGGCTAATACCAAGGGGGCATCATTTTAAGGCAAGGTAAACTGTGACTGAAGTGACATTCCACTTCATATTGATGTCCTGGTAGTGGTAATTACTAATAGTGACATTTTAAACATGAGAAGGTCTGCAGATGATGGAAATGCAAAGCAACATTCACAAACTGTGGACAAACTCAGCAGGTCAGGCAACACTGGTGGAAATGAATAAAAAGTTGACGTTTGGATCTCAGCCAGTATTTCCTCCAACATTTGGCATGTATAATTTTACAGGTGATTGGAGGAAAGTATGGGGGGGGGGGGGAGTGTCAGAGGTAGTTTTGTTTTTTACACAGAGTGGTGAGTACGTGCAATGTGATGCCAGGGGTCATGGTAGAGGCAGATACATTAGAGGAATTCAAGCAACTCTAGGATAGACACATGAATGAGTGCTGGAAAAATGGAGGGCTGTAAGGATGGGAAGAGTTAGCTTGATTTTAAAGTATGTTAAAAGGTCGGCACAATGTCAGGGGCAAAAGGGCCTGTACAGTGCTGTAAAGTTCTATCTACCACTAGCCCTTCAAATTTCCTGTTCAATCTGGATGTTGGCTATGCAAGGACACTTACGCTTCACATCATTTATAACTTTTCAATCCCTGCAGCTTTTATGAGACAAAGAAAAGCAAAGGGAGGAACAATGACAAAAGTTAAAGGGTACATGGTTGGGAAAGGTTGAGAGGGATATGGGCCAAAAGCAGGCAAATGGAACTATTTTGGGTAGACAGCTTGGTTGACTTGATTCAGTTGGGCCAAAGGGTCTGATTCCATGTCCCACAACAGAAAACACTGGAGTTACTCGGCACATCTAGCAGCATCTGTAGAGGACAAAAGTGAGTTTATATTCCAAAACTTAACAGGTCAGGCACCAGTTGTGGAGGGGAATAAAAAGTCACTCTTCTGAGCCAAGACCCCTCAACAGGACTGGAAAGGAAGGGGGCAGAAGCCTGAATAAGAAGTTGGGGGAAGGGGAAGGGGAAGGAGTACAAGATGGCGGGTGAGAACTTTATCTCTTACCTCATCCACCTATCCCATTCCAAAGTAAAGTTCAAAGTAAATTTTATTATCAAAGTACCTCATATCTTGAATCCATTCTATCCTCCTTGGTTCATTTCCTTCCCACCAACATCTGAGACCCATCCCATGTTCTCGGTAACTTTCAATTCCCCAGCCTCTAACTTCCATCCTGCCCTTAGATTCACTTGGTCCATCTCTAACGCCTCCCTCCTTTCTTGATCTGTCTTCATCTCTGGAGACAGCCTGTTTACCAACATCTTATACAGATCTACTGATTCCCATGGTTATCTCGACTGCACCTCTTCCCACACTATCTCCTGTAAAAAATGCTATTCCTTTTTCTCAGATTTTCTGCCCCACCTCATCTGATCCCAGGGCTTGGCTTTCCATTCCAGGACATCAGAGATGTCCTCCTTCTTTAAAGCGTGCTGTTCCCCCCCTCCTCCACTGTTAATGCTGCCCTCAGCATCTCCAGCCCCCAGACATCCACACTCACGTCGTCTCACCGCCGTGACAGGGGTGAGTCCTTCTTGTCCTCACCTATCACCCTCCACATCCAACAGATTATTCTCCGCAACTTCCACCATCTCCGAATGGATCCTACCACTAAACATATCTTTACCTCCCTTGAATGTCAGTCCATTGGTTGTGGGAACATTTTAATGATGAGGCATGTGAAGTTATCGCCGCTGGTTCAAAAGCCTGATGGTTGAGGAGTAATAACTGTAAATCCTGAGGCTCTAGCATCTTCTTCCTGATGGCAGCAGTGAGAAGAGAGCATGTGCAACACGTACAACACGCTGGATGAACTTAGCAGGTCGGGCAGCATCTGTGGAAACGAGCAGTCAACGTTTCGGGCCAAGACCCTTGGTCAGGACTGAAGAGGGAGGGGGCAGGGGCCCTATAAAGAAGGTGGGGGGAGGGAACCTCTCCTCAACCCTCGTGAGGCAACACTTCAGTTGTGAGTCTGTTGGGGTCATCTATTGCATCCAGTATGGCCTCCTCTACATCGGTGAGACCCAATGTAGATTGGAGGACCGCTTCGTTGAGCACCTCTGCTCCATCCCCCCAAGACAGCATGTCCTGGGTGGATGATGGATCCTGCTTTCCGGCAGCATTTCATGTAGATATACTCAATGGTTGGGACTGCTTTACCTGTGATGGACTGGGCTGTATCCAGCTTCTTACTTCAACCCCCATCCCCATCCCCCACCTAGTCTCACTTACCACCTGTCAGAGATGCTGCCTGACCTGCTAAGTTCCTCCAGCATTTAGTGTGTGCTTTCAGCATCTGCAGAATCGAGTGTTTATTTCACTAATGTCACCTAGCTTTCTGCCCTGGCCCCGTGTCCTTCTACAGGTTGCTCCTCCAACTCTTCCCTCCAAGTGGTAACGAGGAGTGAGGGAGGTCAAGGTACTGGAGGATAACTCCTTTAGAAAGTTGACATGAGATCGGCACACAGTTGATAAGTTAGGGCCTCAGATTCAGGAAGTGCAAAACTTTCACTGTGGCACAACTCAAGGAGCCTCAGACTCTCAGTGCCAGTGATGTGGGCTCAATCCCGACCATGCAATCTGCATGGAGGTTGTATGTCCTCCATGATGACACAGGCTTTCCTCTCATATCTGTGATTTGCTGCTGTAAATTGCCCCTAGTATGTAACGTTATAAATCTTGTTTATTATCAAATGCACGAGTATGGTGAGGTGCAGGAGATGATGGCCGGATTTTCTCCAGTCAGCTATCATGATCTAGCGCTCATGGTGTTAATGTTACTTGCCAACTATCAGCATATTTAATTTTTTGAATTTTATTTAGAGATACAACATGATAACAGCCCTTGCTGGCTCAATGAACCCACACTGCCCACTTACAGCCATTCTATCAATTAGTCTATGCCTCTGGAATGTAGGAGGGAATCCCTCACAGTACAAACTCTTTACAGGTAGTGGCGTTATGAGCCCCCTTTGGCTGGCATTGTAATAGCAGCATTACACCAAACTCGTATATACTGTACCAGCTCTCAAATGAATGTGACAGGACTGCAGCACAAGGCTTCCAAACCATTGTTAGAATATCAGGGCTCAGTGTTAATGTATCCAACACCTACTTCTACTTCTTTTTATTACGTGGAGTAAATTGAGTCGTTTTCTGCTGGGTGGCAATGGTGCAGTTCCATGTGTTTTCTCCCTCTTCCCCACCCTGCCACAAAAACCAGGGGTTAGGTGGAGGTGAGCAGACCCAGGTGCACTGAGCAGATTCACCAGCCCACGCACTAAGTCAGTGTGGCCGGCTAGTAGCCACTCCTCCCACACCTGCTGGCTTTCCATCACGGCTATTTCTGTGACCCTTTCTGTTTGGTTTAGGGATGGTTCTCAGGAACACAACCCTGTTGTGACTTGGTTTTTTCCTGTACTCAGGATGCTGTACCATACAGCCTGTGCCCAAGAACATACAGTCTGTAAGGAGGTGGCCAGGAATTGAGTCATATGTAAAGGTTGAATAGGCAAGAAGTTTATTCTCTGGAATGTAGAATGAAGGGAGCTGTGGCAGTGGTATTCAAAATGAGAGGTATGGATAGGGTAAATACAAGCAGGCATTTTCCACTGAGGTTGGGTGAGACTAGAAATAGAGTCATAGGTTAAGGGTGAAATATTTACTCACAGAGTGGTGAAAGTGTGCAATGAGCTGCCAGCAGAAGTGATGGATGGGAAGTTTGGATAGGTACGTGGATGGCAGGCTATGGACCAAGTGCTGGTCAACCAGACTTGGCAGAGTAAGTTTGGCACAGACAAAATAGGCCAAAGGGCATGTTTCTGGGCTGTAGCTGTGTAACTCCTCCTGAGAAAGTAGATTCATCCAACCTGTACAAAATAATCAGGGCTATATGCAATAAACAAATAAGATCCATTGGAAACACGCAAAATACTGCAGGCCAGGCAGCAACCATGGAGAGGAATAAGCAGTCAACGTTTTGGGCCAAGATGTCAACTGTTTGCTCCCCTCAATCAATACTGCCTGACTTGCTGAGTTCCTCCAGCATATTGAGTGTGTTGCTCTGGATTTCTAGCATCTGTAGAATTTTGTGTGTTTAGGATTCATTAGAAATCAACAACTGGAGAGGTACAATAAAATGACAGAAGAGTTTAAGACTTAACCGACAAAATCTGTGAATGGCTTATGAGTCGTGATAAGAATGGTTTTATTCTGTGTAATTACAAAACTACACCACTGAACTTACAGAGGAAACAATGACTGTTATTTACCAAACACATACATTGGAGTAACAGTATTAATAAACATCTGCTTGAAACAACGGCTATAGCACAAGGCTACATGATCCTCTAATATATGAGGTCTCGTACATTATGTTAACAAGCACAAAGCAGCAGATTGAAAGGTCCTTGAGAACACAAAATACGTTTAGACACAAAAGAAAGCATAAATTGTGCGTATTATTTAGGACTAATGATACATTACATAGAAAGTAGACACTTCAGTGCAACTTCCTGACATCCTTTACAGTTACCACCTGAAGACAGGAAACATCTTGGCTTGATTAATTCTATTCCCATTCCCTCCTGATTGTCAGTGAGTCTGCAGCATGACCCAACACGTCGTCACTTTTCCTTTGTAGGTTTCCTGAGTTTGGTGATCGTTCCCCTCCCCCCGCTACCCCCAACTTCAGTGAAGGATTTACCATAAACCGAGCACCTGAATCAGTTTGGAACTGGGAAAAAATTGATGCTAATTTGATGTAAATGCAGTCAAGTTCTAAGTAATTTACATATGTATATATCACCATATATTGCTTTGGGATTTTACTACCTTTAGCATATGTCACCATATGCTACCTAGGGATTATACTACCTTGAGGTAGAATATGTCACCATGTTCTACCGCAAGAACTATTCATTCAAGTCAATAAAGTTCAAAACTTTCAACTGTAATCTGAAATTACTTGCATGCATGTACCATTGCTTACAGGAGATTCCGAGTACTTGGTTAGTTTATTTGCATAAACTGTGAGACATTCCCTTGTGGTTTCTCTTCTCTCTCACGCTCCGATTCCAGTTGTAAGTTTACAGTGTGTCACAGCATTCCTCTAAGGCCACACCAACAAGCCCAGCTCGGGAGTCCAGCTAGACAAAGTTTGAGCAGATCACTCTACAAGTGTGACCAACCATCACTTTTAATGGAAAGGAAAGAATCCAATAGAAACCATACACATCTGTGGCACTGGAGCACCAACTAAACTCACTCATCCGGTGGATAGTGAAGCTGATGCAAGACCATCGATCATGTGAAACTGCTCTCCCAGGGAGCTATGAAGATTACAAGATCACAGGATTCTTTTATCTGATATCACACTAGGTGCTGCATTAAATAGTACAGGTCTGTCTCTAAGTCTAATTGATAGCCACCAGATTAAGGTACCAGAAGCAAGCATGCAGAAGTTTTTCATTCTGTATTGATGAACACTTAAAACATCAGTCATTTCTGATTGTATTCTTTCAATAGCCAGAACTTACCAAGTTTGCCAATAGCTTAAAAGTTTGAATTTACCAATAAGTGAGACAAGAGGATAGAATTCACATTTATGTTAAAACAATGACTCAGCATGGGGTGTACCAATGCACTTGGTTTAATCTACCCATTCCACAGATGACAGCAAGCGAGTCCCACTGGTGGTCATCTTACAAGTCACTGACCATGATAAAAGTGATTTGCAGCAGTTTCTTCCAGTAAGTTCTAATGCTGAGACCATTTAATGCTCTTCAGGTCCATGCCCTCCTGCACCATTTCCCAGAGAGGGCTACAAATCAAAGGGAAGGGGAAGGAGAGAGAGAAAAAAAAAACTGGAATAAGATGCAAATCACAGGCCAACTTTCTTTCCAGACATGATAATAAATCAAGGTTAACGGTTCAGATTGGGGGCTGTCATCCTCTCCCCAGTTCCCATCTCATCTCTGTTTAAGCAGGATATGGAGGCTTTGTAGAGGGTACTGTAGAGGTTCACCTTGAAGCTGCCTAGATAAGAGAGTGTTAGGTATGGGGAGTGGGTGGACAAGCCTGGATTGTTTACTATGGAGCGTCAGCAGCTGAGGGGGAACCTGACGGGTTTATAAAATGATGTTTGGCGTAGATAGGATAATCAGAATCTTCATCCTCAGGGTAGAAGTGTCAAATACTAAAGGACACAAGTTTTAAGATACATGGGGCAAAGTTTAAACGAGATGTGCAGAGTAAGTGTTTTGTTGGACTTACTGACAAGGCCAAGTCCATTCCAGGCACTTCACCAGTCCACACACACAAAGACTGGTCAATGCTTTGCAATTGACTGTCAGTGGTGATGAGGGAAGCAGATACATTAATGGCATTTGAGACACATGAATTTGCAGAAAATACAGAGATATGAATCACATGCAGGCATAAGGGATTAGTTAAAGTTAGCACTGTGTTCAGCACACATATCATGGACCGCAGGGCCTGTTCCTGTACTGTAAGGTCATGAGACAATGGAGCAGGATTAGGTAATTCAGCCTATAAATCTGCTTCGCCATTTGAACACTGTTCTATATATGACTAAAACTCTTCCCCCATCATTTCCTTGAATGTTAATTCATTTTGGTTTGGTCTGATCCTAAATCAGACTTAATATTTGAAGAAATTACTTCAGATTTCCTATTTCGTGCTTCTAGCTTTGTATTTCAGGATTGTGTGCAAGAAATTTACAGTGTACTCTGGGAAGTTCTTGGATCTCTTCCCAATAGACAGTTAATTAGAACTGGTGCATTGACCAAGCCCTCGATCATCAATTCCAAAGTTCAAAATCTCATTAAGAATCTGTGGCCAATTGGGTCTAATATTTGACAAATATAGTTTTAAATTTATCAAAAGAGGTTACTCTCCCTCAGTGCCACGTGTGCTGCACCACCCCCATTGCACCATACACACCTCACCTCCCTCAATACCATACGCACCTCATCTCCCTCAATTTCTGCACTTGCTGGATGCATCTCTCTGCCGTGTAGTCCACTTCCTCCTCTGTAGTGAAACGTCCAATACCAAACCTGCAGGAATAAAAAGTGAGTCAGACAGTAGCCAATGTAGGCAGCACCAGGACCAAAAGCACAATTGCTGGACGTCCAGAAGTGAGGCTCCAAGTAAATCAAGGTAAGTTTATAATCAAACTATGTATATGTCACCATGCACCACCTTGAAATTAAATTTTCTCGTAGGAATTTATAGAAAAAAATACAATAGAATTTATGAAAAACTACAAACTGAAAAACAACCTACTTGCAAAATAAGACAAACTGTGCGAATAACAAAAATAAACAAATAATAAATCACTAAGTAAATAAATGATATTGAGAACATGAGTTATAAAGTCTTTGAAAGCAAGTCCATAAATTTTGGAACCAGTTCAGTGTTGATGGTAATGAAGTTATCCACACTGGCTCAGGAGCCTGATGTTTGTTGGGTAATAACTATTCCCGAACCTGGTGGTGTGGGACTCAGGGTTCCTGGACCTGCTGCCTGATGACAGCAGTAAGAGAGTATGGCCTGGATTCGGGGGGTTCCTAATGATAGATGCTGCTTTCTTCTGGCAGTGCTCATGGTAGTTAAGTTCAAAGGTGGGCAGAGCTTTTCCTGTAAAAGACGGGGCTGCATCTACCACATTTTGTATGTTTTTCAAGGGCTTTGGCATTTCCATTGACCAACGGAAGAGAAAGAATAAACGGTTGTTTTTTTTATGTGACCCTTAACAGAGTAAACCATTGCTCAATGCTTCCAAGTCACCCCAACATGAACACAAAGACCAGATTAGACGTGGCTATATGGGAAGTACTCTCCCCTCCTCCCAGAATGCTTAATAATAGTTTAATTCAACACTCACACATTTGAACTTCCACACTTGCCAGGTTTGTGAAGCAAGAAAACACCCCTTGTTGATTATTGTCTTCAGGAAATGGATGGATAGGGTACAGGTTGGACCGGAAATTGCATTTTTATTTAAAAATAAGAGGGCAACAATCAGAATCAGGCATATTATCATTGTCATATGTCATGAAACTTGTTGGTTTTGACAGAACAGTGATGAATGATGGTATCCATTAGTCTCGTGAGACCATGGATCTGCGCCTGGAAAGCCTTGCTTCAGTCTGTGTTGGTACAGCAACGTCTGATGTGGCTGTAGAGGCCCACACGGGAGTGACAGTCTGGGCTGCAGCGACTACACTTGAAGGCGCTGTCCTCCGGTGTTGTCTTGGTGCGGTTTTCTTGGCAAGTGCGCTTTTCTTCAGCAGCAAGCCTCAGCTTCTCTTCTCTTTTTAGACCTCTGCGTAGTTCCAGCCTCCAGCGAGAGCGATCGCTTGCAATGTCCCCCCACCTCTCGATGTTCATCTTCAGTGACTTCATGACTCTCTTGCAGACATCTTTGGCCGCCCTTGTGCTCTCTTGCCAGAGGCCAGTTCCCCATACAGCAGGTCTTTCGGGATCCTCCCGTCTGACATGCGGTGCATGTGGCTCAGCCAGCGAAGATGGCGTTGTTGGAGCAGGCCAGGACCTCATTGTTGGTGACTCGGCCAGTCCACTTGTCCAGGATGTGTCTCAGGCTGTGAAGGTGGAAGACGTTGAGACGCCACTCTTGTCTGAAGTAGAGGCTCCAGGTCTTGCTGCCGTAAAGCAGTCTGCTGAGGACACAGGCCCTGTAGACTGCAATCTTGGTGTGCATCATCAGCTTTCTGTTCTCCCAGACTCTCTTTGTGAGCCTGGTGAACACTGAGGCTTCTCGTCCGATCTGTCTGTTGATCTCAGGGTCTAGGGAGAGACTGTCCATGATAGTGGAGCCAAGGTATGTAAACTCGTGAACTACCTCCAGCTTGTAGTTGTTGATGGTAATGGTCAGTGGGGATGCTCAACGCCTTGGCCCAACGTGTTGGTCTTCTTCAGGCTGATGGTCAAGCTGAAGTCCTGACAGGCTCGTGAGAAGCTGTCCATGAGCCGTTGCAGTTGCTCTTAAGAGTGTGTTGCCAGTGCCACATCGTCTGCAAACAACATGTCCCTGATGAGTACTTCAAGAAGCTTAGTTTTCATTCTCAGCCGGGACAGACTGAACAGCCACCCATCCAATCTGATGTGGAGGTAGACTCCATCAGTTGATGTTCCAAAGGCGTACTTCAGCATGACTGCGAAGAAGATGCTGAACAGGGCTGGGGCAAGCACATATACTATTAACTACAATAAGAAATACACACTGAGTGGCCACTATATTAGGCACAGGAGTGGAAACCAGTGTGGTCTTTTGCTGCTGCAGCTCAACCACTTCAAGGTTCAACATGTTGTCTGTTCAGAGATGCTCTTTTGCACACCACTGTTGTAACATGTGGTTATTTGAGCCCTGTCAGCTAGAACCAGTCTGGCCATTCTCTGAGCTCTCTCATTAACAAGGCATTTTCACCCACAGAACTGCCACTCACTGGACTTTTTTTCTGTTTTTTACATCATTCTCTGTAAACTCTAGAGACTGTTGTGTATGAAAATTCCCAGAGATCAGCAGTTTCTGAGATACTCAAACCACCCTGTCTGGCACCAACAATTAATTAACCCACAGTCAAAGTCACTTAAATAAATTTTCTTCCCCGTTCTCATGTTTGGTCAGAAAAACAACTGAATCTTGACAATGTTGCATGAATTTTGGCATTGAGTTGCTGCCATGTGATTGGTTGATTAGATATCTGCATTAACAAGGTGTACCTAAAGTGGACACTGAGTGCATGTCATGAAATTTGTTGTTTTGTGGCAGCAGTATAGTGCAAGGCAAAAATACTACAAATTATAATAATAAAACTTCATAAAAAATAAATTAAATGAGTGCAAAAAGAGATAAAAATAATGAGACTATGTAAAAGTTTGAAAAAAAAAAGCCTACAGGTCTGATTAAGTGATCTAGCAGAGGAGTCGTAGGTGCTTAAAAGGAACACTGTAAGTTGAGCTGAGAAAAGGCAGTGGAGGGAGGGTGTGTTTCTCTGCGTTGCTTGGGGTCTTTGCTACTCTAACTGTACTGAGTCAACAGCTCAGAAGGACGGAGACCACCCTCCTACCTGATTGAAGAGTGTGCCAGGTCTTCATCAGCTCCAATAGCTCTCAAGACATAGGAAGGCTCCAGAGAAGCTGACGTACATGCACTGAAAATATACATCACAATGCACAGCGTCAAAAAGAGTCTCAACCAAGTTACAATAAAATGTTCACTTTTGAATAATACATTGAAATGATTGTTATACAGATGTAAACAAACATTAGTAGTGCAAATAATCAGGAATAAACAGCAGCACAGAACTTTGACGACTTCCATGGACTTTCACACATTAAATCCTGATGAAGGGCCTCAGCCTGAAACATTGATTGTTTATTCACTCCATGGATGCTGCCTAACCCTTTTGAGTTCCTCCAACATTTTGGGTGTGTTGCTCAAGGTTTCCAGCATCTGCAGAATCTCATGTTGACACATTTAGTGAGAAGGTCACTCAGGGAGAAAGAGCAGAAGATGCAAGTCTTCCATTGCTTATTCTAGTGCTCAATATCACAGCAGCATGTTCTGCTCAGCTTACAAAATTCAGTTCAGATAGCAAACTGAACTTGACTGGGAAAACACTGATGACATAAGAAGGTCAGTGTTTCAGTCTCTGGGTCAAAATGATTTAATTCCAACTAACGTAATTCCAACATTCTAATTAAAGTACGTGTATGCAAGTCTGCCATGGGAGCTCTTATTCCTTGTTGCTTCAGCACCATCCTTAACACACTTTTAACCATTAGTCAGCTTTACATTTGAAACACAAGAGATTCTGCAGATGCTAGAAATACAGAGTAACACACACACAAAATGCTGGAGGAACTCAGGTCAGGCAGCATCAATGGAGGAAAATAAACAGTTGACGCTTGGGTCAAGATTCTTCAGGACTGGAAAGAAAGGAAGTAAGGCATCCCACAAATGGAGGGTGAGGTAAGGGTACAAACTAGCAGAAGACTGGCAAGAGCAGGTGAGAGGGAAGATACGAAAGGTGAGATGGGGAGAAGAGTTGAGAAGCTGGGAGGAGATAGGTAGAAAAGGTTAATGGATGAAGAGTAATCTGATAGGAGACAGAGGAGCATGGGAGAAAGGGGAGGAGCAGGAACACCAGAGAGAGCCTACTTGCATTCAGATTAGATTCCATTCAGTCAAGTGAAAAGCCCCTCATCATAAAACTTATATTTAATTATCTGGGTATCAGTGTCTCATGATGCTTGTCAGTCAAAAGTCCACTTTTTTCATGGTTGGAAATTAGAAGATAACAAATGTAAAGTCTCTTTCTATCTGTACTATTTTAACTACTTCATAGAGCTTTCCTCTGATGATGAAAACATCAATCCTTTAATGAAGATAACTCAGGAATCCTGTTCTGATTTCATAAGATGAAGATGCTTTACAAGCTAAATGTGAGTTAAGGCATTTCAGTTCTGGAAAAGTCTAAATCTATGTTCACAAATACACAATAAAATTCAGGAGAAACCTCTTTACTCAGACATGCCAGAATTTTTAGTGAGTCATTAGGGGTAGACAGTTCAGATTGCAATTAGATCAGTCTGGATCTGATTGCAATTAGACTTCTCCAGAGAGTTCACGGGAATTCATCGGGATATTGCCTGGATTGCAGGATTTAGTTGGTTCAAAGTCAAAAGTTCAAAGTAAATTTATTATCAAAGTACAAACATGTCACCATATACAGCTCTGAGATTCATTATCTTTCAGGTATGCTCAATAAATCCATAATAGAATAATAACCATAATAAAATCAATGAAAGACCACCCAACTTGGTGAAAGACAATGAAAGACCAATGGGCAAAAGACAACAAACTGTGAAAATATAAGAAGAAAGAAAAAATTATAATAATAAATAAATAAACAATAAATATTGAGAACATGAGATGAAGAATGCTCAAAAATGAGTCCCTAGGTTGTGGGAAGATTTCAATGATGGGGCAAGTGAAGTTATCCCCTTTGGTTCAAGAGACTGATGGTTGAGGGGCAATAACTGTTCCTGAAACTGGTGGTCAGAGTCCAGAGGCGCCTGTACATTCTCCCCAATGCCAGCAGCAAGAAGAAAGCATGACATGGGTGGTGGGGTCCCTGATGATGGATGCAGCCTTCCTGCAACAATGCTTTATACAGAGAGATTGGATGAACTTCTTTTCCCATGAGGAGCCTGGTTTGGGTGGGGGAGGGATGGCATGGAAGTATTAAAGTTTATCAGAAGCAAGGATAATCAAAATCCTTTTCCCCAGGGTATCAAATGCAAGAGGGCATGGGTATTAAAGTGAGAAGAAAGTGTTCTGAGAATCAAATTTGTTTTAAAGCAGAGTGCGATTGAAATCTGGAGTGTGTAGTCAGATAAGAGACACTTAGACAGATACTTAAGCAGGCAAGGCGTAGATGGGTAAGGTCTTAATGCAGGCAAATGAGAATAGTGTCATTGGCAAAACTGTCAGCTTCCAAGGGGAAAGGACAATAATGTGGAACAATGATTTTTATTGTATATTTTTACAAGGCAACCATTTTAAATATACACTTTATCAAGCCAATTACTAAGTTATAGTCCTGCTGAACGGTTTCAGCCTGAAATACCAAACGTACTCATTTCCTAGATGCTACTTGGCCTGCTGAGTTCCTCCAGCATTTTGTGTGTGTTACACTAACTTATAGGATGTAGCTTAGTGTAATACACAGCATTTGTGTAATAGCTTTGCACATGCACACATAATTTTCAGTAACACGATAGTCAAGTAATACTCTTACCTTCCAGATGAGAGAGCTACGTCCTTCAAAGCCATCAGAAGACTCTCTCCTTCCACGTATGCAAACGAGAGGTTAATACAACCTGCAGGGATCCGGTAAAATGCATATAGTCATTCTTGCCAATGCAAATCAATCAGATGGTAACAAAAAACCCTTCAATTTGCTCTAAGATGGAGATAATGAATATCCAAATCAAAACAGAAGGGGAGGATCTCCGCAACCTTTAGCCCTTCAGATGTAGGATCAGATGCAACTAGTCACTGCCTTCAGAAAGTGAGGCAGTGCACATGTTCCTGTTTTTGTGAACAATGCTGAGGTTGAGAGGGCTGATAGCTTCAACATAATGTCCTGGTCCAACCATACAGATGCCATGGCTAAGAATACTCATCAACATCTCTACTTCCTCAGAAAACTAAAGAAGCTTGGCATGTACCCTTTGAAACGTGCTCATTTAATCAATACACCATAAAAAGGATCCTATCCAATGCTTCATGGAATGGGTAAGGTAACTGCTCTGTCCGTGAACGCAAAAAAAACTACCATGTTATGGACACAACTCAGCATATCATAGAAACTAGCCTGCCCTCCACGGACTCTGTCTATACTTCTTGATGCCCCAGTAAAGCAACCAGCATAATCAAACATCCATTCCCTCTTCTCCCCTCTCTCATCATGAAGAAGATACAAGAAGCCTGAAATACTGGTTCATGATTTCAAGAACAGCTTCTATCCCACTGTTAATGACTCTGTAGAACAGTAAGATGGATTCTTGACCTCACAGTGGTGCCAGAAAGATTGTGAACCCTGTAGAATTTTCTCTATTTCTGCATAAGTATGACCTAAAATGTGATCAGATCTTCACGCAAGTCCTAAAACTAGATAAGGAGAACCCAATTAAATAAATAGCACAAAAAATTATACTTGCACATTTAATTATTTATTGAGAAAAATGATCCAATATTACATTTACTTGTTGGAAAAAGTATGTGAACCTCTGAGGTAATGCCTTCTATTAAAGCAACTGGGAGTCAGGTGTTCCAATCAATAAGATGAGATTGGAGGTGTGAATTGCAGAGGTGCCCTGCCCTCTAAAAGAGACACAAAGTCAGGTTACTGACAGAGCCTGCTCTTCTCGAGAAAGAACTGCTTATATGCATCATGCCTTGATTAAAACAACTTTCAGGGGACCTTAGAAGAACTGTAGAGATGCGTGAAGCTGGAAAAGGCTAAAAAAGCATATCTAAAGACCTGAGTTTTCATCAGTCCATAGTAAGAGAAATTGTCTACAAATGGAGGAAACTCAGTACTGTTGTGACTCTCACTAGGAGTAGGCTTCCTGCAAAGATCACACCAAAAACACAACATTCAATGCTGAAGGGGGAGAAAAAGATCCCAAAGGTAACAGCAAAAGACCTGCAGAAATCTCTGGAACTTCATGTGTCTGCTTTAAGAAAGACACTGACAAGAATGGCATTCGTGGAAGGACACTGCTCTCCAAAAAAAAACAAACATTGCTACCGAAGTTTGCAAAAGACCACCTGGATGCTCTACAACATTTCTGGGACAATGTTCTGTGGACACTAGACAAAGTTGAACTTTCTGGCAGAAATGCACATTGCTATCTTTGAAGACAAAAGGGCACTGCACCTCACACCAAAAACCTAATCCTAACTGTGAAGCATGGTGGAAGAAGCATCATGATTTGGGACTGCTTTGCTGCCTCAGGGCCTGGACAACTTGCAATTGTGGAGGAAACAATTAACTCAAAATTGTATCAAGACATTTTACAAGAGAATGTCAGGGTAGCAGTCTGTCACCTGTAGCTTATTAGAAGTTAGATAATGAGACAAGAGTAAATCAAAAACAAAATGGCTTAAAAAGAAGAAAATTTGTGTTTTGGAATGACCGAGTTAAAGTCCTGACCGTAATCCTATAGAAATGTTGTGGAAGGACTTGAAGCAAGCAAGGAAGCCCACCAACATCACAGAGTTGAAGTAGTTTTGTAAGGAGAGATAGCCTAAAACTCCTCCAAGCCGATGTGCAAGTTTGATCAACAGTTACCGGAAACATTTGGTTAAATTTATTGTGTAGGTGACACCAGTTACTGAAAGCAAAGGTTCACATTGTTTTTCCAACAAATACATATAATATTGGATCATATTTCTCAATAAATAAATGAAGTTTAATGTTTGTGTTATTTATATAATTGAGCTCTCTTTATCTAGTTTTAGGACTTCAGTGAAGATCTGATCACATTTTAGGTCATAGTTATGCAGAAATAAAGAAAATTCTACAGGGTTCACAAACTTTCTAGCACCACTGTACTTCATTATTGTCTGCCTGCGCTGTACTTTCTCTGTAACTGGAACAGTATTTCATATCTTTTACTGTTTTTCACTGTACTACCTCAGTGTATTGTAATGAATTGATCTGTATGAACAGCATGCAAGTTTTTAAACTCTTCCTCATTATATGTTACAATGATAAACCTTTTTATCTATACCAGAGTATCCAGAAAGTTACACTTACAATTAAACCATCCTTGACCAATGAATGCCCAAAGCATATACAATCTTTTTGAAATGTAGCCAGTGATGTAGTGAGGGGAAATGCAACTCTCAAGTTCCACAAATCACAATGAGAGGATCACTCACTGTACCTGGATACCTCTTCTCAGGGTCTCCATTTAGAGTAACATCCGGGATCGCATTCATTATCTTGGTCACCAAACGTTTGGCCATCTTGGACACGTGCTTGTGATCAAGCTGCAGAAATGTAAGTGGTCAAGTTAAAAAATACAGAAGTGCAGACTGATTAAAAAAATATAACATCCACGCTATGGTAAAAGGCTACAGCCATGAGTAGAGATAACTGTTGCTCTGCTTTATTTAATGCCAGCCAGCAGTCAGGAACAATACCACAGATGCCTGAGGACGAATGAGTTACACAGGAAAATCTAGATTTTAAATAAATACAGAGCCAGTGACCACTCAGGTACAGACATCATGCAATCAAATTGACAACAACTGATTATACTCTTCGTCCGATCTTCTAAGCTGGGCAAGTTCTGTTGAAGCTACGCATGATTAGATAGAAATTTGAGACTACGCCAGGTAAAACAGTGCCCATTAGTGAAATGCTCTAGCATTAGAGGAAGAGATTAAAATAGGCTGGGTTTTAGATAAAGAGGCAGGAAAGAAAAACAGTAGTGATGTATAATTTATTTTACATTAAAGCAAAACACTGTTGAGTCCAATGAGGATTATAATGTAGTCTCCATTCTATCATTGGTCAAATGCCAAACCAATTCCATTTTAAGGTGCATCTCAAAATGTATAAAAGTTCTGAGTAAATACATACAACTTACCATTCTGACATGTCGATCCATGGCCTCCTCTACTGACATGATGATACCGTTCTCAGGTTGGAGGTTCAACCATTCAAATTTTGTCTGGGTAGCCTCCAAACTGATGGTATGAAAATCAATTTCTCTAACATCCAATAATCTCTCCCCTCAACACACAGAAACAAACTGGATGAACTCAGCAGGTCGGGCAGCATCCGTTGAAATAAGCAGTCAACGTTTCCGGCCAAGACCCTTCGATCTCTCCCTTCTCCCTTTATCTATTCCTCTTTCTAGCTCTCCTCTCACTCTCTCTTCTCCTTATCCCCCCTTCTCCCATAGTCCGCTCTCTGATCCAATTCCTCCTCCTCCAGTCCTTTAACTCTTCCACCTATCCCCTCCAAGCATCTTACATCATTTCCCCTCCCCAGCCACACCCAACACCTGGCAGCTTGTCATTTCTCCCTCCCCCCCACCCCCCCACCCTGTACCTTCTTACTCTAGCTTCTGCCCCGTTCTGATGAAAGGCCTTTGCCTGACTTGCTGAGTACCTCCAGCACTTAGTGTGCATTGCTACAAGTTCCAAGGATTCATTTTAGATATCCTTAAATCTGATATTGCCCCATATTTTTGGATAAGGATTGCTTAATATGATACCAAGGTACTGTAATTATTGGTACTGTAATTATTGGATGACATGGAAGTTGGGAAGAATTTTTTTTAAAACTATCTATCACAGTAGGAAGCTCCGGCAGTTCACGCACCTCCATCTCCTGCAGTCCTATTTCACAGGCTGCCCCAAGCCCAACCACCAGAGGGGTGGGAACTGTACCCGAACGCAGGCCTCGCTCCTGCCCACCACCACTTTGCAAGGCTTCTAATCGGACCCGTGGACGTCGCCGGACATACAGTGCACCAACGCCTAAAAGGTGGGGGACAGAGAAGTCAAAAGGATCATATACCAATTTAAACATTATTAACAGTCAATGCCAAAATACATTCTTACTACATATTGAATCTTTGAAATGACTTAGAAGTCCTTGACCAAAACTATTCTCCATTAATTCAGCAATGTCCTCCATTTATACCTGTTCACCTCCAATAAGTTTTGTTGCAACATTTTAGGGAAACTCTAGTTATAATAATTTGAGGTTTCATAGTTTGTTATTTAGCACTTCCAAAATTGCAAGTCTCATCAAATCTTTGCTGCCATGACATTCAAAGTCAAAGTAAATTCATCAACAAAGCTAGTTCTGCTCCTATGACACATCACCAAACACTACCTGTAGATTCATTTTCATGCCAGCATTTACAGGAAAATAAAGACATAGAATTTATGTAAAACTACACATAAGTTAGACTAAACGTGCAAAAGAAGATATGAAAATCTTGCAAATAAAGATAAATAATACTGAGAACATGAGTTGCAGAGTCCTGGAAAGTCAGCCTGTCGATTGTGGAATCAGTTCAAAGCTGTACTGAGTGAAATTATCCACATGGTTGTAGGATGATAATTGTTCCTGAACCCAGTGATGTGGGACCAGAGGCTTCTGTACCTCCTGCCCCATGGTAGTAGCAAAAGGAGAGCATGGCCTTGATGGTGTGGGTCCTGCATTTTTGTGGCAGTGCTCCTTGTAAATGCACTCAATGACGGAAAGGACTTTACCAGTGACAAGTTCAAGTTTATCATTCAACCGTACACATGTATACTGCCAAATGTTCCTCTGGACCAAGGAGCACAACACAGTACATATAACTCACACGCAACACAAAGTAATATTACCACAAATAAACAATAAAATATATTCCAGAAGACTGACATTTAGCATACAGTGCATTTACTACACAAATTCAAAAGTAAACAGTACAACACTATTGGCACTTCATAATTGATGAGACATGAGTGGTGGCAGGGAGTTCAGCACTGTCACGACCTGGTGGAAGAAGCTGTTTCCAATTCGAACAGTCCTTGTCCTAATGCTATGGTACCTTCAACTTGCTGGAAGGGGTTCAAATTGATTGTGAGATGGATGGGAGGGATCCTTGACAATGATAAGGGCCTTGCATTCGCAGTGCTAGAACATAGAACATAGAATAGTACAACACATTACAGGCCCTTCGGCCCACAATGTTGTGCCGACCCTCAAACCCTGCCTCCCATATAATCCCCCACCTTAAAATCCTCCATATACCCGTTTAGTAGTCTCTTAAACTTCACTAGTGTATCTGCCTCCACCACTGACTCAGGCAGTGCATTCCACGCACCAACCACTCTGAGTGAAAAACCTTCCTCTAATATCCCCTTTGAACTTTCCACCCCTTACCTTAAAGCCACGTCCTCATGTACTGAGCAGTGGTGCCCTGGGGAAGAGGTGCTGGTTGTCCACTCTGTCTATTCCTCTTAATATCTTGTACACCTCTATCATGCCTCCCCTCATCGTCCTTCTCTCCAAAGAGTACAGCCCTTAATCTCTGAGCATAATCCATACTCTCTAAACCAGGCAGCATCCTGGTAAATCTCCTCTGTACCCTTTCCAGTGCTTCCACATCCTTCCTATATTGAGGCGATCAGAACTGGACACAGTATTCCAAGTGTGGCCTAACTAGAGTTTTACAGAGCTGCATCATTACATCACGACTCTTAAACTCTACCCCTCAATTTATGAAAGTTAACACCCCATAAGCTTTCTTAACTACCCTATCTACCTGTGAGGCAACTTTCAGGGATCTGTGGACATGTACCCCCAGATCCCTCTGCTCCTTTACACTACCAAGTATCCTGCCATTTACTTTGTATTCCATTTTGGAGTTTGTCCTTCCAAAGTGTACCACCTCACACTTCTCTGGGTTGAACTCCATCTGCCACTTCTCAGCCCACTTCTGCATCCTATCAATGTCTCTCTGCAATCTTCAACAATCCTCTACACTATCTACAACACCACCAACCTTTGTGTCGTCTGCAAACTTGCCAACCTACCCTTCTACCCCCACATCCAGGTAGTTAATAAAAATTACAAAAGGTAGAGGTCACAAAACAGATCCTTGTGGGACACCACTAGTCACAACCGTCCAATCTGAATGTACTCCCTCCACCACAACCCTCTGCCTTCTGCAAGCAAGCCAATTCTGAATCCACCTGGCCAAACTTCCCTGGATCCCATGCCTTCTGATTTTCTGAATAAGCCTACCGTGTGGAACTTTGTCAAATGCCTTACTAAAATCCATGTAGATCACATCCACTGCACTACCCTCATCTATATGCCTGGTCACCTCCTCAAAGAACTCTTATCAGGCTTGTTAGGCACGATCTGCCCTTCACAAAGCCATGCTGACTGTCCCTGATCAGACCATGATTCTCTAAATGCCCATAGATCCTATCTCTAAGAATCTTTTCCAACAACTTTCCCAACAGTGCTCCTGATAAATATCTTGGATGGGTGGAAGAAATACCCCAATGATCCTCTCAACAGTCTTCACAAACCTTTGTACAGTCTTGCAGTCAGGTTCCTTGCCAATGTACAAATACTACATTCTCCAGTTTGCTAATATCAGATGTTGCCATATTGTTCTCCCCAAAGCACTTCCACTTCATTTTGATTTGCTCCATGTCTTGCTATTTAATGCCTGCTTTCACCCTATTGCAGACAGCATCTCATGTTCATCCCCTTACTTAGAATTACTTTTCAACGTTCTCTAACTACACCTGAAAGCATCAACCATTGCTGCCCTCCACAGATGTGCTCTGATACAGTTCTGATTTTGTTTCTTAGTATATATTGTAAATTTTGTAACACAATATTTGCACCTTTAGCAGTTGTACTTCTAAAGTTTACAAAGCATAATGGTTTAAGGAAAATCAGGTTGATGTCAAATTGCAAGAGGGAATTTGTTGAATGCCTACGAGATGGCTTTTTAGTGCAGCTTGTGCTTGAGCCTATTCAGGGAAAGGTTATCTTAGATTGGGTGTTGTGTAATAACCCAGATCTTATTAGGGAACTTAATGTAAATGAGCCCTTAGGAGGCAGTGATCATAATATGATTGTATTCATACTGCAATTTGAGAGGGAGAAGCATAAGTCACACGTATCAGTATTGTAATGGAATAAAGGGAATTACAGAGGCATGAGAGAGGAACTTGCTCTGATGATTGGAGGAGGATACTGGGGGAGAGGACAACAGAGAAGAGATGGCTGAAGTTTCTGGGATTAGTTCACAAGACGCAGGATAGTTAAGTTCCACAGAAGTTGTTTTCAAATGACAGGGGTAGGCAACTGTGGCTGTTAAGGGAAGTTAAGGACTGTATAAAAGCCAAGGAAAGGGTATAAAAGGTAGCAAAGTGAGTGGGAAGTTGGATGATTGGGAAGCTTTTAAAATCCAACAAAAGGCAACTAAAAAAGCTATAAGAAGGAAAAAGATGAAATGAGGGCAAACTAACTGATAATATAAAGCAGGATACTACGTCTTTTCAGTTATATGAAGAGTATAAGGGAGATGAAAGTTGATCTTGGACCACTGGAAAATGATGCTGATTGGTGGTAAGGGGGGACAAAGAAGTGGGAGATGATCTTAAATGAGTACTTTGCATCGATCTTCACTGTGGAACTAGAAGTTTGCCAGAGATCCATGTGTGTCAGGGAGCAGGGGTGTGTGCCATTGCTATTACAAAAGAAAATGTGTAAGGCATTTGATGAGCAGCAGGCGCATGAGGCTGCTTAACAAGATAAAATCCTATGGTGTTACAGGCATAGATTGAGGAATGGCTGACAGCCAGGAGGCACTGAGTGAGCATAAAGGGGGTCTTTTCTGGTTGGCTGCCAGTGACTAATGGTGTTCCTTAGGGGACAGTATTGGACTAGTACTTTACACACTGTTTGTCAATGATTTGGATAATGGAATAGATGGCTTTGTGGCAAACTTTGTAGCTGATACGAAGATAGGTGAAGGGGTAGGTAGTGGTGAGGAAGCAATGCAATTGCAGCAAATTAAAAGAATGGGCAAAAAAGTGGCAGATGGAATTCAGTGTTGGGAAATGTACGATAATGCATTTTGGTAGAAGGAACAATAGTGCGGACTATTGTCTAAATGGGGAGAAGGTTCAAACATCAGAGGCGCAGAGGGACTTAGGAGTTCTAGTGCAAGACTCCCAGAATTTACAGGTTGAGTCTGTAGTAAAGAAGGCAAATACAATGTTGGCATTTATTTCAAGGACAACAGAATATAAAAGCAAGGAGATAATGCTCAGCCTTTATAAGACTCTAGTCAGGCCGCATTTGGGGTATCCTCAACAGATTTGGCCCCACATCTCAGAAAGGATGTGTTGTCATTGGAGAGTCCAGAGGTGGTTCCAGGATGATTCCAGAAATGAAGGGGTTAACATATGAGGAGCATTTGGCAGCTTTGGGCCTGTACTCAATAGAATCTAGAAAAATGTGGGGGCAGGGGATCTCATTGAAACCTACCGAATGCTGAAAGGACTAACAGGGTGGATGTTTCCTATGGTGGAGGCATCCAGAACTAGAGGATCTTTTAGAACAAAGAAAAGGAGTTTTTTTAGCCAGAGAGTAGTGAATCTGTGGAATGCTTTGCCACAGACTGTGGTGGAGGCCAGCCTCCAAAAGCCGTGGGTATATTTAAGGTGGAAGTTGACAGTTACCTGATCAGACAGGACATCAAAGGACATGGCAAGAGGCAGGTGTGTGGCCTTGAGTGGGATGTGGGATCAGCTGTGATGGAATGGCACAGCAGTCTTGATGGGCTGAATGGCCTAATTCTGCTTTTATGTCTTACGGTCTTACAGTCTAAAACAAAATCAAGAGATCTAATAACAGAGGAAGCCTGAGATTCAGTCTATCACTCAAATGGAAGGTAATAAATAATGGACCATTGCAAATTCTAGGTACTGCCACAGTATTCAGGAGCCCAATTACCCAGAACATGCCCACTTCTCATTGCTACCATCAAGGAGGTGGTACTGGAGCCTGAAGATAGACACTCAGTGTTTCAGGAACAGCTTCTTCCCCTCCATCATTAGATTTCTGAATGGACAATGAGCCAATGTACATTACCTCATTTTTTTCGTTGCTCTGTTTTTGAACTACTTAATTTATATATATTTTAAATTGTACTTCACTTTTAATATTATTGTGGATTGCAATGTACTGCTGCCACAAAACAACAAACTTAATGATATATGCCAGTGATATTAAACCTGATTCTGATTTATCTTGCATTGATAAACTCAGGGAATACCTCACAGTGATTGTTTGCCTCAAACATAACCTCCAGAAAAAGGAATCATACCACACATTGCTAGTCTCTCAAAGTAGCCATTCACAATATAACCCAGGCAAACTATTCCTGACTAGTAGAGCTGCCATCACATTTCACCAATGACCAGAGTTCACCCTGACCTCTGGTGCTATACATGGTTGCAGTTTGCATCTTTTACTCGCAAAAGCACCTGGACAAAACCACAGGCTGGTTTCCTCCCATGTGCTAAAGATGTGCAGGTTGCTCATGGCTTGTGTAAATGGGCTGCACAATCTAATGCTGGTGGGAAGATGGGAAGTATAAATTGCAAGGAATATCAATGGGGAATGGGATTGCTATGTGAGCTGGGCCAAATGGGATTTTTAAGACAGGAAATATGAATATGGATTACACAAAATCAATTTACAGTAAGATTCTCGAAGGTATAAAAGTAGCTAGCTACAAGCACAGCAAGTGAAGCTGAATTACTCTCAATTATATTCAAAAAATTTATATCTCGAAGTAAGAATGCTTGCAACCAAGCAATTGTCAATTGTTTGAACAGCCTGAAAGTACAACGGTATACAGTATTTATTGCAGTTTCAAAGGTTCCAAAAGATTCATTTATTAAAGTATAGAACTCTGAAATTCTTCTCCAGATAGCCATGAAACCAAGAAAAGAAAGGCAGCATGAACACTAACCCCTAAATCCCTCCTCCCCAAACAAAGAAAATGAACAAACACAGAACTGGCACATCAACTCCAAAATTTCCCCTCCCACACACACACAAAAAAACCCAAGAAAGATTGGGCAAAAAAAACCTTAAGACTGGGGGAAGAAAGTCCACAGTCCAAGTCCACATTCAAAATGTGCAAAAACTTGGGCAACATTCGTCTTCTCCATAGCAGAGTGATCTCAGTAGCAATAAAAAGGCAGTGTCTCCGCTCCGTGCAGAGCAGTCTCCCCTCTCTGTGCAGAGTGATCCTCCAGTGATAAAAAAGCAGTCTCCCCTCTCCATAGCAGAGTGATCTCAACAGTGGTAAAAAGGCAGGCAGCCAGCGCTTCAATCTCCGTTATTTTAATCGGCGAACAATGGAAGCCTTAATCAGCAAAATGGAGTCGAACACCAGCTCGCAGCCTTCTCACCACACTACCCATCTTCCAGAACTCCCTCAAAGACTGCAGAGCACTGGAATTCCCAACTGATCTCCAAACTATAAATCACAGGCTCCAACAGTTCAAGAATCCAAATTTGTTTTGATATACCTTGATCTATACATCAAATCTAAAAGCACCTCAGGGAGTAGCACCAGTGAACTCCCCCCACCCTCCACCACCTGCCACCTATGGTGCAGAATATTCAGATAACAGCATTTTGTTTAAAAACTGAACTGTCCACATTCAACTGAACAAATGTGATAAGCCTGTTACTTTTACCTCCAGACAGATGAAATTATGTCGAGAGAAGGTGTTCCAACCTTTTTTATGCCATGGACATCTACTATTAACCAAGGGGTCACTGGACCCCCAAGCTAGGAACTCTGGTCTAGAGTAAAAGCTGTGCCTGCTTGTCATATCAGAAGATGTTTTGGGTCCAGCACACAAGTGTATTCACAGAAAAGATGGGGGGGGGGGGGGGGGAAACTTCTTCACAGAGAGAGTGGTGGGAGTGTAGAATGAGCTGCCAGATGAAGTGGTAAATGCAGACTCACTTTTAACATTTAAGAAAAACTTGGACAGGTACATGGATGAGAGGTGTATGGATATGGGCCAGGTGAAGGTCAGTGGGACTAGGCAGAAAAATGGTTTGGCACAGGCAAGAAGGCCCAGAAGGCCCGTTTCTGTGCTGTAATGTTCTATGGTTCTAAGGCATGGCGGTGCCTCCACTTTCTTTGAGATTTGCATCAATTTGGCTTGTCACCAAAAATTCTGACAGCTTTTATAAATGCACAGTGGAGTGTATTTTGACTGGTTGCATCATGGTCCTGTATGGAAACAATAATGCCTAGGAATGGACAACTACAGGAAGTTGTGTATACAGTCCAGTCCATCACAGGCAAAGCCCTCCCTGCTGCTGTGCACATTTAAAGGGAGCGATGCCACAAAAATGCACCATCCATCAGCAAAGACTTCCACCATGCAGGCCATGCCCTCTTCTCACTACTATCATCAGACAGAAGCCTAGCAAGTTCAGGTACAGTTATTACACAACAACCATCAGGGTCCAGACCAGTGTGGAGAACTTCATTCACTGATTCTACAAACTACAGATTCATGTTCAAGGACTTGTTTCAACTCATGTTCTCAGTATTTCTTTTTTTTAAATTTACACATTTTCTCTACTGTTGCACAATGGTTGTTTGCTTATATGTAGATTTTTGTAAATTCTACTAAAAAAAATTCTTGTAAATGCCTGTAAGAAAATTAATCTCAAATTAATAAATACAGTATATATACACTTTGATAATAAAGTTACTTTTAACTTTAATTTATAGAAATGCTATCCTTCAGGTGACATTAATTTGAAGTTATTTTGTACACAATTTCTACCGATGAGTTGTAGGTAACTTAGGCAGCAGATTCAAATAGTTTTACCTTTTGGCCCGTAGATCTTGTGACCACTGACAGACAACAGATCAATTTTCATTTTGTTCACATCAATGGGAATTTTCCCAACAGCTTGAGCAGCATCCGTGTGGAAAAACACCTTGTGGGATTTGCAAATGTGTCCTGCAGATACAAAAATAATTAACTGGTGGAAGGATACAATTACCTCAAACTGGATCTACCCTCAGCAATAAACTCTGTTGCATCATTGTGTAGAATTATTTAATTAGTTTATGTATTTTATGATACAGCACACTGCAGGCCCTTCTGGTCCTTTGTGCCACACTGTCCCAGCAACCCTCAACAAACCTGATTAACACTAACCTATCCATGGGAATTTACAATGACCAATTATCCTACCCAATACATCTTTGGACTGTGGGAAACAACTGGAGCACCCAGAGAAACCTCATGCATTCCAAAGGGAGAACGTACAGAGACTCCTTACAGAACAGCACTGAAACTGAACTCCAAACTCTGGAATGCCTGAGCTGTAATAGCATTCAGTCAACCACTTTGCTACTGTTCATTATTTTCCTTGTATTTTTATGTAATCACCTATTGTGGTGAACTATATATACCTGTCTGGACACTCCCCCCCCCGCCCCCCGCTGACTGCTCCTGTGGCTCCTCCCACAGACCCCGGTATAAAGGCGATTGAGGCCTGAGCCCAGCCCTCAGTGTCCAGGATGTAGCATGGTGGTCAATTGCTGCTTGTTCTTTCTTCTAGTCAATAAAAGCTGATATCTCGCCTCACATCTCAAAGAGTTATTGATGGTGCATCACCTACATTACATGTGAATGTTCAGTAAATTTTCCAGCACTTACAGTTCAGTTGCTTCTGTACTTTTCTAGCAACTTCTTAGTTTTTTTTTTTGTTAGGTGTTACACCACTTGCATCTGACTATTTTATTAATTGTTTTTACTGAAGTTTTGTTCCTTCTAGTCTGAATATAAGACAAACATGACTTCATTTTCTTTGTCTTTCTTGGTTCATGCAATGCTTAATAAAACTGTTAGCAATAATTTTTAACCCTCATTATTGACTTCTGAAGAACCTTTGGATTGCAAAAACATCAGGATCCAACACCTCTCACCCTCCACTAAAGGCTTTGACTCCTTGAACCACACAATCTAGATTTAGTACAATAGCCATCCCAGTGACCCAGCTAATGAAACTGCTTCGTGGTTTCCATTGCTATTTAATGTCCTCTTCTACAAGAACACCCAGTTACATATCAGACTACACTCAGCATGCTGACACCATAGCAGCTCTAGCAGGAGAAATCCTAGCAGAGAGTGAATGCTAACGTACCTATATCTTCAATTGGTTGTTTTACCCCAATTTCATTGTTCACTGTCATTACTGACACCAGACTGGTATCTGGTCGAATTGCTTTCTCCAATTCCTAGGAAGTACAGATAGAATGGTTAGAAAACATGCTAACTTTCAAAACCAACTGTTTAGCAAACAGTGGGACTGGCCCAGTTGGCTGTGATCCCCAAGGTCCCCATTGTTAACACAGTCAGAACATTAACAGTGCAGAAACTAGAGACACCAGAGACTGCAGATGCTGAAGGTGGAAAGCATTCAGCGGCAGTCAACTTTTTGGGTTGAGACCTTTCATCGATACTGGTTAAAACTAGATTGATACACCAATACAGCACCAAGCAATGTTGCAGCATGGGAGAAATCATTTTTGTACTCAAATGTACATTAATAAAATTACTTTCATTTTGAAGAAATGTGGACTTACCTCCAGTTGCTGAAAAATATCCCATAGTCAAGGAATTGAGTTCAAGAGCCACATGCTAATGTTGCAACTCTTAAAAGGTCTAGTTAGACCACACTTGGAATATTGTATTCAGTTCTGGTCACCCCATTATAGGAAGGATATGGAAGCTTCAGAGAGGGTGCAGAGGAAATTGACCAGGATGCTGCCTGGATTAGAGAGCATGTCTTATGAGGATAGGCTGAGAGCACTAGGGTTTTTCCTTTGGAGCAAAGGAGGATGAAACGTGACTAAAAAGAGGTGTACAAGATGATAAAGAGGCATAGATTGAGTGGACAGCCAGTGCCCTTTATAACAGGGCAGAAATGGCTAATACGAGAAGGCATAATTTTAAGGTAACTGAAAGGAAATATAAACTGGCGATGTAAGAGGTAAGTTTTAACACAAACAGTGATGGATGCGTGGAATGCATTGCCAAGGGTTGGTGGCAGAGGCAGATACAGTATATTTGGGGCATTTAAGAGACCTTAGATAGCATACGAATGAAAGAAAAATGGAGGGCTATGTGGGAGGGAAGAACTATATTGTTCTTGGAGTACGTTAAAAGGTCAACATGACATTATGGGCCAAAGGGCCTTGATTGTGCTGTAGTGTTCTATGTTCTAAATGTTGTTCAACAAGTTCCAAAATGTCAAAAATCCACCATAACATGACTGAGGAGAGCTGTAAGCCTAGAGAAGTTTTAGCTCAGCTTTTGGCTTTACCTCCAGTTTCAAACTTTACAATCAAAGTGTATCAATTAATATATACAGATTGCAGACCAGCGTAATATTGGTCTATGTTTTCCTCAGTTAACCCCTCTAAAAAGAATAGCTGTAACTTCTGGATCAGGAATGGAAATAGGGATATTATAAGTCTTCTCCAAGTTATGTGAAATATTAAGTGTTAACTAGGCATAGTCAATTATCCCTGTCTGGGATGCTTAACCACACTCCCACCACAGAAAGAACAGCAATGCTCACAAACAGCAAAGCATGCAGGGACTTTGACGGAAGAAATCCCCAAAACAAAGAGAGTTAAAGCCTAGTGGAAAAAAAGCCAAAAACAATCTTTGGGAGGAAATAACAAAATTAAGAATTTACCTCCAAGTCAATCAGTCCATTTGTTTTCACTGGCAGATAGGTAACTTCAAATCCCTCAGTCTCGAGCGTGCGACAAGAGTCGAGTACACATTTGTGCTCTGTCTGAGTTGTGATGAGGTGCTTCTTTTTAGCTTTGTAAAACCTTGCAACACCCTGGAAATAATAGCAAACAAGACCGATCTAGAGCACTGAATTATTAACTATAAAATAAATCAAAAGTGAAGAGACGAACTTAGTTTTAATCTCTGGAATTTGTTGGTGTTTCTCTTGAAAAAAACTTTATATCAAATGCAATTGCCGTTTTTACAGAATTATATTACAGATGAAAAGTTTTAATATTAAAGATTTAAATGACTTAACTTTGTCACATATACATTGAAACATACAGTGAAATGTATTATTTGCATCAATGACCAACAATGTAAGGATGTGCTGGGGGCAGCCTGCAAGTGTTGCCATGTTTCTGGTGATATCATAGCATGCCCACAACTTACAAACCCTAACCTGTATGTCTTTTGAATGTAGCAGGAAACTGGAGTACCTGGAGGAAACCCGTGTGGCCACAGGGAGAACATACAAACTCCTTACTGACAGCAGCAGAAATGAACCCCCAATCAGTGATAGTTGATTCTGTAAAATGTTGTACTAATGAACAGGGCTTATTTGGGGATTAATACGGGCAAGCGGGATCGGTACAGTTAGTTATGATGCTTAGCAGTGCCTGTTTTTATGCTGTGTAATTCTATAATTGAGATTGTTTCCAGATACCACCATGGGTATTGAGTGTGAGTGGTAATTCCAATATATTCTTTGAGTTCTTCTTGGGTACGTCTCTAATGTTCCCAACACGAACCTTAGATCCCACACCATCAGGCTCAGGAACAGCTATTTCCCTTCAACCTTCAGGCTCTTGAACCAACATGAAAAACTTCACCCACCTCAACACTGAATTGATTCCACAACCTATGCACTCACTTTCAAGGACACTACAACTCATTTTTGTAATATTATTTATATTTATTTATATTTATTTTTTTTTATTTTTGTATTTGCACAATGGTTGTTTGCCTGGCTTTGTACATAGTTTTTGTTTTAAATTGATTCTACTGTGTTTCTTTGACTCTACTGTGAATGCCCAGAAGAAAATGAAGCACAGGGTAGCAAATGGTGACACACATGCACATCGGTAGCAAATTTACTACCGTTCCGCTGTGAGGAATGGACTCTCATCTGTCCCAAAGACACAGGTTAACTCCTGCAATCAATGAACACTAATGAAGCAGATTAATGATTAACAATTAACAAAAGACACACTGGCACATGCACTTGCACAATATCAAGTCAACGAAACCTTACCTTGATGGCGATGTTGTTCGACTCTGTAGCACCACTGGTGAAGATAATTTCTCGCTCATCTGCTCCTATCACAGCAGCTGTTTGCTGGAGTAACAAATGATTTAATTTACAAAAAAAAAATTAATGTAGGATAAAACCCATGCACTTCCCTGGTTTTGAAATGGAAAACCAGCCTAAAATTATATCCACTTTCTCCAAACAATTTGTAGGTGGAGAGTATCCTTGTATCCTGGAAGGTATCTCAGTAACTGAAATGTGTGGTAGTGGGTGGATGGGAAAGTGGACAACACACATCAGTAAATGGTTAATATCAACAGCCCCCAGCTGACCTACTCAGTATATAAGCAATGTGGCAGCATCACACTAACTGGTAGATCATAGCTGAGTTTCAGGTTAGTTAAACACCACTAAGTAAAAGAAACTTAGTCAGGACTTTGAAACTGCAAATTCAATAAGAGCAAAAAAAGCAAAATAAAACACAGCAGGATGCACTCAGTGGGGACAAAGGGAGCATTGACACCATCAGATCATAAGATATAGGAGCAGAATTAGGCCATTTGGTCCATCAAGTCTGCTTCACCATTTCATCAAGGCTGATTCAATTTTCCTCTCAGCTCCAATCTCTTGCCTTCTCTTCCTTCATGCTGACTAATCAAGAATCCATTAACCTCTGCCCAAAATAGAAAGACTTGGCCTCCACAGCTGTCTGTGGCTACAAATTCCACAGATTCACCACTCTCTAGTGAAAGAAATTCCTCATCTTCGTTTTAATAGGACACTCCTCTAGTCTGAGGCTGAGTCCTCTGGTCTTAGACTCTCTCACCATAGGAAACATCTTCTCCACATCACCTCCATCAAGCTTTTCACCATTCAGTAAGTTTTAATGAGGTCACCCCTCAATCTTCTGAATTCTAGTAAATACAGGCCCACAGCCGTCAAACCTTCTTCATCTGACAAGTCAATCAGTCATGGAATCATTTTCGTACACTTACTTTGAACCCTCTCCAGTTTCAGCACGTCCTTTCTACAATAAGGGCCCAAACCTGCTCACAATACTCCAAGTGAGGCCTCACCTCACCAGAGCTTTACAAAGTTTCAACATTACATCCTTGCTTTTATATTCTAGTCCTCTTCAAATGAATGCTAACATTGCCTTCCTCACCACAGACTCAACCGGCAAATTATCCTTTAGGCAATCCTGCATAAGAACTCCCAAGTCCCTTTGAACCTCAGTTTTTTGTATTTTCTCTCTATTTAGAAAATAGCCAACCCTTTCATTTCTTGTACCAAAATGCATAACCATACGTCTTCCAAAATAGTATTCCATCTGCCATTTCTTTGCCCATTCTCTTAAACTAAGTCCTTCTGTAGCCTCTCTACTTCCTCAAAACTACCTGCCCCTCCACTTATATAGTCTGCAAACTTCGCAACAAAGCCACCAATTCCATCATCCAAATCACTTACATATAACATAAAAGAATCAGTTCCAACACAGATCCCTATGGAACATCACTAGTCACCAGCAGCCAGCCACAAAAGGCTCATTTTATTCCCACTCTTTGCCTCCTACCTATCAGCCACTGCTTTATCTATGCTAGAATATTTTCTGTAATACCATGGGCTCATAGCCTGTTAAGCAGCCTTGTGTGACACCTTGTCAAAAGCCTTCTGGGGGTGGAGTTTCAAGATGGCGACGTAAACATCTGCCTTTTAGGCGCTCTTCATTTTTTCAACTATAATCACCCTTTAATCAAATCTTTTCGAACTTAGTCATATGAGTTGATACTTTTGATTAACTTTTTTTTTCCTAAAACAATACTTGATTTAATCTTGTCAAACTTAAAATGGCTACAAGCAAGAAATCGTCTAAGGATCCTTTATCCATCGACGCAATTTCTCATCTTCTGGATGCTAAACTTGTAAGTTTGGAAAGTGGGCTAGAAAGTAAATTGGAAAGTAAACTGGCAAGTTTGGAAAATAAGCTTACCACGAAAATATCTGAACTTGAAGGAGTTGTTAGATCGCTTGATACTAAGCTTCAATCGCAGGCATCAGATATTCAGCAGCATGAAGATAAGATCACGACTCTTGAAAAATTAATTTGTGAAAAAGTACGTACAATTGAAGCGCTGGAGAAGAAGGTACATTCGACTGCTAAAACAATAGATCAGTATAAGTTTAAAATTACTTATCTCGAAAACCGATCTCGCAGACAGAATTTGCGAATCATCGGGTTCCCCGAAAAAGTTGAGTCCGGTGATTTAACTGAATTTTTCTCTAAATTATTGTGGGAAATTTTCGGTGGTGAAGGTTTGCATACTAAACCTGTTATCAACTGCGCTCACAGGGTTGCGAGGTTTTCGGCTGCGAGTGGCAAACCACGAGCTGTGATTGTTCGCCTTCATTATCCTCGGGAGAATTAGCTCGTAAAAAAGGTATGATTTCTCACAATAGCAACACATTTCGAATTGTTGAAAATTATTCATTCGAAATAATGAGAGCGAGAATCGCTTTTAAACCAGTGATGGCAGAGATTCATTCGATTGGACTTAAACAAGCTTTAAGATATCCAGCGAATCTTAGAATTACGTTGAACGACAACAGTCAGCAATTTTTTAACACTCCGGAAGAAGCGAAGAAATTCGTTGAAGAATATCGATCTTCTAGTGCAAGTTGAACTATGTGTTATGCTGAAGATTTTTTGGAGAGAAGATGCCATTTCATTTTAAGTTTTAACCTATGAAACTGGGTTATAACTTCTTACCCTGATCTACGGGTCTGGTTTCTTTTTTTTACTATCATCATCGTTTATAGATGCTCTTTTAATTTTTTATAATATCTTTTTTTTATTCTTTTTTCTGTTTCGGATATACACGTTTATATTTTGTATAAGGATTTACTTTTTTTAAGATGTCGTTTCTTCTTCCCATAAGACTTTGCTTTCTGTAAGCATTTATTTGTTTGCCTGCACTTGGAAATGGGATGAATGTTTTGGATTTTTTGGTCTTTTTTTTATATATTGTAGTGTCTATTAAATCTTTTTTTAATCCTATTTTGATAACTTTTTTTATTAAATTTTTTAATAGATTGCTGAACTTACATTTATATTTTGTAATATGGCTTTTTCAAAATGTTGTTTTTTCTTCCCATAAGTCTTTGCTTTTGAAACGTCATTTTTCTTGTATTTGAACATGGAATTTTTTTTAAAGGTATATTACACTTTCAAATTTTAATGTTTATACTTTTTTTATTAATGATCGTTTGTTTTATTATATTATTTTTTTCATTCTGATTGATATATATTCTCTCTTTGCAACCCTATATTTAAATCTGGGTGTTATATAGATTTTTTTTAATCTTTTTATGGAGCTGCCATCTTGAAATGGGGGTAATATTAGTGTTAGTTTATGCGCCTGCCGCTTGGCTTTCTTTCGAGGGGTGGGGGGGGAGGGGGTAGGGATCTTTTTTCACGCTCTTGCTTTTTATTTTTTTGCGTTTAGTTCATGGGCCGACTTCAAATTATTAATATTGGTGAGGTGTCATGTTCTCCGGTTGCTCCTGTATCATTTTTCCTTCTTCCTGAATTATGGGTTATGTGTTTTTTTTTAACCTTTCATGATATATACAATTAATATTAGCATGATGGATAAGTCTATTAATTTTATTTCTTGGAATACTAATGGTTTAAATCATCCGATTAAACGTAAAAAAATATTTAAAGTATTCCATAGACTAAATGCTAATATTATCTTTGTACAGGAGACCCATATTTGAAGGGAGGATAATCAACGCTTTTTTAGGTTCTGGAAGGGTCAACAATTTCATTCGAATTGTACTGCTAAAATTAGGGGTGTGTCTATTTTTATAGACACCTCAATTTCGTTTATACATCATGAAATTATATCTGATCCACAGGGCAGATTTTTGTTGATTACTGGTTCACTTTTTAACTGAAAAGTGGCTTTAGTTAATATTTACGCTCCAAATTTTGACTGCCCTGACTTTTTTAAACGTTTATTTACTGCCCTTCCTAATCTAAATGAATATATGTTGATAATGGGTGGAGATTTCAATTGTAGTTTGAATCCTTTGATGGATAGATCGAAACCTATTCGAACTCTTCCGAATAGATCAGCTTTACTTATTAACTCTTTTATGGTTGATTCGGGAATTACTGAACTATGGCGGTTTTTGAACCCTAAAGATAAAGAATTTTCATTTTTTCACATGTATATCATAGTTATTCTAGAATTGATTATTTTCTTATCGATCATCGTTTATTAGCAGATGTTATTGATTGTAAATATGATTCTATTGCTATTTCGGATCATGCACCTTTGAAGTTATCTATCAAGATTTCGGACTCTTTCATTAATACTAGATCTTGGAGACTCAACGCTACTTTGCTTCAAGATCCAGAATTTATTACCTTCATAAAACAGCAAATTGACTTATTTTTTTCAACAAACTATACCGAAGAGATTGACAGAGGAATACTTTGGGACTCTTTTAAGGCTTTTATTCGTGGACAAATTATCTCATATTCTGCTAGTAAAAGAAAACAAAGATATTTAGATATAGCTTTATTGGTGGATAAAATTAAAGAAATTGATAAGATTTATTCCGTTACTCCTACCAAGGAACTTTATAAGAAGAGAGTTGAACTGCAAATGGAACATAGCTTACTGTTATCTTCTTCAATTGAGAATCAATTAATTAAGACCAGGGCTCAATTTTATATTCATAGTGATCGAACTGGTAAATTGTTAGCTAATCAATTAAAAGCTATTTCGACTAAGCGACAAATTATTAAAATTCGTAAACAAGACGGTAATCTGACTACTGATCATAAAGAAATTAATAATACTTTCCAAGATTTTTATAAATCTTTATATCAATCAGAATTTGATGGTGATCTGTCTATGATGGATAATTTTTTTAACAATTTGAATATTCCCAAACTGACAGATGAAGATCGAAGTTTATTTGATGCTCCTATTTCTATGGCTGAGATAGGAGAGGCTATTTCATCGATTAATTCAGGGAAAGCTCCTGACCCTGATGGTTATATTATAGAATTTTTAAAAACTTTTTCTTCTTTGCTTTCCCCTTGGCTATGAGAAATCTTTAATGATGCATTTATTAAGAAGAGACTACCCCAGTCTTTTTATGAAGCTACTATTTCTTTAATTCTTAAAAAAGATAAAGATCCTACTTTATGTGCATCTTATCGCCCTATATCGTTACTAAATGTAGACTCTAAGATTCTTACAAAAATTTTAGCTATTAGGTTAGAAAAGGTATTATCACAGATTATTTCAGGAGATCAAACTGGTTTCATTAGGAACCGATACTCCTTTTTTAATGTTAGAAAATTGATTAATATAATTTACACTTCCTCACCCACAACCCCAGAATGTGTTATTTCATTAGATGCTGAAAAAGCTTTTGATAAGAGTTGAATGGACATACTTATTTAATGCCTTGAAGAATTTTAATTTTAGTTCTAATTTTATATCATGGATTAAATTAATATATTATAAACCTGTTGCTTCTGTTCTTACAAATAATTATAGATCCTCTTTTTTTCAATTATCTCGTGGTACGAGACAAGGTTGTCCCTTAAGTCCTTTATTATTTAATATTGCATTAGAACCTTTAGCCATTGCTATTCGTGAATCCCCTAATATTTTTGGTATTACCTGTAATGAGAAATTATACAAGTTATCGCTCTATGCTGATGACTTGTTGTTATATATTTCTGATCCTGATAATTCTATTCCCGCTATTCTATCCTTGTTGGTTCAATTTGGTAGTTTTTCTGGTTACAAATTAAATTTGGATAAGAGTGAACTCTTCCCTTTAAATGCACAAACTTTACTGAATGACAGGACACCATTTAAAATTGTTACTGATAATTTTATTTATTTAGGTATAAAAATTACCAAGAAATATAAAGATTTATTCAGATTGAATTTCTTACCTATGCTTCATCAAATTCAACAACTTACTACTAGATGGTCTCCTTTATCCTTATCATTGGTTGGTCGGATCAATGCTGTTAAAATGATGATTTTACCGAAATTTTTATATTTATTTCAAGCCTTACCAACTTTTATTCCTAAGTCTTTTTTTGATAGCATTGATTCAAAAATTTTCTCATTTGTGTGGCAAAATAAAAACCCCAGATTAAGTAAAAGACAGTTACAGAAATCTAAAAAAGATGGTGGTTTAGCTTTACCCAATTTTAGATTTTACTATTGGGCGAATAATATTCGGAATTTATTATACTGGAAATTAGATTTAGATTTACCATTGTGCCCACAGTGGGTAAATTTAGAATGTAATGATACACAAGGATATTCTCTATTTTCTGTTCTTGGTTCTTCTCTCCCTGTTGATTTAGTTAAACTTAATAAACAGATATCTAACCCTATTGTCAAACATACACTACGAATTTGGTTTCAATTTCGTAAATTTTTTACTCTAAAAAACTTCGCTCTTGATAGCCCTATCTTACTTAATTTTTTCTTTAAACCCTCTTTAACAGATCAAGCTTTTAGTATATGGAAAAGGAAAGGTATAATATGTTTTCGCGATCTTTTTTCTGAAGGTAGTTTGATGTCTTTTGATCAACTTTCTAACAAATTTAAATTACCTAAATCTAATTTTTTTAGATATTTACAAATTAGAAACTTTTTGTATAAAGTTTTACCATCCTTTCCTAATTCAACTTTGATAGATTTTTCAGATATGATTTTTACTTTAAATCCCTGTCAGAAGAGATTAGTGGCTCTTATTTATAATATGATTATGAAGATACAACCAGAGATATCAGGTAGAATTAAACAGGAATGGGAAAAAGAACTTCAATACAATATTTCAATGGAAAAATGGGAAAAAATTTTACAAATGGTTAATTCTTCTTCTATATGTGCTAAACATGCTTTAATACAATTTAAGGTTGTACATAGAGCTCATATGTCTAAAGATAAGCTTGCTCGGTTTTATTCTCATGTTAATCCTCAATGTGACAGATGTCATTTAGATGTGGCTTCATTGACCCACATGTTTTGGTCATGTCCTACTTTACATAATTATTGGAAGGACATATTTGCTACTATTTCCTCAATTTGGAATATTGATTTACAACCTCATTGTATCACTGCAATTTTTGGTATACTAAATGAAGATGATAGTCGATTCTCCCCTTCAATTAGACGAATGATTGCCTTTGTAACATTGATGGCCAGGAGATCTATATTACAAAATTGGAAAGAAGTAAACCCTCCTACCAAACTATTTCTTGTTTAAGTTTAGAAAAAATTAGAAGTACTATTTTTGATTCATCAATTAAATTTGAAGAAACTTGGGGACCGTTCATTCGACACTTTCATATGAATTAATTTGACTTCTTCCAGACCTTTACTCTTATTATTCTTGTTCTGGTATGGAGTTCCGGAGTTTTTGACACTATCATATACCTATAAACTATTATTACTGCCCATGTTAGTTTAGGTTTTTTTTTATTATTTCCTTAAATATACATTTTTTCTTATATTTTATACTTTTTTTTCTTTTGATGATTATTTTTAATCTTTTCATGTATAATCAATATAGATTAGATTGATTATTGTATGATCCTTTTTCACTGATAGTTTAATAAGATATTGTTATCTTGTTACTAATTTAATTTCAAATCTATTGTATTCATAACCTATTTAATATAATATTATGTTATGTTTTGTAAAAAAAAACTAATAAAAAGATTGAAAAAGAAAGAAAAAGCCTTCTGAAAATCCAAGTACACAATATCAACTGATTCTCCTTTGTCTATTCTGCTTGATATTTCTTCAAAGAATTCCAACAGATTTGTCAGGCAAGATTTTCCCGTGAGGAAACTATACTGACTACAACTTATTTTATCATGTGCCTCCAAGTACCCTGACACCTCATTCTTAATAATCAACTCCAACATCTTCCCAATTTCTGTCAGACTAATTGGATTATAGTTTTCTTTATTCTGCCTCTTTCCCTTCTTGAAGAGTACAGTGACATTTGCAATTTTTCAGTTTTCTGGAATCATTCCAGAGTCTAGTCATTCTTGAAAGATCATTACTAATGCTTCACGATCTCTTCTGCTAACACTTTCAGAACTCTGGGGTGTACACCATCTGGTCCAGGTGACTTATCTATCTTCAGACCTTTCAGTTTCCCAAGAATCTTCTCTATAGTTTATGGTGTTATGCCTGCAGCCCCCTCCTTTTTGAGAATCACAGGATCGCTATTGATTTGGATCAGGAGACCCAGGAAATGAGAGAGAGAGACGTGCGGAATGTCTTGACCCCTCCCCCCGGCGATATAAAGCTACAGGAAACGGCCATTGTCTCTTGGAGACGGACTTGTGTATTACAATACTGTGCTACGTGGAGCCCTCAGGCAAAGTGGGCTGGTTGAGGGAGGGATTGCATCACCCCAACCTGATTGACATCTGAGACCCTGTGAGTCAGGATAAAAGAGGGTCTGGGGGAACAGCCCCTCAGACGCACCAGAAGAAACGCTAGCGATCCCATAATAGCGGAAGCCGGTGGGAGGAGGCCACGTGCGCTCGGTTCCATTTGCCCTGGAACTGGTGGCTTTTATCACGGGAAACTGGCTTTTAGCTAACAACGGGGAAACCAACTCCCAACGACTCTCAAAGGATTAACATCATAAAAGGAATGGGCAAGTTTTAACCCGTCTTTCTCTCAAACCAAAACTCTGCAGCTTGAACGAACTAACAGTGACTTTTATATTTCCATCGGACAATACATTATCCCCTAGACAACGATAGAGCTATTTCTTATTATTATTATACGCGCGCTTTTAGATTTAGTATTGACGATGTATATTATCTGTATGTTTGCATTGATATTATTTTTGTGTATCTTTATCAATAAATACTGTTAAAAATAGTACCATCAGACTTCAACGGACCTCTCTATCTTTGTGACCCAGTTCAAGTGACCCAGTTACAGGGTTCGTAACAACTTGGGATTCTCGTCTCGGGATTTGATACCAAATTGGAGGGCCAGTGAATCGGGCTTGTAAGTCCAAACTTGGATCTGGTTCCCAGACGGGAAACCAGCAAAGATGGACGTGCGTGAATTTATAGAAAACCCGACTCTGGAGACGCTAGAGGCGGCCACCAAATCAGACTTGATAAATTTGGCGAAGGGGTTAAACCTCACAGAGGTGAGGTTGTCAATGAAAAAGCGGGAGGTGCGAAGGGCAATAACTCAGTATTATATTGGGAAGAATGTGTTTGCAGCTGAGGTGTTGGAAAATATCCCTGAAAAGGTACCAGCTAGTGGGGCGGCTCAGTTAGAGTTGGAGAAATTAAGGTTGGAACATGCAATTAAGGTAAAGCAGCTGGAAGCAGCTGAGAAGGAGAATGAAAGAGCCAAGAGAGAAAGGGAGCATGCGCTCCAGCTAAAGGAGTTAGAGGTGAAACGGGAGCAGGAAAGAGCTGAGAAACAAAGGGAGCACGAAATTCAGTTAAAACAGCTGGAAGCAGCTGAGAAAGAGAAAGAGAGAGCTGAGAAGGAGAGAGAGTATGGGGAGGCAGAGAAACAACGGAAACATGTCTTGGAGATGGAGAAGTTAAGGCAAGGGCGAAGAGATCAAGGGTCAGACTGAGAGGAGCAGTTTAATGTTAGTCGAGAGTTGAGGTTAGTACCTCCGTTCGAGGAGACGGATGTTGATAGTTATTTCTTGCTTTTTGAAAAGGTGGCAGTGAATCAGAAGTGGCCCAGAGATCAGTGGGTGGCGCTGATACAAAGTGTGTTAAAAGGGAAGGCACAGCGGGCATATACGGCGTTGGCCATGGAGGAGGAAGAGGAGGAGAGATATGACAAAGTAAAGGCGGCCATTCTCCAGAGTTATGAGCTAGTACCTGAAGTGTATAGACAAAAGTTCAGAACTTTAAAGAAAGTGTGGAATCAGACGTATACCGAGTTTGCCTATGAGAAGGGTGTGTTCCTGGACCGTTGGTGCACAGCAGAGATAGTGAAGGAGGATTATTGGTGTCTCAGGGAGTTAATTCTGATTGAGGAATTTAAAGGTTGTGTTTCGGAGGATATCCGGATGTATTTGAATGAGAAGCTGAATAAGTCCATCTCAGAATTTGCTAGGTTCGCAGATGAATATGCCCTAAACCACAAGACAGTTTTCCTCGAATAAAAATTCCCAGAGAGACCGTGGGAACGATCGAGAAAGTCCGCCGGCTGAGGCAGAGGTCCCGCCGGGAGCTAGTGGTAAGGTTGAGGGGGAAAGGCCAGACAGCCAGAGATTTCCGGGCTTGACCTGTTTTAATTGTGGAAAGGGGGGGCATATTGCATCTAGGTGCTTTGCTCCGAGGAAAGAGACAGGAAAAGGGAAAGCAGCAGTCCCTATCGGATGTGCCGTGGTAATCAGTAAATCGACAAGAGAGCCCCGGGTAGACAGAGTACGAGAAGGGTCTGAGACTTGTCTGTCAAACGGAACCATGTCTGAGAGGGAGGGAGACACACCAGTTCCAGTACGGATCTGGAGAGATACGGGGGCTGAGCTATCGTTGATCAGCAGTAAGGTACTAGATTTTGGTCGCAAAACGGGAATGGTAGCTGTGAAAGGAATAAGCAAAGGGACGGAAATGGTGCCCTTATATAGGGTCATTATGGATTGTGAGCTGGTGTCGGGACCAGTTGAAATAGGGGTGCGGTCAGAATTCCCGAGAACTGACGCGGACGTCCTTCTTTGTAACGATTTAGCAGGTGGTAAGGTTTGGTCAGCAATGACGCTGACAAGCCAGCCGGTGAGTATTGCGGCCCCGCCCCTAGATTCCAAGATCTATCCCGCATGCGCGATCACTCGCAGCATGTCCAGAGAGGCAGCTGAGAAAGGGAACAGTTTAAATCCGGCCAGTTTCAATTTGGCCGAGACATTTTTACCGACCCTGTACCACGAGGGTCTAGAGGGTGGTAAAACAAAGAGTAGTAAAGTGAAAGAGGGTAAGGGAGAGGAGGTAGACCTGCCCTTAGCGAGGAGAAAAGTTCTAGAGGCAGAAGATAAAGATGAGAAACAGATAGAGCTGTTAAAAGGTCCAGGATTAGACATGGATGATCTGTCTGGGTTGGCAGAACTGTTTGAAGAAGTTGAAAATGCTAGAGGTGTTCCCGATAATGAAATGAGGGCAGTCCTAGATGAAAAGGGTGCCCTTACCTTGAAGAAATCTGCTGGGTTGGCAGAGGAGGTTGTTTCAGCCCGCGGGGTTGAGTTTACTCCGGAAGGGAGTTGTCCAGAGAGTAGCTGGGAGAATCAGGGGAAATTAGAATTTGGACTTGGTATGGGTATTGAAAGCCTGGAAGAGGCAGATGTCCCGTATGAGTGTGTCCAAGATGTGGATGCACGTGGTACTGAACCTAGTAATGGAACTCAGAAAAAGTCTGAGGTATTTGATTCAGTTGAAAAGGAATGCAGTCCTTGTGGGTCAGATGGACTTGGTTCAGTGAAGAAAGGGTTAACCGTGGTACTAGTGGGAAGTGAGAATTCCCAGTAGTTTGTGTTCGAAGGTGTGTTAAAAGTTAGTGAGGAGATACAAGGTGGTGAGGTGAATATTATTATTGAAGGGAAAGGGAAAAGTGTAGTTCCTAAATTGAATGAAGAAAATTTAAAGTCTGGATTGATGTCACAAGCAGCAACCTGGCTACAGGGACAATGGCTTGGTAACACTGTGCCTGCGAATCAATTACAGGCTGATTTGGAATGTAAAGGTGCCCCACACTCTAATGTTATTCAAGAGTGTGCTGTGAAGAGGCAGAATTTGAAATGCTGTTTGAACAAAGAGGAATCGCTTGCAGATTTTAAACTGAAAACTAATAAAATGAAGGGTCCTGAAGATAAAACTAACGACTTGCATAAAAATAAAGAATTGTGTGGAGATTCAGCCAATGGGGTACGTTTGGAAAACATTCGTTGATAAAATAACTCCTATGAAAAGAACATGCAAAAGCCTATTCCACACTGGTGCACAAGCTAACCACATGGGAGTTAACAGGAAAAGGGGCGAGGGTTGACGGGATGCGACTTTAAATAACAGGATCCGGTTTTAAGGGATTTTGACAAAGCATATGAATAATAACGATAACCCCCATGGAAGATTGACTGCTAAGTTTGAAAGTAAAATAAAGATTAGTATTTGCATGAACTTTTGTAATATACACGTAAGCTAAGATCACAACTCTTTAATTTTTGTTTGCTGAAGAAAAGGAATAAAAATAGGTGGTTATTAAATTGGAGTCTGATGCTACAAGAATTTTATTAAGGTACAAGATGTTAAGATATTAAAGGAAGTGACAATATAATCGCTGTTTAGATGCCGAATTGAATGTATAACTGTATTACTCTGTAATGAAAAAAAAACTCTTTTGTATTGTGTTAGATTCTGAAATCCTGTAAGACTCTGTATTAATTAATTTTTACCTGTGGTAAAAATCTTAGAAGGAAGGGGGTGTTATGAATGTGACGCAAATCTGAGGGGCCGAAGGGTACAAAGTCGCCTCCTTTTTGAGAATCGCAAGATCGCTATTAATTTGGGTCTGGGACCCAGGAAATGAGAGAGAGAGACACGCAGAATCCACAAGGTTTGGAATGTGTCCTGGCCTCAGCGAAACGAATCCACTGATAACGGCTATTGTCTCTTAGAGACAGAATTGTGTATTGAGTACTGTACTATTCATTGAAATCCCTCAGGGGACAACCAGAGTGGGCTGGTTGAGGGACTGCATCATCCCAACCTGATTGACATCTGAGACCCCGTGAGTAAGGATAAAAGTGGGTCTGGGGAACAACCCCTTTAGATGCACCAGGAGAAACGCTAGAGATCCCGTGACAGCGTTTAATAGCGACAGCCGGTGGGGAGCTTGTGTGCATCCTCCCTTGCCAGGGTGGCGGGCTCATCACGGAAGAACAGTTTAGCTAAAGGAGAGGCCACAAGTGAACAGCCACACCAACGAGACTCCAACGGATCGAAATCATAGAAGGAAAGCCGGCAAGTTTTTCTCCAAATCTCTCTCTCTCTCCAACCATTGCAACAAAGCGGTCCCCAAAGGCTGCAGCCTGCATGAACTGAGTGAACTTTATATTTCCATTGGACAATACATTATCCCCTAGACAACGATACAGCTTATTTCTTATTGATTATTATTATACCCGCACTTTTAGATTTAGTATTGACGACGTATATTATCTGGATATTTGCATTGATATTATTTTTGTGTATTTTTTACCAATAAATACTGTTAAAAATTGTATCAGACTTCAACGGACCTTTCTATCTTTGCTGGTAAATGACCCAGTTATGGGGTTCGTAACAGAAGAAACTTTTGGTACTGCCTTTAATATTATTGGCTAGCTTACTTTTGTATTCCATCTTTACCTTAATGGCTTTTTAGTTACCTTCTGTTGGTTTTTAAAAGCTTCCCAATCCTCTATAACTTCCCATTATTTTTTTCGCTCTATTATATGCCCTCTCTTTGGCTTTTATGTTGGCTTTGACTTCTCTTGTTAGCTACAGTTGTGCCGTCTTTCCTTTAGAATACTTCTTCCTCTTTGGGATGTAAACATCCTGTGCTTTCTGAGTTGCTTCCAGAAATTCCAGTCATTGCTGCTCTACCATCATCCCTGCCAGTGTTCTTTTCCAATCAATTCTGGCCAACTCCTCTCTCCTGTCTCTCCACTTTACTCCACTGTAATACTGATACATCTGACTTTAGCTTCTCATTCTCAAATTTCAGGGTGAATTCAATCATATTATGATCACTTGCCCCTAAGGATTCATTGATCTTAAGCTCTCTGATCAATTCTGATTCATTGCACAGCACCAATCCCGAATAGCTGATCATCTAGAGGCTCAACCACAAACTGCTTTAAGAAGCTATCTCGTAGGCACTCCAGAATCTCCTATAATCCAACACCAACCTGATTTTCCCAATCTACCTGCATATTGAAGTCCCCGTTGACTATCTAAACATCGCCCTTTTGGCATGCATTTTCTAACTCCTGTTGTAATTTATAGGCCAGAACATTAGTATTGTTTGGGGGTCCATACACAACTACCATCAGGATCTTTTTGCCCTTGCAGTTCTTCATCTCCATCAACAACAATTAGATACCTTCCGGCCCCATGTCATCTCTTTCAAATAACTTGATTGCATTTTTACCAACAGAGCAACACCTCCCTCTCTGTTCCCTGCCTCTCCTTTCAATACAATATATATCCTTGGATATTAAGCTCCCAGCTATAATCTTTCAGCCATGATTCAGTGATGCCTACAACATCATATTTGCCAATCTGCAACTGTACTGCAAGTTCATTTCCCTTATTCCATATACTGTATGCATTCAGATCCAACACCTTCAATGCTGTGTTCACCCTTTTCAATTCTGTCCACCTTTTATACTGTAACTCATCCTGCATACTGCAATTTTGCCCTATCAACAGCCTCTCCTCAATACACATTGACTCTGTTTGTAATCTAATCACAAACAAGAGAACATCTGCAGATGCTGGAAATCCAAGCAACACACACAAAATGGTGGAGGAACTCAGCAGGCCAGACAGCATCTATGAAAAAGAGTACAGTTGACATTTCGGGCCGAGACCCATCAGCATTCCTCCTTAAAGTGGATTGTTAGAAGCTACAGCTGGATGCACTTCTTGCGGTTATAGTCATCTGGGACACAGGAGATCTCCCTGTCTTCCCAAACCCCGCAAGAGGAAAATTTCACTACCCTGCCTAACATCTCCACTGTCTTAGCTGAGCAGATATAAAGGGAAGGGGAAATAAACTTGAGCTTTTCTTTTTCTCTGAATGAAACCCCTCTTTTTTGAAGCCTCCAAAAGCTAAAGCCTCAAGATCACCGCTCTGACTGCCCACTCAGACAATGGCTGCTGAGTTTGCCCGTCTTCCTTTAATTTGCTCTCACTAATCAATCCCAAATGATGATTGGTTGTTGGTGTATTGAGACAAAACACCACAAAAGATCATCAGTATAAATAGAAAAGGGTGGAATGAGGTAAGGGCTGGTAAGTAAACACGAAGTACAATGCAGATGCTGTGGTCAAATCAACACGTACAAACAAGATGGATGAACTCAGCAGGTTGGGCAGCATCTGTTGAAAGGAGCAATCAATGTTTTGGGCTGAGACTCTTCGTCAGGACTGAAGGAGGAGGGGGCAGGGGCCTTATAAAGAAGGTGGGGGGAGGGGAAAGGTGCAGGTGAAAAAACAATCAGAGGAAAGATGGGATGAGGGTGGGGGAGGGGATAGGCCGGAGAGGTGAAGGAATGTAAGGGGAAAGCACTATGGGTAGTAGTGGGGCTGGTAAGTGACATGTGGAAATAGGTAAGGTTGTAGGATGGTGGGGATGGGGGGGGGAATAATGGGCAAAAGGAGCTGTGGAGGAGGGCTCAGGGTGCTTACAGTCACCTGAAAAGGGGTCTCAGCCTGAAACATCAAACATTTATTCATTTCCACAGATTCTGCCTGACCTGCTGAGTTCCTTCAGACAAGACCCTTTGAGATGGTCCAACGTCCATCCCAAGTAATCCTTGGATCAACCTGCCAAATTATTCCACTCCCCTGTTACTTTGCTAGGACCCTGCAAATATTTCCCCTTTGTATATGATTTTCTTTTGAAAGTTATTGAAATAGCCTTGGATTTAATTTGAGAATAAAGGCAGAATACTGAGATTCACACCAAAGTGATGAAAAGGTCAAACATTTGCAGGCAAATTAGTACAAAATAATAGAGTAACGCTAATGTCTGTGCCTTAAAAAAAACTGACAATAACTCAAGTAAAAAAAATAACCATTCCAGTTATTAAGAGATGGGATTTAAGTTAAACAGCGCTAACTTATAGAGAAGGAAGTTATAAACATAGGAGATTCTGCAGATGTTGCAAATCTTGAGCAATACAAAGTGCTGAAGGAACTCAGTAAGCATGGCAGTGTCAATGAAGGGGAATAAACAATCAACGTTTCTGTACAAAGCCCTTCATTACGATCTCTGTCCAAAACATCGACTGGTTATTCCCCTCTGTAAGTGCTGCCCGAGTTTTTCCAGCACATTGTTTGTGTTGCTAGAAAAGGAAATTTACTTGAAACTGTGACAGAATGCAACATGTTCTGGTCACAGCAAAACAGGAAATAGTGTTAGGGGAGGAAAATGAATATATACAAAAAAGCCCAGAATTTAAGATACGCACTAACAAATCCTCCCAAAACATAGAAAATGGACGCTCAAATAGGTCAGTGTGAAGAAAGGCAAAGCGGGTGTTCAGCAGGCCAAAACAACTGAGTTTAATGATGAGTTTAACAACACATACAATAAAAGGTCAAAGGAAGTCAGGAAGTCATAAGTGGTTTGGGGAAAACACAAAGCAGCTAGTATTAGGTGGAGTTAGTCTTTTTTCTCAAATTGCACCAGCCTTTTAAAATCTTCTACAGGCCAATGATTTAGAAACTATTCACAGAGTCAAATCAAAGCCCAAGTACCAAACGTAAATGACTTTCAGCCAAACATTTAACAAGATCACAGTTAGAGAGCAATGCACACAACATGCGGGAGGAACTCAGCAGGTCAGGCAGTATCTATGGAAATAAACAAGCAGTCGACATTTCTGTTGAGAGCCTTCTTCAGGACTGCAAAGGAAGGAGGAAGATGCCAGAATAAAAAGGTGGGGGGAGGGGAAGGAGGATTGCTGGAAGGTGATAGGTGAAGCCAGCTGGCTAGGATTGGTAAAGGGCTGGAGAAGCAGGAATCCGATAGGAGAGGAAATGCAAAGGCAAGGGATCAGACAGAACTGACAGAGGAGACCCAGTGTTGGAGAACATTGGACTGTCTTCCGTGAAACGTAAACGTAATTGGAATGGCAGAGAACAGTCAGGGTGTGTATGGGGAAGATGAGTGTATGATGGAGTTTCCAATGATTCTGGTGAAGAATTCCAGCAGATCTATCCTCTTGTCCCTTTATCCTTTCTCATACCTACAAATCTTCTGCTTATCTCTGCCAATACCCCCACCCCCAGATAACATTTCTGTCAAATGAACATTCAGAATCAAGTTTATTTTCACAAACAAATGTGGTGAATTTTGTTGTTTTGTGGTTTGTGACAATATTACAATGGAATACATAATAACAAACTATAAATTACTATACGAAATATATATAAATTATGTAGAGACAGAAATCAAAGGAAAGAAGTGCCAGAAATGGACCAAGTGGAGTTAAGAGCTGGAAGCTGGATGCAAAGTTGATGAAATTGATGTGCTCAGCTTGGGTGTATGAAGCAGCTCCAATTACAAACTGAATTGGTGGAATTAGCAACTGTCAGGTGAATGGACATCGCTGAGTTGAGAGGAACACAATACCATAAGACATAGCAGCAGAATTAGGTCATTTGACCCACCGAGTCTGCTCCGTCATTCCATCATGGCTGATTTATTATCCTTCTCAACCCCATTCTCTTGCCCTCTCGTTGGAACCTTTGACATCCTGACTGATTAAGAGCCTATCAAACTCCATCTTAAAGCACAGTTTTAAGGTGTTTGGAAATAGGTACAGAGGGGATGTCAGGGGTAAGCTTTTTTTATGCAGAGTGGTGAGTACATGGAATGGGCCGTCGGCGACAGTGGTGGAGGCAGATACAATTGGGTCTTTTAAGAGATTCCTGGAAAGGTACATGCAGCTTAGAAAAATAGAGGGCTATGGGTAACCCTGAAGGGCCTGTATTGTGCTGTAGGTTTTTTATATTTCTATGTTAAATTTACATATTGACTTCACCTCCAAAGCTTACCTTTCTTGCTTTCTCCATGGCTGCTTCACTCTCCCAGCCATATGCATGTGTTCTTGAATGAGGGTTACCGTAGTAGTTGACCTGATAAGGGAGCATTGCATCCAACACCCTTGGATCCTAAGGGTTAATTAAAAGTAATAATACAAATAATACTTTGCATTTCCATAACTTCAGGTTGAGATCATCGGTCCAAAACCAGCTTGAATTTAAATAGTACTAAGTTCAAAGTACATTATCAAAGTATGTATATATTATACAAATTTAAGATTTGTTTCCTTACAGGCACCCACAAAACAAAGAAACCTCAAAAGAACTCATAAAAAAGGCTGTCAAAAATAAGAATTACAACAGTCTGAGAGAAAGGAGTTCTCTATGATGTGCAGGGGAAACAAGCTAAGAGACAGGAGAGGAACTGCAGTAGACTTTAAAACAATTGGACTGTAACACTCAACAAGAGTTATCACAATAAAAGGATTCAATCAAAAAGAGGCAAGATCTGTGGTTAATAAAGGTAAAGGATAACCTTAAATTTAAAAATGTTAGACAAAAGGGTCGGGAAGAGTTTAGGATCCAGACTGAAAAGCTCGTGAGGAGGAAAATGAATTTTGGGTTTAAGGGCAACTGTAACAACTTGGCTGTCGTAAGTGGCACCCCCTAATTAAGCTAGAATATAAAATGTTACAGTTCGACCCACAATGTTGTGCCAACCTTTTAACCTATTCTAAGACCAATCAAACCCTTTGCTCCTACATAGCCCTCCGTTTTTCTAACATCCATGTCGCTATCCAAAAATCTTTTTAATATTCCTATTGTATCTGCCCCTATAACAACACCCCGGCACAGTGTTCCATGCATCCACCACTTTCTATATATTAACAAATTACCACTGACACCCTGTCCAACACTATCCTCCATTTATTTTCAAATTATGCCTCCTTGTATTAGCCATTTCTTCTGGGAAAATGTTCCCGAGTGTCCATTCGATCTGTGTCTCGTATCATCTTGTACACCTCCATCAAGTCACCTCTCATCCACTTTGCCCTTTAGATCAGCCAGAGACCAAATTTACCACTAAGTAGCCCTAGTAAAACTGAAGTCTATCAAGATACAAGGAAAACCATTCCAATGAGCAAAATTATACCTCACATAAAGGAAGGTGGCTGTGCTTTATGGAGGTTAAATATCCCAACCCTGCGATAGGGCAAGAGTTCAGGGCAGTATACTAGGTCCAACCAACTGCAACTGTTTCACCAGTGACTTTCCTTTCACGATATCAAAATCTAGGCTTTCTGACCGGTCAGTCCCTCCCCCATTTCCATATACAAGATCTAAGTGGTGGAGACTGGAGGTTGGAACACCGATATCTGCAAGTCTGGAGGTTGGAGTCCTGGAAGGGACCTGTCTATGTATGCGAGTGGGTAGGGAAGGGGCTTGTTTTGCTGTATTGTTTTATTGTTGCTGTTGTGGCGTATGTTGGCACTGGAATGTGTGGTGACAGTAGACTGCCCCCAGCACATACTAAGGTTGTGTTGGTTGCAAACAACAGTTCTCAATATGTTTGGATGTACATGTGATACAATGAGCAGCTCCCAACAGGATTCCAACTGTAATGCTTGACATTCATTTGCCCTCCCTTCACTGAGTCTCCTTTCAATACTTTCAGGGTACCACAGTGCAGAACAACACAAATGCCACAGCTACAAGTCAGAGGCAAGGTATCCTGCAGTGACTGTCTCACCTGTTGAGACCAACAAAGACTTTCCACCACAAACGAGGCACAAGTTAGGAATATAATGGAACACCACCCACATTTAGATATATTTATCGCATTATTAAAACGGGCAGTGAAATGTATTGCCTGTGTGAAAAACCAAGGATGTGCTGGGGGCAGTCCGCAAGTGTTGCCACACATTCGGATGCCAACACAGCATATCCACAATGTTCATCAGAACAATAACAACAGCAAAACAAGCCTGCCTTCCTTCCATTCGCACTATCCTGAGTTAAAAATATATCACTTCCCTGGAGCACCCTGCTAACAGCACTTTGGCAATGCTTTCGTGAGAAGGAATTTAACAGATCCAAGTAGCAGCTCACCGTCCCTTCCCATAGGATCAAGGATGGGGAATTAATATTGTTAATGACACCCATATCTCAAAAATGAAAAAGCAAATTAAAAACTTGTACCATTGGTGTTGTTGCCTGGAAATCCAAGTACAGAGGGCGGAGTGCATTTTCTTGAAATTTTGAAATCTTGTCATCTGGAAAAGCAATAAGAGTTTGATAATTACACAGAGTTCAGGACACAGGGGTAATAGTGAAGTACAGCTGGTTATTCGGGCTTGCACAGATCTTTGTACACAAGGGCAGCATAATAGCATAAAATCAGGCACAGGAGCATAACAGCAGCACAGTAGCATTGCAGTTAGCTGAACAGTTTACAGCGACAGCCATTGGGGTTCAATTCCCATGGCTGTCTCTAACCTCCAAGAGGACCATGACCTTGCCATAGGATTTGAATGCTTGGAGGTTTGTTTGCTTCAATCACCTCGGCAGCGATGTTGGCTGGAGTCAGGGCTTTGTACTTCGGCTCTTGATAGGGTCAGCCATGCCGAAGAGGTCAGACTAAGAGTGGTTGACTGGTCCTTCAGGCTCAGCTCAGGGCCAACAACCTTGATTGGTCAAAAAGAACTTTTGACAAATTCTTCTATACAGATGGAGACAAAGGACCTTCATTGCTCCCCCTAACATCAGTGACGAAACAGGCAGTAAGTGTCTAATGAGCTTGTGGGTCGTTTGGGCTGTCTACAAACACTCCACATATGTACAGGTTAGTACACATTAGTAAGCTGTGGGCATGCTGTGTGGCTGCCAGAAGCTTGGTGATAGCTGTGAGCTGCCCCCAGCACATATTTGCATTACACTGTATGCTTTGATGTGCAGTACACGTGGCAAATAAAGCTAATCTCTATTTTTACATCCTTTAAACACCTTGCATTTTCATTTTCAGCATTGCCTCAAATGCAATTTCAGTAATAATAATATACCGATTAAATGTAGAGAACAAGCCAAATCTCCCTCCTGCACGTGAACCATTTTTATTCTCCACTGTTCAAGGTTTGGAAAGTAAATCAGGTATTTGTCTGTACTTTTGAGTTACTCTGGTTCAGAGTCACCAAGGCCGAGTTGTAAAGCAAGGTTAAATACAACGTGCCTTTACTTCCAGGAGACTGAGGCGTGATGTTAGAGATATACAAAATCATGAAGGGTGAGCAGGCTTTTTGCCAGGGTTGGGAATTGAAAAATAAAGGATGTCATTTTAAGGTTAGAGCTGAAAGGTTTAAACGAATCTGAGAGCAACTTTTTTTTTACAGTGGGTTGCAGATAAGTGGACCCATCTGCCTGATGAGCTATTAGAGACAGCTATTACATTTAAGTACTACATGGATAGGTATATGGATGACATGAGTTTATGGGCTAAGTGCAAGGAAATGGGATTGCAGTGGATTCTGGTTAATTAGGACACATCGGGACCAGTACAATTTGACCCAATTAAGTGGCTGCCTAGCTCCCTGACAAGTCATGGGAATAACACCACCAGATCGTTGGTCGGCATCATTTACGGTTGCCAGAGAAAAACAACATCCAGCATCGAAGATTCTCACCACCTAGGCTGTGCTCTTTTCTGCTCAGGACACACACCACCAGGTTCAAGAACAGTTACTACCCCTCAGCCATCAGGCTCTAGAACTACACTCATTTAAGGATTCTCATCTTGTTATTTCATGCTCATTATATATTGCTATTTATTATCTGCATTTGCAGGTTGTTTACAGTTTCTTATGTTTACAGTTTACAGATCGTGTTTACAGCTACTGTTCTACAGACTTGCTAAGTATGCCTGGAGAAAAGAAATCTCAGGGTTGTATGTGGTGACATGCATGTACTCTGATATAAAAATTACTTTGAACTATGATGGTATCTGATCATCTTCAAACTTTCAATTTTTGTTTTTGATTAATGAAAACATTCCTGGCAAATGCTATTAGCTGCAGTTTCATAAAATAATTAAAACTGTATAAAAAGACTAATTGCTGTTTAAATGAGTGACAAATCATGCATCTAAATGAAATACAGAACAAATTATAACACTATCAGTACTACAACAGTACTATAAAACTGATTAGTTCCTAATAGTTATCAGTGGAGGAATTCATCCAACATATGCTGCTGTGCTCTCTTGCTCAACTGTAAAGGAACAAAATCAGTGCAGAAACTTAGTGCAGATGATGGACTGCCTTCATACAATTATTTGCCTCCAAATCTTCTTTTAACATTCAAGATGATTGTCGATATCTTCAAATTCTTCGCAGTTCCTAACTTGTTAAAGTAGTGAAATTGTTTCATTTTCAATTTCTGGCATCTACCGCGGTGAGCAAAGCAGTTCTGAATTGTGTAACTTATTTCTCACCAACTATCAGTGACAAAAAGACTGCTTTTTGAACGCACGCACAACCGATGCGTTTTAAAAATGTTTCTCCTCCCTTCCCTACCTGCTCCCACCCTCACCCCTACCACTACAGCCTTCCCTCATCCCTTCTTCACAAACCCTCTCCCTTTCCCCACCCCAGCGCACCTTGTTCAGCAGCCGCCCTGCGGCCGACAGCTACACCGAACCGCCGACACCCGGCGGCCCGGACGGCGGACCACACCCGAACGGAGCGCCCACACAACATCGCCGACCGATCGCCACACAACCGCAGCCCAAAACACTCGGTCGTCCACCACGCAGCCCCGAACGGAAACTCTCCACGACCCTTCACCCTGACAACGGAAATGACATCACCACGGGCGGCGACGATCACGTGGGGCGGATTGTTGTGGGAGAAAACGAAAGTCTTAAACTCGGCGTTAAAGTAAACATATCATAGTCCATATATATCTCACCATATACATCACTGAGCTTGCTATTCACAATAAATACAAAGAAACATCAATGAAATCCACGCATAAGACGGACAACCAATGTCCAAAAGACAAAATACAAATACAAAAACACCAATAAATTAAGAATAAATAAATAATCAATAAATATTTAGCAACATGAGATAAACTGACCAATCAATATTTCCAGGAGAGAGATAGATAACTGACATTTCAACTCTACGGGTGAGGGGAACTACGGCCAGGATGAAGATGAGAGCACGGGAAGGGTGAGCTCAAGGTAGTGTGGGGATTAAATTGTTGACTGGGTGGGTAATTGGGGTGTTAGAGGTGCTAACAGGTGTAGTGGAAAGTGCTAAATCGCTCTCGCTGCTCCAGTGGAGGGGGAAAGTATTGGCTAACATTGGAATTGGTTCTACTATTGTGACGTGTGACAATCTCAATGACAAAAATGTAAGTGGTCTGATAAATAAGTTTGCAAACAGGAATTTCAGGGAGATAGTCCACCCCTAGGAGTCAGGAGACAGGTAGCTGGGTGACTGTCACGAGAAGGAAGGAGAGTAGACAGGAAAAGCAGAGCACCCCTGTGGCAGTTCCCATCAACAATAAGTCTACCGTTTTGGATACTGTTGGTGGGGACGACCTACCAGGGACAAATTGCAGTGGTTGCGTCTCTGGCACTGAGACTGGACCCTCAGCTCAGAAGGGAAGGAGGAAAAAGAGGAGAGCAGTAGTGATAGGGGATTCAATAGTTAGGGGGACAGATAGGAGGTTCTGTGGAAGAAATTGAGAATCCCGAATGGTCTGTTGCCTCCCTGGTGCCACGGTCCGAGATATCTCAGATCGAGTTCTCAGTATTCTCAAGAGGGAGGGTGAGCAGCCGGATGTCGTGGTCCATGTAGGGACCAATGACATGGGTAGGAAGAGTGAGGAGGTCCTGAAAGGTGAGTTTAGGGAGCTAGGTGCCAAGTTAAAGGACAGGACCTCCAGGATAGCAATCTCAGGATTTCTACCAGTGCCACATGCAGGTGGGTTTAGAAATAGTAAGATAGTGCAGATCAACACATGGCTGAAGACATGGAGCAGGAGGGAGGGCTTCAGATTTATAGATTATTGGGCAGTTTTCCAGGGAAGGTGGGACCTGTTCCGGTGGGACGGTTTACATCTGAACTGGAGGGGGACAAGTATTCTTGTAGGTAGGTTTGCTAGAGAGGCTCCAGTGGATTTAAACTAGATACAAGGGGGGAGGGGAACCAGAGTATAGGAACAGATGTATGCAAGAAGGAAGAAAAAGAAGACAGTAAAGTTCTTTGTGCTGTTAAAGATAAACAGAGAGCAAGAGGTGGAGAATTTCTTAAATGCATTTATTTTAATGCTAGGGGCATTGTAAGAAAGGTGGATGAGCTTAAAACATGGATTTATACCTGGAAATATGATGATGTAGCTATTAGTGAAACATGGTTGCAGGAGGGGTGTGATTGGCAACTAAGTATTCCCGGATTTTGTTGCTTCAGGTGTGATAGAATTGGAGGGACAAGAGGGGGAGGGGTTGTGTTGCTTGTCAGAGAAAATATTACAGCGGTGCTCTGGCAGGATAGATTAGAGGGCTCATCTAGGGAGACTATTTGGGTGGAATTGAGGAATGGGAAAGGCGTTGGGAATGGGAAACACTTATAGGGGTGTATTATAGACCACCTAATGGGGAGCAAGAATTGGAGGAGCAAATTTGCAAGGAGATAGCAAATATTTGTAATAAGCACAAGGTTGTGACTGTGGGAGATTTTAATTTTCCACACATAGACTGGGAAGCCCATACTGTAAAAGGGCTGGATGGCTTGGAGTTTGTAAAATGTGTGCAGGATAGTTTTTTGCAGCAATACATGGAGGTACCAACTAGAGAAGGGGCAGTGTTGGATGGTCTGTTAGGGAATGAAATAGGTCAGGTGACAGAGGTATGTGTTGGGGAGCACTTTGGGTCCAGTGATCACAATGCCATTAGTTTCAATATAATTATGGAGAAGGATAGGACTGGACCCAGGGTTGAGATTTTTGATTTTGGAGAAAGGCTAACTTTGAGGAGATGCAAAAGGATTTGGAAGGAGTAGATTGGGACAATTTATTTTATGGGAAGGACGTAATAGAGAAATGGAGGTCGTTTAAAAGAGAAATTTTGAGGGTACAGAATCTTATGGTCTTCTACTTCTGGTCTCAATATTACAGAATGTGTGGAGTCTTTGAGAAGATGCAGAAGAGGTTCACCAGGATGTTGCATTGATTAATAATTATTAGCATAACAAAAGGCAACACAGTAGAGCAACAGTTAGTGGAACTCTGCAGTCCTATTTGGGGGTTCAATTCTCACCACTGTATGTGGTTCTTCTGATTTCCTCCCGCAGTACAAAAGACCTACATTCAGAAATGGGGCGACACTTGCGGACTGCTCCCAGCACAAACCCAGGCTGTTGGCCATTGACACCAATGCATTTCACTGTATGTTGTATGTACATGTGACAAGACTGATATATAGTCCAGACACTTTAGTCCATTGAACTCTCCAATTGACCACAATAGAGCTTGTACACCGACTCCAGCCTGGATGCTACACCATGCCGCCCATGGTGGAGCACAACATCTCAGAAGACTTTGTATTGGCGATTGTAAAACAGGCGATCCCGTGGCTCGAGGCCCCGAGTCCACTGAGTGACAGCAAAAACTGCCGTTGCCCACAACAGACCTTGTCGTCTGCTGAGCAAAGCACAGGGAGGGCAGCACTGAATCTGCCCACGGTGGAGTGCACTAGCTTCGACTCGTCTGTCCCGGCAGTTACAACGCCATGGCTTGAGACCCATTCCTCACTACAACCGCGGCCATGCAGATCTCCCATCATATGCCCCCACTCTCAGCCAATGAATCAGTGAATAGAACTTGCAGCATACCAGATTAACAATGTCTGAAAGGGCCTTGTGATCACAAGTAAAGCGACCACAATGGCCACTCACTCTTTGACTGTAACCCTCCATCGACTCAGGCCGCAGCACGCTGCTCAGCTGCTTTCTCTGCCAGCGGACAACTCACCAATGGTGCAAACCTGCAGGACTTTAAGTTCTTAATGTATAGCAAGATCGTGATCATTAAAATAGGTTGAAATAGGATAGTAGCACTTGTTGCTCCCACAAAAGCTGATACGATCCAATGCCCCGCCATCTTAAATTATGAGATTCATACAGATAGGGTAGTCTTATCCCTGGGTGGGCATGCTAAAGAAAAAGGACATAGCTTTAGTGTGAGAGGAAATTTTAAGAGATATTTGAGGTAACTTTTTTAAAAAACATGGTTGGAGTGCAGGAGGTGCCTGAAATACTCTGTCAGAAGAGAGTGGAGAGTGGGGGAAGCAGATATGATAGCAACATTGAAGAGCTATTTAGTCTGGCACACAAACAGGCAGGCAATGGAAGGATATGGACCTTATGCATCTTAAGAAGACACCCTCGTTTACAGGTATCATGGGCTCAAAGTTCTTTTCCTGTCCTGTTCCATTCCACGAATGCAGAGTCTGGTGAGTGAAAGGTGATGATCAGATCTCTATCCAATAGGAGAGTGGCTGAGGGGTAGAAGTACAGTATGGGAAATAGGTGAAAAAAAAACAAAAAAAAAAACCATTGGAAGCACAACCCCGGAGCTACACATCATACAAGCTTCCATAAAAAAAAAACGTCAATCTGCCAACTCAAATCCACTTAAAGATAAATTGGAAGGAAACCATATTAATTAACTCAAATCAGATGATAGTGGGCAAATGAACCCCACCTTTTCTCAAAATCAAATTGAGGATCAAAAGTTTGTTTTCTGATTTTCTCCAAACTAAGCCATAACATCACCTGAGAAAACCATTGTATCAAAGTAGGAGCAGAAACATTTTTTCATTTCAACAAAATAGCCCTTCTGGCCAATAATGTAACAAATGCAATTACATGTTGGTCTGATGGAGAAATACCATGAATATATTGAGGGATTATACCAAATAAAACTGTCAATTTATTAGATTGTAAATTAATTTTTAAAACTTGAGAAATTGTAAAGAAAATAGACTTCCAAAAATGTTTCAGTACAGAACATAACCAAAACATATGTGTCAATGTGTCTGTCTCGGTTTTACATCTGTCACTATCAACATTCGGAAACATTTTAGATAGTCTCTCCTTTGTCAAATAGTAATGATATACAATTTTAAATTGAATTAAAGAGTGATTGGCACAAATCGAATAAGAGTTAGTAGGGGTTCTTTTTTTCCTTTTTCAAAAAATATTCTGAATACAATTTTTTCTTATTATTGATATATTACTTAGCTTTGTTAATCAGTTATTGGCTAATTTAATTCCTTATTGTACATAAGGACATATTGACTTAATGTATCCTTTTTTGTTAATCTTCAATAATTAATAAAAGATTTTAAAATGGAAATAGGTGTTGTGCAGAAAGTATTGTTAATAGGGCATGTATGATGGAGGCAGACTGCAACAGAGCAGCCAAGCAATGCTTCTTAATTGATGATCCACTCACCAATATCAAGTTTGGGTATTGCCCAGCCTATTTGCTCCAGACCTAATCACAACCTTGGTCCAAACATAGGTCAACAAGCAGAATTCCAGGAGTGAGGTGAGGTGATTTCCTTGATGTTAACACTCCCTGGTGAGTAGACATTAAGAAAAAAACCTCCAGTCTTTGGAGACCTAGGTCTGATTATGTTCAGCTGCTAAAATTACTTCCCTTCCATTGTGAGCATCTGTAACAATATTGAATTCTTCCCTTGCCTGAATGCAGCAAAACCTAGCCTTCACACAGATATGAAATGGTAAGTGGAACTTACACCTCTATCCATCATCAGCTCCTTAATGGACACCTTCAAAAGGAGGTGCTTCAAGAAGGCAGCATTCAACATTAAAGATCCTCACTATCCAGGATACAGCCTCTTCTCCTTACTACCATCATGAAGGAGACACAGTATGAAGACACACACTAACATTTTAGGAGGAACAACTTCTCTGCAATGCCCATGAATTTTCCTTTTTTGCACTACCTATTTTATCTTATTGTATTAATGTTTTTCATGTATTGCACTGTAACTCTGCATCAATAAATTCATAACCTACACCAGAATCTTATTTTGATTCTAGAAGCCCTACACCTGCCCTTGATACCTGTAAACCAGGGTGTCTTCTTAAAATGCACAAGGTCCATATCCTTCCATTGCCTGCCTGTTTGTGTGCCAGACTAAATAGCTCTTCAATGTTGCTATCATATCTGCTTCCCCCACTCTCCTTCTATCAATAATCTGAGGGTCACAACTGGCCTGAAATTTCACTGTACCATCCACAAGTACTGCAGATAGAACAGGAAAGAAACTGGGTGTCCTGCATGTGTCACACATCACCTAACATGCTGATGTCTACCATTTACAAGGAGTGGGATGGAATACTCAATTTGCTAGTGTGGGGAGGTGTATCTCTCAAGAAGCCACTACTGATACAAGGCAAACTTGTCACTAGTTCACCACTTTCTCACTCTTTAAGTAGGGGTTTTACATTCACTACTTCCCAATTGTGGATAGGCATGATCAAGCTAAAAGCACAAAGATTTGCAAGGACATTCCCTGGATGATGAATTGTAAGGAGAGACTTGGGGCTCTTTCCCTCAGGAGGATTAGAGGTGACTACAACAGGTACAGTGGATTCCAGTTAATTGGGCCATCAGTTACTTGGGACAGCTGCTTATTTGGGACAACTCTTACCCAAGAACAAAAACTATTGAGAAAATAGCAGGAATACCCTTTGTTTATTTGGGCCACTATGCCACTTAATTGGGACAGGAGACTGATGCTGAACTAGTGTTAGTCACATGCACTTGCAAAGCCATTAACACTACATTGTAGCATAATTTTTAATAACATGTTGCATATTTTTGCATTCACACAGCGGTGATTCTTGTCACTGATAGTTGAAGGGCAGTATGAAAATTTAGAACTGTTTTTGCTCACTGCAGTTTCAAGTATTCAGGCTTGGAGATGCCAGAAATGGCCTGGAGTGAAAATGAAACAATTTTACTAGTGACTTCACCCCAGAACACCACTTCGACAGGCAAAGCCAGGTATGGGTAGCTTGGTGATAAAGGTACATACATGCCCTAGCATGCAGAGTCAGCTCCAGCAGACTCAGTGGATGAAACCCTCAGAGAGGTCCAACAGCCAGGAACTGTTATGGAGAGCAAAGGGGATGACAGGGCAGAGGAAGTCATGGTCATTCACTGAAGACTACTCATACTACTGGAGCTGGACTTCCAAGGTCAAGAGAGTGCAACTGCTCAGTGCTACGTCTTTTCTACTTTATATAAAATTCAGTTAGGTAGAGAGCCAATCTACTTTCTATGGTAGAGGTGTCTAAACTAGAGGGCATCAGTTCAAGATGGGAGGGAGAACTTTAAAGGAAAGGTAAACTTTATCCACCTGGTATTTCTATCAGGAATATAACAGAGAACAATAACTCTACTTAAGGAACATTTGATTCAGTATAGATGTGTGTTAAATTTGACATGAAAATGGTGTCCATGCTGTTTAATTCTATGAAGAATCAACAGACTGCATATCATCCAGCCATACACCATGCAAATTTGTAAATCATTCTTTCACCAAAATGCTCGAGGAACTCAGCAGTCAGGTAGCATCTATGAAAAGGAATAAAGGGTCGACATTTTAGTTGGAGAACTTTTATCAGGACTGGAAAGTAAGGGCCTGGGACTGAAACGTTGACTCTGTTCTTTTCCATAGATGCCGCCTCACCTGCTGAGTTCTCCCAGAATTTGAGCTACACTGTATTTCCAGCATTTACAGAATCTCAAGTTCATTCTTTCACCATTACACGGGTATACCAGTACAGGGGACTGCAGGTAACTCAAGATGGTACTTCACCACTACCTGAAAGGCAATTAGTGATGGGCAATTAAACAGCAAGCCAATCTCTGACACCTGAACATTCAAAGTCACTAATTGTTTAACACTTAACACCATGTATCAGAACACTAAGGGATATTCTAATTGCAGAAGAATCCAAATCAACCAATGGATTGTGAAAGGAATGCTGTGAATCAAAGATTTTATATTACTGATTTTCTGGCATTCTTGAAATAGAAATACAATCTAAAAAATGTCAAGTTTAAAGAGTGGGTGCTAGCAAATTAAGATCATATAGGACAAGTGTTCCCAACCCTTCTTTAATGCAATGGACCATTAAGAGGTCCATGGGCCCCAAATTGGGAACCCGATATGGGGAGAACTGATATGGCAGAATGGCAGAGAGATTAATTATACAAACCCCATTTCCAGAAAAGTTGGGATATTTTCCAAAATGCAATAAAAACAAAAATCTGTGATATGTTAATTCATGTGAACCTTTATTTAACTGACTAAAGTACAAAGAAAAGATTTTCAATAGTTTTACTGACCAACTTAATTGTATTTTGTAAATATACACAAATTTAGAATTTAGTGGCTGCAACACACTCAACAAAAGTTGGGACAGAGTTAAAATAAGATTGAAAAGTGCACAGAATATTCAAGTAATACTGGTTTGGAAGACTCCACATTAAGAGGCTAATTGGTAGCAGATGAGGTATCATGACTGGGTATAAAAGTAGCGTCCATCAAAGGTTCAGTCTTTGAAAGCAAGGATGGGTCATGGCTCACCCCTTTGTGCCAAGATTTGTGAGAGAATTGTTAGTTCAAAAGGAACATTTCCCAACGCAAGATTCAGAGAATTTAGATCTTTCAACATCTACAGTACATAATATTGTGAAAAGATTCAGAGAAACCTCAGTGCATAAAGGGCAAGGTCAGAAACCACTGTTGAATGCACGTGATCTTCGAGCCCTGGCGGCACTGCCTAAGAAACCGTCATGCTACTGTGACAATTATAGCCACCTGGGCTTGGGAGTACTTTGGAAAACCATTGTCACTTAACACAGTCCGTCACTGCATCCAGAAATGCAACTTGAAACTGTATTACACAAGGAGGAAGCCATACATCAACTCTATGCAGAAACGCCGGCGAGTTCTCTGGGCCCGAGCTCATCTCAGATGGACTGAAAGACTGTGGAACCATGTGCTGTGGTCAAATGAGTCCACATTTCAGCTAGTTTTCTGAAAAAACGAGCGTCGAGTTCTCCGTGCCAAAGATGAAAACAACCACCCTGATTGTTAACAGCGAAAGGTGCAAAAGCCAGCATCTGTGATGGTATGGGGGTGGCATCAGTGCCCACAGCATGGGTGAGTTGCATGTATGTGAAGGTACCATTGACTCTGAGGTGTATATTAGGATTTTAGAGACACATATGTTGCCATCAAGGCACCGTCTCTTCCTGGGACGTCCATGCGTATTTCAGCAGGACAATGCCAGACCACATTCTGCACGGGATACAACAGCATGGCGTGCTTGACTGGCCTGCTGCCAGTCCAGATCTATCTCCTATTGAAAATGTATGGCGCATCACGAAGAGGAGAATCAGACAACGGAGACCACAGACTGTTGAGCAGCTGAAGTCTTATATCAAGCAAGAATGGACAAAATTTCCAATTGCAAGTCTACTACAATTAGTATACTCAGTTCCAAAACGATTAAGAAGTGTTATTAAAAGGAAAGGTGATGTAAAACAATGGTAAACATGCCTCTGTCCCAACTTTTGTTGAGTGTGTTGCAGCCATCAAATTCTAAATTTGTGTATATTTACAAAATACAATTAAGTTGGTCAGTAAAACTATTGAAAATCTTTTCTTTGTACTTTTTTCTCTTAAATAAAGGTTCACGTGAATTAACATCACAGATTTTTGTTTTTATTGCATTTTGGAAAATATCCCAATTTTTCTGGAAATGGGGTTTGTAGTTCATTGGAAGCTCAGAGACTATTTAAGAAGTTACAAGCCTTTCGGCCATTTCTTCCCATTTTTATAACCTTCAAATATGACAGCTCTTTACAATTGAGCCATTGAGCATTTCATTTTTCAATGCTGTAAAACTGACTGGTAATATGGGTCAATTCAAATTTTAACGAGTGTGCATTCAGTATTTCATCTTTTGACTATTGTGCATCCGAAGATTAATCATATAAAGCAGCTTTTGTTAAGCATTAACCTACTTACTTTAGAAATTTTGAGATAAAACAAGGACACCCATAATCTCAAAACTCCGAAAAGCATTAATTCTATTTGTAATCCCAACACAAGATACAAGAGCCTGGATCTCAAACAAAAAAAAATCCACTGGAAGAAGATCACAAAGAAGATTCTGCAGATGCTAGAAATCCAGAGCAACGTACTCAAAATGCTGGAGGCACTCAGCAGGTAAGGCAACATCTATGGATAGTATTTCTGTTCAAAGGCCAGAGTTCAAGTTCAAATTAAGTTATCAAAGCACACCTACATCACCATAATCAAACCCCCGAGATTCATTTTCTTGCAGGCAATCAGTCAATACAAGAAATAAAAGAATGAATACAAGATCACAATCAATGTGCAAAAAAAAAAATGATAACCAATAAAGAATGAGGTGAAGAATCCTTGAAAGTGAATCCATAGGTTGTGGGAACAGTTCAGTGACGGGGCAAGAGAAGTTCAGTGAAATTATCCTCTCTGGTTCAAGAGCCAAATGATTGAGGGGTAATAACTGGTTCTGAACCTGGTGGTGCAGGTCCTTCATAAAGGATGCTGCTTTCTTGCGACAGCGTTCCATGTGGATGTGCTCAATGGTGGAGGGGGCTTTACCGATGATACACTGGGCCAAATCCACTACTTTTGTAATGGATGCAGCCTTGCTTACACCTATGATGATAGCATTTTGCCTTCACAGATGCTGCCTAATCCTCCAAGTTCCACCAGCACTTTTTTTTTGCTATAGAATCCAATTTTTGTTATCTCTTGGATCTGCTGAGCTTGATCACATTGCCGAAAGCCTGAAAGGTATGAATGCCCATGCAAATGAAAAAATTAAGATGCCCAAGGGAACCTGAATATACCCACTAATATCAGAAACAAAATTCAGATTTCCCCAAGTGATTTTTCTTTTATTTATTGAACGATTTTGCATTTTTTATACAAAATTTGTACCAATTACAAAATCCTTACTTTTGAATAGAAATACCAGGCTGCTGTTGAATCACACTACAGAAGGGGAAAAAAATTAGGTAATGTTTACACTCTGGAGCTCACAGAGCTTAAAGAAACAGCAAGAAACACCACGCACGGCCAGACAAAATTACTGTTACCCTTGATGCAATTTTTTTAGTGTGCATTTATAAAGACAGTTATTAATTAACTTTCCAATGAGTTGTTTTTCCTTCCTGATAGAACACTTTCTATATCAAAGGCAATTAAGAAACAACTATTAAACTGGCCTAGGGCTCTAAACGCATATAATTAAAGACTCTGCTTACGTGTAATTAATATCCAATAGAAGATGCACTGAAAGTGAATATAATTGGCTTTCATCTTATTTGACAACTGTTTAAAAAAAAATAAGAATGAAAATGCAATTTATTCAGAAACCCTCAAATTTAAGACAGATTATGTAGTCAACTAATGAAGTGACAAGAACCTCCCAATTCCTTCAATTAGAAAACATTGGGTCATAATATCTCAATTAAGTCCAGGAGGCGAAACTCAGGCTTGAAACTGTTAGCAGATTCCTTTCAACTTGCTTGATGTTAGGAATATTTCATTCCTCAGCATAATTGTGCACTTTAATATATTTTGCTCTTACACCCATCTTTATTCAGCCAAATGTTCAGACTTTTATTCAAATGGTAAAATTAAGTTTGTCTGGCCTAGATCCTATGGAAGCACAAGGATAGCACATCACTATATTTACATAAGGAACGTTCATTCTGGGTGGGGTGGGTGAAAGTGAAGATTAGCATTGAGAATGGACCAAATAAGGCAAACTGTATATACAATAAGCTTTAATCTGAAAATGTCACCTTGAGGCCAACTGTACAGAAAGATTATTTAGAACTCCATACCCTTTGCAGTTTGCCATTTAATGAATATCCAAACTTTGGTCATAATACTAGCCAAACCTAGTATTAACACTTTCCAGAACTAGGCACGGTGATCTTTAGCCCTAGACCGATACTGATATAGACCACCACTCCAATTAACTTTTGGAATGGTAAGTAGCCAAATCCACAATTGCTACAAATTTAATTTTCTGCACATTAGCATGAACCCTTTTGTTTTTAACATCAGCTATGGATTCCTCAATTAAAAATCATTGGTAATAAGATCACCAGCAACAACTGAAGAAAAAATCTGATATGGCCACTTTTCCAGTTATTCTTAAGCCTAACTGGCTTTCGCTCCCTCGTTCTCTAGATCCCCAGTCTCCAATGTATGTAAACTCATGTCATAACACTCCACATAACTTGCCTTCAGATGGTTTCATGGTCATTCACCCTTATTGAAATTGACTGGAATTCTACACATCAGAACAAATGCGGTGAACGATCAGTTGGCTGAGTATTTACTGTGTGGTCTTTAATTCAACAATAGCTGCAACCTACCTATTGAAAGATTACCTTTTCCAATAACTCACTTTTCTGCAATAAGTATCTTCACAAAATTTATAAACTGATATTTTAAAAAAGCTCATCTGTGAAGTTCCATCAGAAGAGCACCAAAACCAACAAAATATGTAACTTAAAATGGGTAACAAGAGTGCAGTGCTACCTCTATAGTCTACTTGACTGTAGTAGTCTTATCACAGGAACAACAGAAGTTCAAAACCCCAGGAAAGATGCACACCATCTTTCAATATTGCAGGCTTTCTTCTTTTTTTCTCCTGATCCGATTATCACTGTTATGGTGTAGTCAAAATGTGGTACACTGCACCAAAATCAAAATAAAACAGCCTTAGGGCATTTGTGTAAATCTACTTCTGCCATTTTATTTTCCTTCCACTAGGGCTTGGCAAGATTGAAAAAAAAAACATTTGTCTGAAGTCCATTGGGAGTTGTAAGAGTTTTCCCACAATACTTTCCACTTGCGTCGTTTGTACAGGCAACCACTATGTAATTGTCCACATTCTCCAAGTTGCTTGGAATTTCAGTTCCCTTCTAGCTCCTATCGTCTTGCTGGAGTCAGCAGCTGGGTGGTTGTCATCGAGTCTGGGAAGAGGTTGTGATAGGTTGGAAGTGGCACATACGCTGCAGTGATCATTTTCCCTATGAAAGAAAAGTTACATTCCAGACTTAGATTGGCAGCCACTAAGAGAAATCAAATCAGGAAGATGCAGATTTAAATACTAGCTGGAACAAATTTCACCTCAAGGTAAAAACTAGGTTGACTTCACTAATGGCCTCTGTACTCAAGTTTCAATTTAGCTCTGACATATTGAAAAGGGCTGCTCCCAAAAGTCAGCATTTCACAATATGCAGAGAAATAATAAGCAGCTATCTTACTGGAACTCAAATATTTCCTTACAAAGCCAAACAGCCCCCTTCTATTAACATTGAATTATTTCAGAAACAGTGAAAATACCCAAATTATTAAATGGAAGGGCTGATTCCCCCCCCACCCAAAAACAAACACACACACACGGACTTACCAACAAGACCAACCTTTGCTATTTAAAGCCTTAATTACACAGCTGAACATTCATTTTAAATGGCACTGAACCAACAATGACCTTTCAATGGGTCAAGAGTCATGTTACAAGTCAGAGCAACCAAAGGACAATTGTAGTCTTTCCACAACCATGATTGCTCTTGGCACATTTTTCAACAGAAGTGATTTGCCATTACCTACTTCTTTACCAGACAGGTGACCTCAGAAACTATCAATACTCTTCAGTGATTGTCTGCCTGGCATCTAAGGTCACATAACCAGAACTTGTGATATGCACTAGCTGCTCATACGACCATCCATGACCTGTTCCCATGGCTTCACCGGATCCTGAATGGGGTCTAAGCAGGTAGTACACCTTGCCCAAGAATTACCTGTAAGCTAGTGGAGGGTAGGAGCACCTTGCATCTCCTTTTGTAGAGGCCCATCTCCACCTCCCACCCAAAAGGGTAACAGTGAACTAAATGAAAGTTCACAACAATTCCACCATCATTGCTAATTTTAGCCTTTAATAAATTTAAAATTTCTCAACTATTTGGTGGAATTTCAGCGTATGCCTGAAAATTAGTGAAGATCTAAAATTGCTTGAAAAAAAAACAGGCACACATGTTCAATTTTAGCATAATTTAAATAATACCTACCAGCAAACCACCTTCCGTGTAAGGCGCCAACGGCTGCTGCAGCAGCAGCAATAGTAGGACATTTCACGTAGACATTTCCCTAAAAATGGAAAGGGGAAAAAATCTGTTTGAAAGCCTTGACAAACTACATTTGAATTAAATCATTAACAAGCATATGCTTTAGGTCAGTAATACAGCAAAGAAACAAGACTTTTGTCTCACCAAATCTGTGCTGTCAAGCACTTTATTATGCTAATTCACTGCAGATTTGACCATTCACCTACACACTGAGCATTCTACTTTGACTAATTTACCCTGCAATTCACATCTTTGTATTGTGGAGGAAACTGGAGTACCCAGAGGAACCCCAAAGACACAACGGGAAAATACAAACCGCACACAGACAGAATGTGCAGTCAGGTTTGATTAGGTATATTACAAGTGCACCCAAGGTTATGAAGGTCTGACGTAAGTACAGTCAATACACACAAATGAATGGGAGTTAGGGGGATGGATTAGCCAGTTGTTATGCTGTAACTGAGTACCTTGGTTTAACTACACATTGCCCCTGGAGCCGAAGTTTTCATTTAAATATATTGCCAGCTGGCCACATTTCTGACCTGCAAATCATCCAGGTTATGACCAGTTTTCAGAACTGGAATCATGTTATAACCTGGAGAGGACTTGTGTATCAAAAAAAAAAACAACTTTGGAAGGTAGGAGGTACAAAATTGGGATTAGATGTACACTATGAAATCCTGGAATTTCAAACTGAAAAAGGTCTTCTAGTTCACTGTAGTGTAAAAGGATCTGCTCAGTCAAGTGTTGGCAGAAAAGGTGTGGCATGTTCCTTTCACAATGGATTTCTAATATCCCCATTTCATTTCTTGCAGTTAGCCCCTGGTCCTTCAGTGGTACCACCTACAGGAATTTCACAAAAGAACAAAATACAGAAAGTTTTTGCAACAGGAAACCCAACAAGGAAAGACTGCTTACCTGGGGTGAATTTTTATCCACAAATATGTGAATTACTCCTCCATGCTTGTTGCATTCTTCAATTACATCATCTCTGATTTCTTGGTCCCAAGCTGGATCATCTTCCCTTTATAAAAGAAATTATTCCTATTAAATTGTGCAATTCCACAATGAATAGCTGCATTAAAGCCTACAAATATCTTTGTATTTAAAAGAATACATTCTCAGTTGTTTCTGGTCTTACATTTCCATAATCATGTCACAATACTGCAACTGGAATAGGTGTATAGATCACACATACAGGAATTCAATTGTCTTTTATTTGCCTCTACTGGCAAATAAAACCACAAGCAGTTGTCAGGAAAAACTGCTTCTTTGGGTCTTTGACAGTGAAGTTAATCAAGTGGTTGTCAACAGAACTAAGCTCAACACCCACACGTTAAGGAAAATAAAGTTAAGGATTATGATAGCAATCATTTCCACTTATGTTGTAGTATTAGACTGTTTTCTCATGCAGTTTCATAATTAAAAGCTTTGCCAAACAAAAGGTTGCCTGGTGTATGCAGAACAATACTGTTTAATGACTATGCATTCAGTAACGGGATAGACAAAAAAGTGACAGGATTCTGCTTCCTTGTCCCTCACATTAGAAAAGGACCATTAATTTTAAAGACCACTAGCTAGAACTGCCAACATTGGGTGAATGGAAGAAAGAGTGGTGTCTATCAATACAACGAAATAAAAATCACCCAGGAAACCATACTGATTGCATCCATAGATCTATACAATTTCAGCCTCACAAAGACTGCAAACACTCCCACAAGCAAATCAAGACAAAGTAGACAATTTGACCATCTCTATTCCCCCCCACTTTTATTTTCTGGTTTGATTGAATTCTTATTCAATCTCCCAATTCCAAGAGACCTAATTATACTTAACAACCTTATTGGACAGTTTTAAGGTGCTTGGAAGTAGGTACAAGAGGGATGTCAGAGGTAAGTTTTTCAGGTGGTGGGTGTGTGGAGTGCACTGCCAGGGACAGTAGTAGAGGCGGGTCTTTTGAGACTTAGATATCTGGAGCTTAGAAAAATAGAACTGTGCAGCAGGGAAATTCTAGGCAGTTTTTAAGAGTAAGTTATATGGTCAACCCAACATTGTGGGACAATGGGCCTGTAATGTGCTGTAGATTTCTATGTTTCTATGACACTACATCTGTTACTTTCTGAAAATCAAAATATGCATAGAGGCAAGCCTTTTCCATCATTCAACAAAAACATCACTGATCATTTACTTCAGCATCACTAACCCATTCCATTAACACACCAATTATCAACCTCTGCTTTGATTTTTATCTGTGAAGTAAATATTCAGTCAGCAATCTAGAAATTGGCTTGCTTCAAATGCATCCTGTTGAGGGGATAATTTCAAACATTCAGTGTTTAGGAGAGGCATCATTCTAACTAAAATACGCATGTCATATTTTTTAAATTCCGAGGCATTTAACATAAACTGGTTTCTGCAAAGACCCTCACAGCTGGATTTCAACCTCATCAGCCGGTGTAAATGTGTTACTTCAGATCTTTATTATATATGCAGTAAGGCCATCTGGAGGATGAGAAATCTTGGGGTCTGTGTTGATAGGATACTCAAAGCTGCTGTGCAAGTTGATAGTGTTAAGGCAGCGTATGGTGTGTTGGCATTCATCAACCGTCGGATGAGGTATGAGGTAATGTTATAGCTATACAAGACCTTGGTCAGACCCCACTCGCGAGTACTGTGTTCAGTAGTCACCTCATTACAAGAAGGATGTGGATACTATAGAAAGACTGTACTCTGCCTTTTCTCCTTGGAGCAACAGAGGATGAGAGATGACCTGCTAGAGATGCATAAGATGATGAAAGTCATTGATTGCATGGATAGCCAGAAGCTTGTTCCCAGGGTTGAAATGGCTAACACTAGGGGGCAGTTTTAAGGTGCCTGGAAATGGGTACCAAGGGGATGTCCGGGGGGGGGGGGGGGGGGGGTCTTTTAAGAGCATCTTAGATAGGTACATAGAGCTTAGAAAAATAGAGGGCTATGAACTAGGGAAATTCTAAGCAGTCTCTAGAGTAGGTTACATGGTAGGCAAAGCACTGTAGGCCGAAGGGCCTGTAATGTGCTGTAAACTTCTATACTGTAATTACAATTTATCTAATTACATAGATCTATGCAACCATGAACTAGGAATCATTTTCTTCCTACAGGCTGTACAAGTTGACACTTCATTCCAATGGTGAGTACAGAAAAAAAAAACTCCCTTGAAAAGTAGAAGGCATGTCAATGCTAAGACCTTCATGACTGATCTATTTCCCTGTTCCAATCTCCCGGCTTCTTCCTGTATCCTTTCATGCCCTGACTAATCAAAAATCTATCAACCTCTGCCTTAAATATGTTCAATAACTTGGCCTCCACAACTGCCTGTGGCAATGAATTCCACAGATTCACCAATCTAGCTAAAGAAATTCCTCATCTCCGTTCTAAATGGATGTCCTTCTATTCTGAGGCTATGCTCTCCAGTCTTAGACTTTCCCCACCATAGGAAGCATAATCCCCACATCCACTCTACTGAGGCATTTCAATATCCAATAGGCATTGATGATGTAATATGACAAATAACAGAAAATCTTTAGATGCTGGAAACCAAAGTAATACACACAAAATGCTGGAGGAACTTAGTGGACCAGGCTGCAACTATGGAGGAGAGAAAATTGTCAACGTTGCAGGTTGAGACCATTCATCAGGACAGATTTCCAGCATTTGCAGATTTCCTCTTGTTTGTGATTCGAACACTGCTGTGAAGTCTCTTCCAGGGATGCCTATCTCTTCCCTTCAATAGCAGTTCAGTGAAACCCTCACTCACTGCAAAATCTGCTGCTCATAATAAGCCTTTCATTTTGGAATGATTTTCATGAACCTCTCTTGGTAATATATATTGGTCTTATCTTTTGAGAAAATTTTCAGGAAAGTAAACCAGCAACTTACGACTGTGGGTTAAACATGTTGGACAGCTGGAAACACTGTGTTGCTATTGGTGGGGCATTCACCGTCACAGGAGGATTCAGCGCTGAAATAATAATATTAAAATCCTTAAAAATGTATCGTAAAGCATGTTTATTCCATAACATGCAGCTTGCATCACTTCACATTGAAATTATGAACCCTGACACAACAATGCATGTTTGTACTGAGATATATATTTTGAGATGTGACAAAATGTTACATATTTCATAACATTTGATATGCCCACAGTCCTCTGAACCTCGAATATTGATATGATTACTAAATCTTTAGCCTCCTTGAAAGCTCAATATTCCCAAACCATGTTCAACAGAAAGCTGTAACAACTCTATCATATTTTGCCACTGAGAGCCTTAGAACTCAAGTTCTAGTGTATAATCAAATTGTAACAGTTAAAAGTAACTACCCTATTTCTCCCACATGCAAAATCTTGCAGCTTAATTTGAACAAAGTTTCTGAAATAACTCACATTCCAAATGGTCAAGAAAAGTTCCAGAATAATAAATTACACAAGAAAAATTTCAAATTTACTAAGTGCCCATTACTACATCAGACATCTCCAATCTGAGACTCAGCCACATCCTTCTGAAGGTTGGTCATTACTGTGTTGCAGTTAATACAGCACCCGCTACATACAGTGAAGTCCCGAATGGCATTCAAATAAATCTGTTATAAATATTAAACACTTTCAAGTGTTCATACCATGTCACATGGTACAGATATTTAGGGTTCTATCTTAATACAAATTAAAAAGAGTTAACTTACAGGCTGAGAAATGGATTTAAGAGATCCCAGTTGCTTGGAAAAAATCCAAAAAGTTTGTTGCTTTATGCTTTTCTCTCGTGCCCTATCCAACAATGTTTCAAGCACCAAAAATGTAATTCAGTATCTAGACAGTCCTTAGGGATATCCTGAGGAATTATACCCAAATTGTAATTCTTCTGTTTAACAAATGAGATGACACCAAATTACCAGATAAAACCACCCCCCTTACCTTCAGTCTGTTGGATAATTCTGGTCTGCAAATCTATGAAAAAGCAGAAGAGACAATTATTAAATTCTCTCTCAAACAACGTAAAAACCATTGCTTAATTAGCCTTCCAACTATAAAATTTGTCACAGTACAAAATTTATTTAGATACAACACAGTAACAGGCCTTCTTGGCCCAGCAAGCCTGCGCCATCCAATTACAACCATGTGACCAATTAAACTACTAACAATTACATCTTTGAAAGAAACTAAGACCATCCAGAGGCAACTCTCAGTCACGGGGAGAACAACAGAATTTAACCTGGGTTGGTGGCGCTTTAATAGTGTCATGCTAACCCAGGGGTGGGCAAACTTTTTGACTTGTGGGCCACAAAGGGTTCTAAAATTTGACAGGGGGGTCGGACCAGGAGCAGATGGACGGAGTGTTTTGGTAATGCACCTCATAAGAGAAACTAAAATATCATGGGATATGTAGAAAACATGTGCTTTAATTTCAATTGAAAATGAACAAATGCATTACAACAAAATATCTGTCTTTGAAGTCCCATGGTATTTAGCTACTTATTGAAATGACTTTTAAAACACTGAAAATTAAATGAAAATACAGCTTTTTTTAATAGTAACAGTTATTATTTTAAAGCACTGAAAATTCTGTTATCCTTCAAGATATTATCATCATCACTCTCCTCCTGACTGTCTTTATTTCAAAAACGGTAGGAGATGCAGGTCTACTTGTCCTGCTCCTTCTTATTCAATTGTCCCCTGTGCCAAAACTCAACAACAACCAGCACAAGGACAGAACAGTGACAGTGCGCCAGTATGCGGAACACGTTATTTGATCTGGAGCGCATTTATTATTTTGAGAACGTACGTGCACCTGCGCACTACTCATGTCCATCACTTAACAGAAATGACATGTAACATGTAAGGCTTATTGAAAAAAATATTTTCAAATGCATTTTTTACATAACACAACGAAGAAACTTATTTTTAATTTCAGTGGGAACAGTGTTGTTGGTCTCCCTTTTTAGCCAGCGCATCAAAGTCTGGATTTAGTTTTGTTGTGGCGATTCTCAGGATGGATCTGAGGTGTTGGTCAGTTAACTTGGATCTGTGGCTGGCTCTGTTGATGTTCATGACGCTGAACGCCTGTTCACACAAATAGGTTGAGCCGAACAAAGAGTAAAGCGCAAATGTGGAGTAATACGCTGCACCTCAGCAAAGGTCAATGTATATAGAGTGCGTCATCTATTGGGAAAACGCCAGAATTGCGGGGAGAAAACGTTAACAAGGTTTATTAATATAATTTCATCAAGTTCTGTGGGCCGGATTGAAAAGCTTAACGGGCCGCATTTGGCCCCCGGGCCGTAGTTTGCCCATGCCTGTGCTAACCACTACCTACTGTGCCACCCATAACTAGGAACAAGGAGATTTGATATGTCACTAAACTCGTGTAAATTTCTACAGATGTACAATGTACAAGATGGTAGCGTCCATCAAAGGCTGTCTTCAAGATTTTTACATCATGTTTTTGTCTATGTCCTGCCCCAACAGTAGGAGAACAACCCAGAGAGGGTGGCGGAATGGTACACAAATGCAAAGGAATGAACCAGAGTACCCAAGTGACTCTGAACCTTCTGAGGATTCATAGCACAAGGTTAAACTTGGGCAAGGAAGCCTTTTGCTGATTTCCATCAACTGTCCTTTCTTCAGCACAAAAAATAATACTCATCCACTTTGACTATCATTTCAAAGTAGTACTGATAATTAATATCATTAACATATGCTGTTAAGTGTGTATTACGGCAGCAGTAAAACGCAACACATAATGAAAACTATAAATTCTAATATGTATTCTTCAGGCTCTTGTACCGTCTTCTCTGATGGTATCAATGAGAAGCGGGCATCTCCTGGATGTATGCTGCTTTTTGAAGCATCCCCTTTTGAAGATGTCCTGAAAATTGGGAAAAGCTAGTTTCCATGATGGAACTGGCAGAGCTTGCAACTTTCTGCATTTTTTTTTTCAGATCCTGTGCAACTGTCCCTTCCTACCAGTTGGTGATGCAGCCAGTTCTTCACTATACATCTATAGAAATTTGTGAATACCTTTGATTGCATATGTTGGGCCCACGATAGATCTTCAAAGATATTGACACTCAGGAATTTGACACTGCTCACACTTTCCACTTCTGATCCCTTGACGAGGACTGATGTGTGTTGCCTCAACTTCCCTTTCCTGAAGTCCACAATCAATTCCTTGGACTTACTGACCTTGAGTGCAAGGCTGTTGTTGTGACACCACTTAATCAGCTGATTTATCTCACTCCTGTATGCCCCCTCATTACCATCTTAAATTTTGCCAATAGTTGTGTCATAAGCAAATTTATAGTTGGCTTTTGAGCTGTGCCTAGCCACACAATTGTGGATGTAGAGACAGTAGAGCAATGGGACAAGCAAACATCCTTCAGGTGCACCAGTGTTGACGATCAGTGAGAAGTCATTTCTGATCCACCAAGACTGTGGTCTCCAGGTGAGGAAGTCAATGATCTAGTTGCTAAGGGAGGTAGAGTCCCAGATTTTGAAGCTTGGTTATTAGAACTGAGGATATGATTGTGTAGAACACTGAGATGTAGTCAATAAACAGCAGCCAATGAGGGTACTTGTCCAGGTGATCCAAAGTCGAGTGGATAGTCAGTGTGATTAGCTGGAATCAACAATTTAATGGATATCCAACATTTGTACCTTGAGACCATAAGAATTTGGGACAGCTCTAGGCCATACATAGTCTTGAAAGTGTTTCACTATGCTACATGATCTTGTCTGATACAACCTTTGGTCCACTTTCCCACCCTACTCCCATAACCTCTAAATGCCTATTTACACTATCCAGCAGAACAATAACCTGATGTTGAGACTCCACAAGGAATCTGAACAAAACTCTGAGGTCCGATCATAAAATTGCAGCAAATGGTCAAACTCATAGCAAAAAATAATCTCTGTCCTTAATGAAGACAGTGCTAACAGTAAAACACAAAACCAATAATGTCAAGTAGGTGATCTTTTCCAAAGGCCCCATAATCACCAAAACAAACATTTTGCATTTGGACTCATTTCATATGATATCAATAAAAAGCCACACAAACTAGATACACTGACCCTGTCGTCATAGTTGCAATACTTGGTTGTTCTAACTTACCGATAACTTGTTCATTGATGTTCAGTTTGGGTTCTCCCAGAACTACTCGGCTCCAGACATCGCCTTGCTCTAAACATGAACAAAAAAAAAGACCTGAATTGTGGAGGTGAGCTGTATGAATGCCCTTCCCCTCAAGGCAGCATATATCAGAATATAGCATCAAAGAATTTGAGCAGAATTTAAGTCAACAGAAATCTCAGGGGAATCTCCCCACACCACCACCTTTTGGTTTGAGTTACACCTAGCAGAAAAGATTGTAATTACTTAAGTTCAATCACAAGGATATCGTTCTTCATTGAAGGTATTTCTCAAGACAACAATCAACCAACTCCACACACAAAATGCTGGTGGAACACAGCAGGCCAGGCAGCATCTATAGGGAGAAGCGCTGTCGACGTTTCCGGCCGAGACCCTTCGTCAGGACTAACCGAACGGAAATTTAGTAAGAGAACTGAGCACATGATGCTGGACGTCCTCTTACTATCTTTCCTTTCAGTTAGTCCTGACGAAGGGTCTCGACCCAAAACGTCGACAGCGCTTCTCCCTATAGATGCTGCCTGGCCTGCTGTGTTCCACCAGCATTTTGTGTGTTGTTTGAATTTCCAGCATCTGCAGATTTCCTCGTGTTTGCTCTTTAAGATCAACCAACTCCAGTAGCTTATCAATAAGTACAGTATTATGCAAAAGTCTTCAGCACATGTGCCTACTTTAGCACAGTACTTTAGTAATTTTAAGTACTGTACTGCTGAAAACAAAAAAACAAATTTCTTGACACATGTGAGTGACAATAAATCTGATTCTGATATGGGTCTCCATTGTAGACTGAGTTTGGGAAGGAGGCAGAGAGGGAAATCATGGTTGGGGAAGGAGAGGATGCACCAGAGACGGTCTGTAATGATCACTAAAGCAATTGCTTGTAATCAAATAATCTTGCCTGGTAGTCTCATGGCTAGGCGGGTAAGCACCCTTGCCACCCATTGTCGCTGGCACTCTGCCATGCTCCTCCCACAGAGGTCCACCCTATTACCAAAATCCTTTGCTCCCACCAGATTTACAAACTTATTCCCCACTCCACATAGACAAATACAGTACTGTGCAAATGCCTTATGCACCCTAGCTATACATGTGCCTAAGACTTTTGCACAGCAGCGCAGTTGCATTTGGTGTTAACTGTACAGTATTAGTTCCACCTGCAGTTTTTCAGAAAATGAAATCTCTTATCTCTACAAGCAGGAAGACGGATATTAATTCAGACTTGGGCAGATAAGCAGTATGTAATAACTACACTACAATGACCACTGCCAGGATATTTATCCTGGAAGAAGGAAAGAGGATGTGCAAAGGCATAGACCAACCTTTGACTAAAACCTAAACAGTTTAAGTCATACAAATACCATGCCTAAAAATGCAGGTCAAAGGTTGGGATTCACCCAAACACCACCCATGCCTAATCAGCACAAGACAGAAACATTATATAATATTCTTTTGTCAGGCAAAGTGCCATTCAAACAGTGCAATGTTGTAGGTAGCATAGGCAGTCTGTACCCACTCGTTATTGCCACTAATATTCCTTTCAAAAAAATGAGGCTGGAGTTGCATGATCCACTACAGTCTTACCAAGGATTCTTCAACAAAAAACACCCTAAATATGTAATTTCTAGTCCCTAGAATGACTAATACATGAAATTGATCTCAAGTCAAATATCTTTACTTGGAAATCTAACAATGGTCCTTAATTGCTACCAAACCAAAAAGTTAGAACTTCCTTATTCAAAAGCAGCATAGGAATCCTCTTATGACAGAAGTCCTGAAGGAGGCACCTCACCACCATTTTTATGCAATTAATCTTATACAGTATCTGCACTTTCAAACAATATCATGCAAATCCTGTTTGTAACACAAGAATGGCATTGTTACCTGTTACTGCTGCCATTGTGCCCAGTGAAATGTTGCCACTCATCTGCAAAGCCTGCTGTGCAGCTGGGGGAATTTGCAGTCCTGTACCTGAACCAAACATATAAACAAAATATTGGACTCAATGGGTGAGAGAAGATAAACAATGCAATACTAAAAAGATGGAAACTTCAGCAAGAACAAGATACTGATCAAAGAGAAGACAGTCACAGGCATTAAGGTTAAAAAAAAAAGCCGGGCCATTCTCCAGCCACCAAAAATCGTTGAAAGGGAGGATACCTGAATGGAGTTTAAACATCAGCATTGACAAGAGCCAAAATGGTCAGTTTCAGGTTGGTCAATTCAGGTTAAAATTGATGGTTTGGTCTTACTTAAAGATCTGCTACTCTACAACTTTGCTAGGGTCTCTTAACAGTAACAGAACAAAAACAAGAACACAATCACTAAAGTGAAATATTACTACAAAAACAGTTACGAATTTGCAACCTAAGAGATGGACAAGCTTGAAGTTGCCACAGCTGATTATGACAAGGAACAGATGAGAATATGAGAGGAAACAAAATTCCTGGTTGGTAGGAATGATAGAACTGTAAACAAAAATGAAATTTGGGAAGATCAGTGTATAGTTGTACAAAAAATATTATCAATGAGGATACAGCAAGCTCTGAGAGCAACCAAAGGAACAATTATTGCAAGGCTTTCAATGTAAGGAAGATGGAAGCCTTGTTGCAACCTTACTATTCAGACTAATGTGCAATTTCCTCTCCTTATCCAAGGAGACAATTCGTTCAAAATTTTACAATATTGATTCCTGCAATGAGCTGTTCTCTGTGCTAAATGGGCCTACATCCTTTGTAGATTGGCACTGAGGCACATGATTCTGGAGGAGCTTTACTGGGCAGGTACTTCAAAAAATTTTCTTGACAATGATCAAGAATTATCAAGTACAGCTATTTAAAGTGGCAGCAAAGGATAAATTCTTTTCCTGATTATCAACATTAGAATTCTCAGCCTCAGAGGGTTATGACCTCTGAGAAGTTTTTAAAAAAAAATTAACATTGAGATTGGCAGAACCACTTGAATAAAGTTAAGGAGGTCAATCGCAATTGCAGTGAAAATTAAAGATCTTACTGAGAGACGTCGCAGGCGCAAAAGGCTGAAAACACTTCTGATACCATTATCTTCTCATAGATCACAATCAAACTACAGGACGCCCCTGTTTTTCGAACGTTCGCTTTACGACAATTTGCTGTTACAAAAGACCTACATTAGTACCTGTTTTCGCTAACCAGAGGATTTTCGCTTTTACGAAAAAAAGACGGCCACCTCATATACCCCTGAGAAACACTACCATGACTGTGAAACCCTGTGCGGGCAATTGCGTGTGCATGCATGTATGTGTCGATTTTTTCCCCTCCAAATTGATTTTGGCTCGCTGTCTCCCGACTCTGATAAGTGAAACTACACCATAGTACAATATTTCTACTTTATATAGGCTGTATATTTATCATATCATTCCTGCTTTTACTATATGTTCGTGTTATTTTAAGTTTTATGTGTTACTTGGTATAACTTTGTTATTTTTTGGGTCTGGGAATGCTGATTTTCCCATTTAAATTAATGGTAATTGTTTCTTTGCTTTACGACATTTCGGCTTACAAAGAGTTTCATAGGAACGTTCTACCTTCGGATAGCAGGGTAAACCTGTATTACGTTTCACATAAAACTGCAGTAAAAGGGCTATTAGGGTTGAAGTCTCTCAGATTTTCCATATGTTCTTCCTTAATTAGCTTTTTCAAAATAAGGTGCTATACAGGAATAAAAATATCTGTCAACCCATGAAATCTCTGGAGAGCAGCGGGACAGTGTGCAAGAAACATCTGAGTTTTACAGTACTACACTTAACGGTCTATGCCACACCATGGCAAAATTCTAAAATGCTTTCAATGCTGCATACTAATTGATTACTAAGAGATTAGGCATTACAACCACGGCCTGGTGCCCATTCTACACACTGAGTTGAGAAATGACTATCCAATGAATAGCAAGAAGTAAACAACACAAAAGCCATGCTATTAAGCTGGAGATTTCAAACTTGAGTCCATAAGTAGTACTGTATTCCTGTTTAGTTAAATATAAAGTATCAATATGAAAACTATGAATGAGCTTTAAGTCTTTCCCACTCGTTCTCACTGAAATACCTTCTGCCAGTCTAGCCATCAGCTGTAGACGTCCTGTCGTTCCAAGGTCAATACCAGTCCTTTCCAATTCATCACTGTCTAGAAATGAGCTGGCATTAGAAGAATCAGATCGTTCTGTAACATGGCCGACCTTCATTGGCCTACCAGCAAGCTCAAAACCATTCAATTGTTCCAGAGCCTTCTTTGCACACTCAGCATCAGAAAACTAGACAGAAAACAAACACCAGTTAGCATATCATTGTAAAAACAAAGTGCCTTGCATTACTGTATGCCAATGTCAACACTTCCACCTATCTATACCAATCTTATTTGCCTATATTCTTCAATGCCTCACCTAGTCAAATGCCTGTCTAAATGTCTCAAACTGGCCAACCTTATCAAATGCTATCACCTGCTCTGGCTATATTGCCAATATTTAAAAACTTTTTTCAAGAAAATTTGCCTCTAAATACCTACTTAAAGCTCGTTCCTCTTACATTAAACCTGTTTTTTGTTCTTATATTCCTACGATGGAAAAAATTCAAACTTCTTTCTACAGGGGTGCAGAGTAGGTTATTTTCATTCCATTGCCTTTAACTCATTATATAAAGGTTGTAATTTATTTTTCAGTTATGTAAATGGTTCAGAATCCACTGATGACAAACACTTGATAATACAACTTTAAGTACTTAAGACTATCCTATACTCACCTCTAAACGTTACATCATCTCTCCGCCTCTATCATGCCAGGAAATGCAAACCCAGGCTATACAACCTCTCTCCAGGACTGAAATCCCCCAACCCAGGAGACATCTCAATCAGAAAAGCTGAATTACATGCAACCTTAACATAAACGTTTGCACCCAAAATATCAACCTACCGTAATGAATCCATAGCCTTTTGACCGGCCAGTTTCACTATCCATCATCAGTTGTATATTTTCAATCTAAAGATTCAAACAGTAAGAAGTCATGATCCACGGATAAATCAAATTAACTCGAAATATCTAGTTTCCTATAAGGCCAGAATAAAGGAAGTTTCAATCACCTTTATCCTATCCTATGCTCTGCATGAATACTTTCCGGATTTCTCCCTTCCCTAATTGATGTTTAGTCATGAATATATGACGAAGTATTATCAAAACACTGAAACTCAAGTTTTTTTTTAAAAAAAGCAATGAGCATGAAGCTACATTTCACTGAAATCTTAATAAAGTCATTCAATATTTTGCAAAACTTACTCTACCAAAGGGTTCAAAAATTCCTCTCAACATTTCTTCAGTGATATTGAAGTGCAAAGATCCTACATAGAGCCTCATTGGTCCTGCAGTACCTTTCTGGAGGTTGTTAGCAAGGGCTGCAGCTCGGTTCTTCTCAGCCTGTTAAGCATAAATGATCTGAATTAACTCTCAAATTGAGGAAATGAGACTTCAAACTGTCCAATGGTAAATGGAAATAAAACACTACAGATGATAGAAGTTTGAAACAAAATTCAAGGTACCAATCTCATTTCTGATCTGCAAGCTTTTGTTCAGGCACTTTTTCCAGTTTGCATTTGTTTTGTTGCATTTATCCAATTTGTCAAAAATGAAAAATTGGCCTCAAAATAGGAATGCATAAACAAGAGAAAAACTGCAGATGCTGGAAATTCAAGGAGCACGCAAAATGCTGGAGGAACTCAGACCAGGCTGCATCTATGGAAAAACAGTACAGCGAAATGTCGACTGTGCTCTTTTCCATAGATGCAGCCTGACCCAAGTTCCTCCAACATTTTGTTGGGTGTTGCTAGGAATGTATAAAAATCATTTATTTGCAGAATTGTACTTCTATTAATAAAAAAATCACCGAGACAACTGGAACGTTACCATAAATGATGTGACCTTTGTGGATAATGAAATTATCAGGTATCAGGGGTTCTGATAAAAAGCACACCAATTCAGCTATTCAGGAAAGTAACCGGCAAGGACAAAATAGGCCTGGTTGACTCTTCAGTACTATCTACTTCTTTGATTCCTTAACTGCAAAGGAGATTTATGTACTTTGAAAGGGTTTGGGGAAGCTGAGGATGTTGAACAAATTGAGTAAAGATCTTTTCATGTTTTAAGCACTAATCTTAAGAGCTCAAAAGCTTAAGAGCTCAAAAGTACCACTGATCAGTAAATATGACTAATTGAGGTTGCAGAATGCAACATCGACGCAGGATTATCTTTTGATCCACATCTCAAGACTGATCTCACATTTTAACTCCTCCAATTCTTCAGTTTCAACTCAATTTGCAAATTGGAATGCCACTAAATCATGCTTATTTTATCCAATTAAGTAGATTTCAGCAGGCTTGCGATTAAAGTATAATAGTTAAGGATATTGCTTTGGGACAGAGGATGACATTAAATTATTAGTGCAGACACATTTAATTAATGTAGTGGAACTTACAGCATGTATTATATTGATCGAGCATTTTATTATATCTATAATTTTCTCTCACCTGTGAAGCCTGCACAATAATTGGCACACCAAGCAGTTTCTGTCCTGTCAAACCTATTGCCAATGGAACAGAACTCACATCGACAAACTCCACGTAAGCAATTCCTTTTGAGCGCCTTGAGTTCCTATCTGATATCATTCTTACATCTCGAACCTACAGGAAAAAATTCAATTTATCAGTGCCAACATTCCAAGGCATGTGTTAAACTAGCAACAAAACTTTTAAAAATATCTTCATCTACAACAGGTAGCTGGTCTTTAGCTCAACGGCTCAAACATATTTCATCCTCAAGGATTAAGGTGCAATGACTACAGAGTGAAACAGTAGCAGTTTCAATCCTGGTCCTAGGTAGTGTTCAAGTGGAGTTTGCACATTGTCCCTGTAACTCCGCAGGTTTCCTCTGCAAGCCAATGTTTCTTTGGGTTAATTGGCCAGTGTAAACTGCCATTTTGTATACAGATAGTGTAGCTGGGTGGGTTGATAGTTGGTATAGACTCAGTGGGCTGAAAGGTCTGTTCTGTGCCATCTTGAAAAATCGAAGGTGTGATTTCTAATAGAAACTCAATATAAAAAAAGGTCTTTTCATCTATCAGTTGCAGTTGTCATTACGTAAAATAAAAACAAAAGAAATAGGAGCAGGAGTAGGCCATCCGGCCCATCGAGCCTGCCCTGCCATTCAATAAGATCAAGGCTGATCTGTCTGTAAACTCAGTTCCATCTACCTGCCTTTCCCCCATAAACCTAATTCCCTTACTATGTAAAAACCTACATAAATGTTTCATATATTATTTAGTGAAGAAGCCTCAACTGCTTCCCTGGGCAGAGAATTCCACAGATTCAACACTCTCTGGGAAGAACAGTTTCTCCTCATCTCCGTCCTAAATCTTCTCCCCTGAATCTTGAGGCAATGTCCCCTAGTTCTAATCTCACCTACCAATGGAAACAACTTTCCTACTTCTATCTTATCTTTCCCTTTCAAAATGTTGTATGTTTCTATAAGGTCCCCTCTCATTCTTCTGAATACTAGAGAGTATAGTCCCAGGCAACCCAATCTCGCCTCATAGGTTAACCCCTTCATCCCCGGAATCAAACTAGTGAACCTCCTCTGCACTACCTCCAAAGCCAATATAGACCAGAACTGCACACAGTATTCCAGATGCGGCCTCAGCAGTACACTGTATAGTTGCAGCATGACCTTCCTGCTCTTGAATTCAATCCCGCTAGCAATGAAGGCCAACATTCTGTTTTCCTTAATAACCTGTTGTACCCGCAAGCCAACTTTTTGTGATACATGCACAAGCACTCCCAAGTCCCTCTGCACAACAGCATGCAGCAATCTTTCACCATTTAAATAACAATCTGCTCTTCTATTATTCCTTCCAAAGTGGATGATCTTGCAATTACCAACATTGTGTTCCATCTGTCAGACCTCTGCCCACTCACTTAACCTATCTATATCCCTCTGCAGACCCTCCATATCCTCTGTACAATTTGCTTTTCCACTCAGTTTAGCATCATCAGCAAACTTTGCTACACCACACTCAGTCCCTCTTCCAAATCATCAATGTAAATGGTAAACAGCTGCAGGCCCAGCACCGACCCCTGCAGCACCCCACTCACCACTGACTGCCAACTGGAGAAATTATACCTGCCTTCTATCAGTTAACCAATCCACTATCCATGCATCGTATTTTTATAAGTCTCTCGTGCGGCAGCATATCGAACGCCTTCTGGAAAATTTAAGTATAGGACTTCCACCTGTCACTGCCCTCAATCCACATTCCCCTCTATCCACTGCACTCATTATGCCCTCAAAGAACTCCAGTAAGTTTGTCAAACAGGACCTGCCCATTCTGAATCCATGCTACGTCTGTCTAATGGAACCACTCCTTTCTGAATGTTTCGGTATATCTTCTTTAATGACAGTTTCTCGAATGCAGATGTTAAGCTAACTAGCCTATAGTTGCCTATCTTTTGCCTACATCCTTTTTTAAAAAGTGGTGTGACACTTGCTGTCTTCAAATCTGCCCCAACCTGCCCAGAGTCTAGAGAGTTTTGATAAATGATTACCAATGCGTCTACTATAGCCTCCACCGATTCCTTCAGCACCCTGGGATGCATCCCATCAGAACCAGGGGACTTATTTACCTTCAGGCCTTCTAGTTTGCTCATCACTATCTTTAGTGACAGTGATTTTATCGAGGTCCTCACCTCCCATTTCGTCCATAGCATCCTTCTTTGGCACATTAGACACATCCTCCACCATGAAGACCAACACAAAATAGTCGTTCAATGCCTCAGCCATTTCCTTATCAATTTCCCCTTCTCATCTTCCAAGGGACCCATGATGACTTTAGCCACCCTCTTCCGCTTTATGTATTTATGAAAACTTCTGCTATCTGTTTTTATATTTTGCACTAATTTACTTCCACACTCTTATCTTCTCTTTCCTTATTTCTTGTTTAGTTGTACTCTGCTGCTTTTCAAAGTTTTCCCAATCCTCCAGTCTCCCACTACTCTTGGCGACTTCCAAGAGGATCCCTGCCTACAAGATTATTAATCTTACCTGTCTCATTGCACAGGTCTAGATCTAAGATAGTATTTTCCCTTGTAGGTTCACTAACATGCTGCTCAAGAAAGCCATCACAGATGCATTCTATTAAGTCCTCAAGATATCCTTGACCAATCTGAGGAAGGTCAATAAGTCAGGTAAATAAGCAGAAGAGCCCAGCTCTCAGTTCAGGTTCTCTCAAAACACAAGAAAGGAGCAGGCAACCAAGCCCATCAAGTCAGTTCAACCATTCAATATGATCTTGACTGATCTATACTGGCTTTAACTCCTGCTCTGTGCACTTTACCCATGGGTCTCAATTATTCAATCTTTCACATATTCACCTATTGCCACGTTAGCCTCTGTTAAGATGGCTGCATGCTTGGAGGTAGCAGCCATTCCAGGTCCAATCAAAGGTGCCTTTGTTGCTTTTCTTTACAATCATACAACAATGCTGGATACTAAGAACATCAAGCATTACAGGTTTACCCAAATGCTCAATAACAGTGGACATAATGCATACTGTTGTGCTGTTGCCTGGATTTGTGTAATGATGATGTGCAGTCCAAGAAAAAAAAAGGTGCAAGTGACTGGCTATGACATCTTTATTTTGATTGCAAGACCCTATCAGAAGTTATTAACCTAGAATACCGGTCATTTGCAAGACCACTGCCTCAGTTATTGTGCCTCTGACCCATCTGTTACCGTCACCGGAGGAGGCTGTGGGGTTGGGGGCTGGACCCTCCCGTCACTGCTGCCCTCCGTTATTTGCTTGGTAGGAGAACAAGCTGTGCCAGGAGAACTTACACTTGGGCTATTGCTTTTCTCTTGAGACTGTTTTTTCAGAAACCATAGCCATATGCACTGTTGCTAATGTGCCCCCAAGGAACAGTTTCATTTGGCTATATCCATGTATGGTTGAATAATAACTAAACTCGAAGAATGAGTTAGTTTCTACCAGGCTTTGCAATTGAGAATTCCAAAGATATGCAGTCCATTGAACAGGTTTCTGCACATCTCAGTTTTAAATAACTACATCCTTATTTTGTAGCCAGAATCTGAATCAGGTTTACTATCACTGTCATTTGCCGTGGAATTTGTTGTTTTGCTGAGGCAGTGCATTGCAATACATAATGATCCACCTCTGCCTTTATGTTCTGCACTCATGTATCATTTTTAATTTTACACTTTTAAAACCCATTTTTAGATAAATCAGAGTAACAGAACTATACATATGTATAATTTTCACAAATAACGAAATTCCATATACTGCAAATAAAAAGCAGCTGTAGTTAAAAAGAAAACTGATGTCTGACATAGGCCTATGTGGTTTTAGTAAGATTACATTAAAAAAATCAACTGAAAAACTATTAAAAGAAATCATTCCTACCTTTCCTACAGAAGAAAAGAATTCCTCCAAGTCTCTGGGTCGAATTCGTGCTGCTAGCTGCATACAAAAGACTGTGCGGGCATCTCGTTCTTCAGGTGAAATGTTATCAATTGGCTCTCTGTGATTAATAGTTAACAATATTACAAACTAAATTTATACTTAATAAACACTACAAAAGCAAAATTAATCAAATACAAGATCTTGCACCTTAACTTTCACAGCAACTGTTTAATAATTATCTGTTGGCATATCTGTTGCTAACAAAGACAAGCTGAACAAAACTCAAATGAAAACCAACATCTACAAGTCTTCCAGATGCTTAGTTGTGGGACGTATAACTGTTCTTTTAAAAGAAAATCAGAATGGAGAAACTACACATTATTAATTATCCCTATATTGGACGTTAGATGTCCTAACTAGAGCAAAGAATTTTTGAAACAGTGGATCAACTGTGATAGCACTGAATGCAGAGCATTCTGAGCATGTGGTTTAATTGCTTTGATAAACAAAAAAGTTGAAATGTCTGCTAGATTCCCGCTTCTCTATTTTTACACTGCAACTGATCCAAATTATATTAATGAAGCATTACCTTACTGGACTTTTATCCTTCTTATGAGGGCTTCTGCTTCGAGAGCGCCTTCGACTTCAAAATTGGAAAGGAATACAAGAATTAATATGCATCTTTGGAAAGCAACAGATCCATCCTTTAAAAACTGGTTTAATTGCTTTGGGAAACAAAACTATTGAAATGCCCACTAGATTTAAACACACAATGACAATTTCAGCACAGGTACATTACTGCAGTGTACTTTACACTATCACATAGTACAACTAACATTCACATTTGTATATGTAAAATTTATCACTAGATCATTGAAATTAAATTTTCTTGGGGCTACATGCTACACAATGTGAAATAATTTTCATTGTCAATTTTATAGGTAACACACTACACTTATGTAAGAGGCTTCAGCATTTCAATTCTATATTAAAATATTTGTACACATAAAACTGGCATTTAATTGATAAAAGATAAAGGTGCAAAGATAATTCAACACTTATTTTTTTTACAGACAATGGGACAAGCTGGGTAATAATAGCGTCTGCCATTGCTATATATTCCATTGTTCATTTGGTTAACAAACTACCTAATGACTGGTCCGCATTTAGCCTAAAAAAATCAGTAGTTATTCCTCTAATTGTATGTATGCTATTTTAGTTGACAACAGACTTTCAGCATGGTCTATTCCTACGCAAAAAAAATAGAATTCCAAAATATGCTGTTAGCGGCTTTTTTTTTCAACGGAGTATATACAAATAATGGATGCTTTATGCAGACAACGATGGTGTACTAAGACGCAGATTTCCCACACTTACTTTGGGAACCCTGTTTAATAACTTACACCATGTTGGACCCAGCACAGTTCTTCACTTTGGTTTCAGTATGGAAACAATTCTTGCACTCAAACCAGGAGTGCAGCTGTGGTCAGGTCAGGTTTCAGTCATATTTAATCTCATTTTTAAATTGAATTCTTATCAGTAAACTGATTTCTTCATGCGGCCCAGTGGTGAGCATGAGTGGCTACAAATTCTGTGACATTTTGTGGTAAAAACCCCAAAAAGACTTTTAGCACTCATTTGACTGGACAATACATTAAAGCCTGATTAAAGACATCAATGGGAGTTTTTTTTTAAATAAAAAATTGGTGGGCATCTTTGTGTGTTATATTACAGACAATAATGGACCATTTTGTTCATTTTAAGTAGGGCTCCTGTTAAATGCAAGTTACTTCAATAACACACCTTATTTTGATACCAGGTTGCATGCCAATCTTCCCTCTGCTGCTGCTACCACTGCTGAATTTTGGACCAGAACTAGAATTAAAAAATGAGACAAAGCCAATTATAGCTACAAGATATATCAGCCAAAATGCTTTCAATAGGGCTGGGATGCATCAGTAAGCCTTGCATGTTTACCAATGACAAGCTTGAATGCTTGTTTGATTACAGTTATATCATCTTTGTAATGGATGCAGCAATTCTAACTTTAGCTATCAGTGGAAAGATTTTATTTCCTTCTACTGTTTGCACCAAGGACTGATCACCCAATCCTATCTCAGTCCTGGTTTTTAAGAACCATAGTTATCATTACTAATACAATTAACTGTTTTATTTAAATAATAAAGCAACATAGGTTATTGGGATTAACTCCACAAAAACTCAAAAAGATGCTAGTGAAAATCATTCAAAAAGCAGTTACGTTTCAGTAAGATACATACACACATGCAAAGGCCACCAATAGAAATGCAAATGCAAAGTATGATATGCAATCCAAATATTTTGAGGAAGGAAGCATGAAAATCAATGGAGCAAAGGAAATTTACTGAAAAAGCTTGATTCAAAAAAAAAATTTATGAAATAGATTTTTGAATGTCTGAAAATGGGATTTAACACTGATAAGCATTTAGTAAAAGGTAAAGATGCCCACAGCCTACTCATTCTCAAAAGAAATTAATGATGGGATAGATACAGGTTTGTTGAAATAAATGATGCAAAACCTGATGAAAATTCACTTTATTTCTATCACTGTGTATCCTAGAGATTATTTGCAGTGAAGTTATTAAAAGTTTGAAGATAGCAAATTGCTATAAACTCCTTCAAGGGAAAGCAATTTTGGGATAATAACCTCCATTGCATTAAATCTTAAATCACATTATAAACAATTTCATTTTTACCCGATGAACCTAAAATTCTTCACATCTACACTGCACCAAGCATTGGAAGTATTTATCCAAATGAACTACTTTTGTAAAAAATATTTGGCATTAAATAAAAGCAAAAATGTCAAAATAAGTTTCATTCCAGAAACTGATTAAATAACTAAGGGCTATTTCTAGGAATCAAGTTGATTTCAAAATGCCATTGTTTGGTCTGGGAAGGGAAGAATTTAAAAAAAATCTAAATGCACCTCACCATTTTAGGGTCTAATCCTTGAAACTTTCTTGGACAACAGCAAAATACAAATTACAGAACCTTAATTACTATCAAAATGTGAGTATGGGATGCAGTGTGCACCCTAATATTTGAACTTTATAGGTTTATAGCTATATTATTCTTGGAGTTTCATATTGATTTCAATAGAAGTTATTGCATGAAAGGTTTGTTAGATGTGTTAACTGTTTACAAAGTTAATATGCTGCTGCTATCCCATGTTTCCCATTCTCAAAAACTGAAGATTAAAAGAGCCAAAGGTCTAAACAGAGTATAATCTTAGGTTTTGGAAAAAAAACACTACACATACTTACATAAGTCGCTTCTCCCAACTAAGCAGGTAAAGATGGTAGAAAGAATTTACATAAGTACACACTTCTAAAGCATCAGCAATTCTACTGTTTTGACGGAGGTCAGATTAAACTATTACTATTTGTGCAAGCATTATCTATAATACCAATCTTGCAGCTAACACAGGAACGTGCTGTCAACTCTTGAGCAGAACTTTAGGTGGGCAGATCAATCAGAATGGAGGAGAGTTGTTTGTAAATTCAATAGGGAAGGCATCTCTGAAATCAGTTCCAAAAACAATCAAGATAATCTTAGTTTTAAGAAAATTACTCAAAACTGAAAATGTATCCCTTATTGGTACCATATTAAAAATAGTTGGGACGAAGGGCAGGGAAAGATTAAAATGCATACCTCCATCTGACTTGTCCTAAGTTCCCAATTAGCTATCCCTTCTGTGCTGTTTTGCAGGCTAGTTTAGAAATCTTAGGAATGAACCCTTGATTCCAAAATTGTTCCCGTTCGTTAAAATCCAGTGCAATTAAACTGATAGTCCTTTGAGCACCAACACATTATAGCACATTTGGTACTGGATTCCAACCTCCAACAGCTACATACCATTCTGTATCAGGAACCTGCCTGAATCTCTGCTCACTACTAGCACTCATGAGTCTTAATGCTGCACAGCCTCAGAATGAAGTGAGGTATAAAGACAATCTGGAAGAACTGGTTTTGAGTGACATTAATGGTTCAAAGGGACAATTTGACCAGCAAATGGAGTGCAACAGCTGCTCCATTTGTGATAGGCTGATAAATCAAAAGCGGCCTATTCCTGTTTGTTTGTCCCCATAGCTCTCACAATCTCAGATGCTGTAATAGTACCAACTAAAACTTAACAATGGTTGCTGGCAGTAGAACTTGCTATTGTGGGGAATGTAGCCAAATAAGAAGACAATGCTAAAAGTGAAGTGATGATAGAGACTACATCTGGAATTCTGTCAAGGCACAGAGCAACCACTGCTAGACCGAGTCACACATCTTTATATTGAGGTGCTACATTGTTCAGCCCAGACTCCATAGACAGCACTGCACAATCCCTCCAAACCACGTAGCAATGAGATCACTAACATTTCATTGCTGCAGTACCCAACCACTTTTGCAGAGTTTGCTTCAGGTACACAGCACACCAGTAATGGATCCCTCTATGTATATTGCAATACAACCTCTTTAAATAAGCTAACAACATTGCTTCCTTTGTGGTTAATGACCAAAGCAATTAAAATATAGCACAAAAATCTGATTTTCTCGAAACATAATGCCATAGTATGAAATATTATTTTGAGAGCCAATGGTAGGACAAATCCAAGTCCCCATTATATGTTAAATTACACTTTAAATGTACATTGTAAGAATATGGGTATAGGTAGAATGAACTTCTTGTTTTGCTTTCATTATTTAAAATAGCAATTTCCATGATACAAAATGCTAAATTATCTATAAAATTCCACCCACCCTATTGTTGGATAAGAATCCACTATTTTAAAGTACTGGAGAATTTCCACATCAAATACTAAATATAAATTCATATTTCTATTAAAATTAAATCATTTAGTAATTAAGTTGCAGTACTTTCTGCTTGGTAATTGAAAAGTGATTGAAATGCAGTATCAAGACTTCAAATCATTTACTTAGAACAAGGTTATTATAAAAAGTGAACATACAAAGGACTCCTGTAACGGCCTCTTTCTACCCTCCGGCGGTCCTTGCTTCGGCTGCGACGATGGTCTCTGCTCTTGCTGCTTTTTCTCTCTCTGCTCCTGCTTCGCCTCCTTTCTCGATCTTTGCTGCGTCTACGCTCTCTGCTTCTACTTCTCTTCCTTTCACGGCTGTGACTGCGACTTCTGCTCTTCTTTTTCCTGAAATTAAATTGCAATCAAAATTGGCACCTGTTGTCTTGAATGCTTTGGAGGTTTTTTAAAACCCCATAAAAAACAAGTCGACAGCAAGTTTAATCAAGCGTTTTCATAGCCAAACAAGTGTACACGAAAAGCAAATTTTTACTTCTGCATACCATATTCCTACAACTGAATAAGACAGCAAATTCAGATAGCATATCACATGGAAGTCAATTTTCACCGATGACAAATTACGTACTACAGAACATCACACGGTACCGCATTCACTAACTCACAACATGCTCTTCTTTAAACTAGGAAGTGAAGGCAGTGAAACTGATCAGTACACTTGGTCAAGTGAAGGAAAAACTTAATGACCAATTTCCACAATATAGTCCAAATTCACAGAAAGGATAAGTGAACCATGGCCTGGGCCCTCCCAGAAGTTATCATTTGACTACGCTGGGCCAGCTACATCATTTACATGCTGTAGGGTCCAGAAACAAGTCCTCTAATGAGCAGTAATGGAAAATAACCAGACAAGCAAAGTAAAAGACTCAGCTATACTGAAAAGCTTCCCTGAAATGCCAAACTCCTGGGAAGAGCAGGGTGATCTAACAAACCTCAAACCCATAGTTCCTGGGAATATGAAATCCTATAATGGGAAGGGTTTTTCCACAAGACAATCACCCATACCATCCAGCCACTCCTTGCAATGTGGATAGGTCAGCATTTCCCACATCAGCCTCATTAGCTACTGGTGTGGAAGCAGGAATCCTCCATTCAAGAATTGTCCAGGGAAAGCAAGCAGTTCTGCAAAATATCCACATTCATTGTGCAAAGTTGACCTTAATCAAACTGTTGACTGACCCTTTACTTTTCATTCCATCTGGCCCTCTGCCTTTGGTCTCCTACAAAACTCATGGAAGAGTCATCAACTGACTCGCTATATTAGAAACTGAATAGCTGCAGAAATAATTAGCCATTAATCTTGCACCTTCCAATTCCATCATTCAGGGGTATATTCTTCCCCCTTTCAGATCTTTCCGATTTCATTCACACCTATGTAGAACTCCCCAACGTGACCAGTGACACTCCTCACCATATCACGGACCCCACCCTATTGCAGACATTCCCTTCTTTTCTATCTACCCAACATAAATTCAGTCCTAAAGAAGAAATTCTCTCACTTTTCTCTCTACACATGCTACCTGACCTGCTCATCATTTCTAACATTGTTTTTTGTGCCCATTACTGATCTGTGCTGATAATGAGTCACTGGGTTCCACATAATATTTGTGATTTTTGCTTTAAGGAAGTGGAAGGCAGATATGCAGGCACAAAATACAGGTTGAGTACCTATTATCCAAAATGCTTGTGGCTGGAATACATAATGAAATGGATCACCGTCATTACCAACTCTGAATTTATGAACTACTGGTAAACAGTCTTTCCCTTACACTTGCTCATCACACATATAATTATGTAGCCATTCAGCCAGATATATTTGATCAGTGATGATCTTGGGAAACTGATCAATGAATTTCTCTGCTACTACGTGATCAGCAAGGTGAAGTCATTATCTTTGCTTAGGGTTTTACAAGGGTCTGATGGAACTAATACAAACATCATCAATTCTTTAAAGCACAAGATCAGAATTATACAAATTGATCAGCACCCGCTCTAATAAAGTACAATGGATTCCAGTTAATTGGGTCACAGTTCTTTTTGGCTTAATTAAAGCAGCTTCCGCAATTAGCTGAAATTTCATGGAAATAGTTAAAAATGTATAAAAAGAAACTACTGCTTAACTGAATAAATTATATATTTAAATCAAATACAAATCAAAATGAAAATATGAGTACTACCACAGTACTATAAAAATGTATTAGTTCTTTAATAGTTATCTACAGAGGAATTCACTCAGTGTACGTTGCTGTGTTCTTTTAATTGACGGTAAACGAACAAAGTCAGTACAGAAAGTGGACTGCCTTCACTGCTTTTGAGATGCATCCTCAAAAGCTTCATTTTCATCAATATGATTGTCAATACCTTCAAATGCTTCGTAGTTTCTAACTGGAAGAAGTGAAATAGTTTTACTTTCACTCTCAATCAACTCTGGCATCTCCAAGCCTGAATACTTGAAACTGCAGTTTGAAAACAGTTCTGAATGGTCTTACTATTTACTTCACCCAAGCGATTAGTGACAAAAATCACTTTCTTTTTTAAAAAACACAAACACGCAACTGACACTGGTTAAAAATTGTTTGGCAAAATCTCCTGCCCCAATTAAGTAGCATCGTGTCCCAAATAAACAAATGGAACCCTAGCTATTTTCTCAATTTGTTTTTGTTCTTTAAGAGCTGTTCCAAATGAGCAGCTACCCTGATTAACCGATGGCCCAATTAAACCAAATCCACTATTTCAAAACAACAGCACTAACTTTCATAGTTGATATTTTAAAATGTTTTGATAGCACTCCTTCACTTACTTTTTACTACGTTCCTCTTGTCCATTGGCTTTGCTCGATTTGTTCTCGTCCTAGGCAGGTCGACAGAAGAACATCAGAATGACGAAGGGGAAACATTTTGCAAGTCGTGAGGGGATGGGAAGAGGGAATAAGAAAATATAGAACATAATCATTTAAAAAATTATTACTTCCAAGAAACTCTAAAGTTTCTTTGAAATGGACCCTTCTATCGACATTAGATTTTATTAATTACATAATTTACAAATTAGGAATTTAGGAAGGTAGGAAGACAAGAAAATCTTGCTGCTACTGACACATCGATCAGTACCAGTGCTACAAGTATGCCTAAGACATGTGTGGCTGTGTTAGCAGAGAGCCACAGTTGAGTTCCTGCGATCAATCCTGTTCCTCACGTCTTCGCCCATTTGTGCTGGAAGGGTGCGACTGTAAGAGCTTGAAGTCACCTCTCTCACACATCTCGCCCTGAAGCAAACAGGGAATCACACCTCTTAGTAATGTCGATTCCCAAGAAATCTGAAGTCTTCAATAATCCAGCAGTTCAGCCTAATCATTCCCTAAATGTGGTCCTGTTTACACAGGGAATATTATTCATATTAAACCAGGTAAAGTGAAAGAAACACTATTCAAACACAATCCAACTATTTTGCAGCGGCAAAGCTTGACGTATCACATTATTCCCCCCCCCCCCCAATACTAGCGCTTTTTAAAATATAAAAGCTCCTATAAAAGCACGAAGTTCACATGCATTAACAGAAACATAACTCTTTGAGGTGTATAAATGTATGTTTTTAGTCATGTGCACAATAAAGATTTACTAATAAATACAAAGCAAATTTTCCCCAATAAATACCAATATGAAAGTGTTTTTTTTAAATTATCTGCAGTCCCAATACATGTTCCTCAGGCATCAGTTGCTCCAGGTAAAAACTGTAAATTTTGTAGTAATTTTAATTGAATGCTTACGATATAATCTGCCACTTTTTTTAAAGGTAACATTAATATTTGGCATAGTGTGATCATATGCAAAATATACTTTCAGAAGCCAACCTCCCCAGCCCCTGAAAAACATTCACAAAATTGAATAGTTCACTAAAATAATACATGCTCCACTGGAAGCATGTATTTTAATGACTGTACTAAAAAAAAATTTACTCAGATGCTTACAGCAAAACAAAGTAAATGGGCAGAACATTTTAATTTTAGATTTAGAAAGGTTCCTCCCTCACCACTGTGCCTGTGTCGTGCAACATAAAAAGTATACTACATAGCAAAGTTATCAATTTGCAGAAGGACCGTCAAGCCTTGAGCTAGTCAAAACAAAATGTTGTGTTAGAACAGATGAAAGACGTTTTGAATTGTTCTGCAGTTTGTAGAGTCTGTTCCAGATACACTTCTCATGTGCATCTACATTTATCCTGTTTCATTCAACAAAATACCAATCGGTTGATACAAACGCACTACCTTCTCACAAAGAATGCCTAAAATTTACCTTCAAGTCTCAAGTTAGAGCTAATTTTTGTAGACTTTCACAGGCTGTAATTTAAAATCTACAAAATGAACAGGCAACAAAGAGCCTGGCTGCCATAATGTGTATTTTTGTCATTATGTTCCCTGCCCTAATAACCAGAGCAGAGACTGCATAACAATTCGATTAATTTACTGATTTATTAAAGGTTTAATTAAAATTAATGATGTAAAATTGTAGTTTAACTACATTCTGCTTTGTTTGCGTTAGGGATAAATCCTCCATGTCTCTGCATGTTATTCAAAACTCAACAGCTGATCTCCAGAGAGTTTCAATGTAGAAATGGAGTGATTAGATGTCGGGAACGCCAAAATAATTTGGAACAAACACATAAGCGTATGTCTTCTGGACAATTAACTGAATTCACATACTAGATCAACTACTTCAAATAACAAGTAACTGCAGTTACTCAGAGGCCCACCACTTGAACATCCTAAGCCCAGCCTGCATGAGACTGCAAAACCAGTCACTTGTAGCTTTCAATCATGAATCTTGATTTCTCTGTGTAAACAGGGCCTTGTTTCTTTGTAGAACTTTATTCTATCAATAGTATAAATGCATTACATACAGTGAAAGTAAAATTTAACAGATCAATATAGTTTACGTTTAGGCTCTGTGAAACTTTTGCATGCAGAATATTAGTTTGTCTTCTAAAAGCTCTAAATAATGGATTTTTTGTTGTTGTTTACAATTCATCTACTCTTTGATACTACAATGCAATACGTTTACTGTTTAAAACCATACTTTCACCTTGTTGCTATACCAAAGAATAGGCCATCTTTTCTTGGGCTTTGGGTTTTTACCCAGGGTACCACAGAACAGCGATACTTCACGCAATTACTACCTTATTGTTTGATAGTTCAGACTGGAATCAAAGCTGTATTCATGGTAGTAGAGATGTGATATCACTAGGCAAGTCTACAAAAAGAGATAGATGGGCATTTATTCATCACTCTAATCGAAACTACTGCAAAAAAAAGATCTCATTTCTAGTTGCAGAACCAGCTCAACAGTAAAGAAAAACTTTACTTAAATGTAGTGAAACATCTGTATTCTATATGCAGTAAATATTAAAATGAAAGGGTTATGGAACTGTGATATTCAATGAGTATAGCACAGCAGTAGTTTCATAAATGGTGCTATGTTGCTGTGTAGTTATGACCTGTGTGGGTGCCAATGTTCCTCACCTCCTTTCTGTATGGTGCCTCCAACATTGCTTCAATATCCAAGTCATCTGCCATGTTTCCTGACTGCCACCTGAAAAACATACAAAGAAAAGCAGAAACAATTAAGAATTTGGAAGCAATTTTGAACCAAATAAAATCACGGCAACCACTGGAAGGCTATAGTAGAAATTACTAAACAATACTTGTGCATTTTGCTTCATTTCCAAATTCTAACCAATTTTTGTTAACTGCTCATAATTTTTCCCTAAAATTATGAATAATTGTTGGTAAGAGATAAAAGGGATGCATGAATTACAAACCCTTTTCCCATTCAATTGTATTAAAAAAAGAGGATATATCTGTCTCAGAATAAATAGCAAATTTACTTTTTGTTAATAAAACGAATCTCAAGTTTTGCTATACTTTTGATAATAAATTTATTTTGAACTTGGAACATGATTAAATGAGCAATTGGCTGAACTTCAAACTTAGCAGCAGCACTTACTGATCTGAAGATTCTGCAAATACATACTGCACACTACCTCCACCACATGCCTCCCCACACTCCCACCCCCAAAATGGTAAACTGAGATAATTAAATTTGGGGAAAAAGACTGAAAACACCACAGTTATTTATAAAATGCAAATTCAATACAGATTGTAATTAAAACTTTAGATGAATGGTTTAATAAGTATCCAGTCTACACAGATGATTCCAATGGTGTCCTTAGGATCTCAGGAGAAGCAGCTTTCAGATAATAACTGTAAAAGTCACAAATAAAAACATCACACATGGCACAAGAATGCAGGCACGTTCAGTGATATGAGAACATTCTAAGCCATATATAGTTTTAAGTTAAATTACTTTTTAAACAATGTCAGGAAAAGTTTAAGTAAATATAATTGAATTTACATCGTGTAAGCTGCGGCCCAGTGGGTAGCATCCTCACCTGAGTTGAAGGTGTGGGGCTCAAATACCACTCCAGGGACTTGCACACAAAGATCTATGCTGACACTCCAATGGAACATTGATACGAGTGATATTGTGTTAATGATACCAAGTTTTGTACAGGGTTCCATCATCTCCCTGAAGTACAGTGTAGGATTCCATGCTACAATTTTAAAATCTGAAGAAACTAACCCTCCATGCTGGTAACATTTATAATACAATGATCACTAAAACACTTTACCAATAAAAGGCAAAGTGCCAGTCATCCAAAATTTTAAAACTTCCTCTCGCAATAAATGCTGTGTGCTGCTAAATATCTCCAGTTATTAGTAGGAATTATCATTTGTGGGAACTTGCTCTGTGGAAATTAGCTGCTACAATGACATGTAAAGCATTATATCAATGGCAGCTACTTTTATTGAACTGTATTAACCTAAGATGGATACAATGATCTTTTCACTGAGAACAGTGGATTACTAAAGAATTTTTAAAAATCTATTTTTACAGCCTTGTAAAGGCAAACATGAGAGGAAACTTCGTCACTCAAGAGGATCGTGAGAGTGCAAATTGAACTGCCAGCGCAAGTGGTGCATGCAAGCTTGACTTCAATGTTTAAGAGAAGGTTAGACAGAACACATGGATGGTAAGGGTATGGAGGGCAGATCAACAGGAGTAGGCAGTTTAAATGCTTTTGGCATGGACTAGAAGGGGCCGTTTCTGTGCTGTAACTTTTCTATGCCTCTATGACATCTGCTGGTTTTGCTTTAAATTCTAAGTTGAGGGACAGTAGTATTTTAAATCCGCTAAAACAAAGTTTCCCAGAGCACATTCAACACCACACTAAATGCGACTAAAATTTCTGCAAAAATCTAACTATTTTTTGTTTAAATTTCTTTTCATAATGCATTGTGATGCATTCAGGCAAGCTTAGGCTTTGCTGTAAAGTCAGGACCAACAGCATTATATCCTCACCAAGCGTGAAAAAATGTATTGAAGCTATAAATCATAGTGAAAATTTAATACGCAAGCTTTCTTCAGGTTATGAAGTTAGATGTTACATTTGTTATGTGATGTTGAATTGGCCACTTACCCTGGTTGTATACTCATGTTTCACTGATGGTAACAAGCACTGTTTAAAGGACTGTGGCAAAAGTTGTATTTGCACTGAAATTTTAGTGGCTACTTTTTATTATTAAAATTAAATGAGAAAATGCCCATTTCATGTAATTTGTCTCAGGCCGACTTTAACCTGAAATAAAAATAATCGCAATCTTATTAACATGAAATCCTTTAAATGGTTATTCAACCTCCAATTCTTTCATTTAATGATTAATGTGTAGAATGCTTGTTCTACTTTGCCATTTGATACTTTCCCAAAAAAAACACAAAAAGAGATCAATGTACAATAGTAAGGAAACATAGTCCTCTGTGAAATTTAAATACTGAAAATTCTGCCTTCTAAAACAGGAAAACAAAATCACCAATGCTGGACCAGGTACCTTTACAGCACCGATCTTTTCAAACAAAAGGAACTGTTTCATAATGATATCCTGAGATAAATGATGGGTCTACATGCATAATGAACAATCCTTAATGAAATTTTAACAAAATATATACCATCACATTTTCCAATGTAACTCATGGTATTAAGAGTCTACTCTTCGAATTAAGCTTTCTTTGGCAAGTGGTACTGGAAAACCCACTCTCCATTAAATTAAATTCCATTATAAACTGCATAGGACTTTTGAACAAGGCAGGTACCATCTATTCAAATTCTAATTCCACAACTTTGGGAGCAATCATCTATTATGTGCATTCCCTAGAGACAGCAGTTGAATTCCATCCTAGACTATTTAATTTATGTGATTTATACTTTTATATGCTTATATTGCCCAATGTAATGTTCATTGTCAGTCTTTTAAAATCCAAATCATACAATTGTGTTTCTTTCAATGCATGTGCTGACATTCAGAGTAAATTATACTGACATTTCACTCTCATTGGTCATTAATACTGGATCATTAAACCCAAAGAGTGATGGATCTAACTCACAACAACTTCCTTGTTCTGGAAAAGTTCAAATACTGAATGCAGCAATAAAACCACTCCCTCCCTCATCCCCACCACAAAAGTTCCAATTAGCACAATCAACTCATTTAAGACATCATGGATAAAAAGTGACACCAGGGAACTTCAACGTCATGTTGCACTGTACAAATAAACTACACCTTACAAGCATTCAAACTTCAATATGAAATGAGACAATCCTACTATTAGAATTTGTCCAAATATGCTGATAAAGCACTTGTGCCTTGTTAAATATTCTTCAAAGACATCAGACTGTTCGCATCACGGATGAGACAACTAATTTCTGAAGACAGAAAAATGGAAAGTTATAGTTCACAAATTATTTTCCTCAAACACAATGATTTTTTGGGTCTGTTTCTCAAAATTGTGTCCAGAATTAGTCAGCCTCAATCCAGTCAAAAATTACAAACAGAAATAAAAGTAAATTTTACCTGACCAATTTAATGGATCTATTTGGTTAGCTTTTCCATCTGACAAGTTTGTTAATTTACCCAAAATCTATCAAAAAGAAAAGCCTATTAGCATGAGCACATATTTAGCAGGAGCAACAACGGTAACATTGTTCTTGGTACGATTCAAAACCAGTACATCCCCATAAGATTATGGTGACAATTGTGTAGTAATGGGTTAACTAGTGAGATTAGAAGCTGTATTCAATTAATTTCCAATTTAAGAAAAAGCAAAAATCCAGCAGGGAGGATTTTTAGGGTAGAGGGTTGCCCAAGAGGAATTTTTAACCAAACTAGCAAATGATCTCAAAGAAAAACTGTTAGTCGAGTATACAAAAGAGGAACACAAGGAAATCTGCAGATGCTGGAAATTCAAACAACACACAAAATGCTGGTGGAACACAGCAGGCCAGGCAGCATCCTCTGTCATCTTCTGGCCTGCTGTGTTCCACCAGCATTTTGTGTGTGTTGATAGAAAAGAGGAACATGGGGCCATTAAAGAGAGATACATGAACATTAGCAATCAACAATATAGAAATAGCTGACATATGCAACATATTTCATGGTAGAGAGAGCAAAATTAAAGCCGTCTTAAAGTCAAGCCAAAGGAAAGAGCAAACATAATCATCTAATTACAGAAAAAAGTTAAAGCACACATGGTACAAGAAAAAATTAAAAGACAAGTAAAAACTACAAAATCTGATGGCTTTCATCCTGTAGTACCAAAATGGAGCAAAATTGTAAAGTGTGTCGTCATGATCTATTAAAGCTTATAAAAGTAATTCAGAAGTGTCATTAATTTTTTTAAGAAGGGACTTGAAGAGAATCCAAATAGTTTTTAGAACTTTGAATTCAGTATAAAGTGGAATTATTTCCAAGATATGTATATTAGATCTGGAGGTGTTCTCATTAGCTTCTAGTATGTATTTAAAGTAGTACAGGACAAAATTGAAGGGTATGGAATTGAGAGCAACACTAATCATTTTTAACAGGTTGAGAGGGAAGAGATGGAGGAGTAAGATAATGGGAATGCAACATGCAAAACTTTCAGTTGTCTAGAATCAATGTACAATGCAGAAATTGAGTTTTGTATAAACTGAGATACCAGCAAAACTGCAATGAAATGTAAGCACTGCAAGTGAATAAGCATAACATGCAGAAAAGACAAGGATTGGAGAAAAGATCAAATTATATTTTATAATAGCAAGTGTCATAGTGAAGGATAAAGCAAGTTTTCAATGAAAAATAATTTAAAAGAATGCAGTGTCTTTTCAAAAGGGTTGACAGACTGCATCGGTGTGGATTCATAGTGAGACCCAGCCCCAGGAATCTAACCAGCAGCAAACCTTTGAAAAGAAACTAAACTGCTGAAGTATCAGAATAATAGCATAATTAAAATGGTAAATATCAAATACTTCTATCATTTATTGCAACCTGTTGACTTAAATAAATGAATTTTCCTAGATTTTTAAAAGCATTTAATAGTGAAGATTTTTGAAAAATATGCCCAGAGGAAGGATGTGCAACAAGAGGGCATAATTAGTTACATCAGGATTAAATCTAGATGCAGATTTAAGGGCACTGATATGAATGGTGATGAGGATTCAACACCATTAAACACTGAGTAGTCATGTCAGGAGAAATGAGGCAAAAGCTGAGCTAAATTCCTTCACCTGAGGGCAAGATAGAACAGGCTTGAGGAACTATCCCTTGATGCAGTATCTTTGACAAAAAGTGCATGAAAGAAACTTTATTAGAAACAAGCTCCAGCTTTGTTCTTGTGGGGAATCTATGTTCTCTTGAAATAAACTGTTGAAAGACAGATTTGGATGGCTTCTACACCTGATCTTCAGAGGTGGGAATGGCCCATCTACAGTCATCTGAGTCAAAGGGCATGAGATGGGAAAAATACTAATAACAAGTTGATGTTAGCAAAATAGAACTGTCTTCTCTCATATTACTTTAGCCTACAGAAGGTTTGAAAGTAAACAAGCTATTCAAATTTAATCACCTAAAAATAGTAAACTGTTTTCAAAATATTCATGCCTCAACCAGTATTTTTACTGTTTAAGAGCAAATAGGGTTTGAATGGTTAATCAATACCCATTTAAATACTTTCAATGGTCAAAATAAACCATTCACACAAGGCAGCTAAAATTTAAGGGAACCAAAAAAGCTCAGAACTTACAGTGTACACCTACAATTAACTGAATATTGTGACAACATGAACGCAGACACGTAGAACCGTGTCTATTTTAAGGCACCTTGGAACTGATGTGTAACTTGAGAACATACAAATGATATATGAAATTGCTTGTTGCTCTCCACATAGAATAATGAAAGTATGTGCAACCTCAAATCAGTAACTCATACCAAACAGCAGTCAATCTTCAATAGTTGGATAGTTAGGAAGACCTGAACTTACTATTTTAAACTCTACACTTAAATTAGGTGAGAACTTTTCCAACCAACTATCACGCATGAAGACTTGAAGTTGTTTAAATTATCTTTTAAAACTTACATATTTTCCTTAACATTATTTAGTAATAACCTTTACACCACTGCAACCCATGTCCCCAAGAACCCTGTTCAAGAAAGGGGAAGCTAAAAATTCTCCACTCAAAACTGATAATCAGATCTTCAAATCATGTGCCATCACACAAATAAACCTATCACTGCATAGAGCCTACTTCCCTTCTTAATAAGTTCGACTTCCTTATTTTACAATAATTACAACTCCACCTCTATTTCGAACAAGGTTACACAACCCAATAATTTCGTGCATTAAAGTATTTATGTGGCATCCAAAATGGATTTAGCCAATAAGTTTTAAAAAGAGTATGAATTAACACAGTACTTAAATCTGCTAGGAAAATGAGTTGAACACCTCATGGGATTTTAAACTTGGGGAAACCGAAAACTGAAGATTTAACTCATTTAAGGGTAATAAACAGCTTATTGCGAAACGTAGCGAACTCCCACCCCGGGCTTAACTTCGACGGTAGCAAAGAGAATTTAAAAAAACTCGCTAAAAAGAAAAATCGTCGCTGTGAGACTCCATGGGCTTGTGGTTTAAATCTAGAGGATGGAGATTTAACGCCCTCTTCTTTTAAAAGAATAAAAATAATTAACATGTCATTTCCTCGAGGCTGGGCCTGTTCAGCGCCGTTACCACAACACGCGGCCTCAGGCGAAGGTCAACGATTTTAAAAAGATGCGTGCGGGAGCAGGAAAAGGAACGATATTTACCTTAAAATTTAAAAGTTATTGACTACGGCGAATCCAGAAGTCCTTTCTCTCTCTCCTTGGCCTCACTGCGATTCTTTACTCAATATGTCGACTTCAGGCCTTGCTACTCCGGATCGTCTTCCGCCCTTAGGCCCCGCTCGCGACTTTTAAATGTATTATTTTGTAATAAAAACGAATCTGCGAGGCAAAGAAGCTGTTTAACAGGACGGAGAAAATATTTCTTGTTTAAATGAGACAAATGTTGTGCTGTGCGCGCGAGTGTAAATAGATTTTTCCCTCCCTGTCACAGACACATGAAGCGGCCTCGACAACCAAGAAGCGACAACAAAATGGCGCCGGTTCCGTCCAGTCCGCCAGCGGCAGCAGTAAACGGGTTTCCCACCGTCACCATGCAGGGGCGGGGCGGGGCGTGGCGCCGTATCAGCGCCAGACGGGACCAACGCGCCACCTCCATGGCAACGAGATTGCGTTGGCAACGTCAGTGACGTACCCAAGCAGAACCCAGAGGATACACTGGGGTTGACCCTCAAGTTCTACACTTCCAACTGGAAACAATACAAATTATAGACTCAAAAATAACAAAAAAAAAACCCAAAAAACAGGCTCTTAGACGTCTATGCCAAGCATCATAACTATCTATATTGGGTCCATTTGCCTATCTCAATCCCCTATCTCTCTATGTCATTCAAACACCTGTACAGGTACCTTTTCAATGTTGTTACTAGTCCTGCCTCTGGCTGAATTCAGTTACCGGCTTCCCTGTGTGTGTGAAAAGTTCAGAATCAGCTTTATTATCACTGACATATATCACGAAACTTATTGTTTTAGGGCAAGCAGTACAGTGCAAGCCAAAATATTACTTTAAATTACAAAAAGGACAGATACAAAAAAAACCATTTTTAAAAAAAATAAGCTATGCAAAAAGTGAAGTGATGTTCATGCTGTGTTCAGATTTCAGACGGACAGGGAGAAGTAACGGGCCAAGCAATTTCTGAGGGGGAAAAGCCAAACTAAGAACCAGTCAGTGAACTGAAGTTATTGGGACATGGGCAACACGGAGTCAGAAGTCACAGGAGTAGCCAGACATGGAGTTGTGGCAAAGATATCTTGAGAGTTTTGGTTAGTTACTAGTTCTCAATCCTGGTGCTCTGCCAGTGGTATAAAGTCTCAATCAGAATCAGAATCAAGTTTATTATCACTGACACATGTCATGGGATGTGTTGTTTTGTGGCAGCAGTATGGTGCAGTGCATAAAAATCCATCAGTTACAAAAAGAAATTAGAAAGTAATTAAGGGTTGCAAAATGAGAGCAAAAAATGAGGTAGTTTTCATCAGGGAGGAAGCATACAGCATCCATGCCAGGACCACCAGATTAAAATCAGCTACTTTTCCCAAGGAGAAGACTGATCAACACCTCCACCCGCTAATTCCATGACTCACAAACACGAGGAAATCTGCAGATGCTAGAAATTCAAGCAACACACACTATTATTTCCCGTCAGTCGCCTTACGTGCAATCAATCTCTGTATATAAGCTATCTTATCTATATTTATTATGTTTTTATTGTTAATACTGTGTACTTAACCTTTTGTGCTGCATTGGATCCGGAGTAACAATTATTTTGTTCTCTTTACATTCATGTGCAATAATGAGTACTGATATAATATCACTACTTGGTGAATCGTAACTTTGAAGCAAAGCAAAACTGTGGGAGCACACAGAAATGCTGGATGTACTTATTGGATCTCCCTAGACTCTGTGCAGGGAGAGAATCTGAGTTATTGAAACAGACTGTGCTTTGGTGTGTTTAGAGTCGATGGCCATGTCCTTTTCAGCTTGTTTTTGCTGGATATACATTTATAAAGTTATGAAAAGTGCAAATAGGGTGGGCAATCAGGAACAATTTTTCTCAAGTACAAAATGTGCCAGACACTACTGTCCGATTTGGTGCAGTATCTTCTCACAATATAGATGGATGAAAACTACAGCAACCAATAAGGCCATTAGCTACAGTCTATTATCACTGTAGGACTTTTATGTGTCCAGGACACAGAAAGGCTGAAAATACTATTGCTGACACTACCTACCTTGAAAACTGCCTTTTCCAAAAGCTCCCTCCTGGAATGCACAATAGGGCCATTAAAACAAAAACTTCACACCATCTTGGAAGCAACACACACAAAATGCTGGTGGAACGCAGCAGGCCAGGCGGCATCTATAGCGAGAAACACTGTCGATGTTTCAGGCCCAGACCCTTCATCAGGACTCTTCGATACTTTGTCCTGACGAAGGGTCTCGGCCCGAAACGTCGACTGTGTTTCTCCTTATAGATGCTGCCTGGCCTGCTGCGTTCCACCAGCATTTTGTGTGTGTTGCTAAAATTTCCAGCATCTGCAGATTTCCTTGAGTTTGCTTTTTAAAAACACCATCTTAGAAGTTTCTTCCCCCAGGCAGTTAATCTGATCAACCATTCGAGTTAGCCTCCTCCACCCCCTCTACCCATTTCCACTGTAAACTGTTTTTATAATGCTGTTTACTTTGTAAGTAATTACAGCGCATCCAGCATTTCAGTGCATTCCCACAATTTTGCTTTGCTTATATGTTGCAGTTTTCACTACATTATGATATTACATTGATTATGGGTCCTGGTTTATTCCAAATTGCTTGTCACTTTGGTACACTTTGGAAGGACAAACTGCAAAGCAGAGTACAAAGTAAATGGCTGATTGACCAAGCTTAAAGGAATATATTTGAAGAAGAGTGCCCTATTTATCTAATTTTTAAATTTATTTCTTATTCATGTCTCGTCCTAGCTGAAAAAGAGAAGTAAAATATATACTGATGACATATTAAATCAGTGGAAGGTAGAGAGGTGGAAAGTTTGGGGGAAGAAATTCCAAAGCTTGAAACCCCATTGGCAAGTGATGGCAGGGCTGCATATGGTACCGAAAGTCAAGGATGTTCAAGATTCAAGTTTGTTTATTGACAATTTTTTAAGCAAACAAATGTAAAGGAGAAGAAATGATTGTTACTCTGGATCCAAGGCAACATGAGGACTCCGTCCAAGGTTGGCCATGGATGCTGCGTCCTAGCTGTCTAAATACGCAAGTCCCAGCAGCATGGTGGGGAGCAAGCTGTTGCCCGTGCAGCAAGCTCCATCTCTCCACACCTCGGTGAACACTAAGGAACAGCAGAGACCGGTTAGCGTAGGACCTTCTCAGGAACTGCTCTGGATTTTTCCCTCGGGGTTCACTCCCGAAGCCTTCCCCATGAGTGGGTACAGCTGCAAGGACTGGAGGAGACTGAAGGTGGGTGGAGGAGATGGAGTATAAGGTGAAAGGTGCTGCCAGTTAAGGAGGAAGCAATGTGAGTGGGGGATGGAGTAAAGTAAGGCGCTTCACATGCCAGAAAGAAAGAAAAGGGAGGGGGAACACCGGGGGGGGGGGGCGATGGGCAGATAAGGTGAAAGAAGGAAGAGGGGTTGGGGAATGCGGAGTGGGGGGCATTAAGGGAAGTTCAGGAAATCTGCCTCCAACCTGATGGCATGACCATCGATTCCTCGAACTTTGGTAATGCCCCCCTCACCTCCTTCACCATTCTCCATCTCCTTTCCCCTCTCTCATGTTAGCTGCTTATCTGCCCATCACTTCCCTCTGGTGCTCCTTCCCCCCTTCTTTCTTTCATAGCCTTCTGCCAGATTCCCCCTTCTCCAGTCCTGTATCTCTTTGACCAATCAACTTCCCAGCTCTTTACTTCACCCCTCTCTCTCTCGGTTTCATCTACCACCTTTTCTTTCTCCTACCCTCCCCCCACCTTTTAAATCTACTCCTCATCTTTTTTCGCCAGTCCTGCTGAAGGGACCCTCGACCCAAAATGTTGACCGTACTTTTTTCCATAGATGCTGCCAGGCCTGCTGAGGACTACCCAATCAGAAGGGATGGACAACGGGAGTATAAATACCACTGGACCGAACACGTGTGGGCATCAACCCTGATGAAGATGGCAGAGTTTGTCAGTGAAACAAATAGTGAGATAGTGTTCATGGGATCATTGTCCATTCACAAATCTGATGGCGGAGGGGGAAGAAACCATTGCTGAAATATTGAGTGTGTGTCTTCAGGCTCCTGTATCACCTCCTGAAAGTAGCAATGAGAAGAGGGTAGATTCTGGCTAGTGGGAGTCAGTCTAGATTTAAATCCATTTCATGACATTATAAAATAAAACTACTTTTAAAAAGCTCTAAGTACAAGGACCAATCATGTCCCCTGCCCACTCACTGGGATTCAGTCCCTGTGACCCCACTTTCCATCTCTCTTCCCAATTGCTATGTCCCCATCCTGCTCTCCATTTCCACTTGCTGGAGACCAGCTTCCTGCTCCCCGTTTTCATGTGTTGGATTCCTAATTCCAGCACTTTGCTTCAGCTCACCGAGATTCTGGTTCTCAGCAGATTAAATCACACCTTCCACTTCTCCTAATATCATCACCCACTGATTTTCTTTCATTCGTTATGTGCCATATCGTATGACGTGGGTGATCATGAGACCCCTAGACAGTAAGATATTAGAGCAGAATTAGGCACTTGGCCCATGCAGTCTACTCCACCATTTCATCAAGGCTGATCCAATTTTCCTCTCAGCCCCAATCTCCTGCCTTCTCTCCATATCCATTTATGTCTTGACCAGTCAAGAGTTTATCGACCTCTACCTTAAATATACATAAAGACTTGGCCTCCACAGTCTTTCCTGATTGGTGGGAAGGGGAAGCCAAGCAGGTGCTTCACCTTGTCCAAGGGTGACCTGCAGGCTTGCGGAGGGAAGAAGTGCCTCATACCTCCTTTGGTAGAGACATATCTCCACCCACCATTTCCATTATCTCACAGACAAGATTTACTGCGATGGTGCGTTACATTATTATGTTTTACTGGAAAATGTATTAAGTATTGCATTAAATCTAAAAAGGAAGTGAATTCAATGCGTGTTGGAGTCTCTACTTAAATAATATTCGTAGTCCAGAATATTTGCCAGTCTGATGCCATCAAAGTGCATTTCAGATTCAGATTTATTTATGACGTGTAAATCGAAAGGTACAGTCAGATGTGTTGACAACCAACCTACTCAAGGATGTGCCAGGGCAGACTGCAGGTGTCACCGTCTATTCTGGCACCAACAAAGCATGCCCGCAAATGTCCAGCAGAACAGCACAAACAGCAACAACAACAACAGCAAAACAAGGCCCTTCCCACCTCTCACACTCATGGGCAGGCCTCCAAACCAAGGAAAGGCTGTTAGGGCATGTAGGAAATATTAACTTCAGCAACCAAGCTTTAGACCTGAATATGGATAGTAGATTAAATTCAAAATGCAGCCCTGGACAATAGTTTTCTGGAGCTGTGGACCACCAGTTAATTGAAAACCAGACAATGCAGATTAACATTCATTTTGGGTGTCTGGAGTGTGGTTGTGAAGGAGGTGTGAAAATTATATGTAATTCAGAGGAAGCAATGTAGATACATTGAATTATATCAGTACCAGAATCAGAATCAAGGTTTATTATTGTTTATTGAATACGTTAAAAATGGTGCAAAAACAGAAATAGTATTTTTCGAAAGTGAGGTAGTGTTCACAGATTCAATGTCCGTTTAGGAATCGAATGACAGTGGGGGAAGAAGATGTTCCTGAATCATGTAGTGCGTGCCTTCAGGCCTCTGTACATCTGATACATCCTTCTCCTCCGATGAGAAGAAGACTTGCCTTGGGTGATGGGGTGATGGGGTGGAGAATGTCGCCTTTCTGAGGCACCACTCTTTGAGGATGTCTTGGGTACTTTGGATACTGCAGAGGCCGGTACTCAAGATGAAGCTGACTAATTTTACGACTTTCTGCAGCTTCCGTCAGTTCTGTGCAGTAACCCACCCCTGTCACCACATACAACACTGAGATTCTTTTTCTGTATGCATACTTAGCAAATGTATAGAACAGTAACTGTAACCCTCAGGAACTGTAGACTGTAAACAAATTGCAAATGCAGATATAAATAAATAGCAATAAATACCAGGTATGGAATAACAACATAACAGAGTCCTTAAATAAGTGTAGTTATCCCCTTTTGCTCAAGAGTCTGCTGGTTGAGAGGTTGTAACTATTCTTGAACCTGGTGGTGGCTATCCTGTGCCTTCTTCCTGATGGAAGTAGCGAGAAAAGAGCACGGCGTGGGTGGTGAGGGTCTTTGATGGTGGATATGTAATTTTGGGTCAAATAGGCCTCTTCGTCAAGAGTGTCTCATGTCTCCACCAGCTTCAGTATCTCTCTAGAGACTTTGTTCATGTTACAACACAAGCTACCTCCGGGCATCCCATCCTTGACATCAGCCTCTTAGATTTCCAAATATCGCACCTACAACTTCCAGTCCCTGGCCGAGACTCACAAAGGCTTGACCTTCAGGCCTCTACCTCTGGACTTGCGCGGAGTCTTCGACCTTTGGGCCTTGGGGGTGACAATTGGCCTAAAACATTGTCTGTTCAAAGTTCAAAGTTTATTTGTTATCAAAGTATGTGTATGGTACAGGTGTTGCCTGAGCTCTTCCAGCATTTTGTGTGAGTCTGTGTTGCTCAAGCTTTTCAGCATCTGCAGAATCTTTTGTTCTATGATTTGCTATATTCTTGTTGTTTGAGACAAAGCGGATACAAAAGAAAGGACCACTAGATGGAGCCAAAGTTTGTGATAGTGTTCAAACAGGACATTCCCAAATGTTGGAAATCCAGAGTGGCCACTTCATTAGGTACACGTCTACATCTGCTCATTAGTACAAATATTGAAGCAGCTAATCACATGACAGCAACTCAATGCATGAAAGCATGCAGACATTGCCAAGAGCTTCATTTGTTGTTCAGACCAAACATCAGAATGAGGGAGAAATGTGACGTTGGCCACGGAATGATTGCTGGTGCGAGATGGGGAGGTTTGAGTATCCCAGGGATTTTCATGCACAAGAGTGTCTGGCGTTTGCAGAGAGTGGTGTGAGAAAACATCCAGTGAGCGGCAGTTCTGTGGGTGAAAACACCTTGTTAATGAAAGAGGTCAGTGGAGAACGGTGCCACAGTATCGTAGTAATTAGCGCGACACTGTTACAGCAGAACACCTCTGGAGTACAGAGTTCACTTCAGGTCCCATTCTGTAAGGAGTCTGTATGCATGCAGTTTTCCCCCGGTGTTGCGGTTCCCTCCCACAGTCAGGGTAGGCTAATTGGTTATTGCAAATCAATTAGTTCTGCTCAGTTCAGTTTATTGTCATTTAGAAACAACAAATGCAATGCAGTTAAGAAATGTTACAACGTTCCTCCAGAATGATATCCCAAAGGCACATGACAAAACAGACTACACCAGAAAATCCACATAACGTTTGGCAATCCCCAATCCAGAGTCCGGAGAGGCTGTTGTGTATTAATATCGGACTACCGTCTTAGCATGTTCCCTGGAAAGGAGCTCCAAACCCATCAGACAAAACAAGACCAAAAATTAAAGCTACAAGACCTACACAAAACCACATAGTTACAAGATATAGTTACAACAGTGCAAACAATAGCATAATTGATAAAAAAAAAACAGGCCATGGGCACAGTAAAAATAGTCCAAAGATGTTAAAAGACTATAAGTTTGAAAGAAACCACCACATAGTTTCCACAAGTCCTCAGGGTCCCGATAGACTCGTCACCCCACGCCGGCGGCAGAAGGGAATACCCCCGCTATGGACTTCCAAGGCGCCACCGGATTCAGCCTCGCAGACACAGCGCACAGTGAAAGTGCCCCGACCGCAGTCCGCCGAACCTCCGAGCCTCCGATCCTCCCCTCCGGCACAGCTTCTCTGAACACCATCCTCTGCTGAGCATATTAAGACGGCCCCGCCAATGGCCACCGGCAACATGACCCCAAGGACTGGGGGCCTGTTCTTCTCAGCAGAGACCCGGACCTCACAGCAGCAGCAGCAACGAAGAGGGACTTCCCGGAGATTTCCATATGCTCCTCCGTGCTCCCACGTCCGTTTTTCATCAGATTCGGCTGGAGTTGCTGGGGCAGCATGGCACAAAGGGCTGACGATCCTACTCAGTGCTGTATCACTAACTAAAACAAAAATAATAAATAAAAATAGGCTGGTTCAGGCTGACAGGAAGGTGACAGTAACTCAAATAACCACATATTACCACAGTGGTGTGTAGAAGAGCATCTTTGAACGCACAACACATCAAACCTTAATAGAGGTATTAGGGAGGGTTAGAACCAATTTGGCAGGGGGATGGGAACTGGAGTGATAGGACTGAGGAAGGAGAAAACGAAATAAATCAAAGATAGCATGCAACAGAGATGATAGAAAGGACAGGCATAATCAAAGCCACTGGGATGAGTTACAGGGCAATAGAGGCGTGGTGCAGTTAAAACAGAAAGCAACAAATACTGGACTGAAAGTGTTATATCAGAATGCGCACACCATAAGAAATAAACTGGACGAACTTGAAATTCAGCTACAGATTGACAGGTATGACGTCGTGGCCATCTCTGAAACTTGGCTAAAGGATGGCTGCCATTGGGAGCTGAATGTCCAAGGATATATAGTGTATCAGAAAAACAGGTTAATAGGCAGAGGCAGTGGTGTGGCTCTGTGTATAAGAAACAATATTAAACCACTAGAAAGGGATTACATGGGATCGGAAGGTCTCTATGGGTTGAGTTAAGAGATGGCAAGAGTAAAAGGACCCTAATGGTAGTTGTACACAGGCCTCCAAACAGCAGCCAGGGTGTGGATTACAAATTACAGCAGGAGATAGAAAAGGCGTGTCAGAAGGGCAATGTCATGATAATCATTGGGGATTTTAACATGAAAGTGGATTGGGAAAACCAGGCAGTACTGGACAGAATTTGTAGAATGTCTAAGAGGGATGGCTTTTCAGAACAGCTTGTTGTTGAGCCCACTAAGGGATCGGCTGTGCTGGATTGGGTGTTCTGCAATGATCCGGAGGTGATAAGAGAGCTTAAGGTTAAGGAACCCTCAGGGAACAGTGAACACAATATGATCAAGTTCACTTTGAAATTTGAGAAGGAGAAACTTAATTCCAATGTGTCAGTATGAATAAAGGAAATTACAATGGCATGAGAGGGGAACTGACCAAGGTTGACTGGAAAGGGACACTAGCAGGAAGGGCAGCAGAGCAGCAATGGCTGGAGTTTCTGTGAAAAATGAGGGAAGTGCAAGACAGATATATTCTGAATATGAGGAAATTTTTGAATGGAAGAAGGACACTCCCGTGGCTGCCAAATGAAGTCAGAGCCAAAGTAAAAGCAAAAGACAGGGCATACAATGAACCAAAGCTAGTGGCAGGATAGAGCTTTTAAAAACTTGCACAAGGAAACTAAGAAGGTCATTAAGAAGGAAACGATGCATTATGAAAGGAAGCTGGTGATTAATTTCAGAGAAGATACTAAAAGCTTTTTTAAGTATATAAAGGGTTAAAGGGATTTGAGGGTAGAAATGGGATGAATAGAAAATGACGCTGGAGATATCGTAATGAGAGATGCAGAGATGGCAGAGGAACTGAATGCGTATTTTGCATCAATGTTCACAGTGGAAGACATCTGCAGTATACCGGACATTCAAGAGTGTCGGGGAAATGAGGTTTGTGCAGTGAAAATTACGACTGAGAAGGTGCTCAGGAAGCTTGATGGTCTGCGGGTGGATAAATCCCCTGGACCTGATGGAATGCACCCTCAGGTTCTGAAGGAAGTAGCTGGAGAGATTGTGGAGGCAATAACGATGATGTTTCAAGAATTGATAGATTCTGGCATTTTACCAGATGACTGAAAAATTGCAAACGTTACTCCGCTATTTAAGAAGGGTGGGAGATAGCAGAAGGGAAACTATAGACCTGTTAGCCTGACATCAGTGGTTGAGAAGTTGTTGGAATCAATTATTAGGGACGAGATTACAGAGTAGCTGGAGGCACATGACAAGACAGGCCAAAGCCAGCATGGTTTCCTGAAAGGAAAATCCTGCCTGACAAACCTACTGCAATTTTGTGAGGAAATTACAAGCAGGGTAGACAAAGGAGATGCAGTAGACATGATGTACTTGGATTTTCAGAAGGCCTTTGACAAGGTGCCGCACATAAGGCTGCTTAGTAAGATAAGAGCCCATGGAATTACAGGGAAGTTATTAGCATGGATGGAGTATTGGCTGGTCGGCAGAAAACAGAGAGTGGGAATAAGGGGATCCTGTTCTGGCTGGCTGCTGGTTACCAGTGGAGTTCCACAGGGGTCAGAGTTGGGACCACTGCTTTTTACGATCTATGTCAATGATTTGGACTATGGGATTAATAGATTTGTGGCTAAGTTTGCTGATGATACAAGGATAGGTGGAGGAGCAAGTAGTGTTGAGGAAACAGAGAGTCTGCAGAGAGACAGATAGTTTAGGGGAATGGGCAAAGAATTGGCAAATGAAATACAATGTTGGAAAGTGTATGGTCATGCACTTTGGTGGAAGAAATAAATGGGCAGACTATTATTTAGATGGAGAGAGAATTCAAAATGCAGATGTAAAGGGTCTTGAGAATCCTTGTGCAGGATACTCTAGAGGTTAACCTCCTGGTTGAGTCGGTGGTGAAGTAGGCGAATGTAATGTTGGCATTCATTTCTAGAGATATAGAATATAAGAGCAGGGATGTGATGTTGAGGCTCTATAAGGCACTCGTGAGACCACACTTGGAGTATTGTGTGCAGTTTTGGGCTCCTTATTTTAGAAAGGATATACTGACATTTGGGAGGGTTCAGAGAAGATTCACAAGGATGATTCCAGGAATGAAAGGTTTACCATATGAGGAACGTCTGGCAGCTCTTGGACTGTATTCCCTGGAGTTCAGGAGAATGAGGAGGGATCTCATAGAAACATTCTGTATGTTAAAAGGCCTGAACAGATTAGATATGGCAAAGTTATTTTCCATGGTAGGGGAGTCTAGGACAAGAGCGCAAAACTTCAGGATTGAAGGATGTCAATTTAGACCAGAGATGTGGAGAAATTACTTTAGTTAGATGGTGGTAAATCTCTGGAATTTGTTGCCACAGGTGGCTGTGGAGGCCAAGTCATTAGGTGCATTTAAGACAGAGATAGATAGGTTCTTGATTAGCCAGGGTATCGAAGGGTATGGGACAAGGCAGGGGAGTGGGGATGACTGGAAGAATTGGATCAGCCATGATTGAATCGTGGAACAGACTTGATGGGCTGAATGGCCTACCTCTGCTCCTATATATTCTGGTTTTATGGATGGGGTACAGAAGCAGAAGACCATACTCTAAACTCAGCGACTACTTTAATAGGTGCAGGAAGTACAGGAGGTAGCTCATAAAGAGGCCATTGAGCATAGCTTCCAATTAAACCCCCCACAACAAGCAACAAAACCGAATTTCCAAAAGCTCCCACTGTGCGTTTTTTGCTGCTGAGTTTTTAAGTTCAGAACAGCCAGCTCAGTTCCAGATGTTTGTTGCTAGTTACTCCATTTCTTTACTATGCCACTGCTCAAGGAAAAGAAAATAAAACATTTTGTCATGAGAAGAAAATGTTCCAAATGCCTCGTAAATCAGTTTTCCATCCTGCTGCATGCAGCATGAATATTTTTTCCGTTGGCGAGGGTGAGAATACATTCCTTCTCCCCACCATCCTCTCTCCAACTCTTCCTCCTCCCCCCACTCCTACCCTTCCCAGGAAGACCCAGTAAGCAATAGACACAAGAGGGATCCTCTAAACACAGGAGAACACACTAAAAACCACAGACACGTCCAGGCAACTGCAGGATGTAAACTGTTGGTAACCCGGGCATTTTGGAAGTGGGAGGTGCGGCCGCAAACCATATCCCCGGGGGGCAGAAGATGCTGCAGCCCCTCATTTATCCTGTGGGTCTCTCAAACGTTTGTTTGTATCTGCGGGCCGTACATGCACTCAGCAGTTATTTTATCAGCTTCCTCCTGTACCTAATAAAGAAGACACTGAGAAGGCTGTTGGCCCAAAATGTCGACCGTTTATTCTTTTCCGTAGGTGCTGCCTGGCCTGCTGAGTTCCTCCCACATTTTGTGTGCTTTACTATTAAGAGGACACAGAGAGTATGCTGTGGTCTTCAGCTGCTATAGCCATCAACTTCAAGTTTGGATGTGTTGTGCTTTCAGAGATGATCTTCTGCACACCCCTGCTGCAACCAGTGGTTGTTCGGCTTCCTGTCAGCTTGAACCAGTCTGGCCATTCTTCTCTGACCTTCTTCATTAACAAGGTATTTTCACCAACGGAACTGCAATCACTGGATTTTTTTTTTCGTTTTTCACACTATCCTGTAAAATTTAGAGAATGTTGTGTGTGAAAATCCCAAGAGGTCAGCAGTTTCTAGAGATACTCAAACCACCCGGTCTGGCACCAACAATCATTCCATGGTCAGAGTCACTGAGATCACATTTCTTCCCCATTCTGATGTTTGGTCTGAACAACCACTGAACCTTATGCCCATGTCTGCGTGCTTTTATGCATTGAGTTGTTACCACATGATTGGATGATTTGAGATTTACGTTAACAAGCAGGTGCACAGGAGGCCACTGAGTATACTTCAGATGTTTGTAAGTTGGGGAGGACCTGGGAATTTGCAGATACGGGGAGATGGCAGGAGAATGGGTTTGAAAATCAACATGATTGAATACTGAAGTGGACTCGATGGGCAGCTTAGCCTAATCCCAATCCTTGGGCAAGGTGTAGCAACCGGTTAGACCCTGATCAGGGTCACGTGAAGCTATGAGAGCAAGTAGTGGATGATCAAATGAACAGCCGGTGCATATCACAAGTCCTGGTTATGTGACCACTGACACCAGGCAGACAAACTCTGAAGGGTATTGATAACGGCTGGGGTCACCCGTCTTGTAAAGACACTGCCCAGAAGAAGGCAATGGCAAACCGCTTCTGCAGGAAAATTTGCCCAGAAAAATCATGGTCATGGAAAGACCATGATCACCCACATCATACCACAAGGCACATAGTGAACAAATGATATGTTATGAACTTTCACCTCTTAGACAGAGATTCAGATGCAAAGTTGATGGTAACAGTCACAGCGAATGCCCAACCAAGCAAACCCTTCATGAGTGACCATGTCTGACTTCTCAAGTGGATGTAGAAGTTGCCATGGGTTCATACAGAAGATGTACGGGGGATCTCTTCATATCAGAACATAGAACAGTACAGCATTACCTGCCTGCACCTGACCTATATCCCATGCTCATCTGTCTGTCTAAATGTCTCTGAAGTGTTGTTATTCTACCTGCCTGCCCATCTCCTTTGGCAGCATCTTCCAGGCACCCACCCCTCTGTGTGTAAAACATCCCTCTTAGATCTCCTTCAAACAATGCCCCTTTCAAATTAATCCTAAAAGTCTTCTAGAATTTGATGTTTCCACATCCTTCCTACAACTTGGCGACCAGAACAGCACACAATCTTCTAAATGTGAGTCAAAATGCTATGCCGCTGTAACATGTCAAGTCATCTTGAACTTAGAGCCCTGTCTAAAGCACGCTGTACACCCTCCTTACCCTCCTGACCTGCATGTGCTGCCACTTTTAGGGAGCTGTGCACTTGGACCCCAAGGTCCCTCTGTCCATCAGTGCTCCTAAAGGTCTTGCCACTTACAGACACTTTGCCCTAACATTTGGCCTCACGATGTACAACACCTCACACTTGTCTGGACTGAAGATCAGCTTTATTTGTCAAGTGTACATCGAAACAAGCAGTGAAATGTGTCATTTACATCAACGACCAACGCAGTTTGAGGATGTGCCGGGGGCAGGGCCCATGTTCCCGGCTCAAACATTGCATGCCCGTAACTTACTAACCCATATGTCTTCGGAAATCAGAGCACCCAGAGGAAACCCACGCAGTCACGGGGACAACAAATAACCTCCTTACAGTCCGTGGTGGGAATTGAAACCCCGATTGTTGGCACTGTAAAGCATTACACCAAGCGATTAAGTTCCATCTGCTGTTTCTCCATCCATATTTCTATTTGATCTCTATCCTGGTGTATCCTTTAATAGCCTCCCTCACTGTACAACACTCCGACAACTTCTGTGTTGTCTGCAAAATGCTGAACCAGCCCATCACCCATTTTGTCCAGATCACTTGCACAGGGATGCCAGCACTGATCCCTGTGGAATATCACTGGTCACGCACCTTCAGTCATATTGCACCCCTCCCTCTGCCCTCTGTCTTTCTACAGATATACCGTGGAGAGCATTCTAACTGGAAACACACTCAAAATGCTGGAGGAACTCAGCAGGCCAGGCAGCGTCTGTGGTAAAGATGTTTCGGGCCAAGACCCTTCATCAGGACCTAACCATCTCCATCACTGTTTGTTATGGAGGGAGGTGGTGGGGGGGGGGGGGGGAGGGCACGCTGCACAGCATTGGAAAAAGCTGGAGAAAGTTGTAAACTCAGTTGTAAATGCCCTCTTCTCATTGCTCCCATCAAGGAGGAGGTGCAGGAGCCTGAAGACGCACACTTAACATTTTAGGAGCAGCTTCTTCCTCAATGTCATCAGGTTTATGAATGGACAATGAAACTATGTACACTGCCTCACAACTTTTTTCCTTTTTTTTGCTCTGTTTTTGCACTATTTATTTTTATATATACATATTTTTTAAAATTATGTATTGCAAAGTACTGCTGTTGCAAACTTCTCGACAATCACCAGTGGTATTAAACCTGATTCTTATTCTATGGCCATGTCGATTTTGAATGCAATCCACTTTCACTCCATGGATCCCATGTGCCTTGTTCTTCTAGATCAGCCTAGCAGATTAAAGATTTTTTAAAATAAAGATTAGCTTTATTTGTCACATATACATTGAAACATACAGTTTGTGTCATCGCTAGCAATGTGCTGACGGTGGCCTGCAAGTGCCACCATGCGTGGGGCATCAACACAGCAAGTTCAGAACTCACTAACCCTAATCCGAATGTCTTTTGGAATGTGGGAGCAAACCGGAGCAAGCGTAGGAAACCCACGCATTCATGTCGGGAGAACATACCATCTCCCTACAGACAGCGGGAATCTCCGGTGCTGTAAAATGATTGCTACGCTGCAGTGCCCTTGTCAAATACTGTGGGTATTGGACCACGTACTGGCAGAAGGGATTCAGTTTAGTTCAGCATTGTGCTCGCCACAAACTTGTTCTATGATCTACACTCAGTAGGTACACCTGCACACCTGCTCTTTAAAGCAAATATCTAATCAGCCAATCACGAGGCAGCAACTCAAAGCACAAAAGCATGCAGACATGGTCAAGAGGTTCAGTTGTTGTTCAGACGAAACATCAGAATGGGGAAGAAATGTGATCTAAGTGACTTTGACCGTGGAATGAATGTTGGTGGCAGATGGGGTGGTTTGAGTATCTCAGAAATGGTAGAGACTTTCACACACAACAGTCTCTAGAGCTTACAGAGAGTGGTGGGAAAAGCAAAAAACGTCCAGTGAACGACAGTTCTGTGGCCAAAAATGCTTGCGAGCGCGAGCGGAGAATGGCCAGACTGGTTCAAGGTGACTGTAACTGAAATAACCATGGGTTACAAAAGTTTGAATTGTACAACAGCAGAAGACCACAAACACACACTCAGTGATTCAAAATGATCACTGAGAGTATGTTCTTTGTTCTATCATCTAAGTTCTAGGCAACAAAGGACCATCTTCAACTGAACTTCCATCAGAAGTAATTTAATTTAAATACTCTATCGAGATCCTCAGGTCCTCAGCTTCTGCTCTTGTTTGGGTGTTTGGTTCTTGGCGAAGGTGGAGTTGGGATAAGGACTGTTAGTAAAGAATTTATTGTCAAGATCTAGCAATAGATTTAACTTCAAAATACTTCAGAAGCATCAAAGTCCTCAGATAGTGCAAGGACAGTTTCCCAAATTAGGAAGGACAAACTTCAGATGGAATGGAGAGGGCCATTTAATATTGATGCGAAGGTTGAGTGGAAAAATAAATAGCAAATGCCAGTAAGTATGAACTGACCACCCAATCTGCAGCAAATTCGTGCTACAAGGAAGTTAATGGCTCTGACCAGGTCAAGTAAAGTCAGGTTACGTCCACACTACACCGGATAAATCCGTAACCAAAGCTTTTTCTCTTCGTTTTTACCCTTAGTCTACACTAAAACAACATTTTCGTCCCCTGAAACTGGAGCTTTTCAGAAACGCTCTCCGAAGTGGGTATTTTTGAAAATGCCGAATTAGCCAGATCAGTGTGGACGGGGTAACCGGAGAAATCTGAAAACGCTGTCAGACGGCAGCGCACCATTTCATTGTTTTCTTGAACGCAACCTAACAATTTCAGAACAGACGGCAAAGAGACTGAAGCCAGAAGAGTTAGAAATGTACTCACCAAATACTTTGAGTCATAACTTACTGAATAAATAAGTATACTCACTTTGCCCTGTTTTCTGTCCTTGCTCGTATGAAGGTGGTTTACCTATTTATGCAAGTACCTCTCTGACAATAGATGTGTAACAGCCTAATGTAACATTGTATGAAAATACAAAATAACACTGATGCAGACATGTTTTATACATTTAACAAGGTGCTTTATTAATACAACAGAGTTAGTCAGTTTTTCAATGTTCATTGTCAGCCAGGTCAATCTGTCTGTGAACTCCCTGTCGGTTGCCTCTGTACACTCCAGTATTTGTTTTTTTTTACTTTTAAGTTCTCCTGCGCGAAAGCCAACAGCTGTCCGTCGTTTTAAATTTTTCTAGTCTGTAACTATACGAACGCGCACTTTTACGGCGAGATTCAACACCAAACATGTCACTTGTTTTCAGTAGATCCTGCGCATGCCCAGTAGGAGGAGATTCGCTGAAATCTCTGTTTCAATGTGGATAGAGATATTTTTAAAAATGCCTAGTGTGGACTCCTATTGTTTTTATGCGAAACCGGCGTTTTCAAAGTTATCTGGTCTAGTGTGGACGTAGCCTCAGTGGTAGTACTCATTCTCCGGAATATAATACACTGCATGCTCTTCCTGCTCTTTGCACAGTTTGATCACATACACTCTTGCAAAGCATCTTGGGTCACTTCACAACTTATAAATGTGTTGTTGCTATTGTGATTGCTTCCTGGTAACTCTGGCAGAATGTTTCCCCTGAGGGAATGGTTTTCCTAATGACCAAAATGGATAAGCACAACCCAAATGCAAACCCCTTAGGAGCAGTCGCCCACTTTCAGAGTCCCGATCCCCCCTTTGGGATTTGTGAGATGATGTCAAAAAACACAAAATTTATACATCCAGTAAAGACTGCAGGGAACTTGCAGAACAATTCTCAACTCACTATAGCCTTTCTTAAGCTTTTATATCGAGATGTAATCTATCCCTTAGACTTCAGATCATGTGATAATAGTCATTACAATGGAAAAACGGACGAGTAATTGATGGAAACACAAGATATTTTACAGATGCTGGAAATCCAAAGCAACACACACAAAATACTGTAGGAACTCAGGAGGTCAGTTAGCATCCTGGAAATGAACGAACAGTTGATCTCTTGGCCCAAAACGTTGACTGTTCATTTCCATG